>NW_027555736.1:94401320-95039320 GCF_003287225.1 Phascolarctos cinereus | reverse complement strand
TGACATTATTATTTCCACTCTTGATTTTTTACATTTCCCTAATGTGCAATAAATTCTGCTCCCAATACTTATGTTTAATTTTGTTGCTTGTTATGATTCAAGCAGGCTTCTTGTAAGCATTATATTATTGTATTCTGTTTTCTAATTCTTTTACCCTCCTACTAATTTTGCATGAGTTCAGTCCATTCATATTTAGTTATGACTGTTAAACGTATTTTTCCCCCTTTTATAATATTCTCTTGAAAGTTATCTCTTTCCTGTTCGCTCCACTCTTTACAAAGAAATGAGATCAACACTACTTATCTTTTAATTGGCATGATCCAGTCCCTTCTTCTTCCCTTTCTCTTTTCATTTAGCTCAAATGTGGACTACTGGTGCACACACACATTTATATATAATATGTACATGTCTGTGTACATATACTTTCTTCTTTTAATCTCTTTATGATCTCTTTGAAAGTTTATTTTACATATTATTATCACCTCCCATATTCTTCCTTCTTAAATATCTCTCTCTGTGTCCCTACTTTTTTACCTGTTGAATTTAACATATTTACCAAATTCTGCGTGTTTTGTATGTATATGTACATTTACTTCTCCTTTGTACAGTTCAAATAAGATTAAAATTAATACAATTTTTACTTCTCCATTCTTCTGTGTTTGAGTAATCTTCCTATAATGAACTCCGCTTAGCAGTAGTATGACCTTTTAGTTTGTGTGCAGCTTAGTTTGTTTATTAAAAAAATTTAAAGTATAAGTATTTAAGCATTATTTTAAAAGAGCAGACTGTTGAAAAGAACTGCTTTGAAGACTATGGAATGACTGAGAAGATTATTCCTAAGTTCATTTACATGAACCCATTTTAAGGACTAAGTGAGTAGGAGAACTGAGCAGGAAAGTGAAGTCTCAACAGGACATGGAAAAGCCAGCTTGGATGGAGTTATATGAAGAAACTGGTTGCAGGATGGTGAGCTGACAAGGAGGCTTCAGCAGTTTGGAAAAAAGGAAATACAGGCTTTGTAGCTGAGTTGCTATTGAATCAGCTGGTGGACAACTGATTGGAAGATGAAGAAACTAGGCTTATATGCATTGCTCCTAGTCAACCAGTCTGATCAGCTTTGCAGCTCTCTGACTTAAAGGGAACTGCTAGCCAATTCAACAATGCTATATTTTATTCCCTTTTTAAACTTATTAAGTTAAAATAGCTGGTCAGTGCTTCATCAGTTTGTGAGCAGAAGGCAAATAGTAGGTAGGTGGTGAAGACCATGAAAAAGTTAGTAGATAAGGAATTTTGTGTGGTGTAGGTATCCCTGAATGAACTGGATGATATCAATGCCTGTCCAGAGTTGTTACCTAGTATGCATGTTTTTTATTCATTGATGTGTCTCCATGCCAGGTTTATGTGTGTGCCACTTTCCTGATGAGTGCTGAGTACATTGAGTATAGTGTGATCTGGGTTTATGGATATAGTCTGATATATTGATTAATCCTGCATTTGTTTTATATAGAGTATCTGTGATATATTGATTAATCCTGCTTTACTTTATATTGAGTGTCTATGATGTATTATTATTATTTTCTTATTATTAAGTAATGGGTTATGTTGAAGTTCTAATGCTATTATCATTGTGCATGGCTAATTTTTGTGTAAATGTATATGTTGTGGTGGGGGACTTGAAAGTTATAGAAATGAGTAGGGGGTTTATTCTCCCACAATGGGGTTATCCCTAGAATCCTGAGAGAACCTAGACTGTATCTGTATGGTCATAATTTTTCTCTGATTGCTTAGATTTTCCTGCCAGCATGAGGGTAGGTTGAGATGAGGAAGCTAGAGTAGAGAGAGAGGAGATAGGAGAAATGTGTGTGTGTGTGTGTGTGTGTGTGTGTGTGTGTGTGTGTGTGTAGATTAAAAGACCACAACAGAGAGAGAGAGAGAGAGAGAGAGAGACAGACAGACAGACAGACAGACAGACAAAGAGAGAAACAGAGATAGACAGAGTCAGAGAAAGTATAGTTCATGCCCTGTTTGAGAGGTTTCAGTGTGGGTAGTCCATATTCCCATGTTATTTGAAAAATAAGTTCCTCTTCCTTGTTCTCCATTCCTTCTCCATTTTATTCCTTTGTTCCTTTCTTTCTTTTTCCTATCCTAAAACCAACAAATTCTTTATTATCTTTGCAACCTTGAAGACAATAGGATTCTGAAAGGACTGTGGTTTCTTCTCCATCTCTTAGAATATAAGCACTTGTTCATCATTTTGCCCCTTACAATTGCTAACATGTGTTTACCTTTCTAAATTTCTCTTGTTGCCTGTTTTTGCCTTTCAGAGATTCTAGCCAGCTTGGTTCCTTTTATCAGGAATGCTTGAAAGTCCTTTATCCTATTAAAGAGCCTTTCCCCTGCCTTGGATGATTATACTCTCTTGTGCAGGATGTTGTTCTTGATTGCAAGTTTAATATCTTGCCTTTTAATATGTTAAATTATGAGGTTTTTTCCATTATAGTAGTTATAGCATAGTTTTATATAATCCTGATACTCTGTTCCCTGTGCCACCTAGCTGCCCTGATAATTACTAGTGGTACTTGAACTTTTTCCTTTCAGGATTCTTATGGAAAATTTTCTTTTTGATTATGAAATCTCTCAGTGTTTTCAGTTTGAGGTTTCTTTCAGATGTGATGGTGGATTTTAAAAAAATTCACTTTCCCACTTAGTTTTAATAGTTCTGAGAAGTTTGCTTTTATTATTTCTTGAAATATGGTATCCAGATGGCATCCAGGAACTGTTTCATGTTGACTTAATTTTTTTTAAAGTTCATCAATGGAACAGATTAGGTATGCATATACAGAAGCAAATAAACATAGTAAAATTATTCAGTAGGATCAAAGCACAACTTCTGGTGTAAAAACTGTTAGTCTCACAAAAACTAGGTTTTTCCCAAGATCTCTTACCCTGTATGACAGTAAACTCCAAATGGACACATCCTAAATATTAAATGTCATAAAATTATGGGAGCAAGGTAGAAAATACCTTTTATGGCTATGTTTGGGGGGAAATTCATTACCAGACAAATAGAGAGCATTAAAGAAGATAAATGGGAAAATTTTGGTTATACAACCTTGAAAAAATTAATTCCATGCAAGGTAAAGTTAGAAGTGGAATAATGAATTAGGGAAAATATATTTTCTAGGATTTTCTCAGATAAATTTCTAAGGCTTATAAGGAACTGAGTCAATCGTAAAAAAATGATAGCCATTCTCCAATTGATAAGTGCTTAAAGGATATGCACAATAAACTTTGAAAGAAAGAAGTTCAAGCTGTTAGGGTACAATATGAAAAAATGTTACAAATCACTGATAATTGCAAACAACAAGAAAAAAAAACAATTTAAATACTTCAGAAATACAATCACT
This sequence comes from Phascolarctos cinereus, assembly GCF_003287225.1. Lineage (NCBI taxonomy): Eukaryota > Metazoa > Chordata > Mammalia > Diprotodontia > Phascolarctidae > Phascolarctos > Phascolarctos cinereus. Next base: position 95,035,913 of record NW_027555736.1, on the reverse strand, counting down.
ATTTCATAAAACCTAGCAGCTTCTACTCTAAAAAACCATAGGTCCTAGACCATTATATTTTGAAGAGCAAAAGAACTGAGGTTGTGTCCAAGAATAACTTACCTACAAAGTTGAGTATAATCCTGAATGAAAAAAGTGGACATTCGACAAACTGATACTTCAGGTATTTCTAACAAAAAGACCAGAATTTAATGAAAATTAGATATAAAAGATCCAGAAGAAATCTAAGGAAAAGATTAAAGAAAAATTATAAGGCACTTATAAAGGTCAAACTATTTACTTATTATATATACAAAAATGTTACCAATATTCTTAAAACTGTCATCATTACTAAGGTAGTTTGAAAGAAAGATTGGAGCTGAGTTGTATATGATGGGGTGATTCTAAAAAACAAAATTGTGCAGGAAAAGGTAAAAGCAAGCACTTATAAAAATGGGGCAAGAAAGAAAGCATTAATACAGAGGAAGCAGGTGGGGGTAATGATGGAAACTTACTGTCATCTGGGTTGAAGAGGAAAAATGTATACATCTGGAAGGGTGTAGAAGTCTTATAAATATGTAGAGACAGGAGAAAACTGCAGAATGGGAGGAGGGACTTTTAGAGGGGTCTGTAGATTGGGATTTGGGAGGGTGGGGGAGAGGATGAGGCAGGGACTTTTGGAGGGGTAGGTGGGATGGGGAGTGGGAATGTGGGGGGAGAAGATAAGGCAGGAATAGAATAAAAAGAGAGGCTGAAAAAGAAAATATTGAATAAAAATTAGATGGAGGGAAATTTACAAATAGTAATTTTAACTTTGAATATGAATGGGATATTTATAGCAGTTCTCTTTGTGTTGCAAAGAACTGGAAATTACAGAGATCCCCATCATTTGGGAAATGGCTGTACAAGTTGTGGTGTATGGTTGTGATGGAGTACTACTGCACCACTAAGAAATTATGAGCCCAGTGATTTTAGAAAATCGTAGAAAGACTTGCATGAAATGGTGAAGAGCAAAGTGAGCAGAACCAAGAGAACATTGTATACAGTAATAGCAGTATTGTTTTAAAAACAACTTTGAACAATTAAGTCATTTTGACTGTTGTAAATACACAAATTTAAAATAAAGCACATATGAAGAAAGATGCTATCTTCATCCAGAAAAGAACTGAAAAATGAAAGTATATATAGAATAATTTTACTAATCTATCTATCTATCTATCTATCTATCTATCTATCTGTCTGTCTATCTATAGCTATTTGTATCTAATGGTAGCCATCTCTGAGGCGGAGCCAGAGAGGGGATGAGAGGGAAGAAAAAAAGGAAAAAAAGAGAAATTTACATGATAATTTTATTATATGTTTAAAAGGAATAGCAAGTTGTACATAATAGATTTGCAGTTTCATGTGCAGTTATATGTTTTATTATACTATGTTATAGAAATGCTTGTTTTACTCCATAAATTAAAAATAAAATAAAAAAATGAATCACTTTTAATTGTAGGAATGATGATAATTAAAAGCGATTCTGGGATTCTACCTCATACTACTCAGATTGGCAAAGATGATAAAGAAAATGACAGTTTTTTTTCAGGATATGAGTAGTCATTCACATTGGTACAAAGCTGGTAGAGCTGTGAAATGTTCCAGCCATTCTGGAAAATAATTTGAAACTGTGCCAAAAAGTCACTAACCCATATGCACCCTTTGAGTCATTGACACTGCCAGTAGGCCTATGCTCCCATGAAGTCAAAGAGTGAAAAAACCAATATGTAAAATATGGAGTCTCCAACTCCAAACATTTTAATTAGTTGTCAAGTCATGCTTTTTTAAAAAAAACCTCTGTAACAACTCTGTCATTGTGACATCACTCCCCCTCCCGCCTCCACTACTTCTTGAGATATGTCTTCTATACCCACCAAACTACTAAAACTGCTCTCTTGAAGAGTATTGATGATATTTTGGCACCCAACCCAAACTCCAATTCCAAGCCTTTAGAATAGTTGAGAAAAATGAAGTCTTATATAGAGACATATCTCAAGAAGTGGTGGAGGTAGTGTCTATAGTTCACTGATTCAAGAATTTTCACTGTGAAAGAAAGTGAGGGGATGGGAAACAGAAATGTAGGGGGAGGGGACAACTGTCAACAAACATTTTTTCAAGATAGGGGAAAATCATGTGTGTTTGTAGATATTCCTTAATTAATTCTGCATATTTTCATTAAGTATCTGCTCATATGCAGAATATCTTAAGCACTAGGAGGGATAAGACATGATACTTACCCTTATGGAACTTTTAATCTAGGCAATGGAGGAAAAAACATTATAGAAAGAGTTATTAAAAATGTCCAGGGATAGGGGCAGCTAGGTGAAACAGTGGATAAATCACTGGCCCTGGAGTCCAGAGGACCTAAGTTCTAATCTGACCTCAGATACTTACTAGCTGTGTGACCCTGGGCAAGTCACTTAACCCCAATTGCCTTGCCATAAAACATGTCCAGGTGTAACTGAGGAAGGTAGGTCATTTAGGGAATTATGGGGGAGATGGGAAAGAGCCTTGGCTGTATTAACCTACAAACAAGTAAGACCCAGGTCCTTCTAGGTATAAACATTTTGTATTTTTATTTTAGATCTATTTTATAAACAGTTAATGTAGAGATACCAGAAAATAAATGCAGATGTGCTTTAATATTAATCAATTTCAGAATTTTATATTCACTTAGATTCTATACATACCTCATAGGGGAAGAAAAGAACAATCAACATGAATATAAAGAAGTGGTGTGTTTTTGTCCTCACAAGAAGTATTATAAATCACATACAACACTGTTTCAATATTGTACAAAAAACTAAAATTTCAGAATTAGTTTATTTAAAATCTTTGTCATTGAATTGTTATTTTTATGTTTCAGTTTTAAATATCAACTTGACTAGAAGGAAAAATGTATTATATAGTCCCACTTGAATCCTTTTTTTCCTACCACAAAGCATACTGTTATAAAATCAGGATTTAACATCTTATGCAAAATGATTCCAAGAACTGGACTAATAGTGGTATAGGTCAGATAGATGATATTTGCAATTGAATTAAAAAACAGGAAGGCTACAAAATAACTTGTTTGTCTCACCTGTTAATTTTCCTATCATTTAGGTGCTTTCATATTGAATTTTACAGAATTCCTATACATTTTTAATAGTAATCATGGAGTTTTGTTTACTGTGGTTAGCTAGACATATAAGTGCTATGCTGTCATTTGTAACTGTATTCTGACTAAATACGAGCTGCTCTACTTAGCAGTTCTTTCAGTCTCTCCCAGGCCCTATTGCACCTTGACCACAAAATAAACTTAATAAAACCATTGCTGAATTACTTTATACCCTACAAGAGACAGAGGATACAAAGGGGTAGAATAGAAAGGCTGTCATAATATTTTTGCTCAAGATTTTAAGGATGATTCAGACATATCTCATCTTTGCAAGTGGCATAGGAGAATATCTAAAGCAGAAGTACTGTGCTTTTTACAGCTGGTGAGCCACTTTATTATTAAATCCAACTGAAAAGATTAATAAAACAATCACATTTTCATGACATAGATTTGTCACATATTTGAGTTATGATATAATAGTGCTATCATTTATTTTTTCTTTTTCTAATGCTGAGACCCATGCATTGAGGATCCTATATTTTTTATTTCAGTGTCTTTTCCTCTTATTTATGCCATTTTCATTTTATATCTAAAGAACTGGATTATAGAAGTTAAGATTGCTTTTAAAAAATGAATTAATTAATGCAGTCAAAAGAATTTTTTAAAAAACCGTTAAAGTAATACATAAACCCAGAAGCTGTTTTTTAAAAAGGAACACAATAAATGTTCAAACATGAGCCAACTTAATAAAAGAGAGAGGGAGGGAGGGAAGGATACAGAGAAAGGGAGAGAGAGAGAGAGAGAGAGAGAGAGAGAGAGAGAGAGAGAGAGAGAGAGAGAGAGAGAGAGAGAGAGAGAGAGAGGAAAACCAATTTAGAAATATCAAAAATAAAAAGGCAAATTCACAACAAATGAAGAAGAAATAAAAGACACTGTTGATATTTATTTGGCCCAGCCATATGTCAATAAAAATGACAAATTAAATAAAATAGATTTTATACAAAATACAAAATACCTAGATTAACAAAAGGAACAGAAACTTTAAATCACACAATCAGAAAGGGAAATTAAGTCTTAAATGAACCTCCCATTGGGGAAAAATAAACCAAGCACCATATGGACTTAACAAGTTCAATTCTATCAAAAATTCAAAGAATGATTAATTTGAATATTACACAAATTGTTTACAAAACAGGAAAGGCAAGAGTCCCCTCCTATTTATTTTATGATACAAATGTCTCGATAACCTAGAGAGAGAAAAAACTATAAATATCCCTAATAAGCATTGATTAAAAAATTTTAATTAAAATATTAACACAGATGCTACAGTGACACACTATGAACTGGTTAGACTTATACCAGGAATGCAGGATTGGTTCAATATTATGAAAACTGCAATAATAATTAACCATATTAATAAGAAGAATTAAAAAACCCTATTATTATAGTGAAAGATGCACAAAAACCTTTTGAGAAAAGACAACACCCATTTCAATTAAGAATACTAGAAAATGTGAGAATAAATTAATCTTTCTTTAACATGTTAAGTAGTGGATATCTAAAACCAAGAGCCAGCTTTATATGATATAAGAATAAACTAGACTACTTTCTAATCAGGTCAGGGTAAAGCAAGGGTATCCATTGTCACTATTAGTATTTGATATTGTACTGGAAATTCTAGCTATAGCAATAAGACATGAAAAGGAAATTGAAAGAATAAACATAGTGAAAGAAGCATAAAAATTAGTACTTTGTGCACATGAAATCATGGTATACTTAGAGAACTCTGAAGAGTCAAGTAAAATTAATTGAAATAATGACTTGTGCAAAGTTGCAGGGTATAAAATATATTCTCATCAATCTTCATTTCTTTTTTATTTCTTTTTTATTAATTTGTTTTGATTTATCAACAATCACTTCCATAAGCTTTTGGGTTTCAAATTTTTCTCTCCCTCCCCTCCTCCCCAAGATAACACATGATCTGATATAGGCTATACATATACATTCCTATTAAACATATTTTCACATTAGTCATATTGTAAGTAAGAATTAGAACCAATAAGAAGAACCACCAGAAAGAGGAAACAAAACACAACAGAAGAAAAAAAGATAGCAAATAGTATGCTTCGATCTGCATTCAAATTCCATAGTTCTTTCTCTGGATGTGGATAGCATTTTCCATCATGAGGCCTTTGAAGATATCTTAGATCCTTGCATTGCTGAGAAGGGCTACGTCTGTCAGTATTAGTCATCATACAACATGGCTGTTACTGTGTACAACATTCTCCTGGTTCTGCTCACTTTAGTCAGCATCAGTCCATACAAGTCTTTCCAGGTTTTTCTGAAATCTGCATGCTCATCATTTCTTATAGCACCCATTACAATCATATACCACAGCTTGTTCATCCATTCCCCAATTGATGCGCCTCATTTCTTTATATTGGCAACAAAACCTGGCCAAGAGGAGATAGAACAAGAAATCCCATTAAAATGCTATAGAAAATATAAAAATTTAGGATTCTGCCTACCAAAAACACACAGGAACTACATCAGTATTACAACTTACAAAATTAAAGATAGACCTAGTAATTGGAGAAATATTGATTGCTCCAGTTAATAAATTGCACCAGTACAATACAAATAACTCTTCCATCTGAATTAACTGACTCATTCAGCAACATGTCAATGAGCTACCAAAAATTACTTTATAGAGCTAGAAAAAAAGTAACGCAATTCACTTGATGAAACCAGAGGTCTAGGTTCTCAAGGGACATTATAATGAAAAACTGTGGAAGTAGTGAAGTGGGAGGGGTACAATAGAATCAGATTTCAACTGTAATACCAAGCAGTAATTGTCAAAAGAATTTGATACTGATTAAAAAATAGTGAGGTTGATCAGCGGAATAAATTAGATAATACTCAGAAGCAAATATAGCTATTAACCTTGTGTTCAGTAAATAGCACTTAGTCAGCCAGGTGGTATAGTGGATAGAGTTCAGGTGCTCTAAAGTTCTGGAGGAAATATTAGGGCCCTGTTTGGTCCCTATATATGTATTTCTTTGGTTCTTCTGCTACTGTCTCTGGATACTGGATATTATGTTCTTCAGAGCTCCCAGGAGTTGATCAGACCACGGAGTTGCAAACTTCAGTGATCTGTTATTCCCTCCCAGTTTTGAGCTTTGTAGTCTCTGATGGGTGAATTATGGATCCATGCCACCTACCTCTACCCTGAGCAGGGGTTTTTCCTTGGGCTAGAGCAGTTGCTCTTAACATTTTTGCCCCTCAGGATGCCACCAACATTGAATTTTCTCTTAATCTGAAACACGATCAAGATCTTTTTCCTGTGTGTCACAATTTAACTCTAATTATTTGTCTACAACTAGTGATTAAGTAATTTTTTGGAGACTACTTAGGTGATTCTGCATTCAGCTTGTATTCCTCTTCATACCTTTATAGATGTGGATGTTGAAGGAATCCCAGAGGCTATTTAGTCCACTGCCTCTCATTTTACATATGATGAAAATGAGGTTCAGTCAGGGAGTGATTTACCTAAGTCACATAGGCAGTGTTAGGGATTTGAATCCAACTCTGTAATATGGTGACAAATTCCTTCAATATAGCCATTTGTTTTGTGCTCCATTATGCTTCATTTGCATTTAGTTATAACAGAATTATTAAACAGTGTTCTCTTGTGTTAAAATTGATTATCTGAAATAAAAAGGAAACTGAGGACAAAGTTACTGAACCAGCTATGATTTAATTTGCAAAGGTAGCATTTGTATATCAAACCAGGTCACTTGACTCCTCAGAGGTCAGAGACAAGGAGTGATTTACAGAGCTGATTTTTGTAACAAAAAAGGAATAAAAAATGGCAAAAACTTGTTTTGAACATAATTCAATTGGACAAAGCAGGTCACCCAACTAGTTAGCTTCTTCCAGACTTTCTTAATCCTATGCCAGAAATCCTTTCCTTTTATAACCTTTCTAAATCCTATACCAGAAATCCTTTCCTTTTATAACCAGAAAGTGTAGTGGGAAAGAGGAACTTGTGGTCAGTGCTTAGCAGTCACCTCCTGCATCTTCCTTAGAAGTGTCCATTACTTAACCTAGACTCTAGCTCAAGTTAAAAAAAAAAGGAGCACATACACTAAGACTGGAAAGAGGAACTTAACCTCTAACCTTTTTTTCCAGCTGCTAGAAAAGGGCACTTAGCCTTTGGTTAACACCCCTTTCTGCCAGAAAGGGAAACCTAGCTTTTAAAAGAGTAATCCTATAATTATTATGTCTTATTCTAAATTATCTACTACTAAATGATAAAGTCTTCTCAATCTATTTCCTAAATCTGTAGGTAAACTAGACTTTACGGAGTAGCCATGTTAGTCTGGTTTAGTTGTTAGGGCTAGCTTTTCCTAAAGAAGGAAGCTTAATCCTATAATCAAACTAAGAATAATTCAAAGTAATCAGAACAGCTGATCTCCTTTTTACTTGATTTGCATTTACCAAGGAATCTTATGATATTAACAAGGACACAAATTACTCTTTGTTGGAAGAGATCCTTTAAAACTACCTCTTATTCTGAGCTAAATACAATTTTCTAACAATGAACAATAACCACTTAAGGGTCTTCTATTTTCTGTACCTTTCAATCCATTATTTGCCCATGAAGGTATGTCCTAAAGAACATAATTTTCAGTTAATTATAATATATTGTGATATAATATATAATATATAATATAATAAATATAAATTTCAATTAATTAATATTTTAATAAAGAATACCCTAGATGCATATGTAGATTTGATAAAGATGGTAAAGTAAAAAAAAAAACTCAAGTTTAGTTCTGTCAGTTGTCTTTAGAAGTCCAGGAGTCAGAGCATCCATTGTTTTAATTATTTTAGTATCTTTCCTTTCCTGAGATATCTTGTAAAGTCAGTCTCTAATAATGTGAAAATGGTATTCCCTCCAGCACATATTTCCTCTTATACATCATCTTTTTAGATGATATTTCTACTTCATTGCATAACACACAGCAAGCTGAGGTATTAGAAACCCCAAGTTGTGGACACACCACTGGTAATGAAAAAGACTGTTAGGGAAATGTTGGCAAATCTGTTACCTTTCCTTTAACTTATTGTGTTTTTGCCATTTTAATCTGTGACTGTTCTTTGATAGATGTTGCTTACTTGGATATCACATCAAACTTTTTGCAGCTATGTTCTTACCTATGCTACTTTTTGCCATTTTATGAGGTGATGGATGTCTCATTGTGGTCTGAAGATGACCTGAGGTTCTTGAGGGCTACAGAAGTAGAATGCTAGCTCTGGCAGATTTGAGTTGAGACTTTAAGAATAATTCTGACAATAGAATATGGCTACTTTTATCAAGTCAGCCTCCCTAGGTACAGAGAAACTTGTTACTAGGATGGCCAATTAGGATTGAGTTATGTGGCCATTGTAACCCTTAAAACAACAAAAAAATACAAGGTGACCTTTAGTCCTGCCCAACCTTATTCCACTTTTGCATTGATTGTGAAGATATGGTAGAAAATGATTTAGAAGGCTCTAACATTCAGTTTCTAGAACATCTGTGCATAAGGAATTAAATGTTGATATTCTTAATATGGCAGCCTTTCTAGTGAACATTGGGTAGATATGCTAATAGAGAACTGAATTATATAAGTCTTTATCTTCTCATGACAAATGAAATAAGGCAAAAAGAAGATGCAAGTAAACTGAAAGATGAATCATAAGTTTTCCTTGGGTAGGCGAATAATAAAGTTTGTAATGTTGGTTTTATCGTGTGAGTAAAGGTGATAAAAACAGCATTTTATATTGTTATCTTGTTTTCCTACACTCATAAGCATTTGCAAAAAGGACCATTGTAAAAATAGTTACAGTTTATGTACCAATATCCATTGAAAACAATGAGGAGCTAGTGGAATTCTTTGAAGTACTCAGTAGACTCCTCCCCTTCAGACAAATCCACATGTATTTTAATACTTGGTTACTTCAATACGAAGGCATAAGGGAAGATATCAAAAATATGTTGAAAACATTGTTCAGGAGTAAGAAATGAGAAGAGTCAAAGGTTTAGAGATCATATAGAAAGCTCACATTTATACCATGAATATTTTCTTCACAAGGATCAGGGAGCTGGTAGATGCATGACAGCATAAATTAACTTCACAGAAATGATATTGACTAACATTTACATTACACATTAAGATTTATAAAACACAGGTTTCAAAACTGAATTGCTAGAAGAATGTTGGTACCCCTTAACAGAAAAAAGGGAAGTTTAAGAGGGATGATTGGGGAGGAGTATAATTATTCCAGTGTGGGCATGTTGATTTTGAGGTGTCATGGAATCATCCAGTTGGAAATGTCTAATAGGCAGTTAGTGATGCAGAATAGGAATTTAGGAGAGAGACTGCAACTGGATATATAGATCATAGATCATTTGTAGAGGAAGATAAGTAATATATAGACAGAAGAGAAGAAGGGCTAGCAGCACACACAGAGAGAGTGGGACATAAATTTTGATCTAGGAAAGGGGAATGTGAATGAGTGGCCATACAGGTAAGAAAACCAAAGGAGGGCAGTATCATTAAAACCCATATATTAGAGAGTGTATATGAAGAGTGGATAGTTAATAGTACAGAAAGGTTAAAAAGGATAAAGAATGAGAAAAATTAAATTTGATGGTAAAGAGACCATAAATTTATGGAGAATAGCTTCACTTGAATGATAACATAAGAAGGCAGATGTCAAAGGGCTGGGAAGTGAGAGAAAAGTAATTGGATTTAATGAGGACAGGTAACTTTTCTAGTTTGGCTGTGAAAGGAGAGAGATACGGAATGATTGTTTGAAGGGATGGAATGATCAAATGAGTGTGGGGAAGACATGTTTGTAGGCAACAAGGAATGAAGCAATAGTTAGTAGTGAGTAGATATTTATTAAGTACCTATGATGTGCCAGATACTGTGCTAAGCAAGGGAATACAAATACAAAAAGAGAAAGACAGTCCATGCCATGAAGGAACTTACAATTTTAGGAGCAAGGACAACACACAAAAGCAAGCTGAAAATGGGAGAGGGGCATGGTGGAGAAGTCAGAGATGTCCCAAAGTAGTGCAGCCAAGTGGGAAATGACAAGTCTTCTTAAATGGAAATTTTGGAGTTCATGGTTCTACCTTCAAATAAGAGGGGCAGAGAGTAATGTAGAGGTATGAGTGCTAAGGCTGATTGGATCTTGCAATGTGATGAGTTTTTCCCACTGATGAGCTTCCTATGACATAATAGAGAAATAAAAAAAGTAAAGAATAATCTGCATAAATACCAAAGACATCGTTGATGGAGGCTTGAAATAGGAACAGGCAGGTTTTTGCAAACAATATTCTATAGTAAACCACATCTTTAGAAGGACACAATTGACTGAAACACTTAAATATGAATGAAAACCTGTAAAGCTTGTCTATCAGTGCCCTTAACTTGGATAGACATTGTGATAGGACAGTGTAGTAGGCTTAGAATTGAACAGTTGGAGGAAAGCAGACAAGGTTTCCTGTCAGATCTTTTGTAGTACTTTTCATTCCCTAGCACTTCCTTCTGAAACAAAGCTCCATATTTGGAACAGGAATTTTATTCTGTTAATGCAGTGTGGATATGAATCACAGAATGTAAGTCTCCAAAGAATTAAAGTTGAAGATCATCCAAAGAGCAATATAGATGGCCATGATGGTCATGAGTAGGCTACAGTACCTATGAGAAATTACATGGGAAGCAGCATGAAGGATTTCATCAGAAAGATGTAAGACCAGAGAAGATGGTCTAATCACATAGTATGAGCAGGAGATAATGGAGGGGGGCATTGGCTGGTACCCACTGTTTGCTACCAAGTGTAGGTGAATGGACTGTAGTCTGGAAGACATAAATCTGACAAGCAAGTCTGCAGAGCCCAGATATAGGGAGATATAAAAGTGCAAGAGCCCTGTTAAAATCATTTGCATTTGATATGCAGGATTATCTGACCTTGTTACTTTCTCAAAAGTTTAAGTAACACTTTTGCACGTAGAAGTTTTCTACCCATGGCCATAGACTGATTTTTACTCCAATTATAACAAAAGACTTGGGAGGATACTTAAATCCATCCTTGTCCTCTATGCTGCAAAAGGTGTGCTCAGGTTCATGGCCTCAAACTGAACTGCTGGACTGAGAACCTGAGAGTGTCAGGCTGAGTGTGAGACAGCCTTGTAACTGTCTGAATTAATCTGCAACCTGAGAGTGTCAGGCCTGAAAAACATTCCAAGCTTTCCTAGGTGCTTGGAGAGTCACCCCAACTACAAGGGGAGAAAGGGATAAGGAGAGGTGGGGAGCCTTACATACCTTCCAATCTTTGCTGGAGAAGAGCTTTAGATTAGGCAGTTTCCTGGTCTCAGGGAATCAAAATGTTGAGGTCTAAGAGTGCTGGGAACCCCAAAATTCAAGGGCAAATGACATGGGTCTAGCTTTGAATGAATTCTGCTCAAGCCTTCTTTCAGTCAGAGACAAGGTTTATTAAAACACTGATTGAGGTGGGCAAGATTTTAAGAATCTGCACATTTGTGACGCTTGTATTGACAAATGGGCCAGACTCCTAAGGAATCTGAGCCCCAATTCTAACTTTTAAGATGTTGTTTTCCTCAATTAGCTTTTGTACTTTCTTTTTCATTTGGCCAGTTGTATTTTTTAAGGGGTTGTTTTATTCAGTGGATTTTTGTATCTTAGATACAAACTTAGTTAACTTCTCATTTGGGGTATTTTAATTTTTAGTACTTGGCATTCATTTGGAATTTATAACTACACAAAAATAATTGTGATTATTTTTTCTTCATATATGGCTAAAGTATTTTGGGGCAGAGGAAAGTGGAGGAAAATTTCTACAAATATGGCAAAGGGAAACTAGCAGGTTGCTCTTATCACATAGGCTTTGGATAGTGCAACTACAGCACGCAATCCTGTGACACTAAGAAAAAGTAGTCAGCAGAATACAAGCCAAGGGCCAAAACTGGCTTACTACTCGTTTTCATACTGCACAGGCGCTAAAAATAGTTCTTACATTCTTAAATCCAATTGGGCCATAGTTTGCAAATCCCTAACCATATCATCATTCTGATCTCTTTTATCTCTAGAAGTGTCTTCGAAATACTTGATTGGTGAAAGAGTGGTTATACAATTTTCCTTGCTTTAATAAATAAAAGCTTGATCACAATTCTTTCTAAGTTCATTTTGGACAAAAGTGTCAGGCTACAAATTTTCCCTGCCTATATATTGACTGAATATTTGTTGAAATAGGTATTCCCAGTTTAACTATGAGCTTCTATTCTTGGTTATATAATTTACAGATACCTTTTCTCCCCCCAAGCCTAACTCAGTGATTCTGTGGTTTAGGTTTCGGATTAGAATGAAATGAGGCACTCAGAGATCATCTCACAAACCAAAGGAAGTTTACTTAGATGTAGCATGAAAAAAAATATTAAGCAAGGTTATGGTACTGTTTCAGGTAAAACACAGCTCCCCGTGTCTCCATACAAAAGTGCATCTAGTTACAAGGGTATGTTGCTACATAGGCAGTACAGCATCCATCGAGTATGAAGGGCATGGACACCTTATAGGCTGACCTTTTTTTACCATTGATAATTGGGCAACCTAGATGGCTTGATCCTTCTTCTCCTAGACCAATTCAATCTTGGGCATAATTTCTCTTCCTTTTAGGTAAAAACTATCCCAGCCTACATGGCAGGGTGTTAGGAGAAACTAATTCAGCCATACATGGGCAGAGCCTTAGGCAGAATTGCTCTTACCAGACAAGCATTTCCACTTATGCTACTGTTGTGTGAGAGAATGGCCTTAGTTGATTGCTGAAAGGTGAATGGAAGAATCTGAGTCAAAAAAGAACAGAATAAAAGGGAAAAGCCACAAAAAACAAAAACAAAAAAAGTGAAAATAGCATGCTTCCATCTGCATTCAGACTCCATAGTTCTTTCTCTGAATATGGATGGATAGCATTTTCCATCATGAGTCAAAAAGAAACATTTCTATGGTAGTTCTGTAACTACTAAGACTCTTACCATTACTCCCTGTCCAGGCCATTAAGTTTTCATATAAGGATTTGTACATTTTACAATTATAAGCAAAGGGCATGTTTCACAAAGAGTTGTAGAAAATGAAAGAAAAAAAACTTGATTTCATTAGAAAACACGGATGAAAATGTATGTTGCTTTAGCATGGAAATAGTTGGGTACTGAGAAAATTCTAAGCTAAAATATTTACTGAAAAATCAAAATATAATGTTCCCATGAGAAAGCAGTTAAGATGACAGTGAAAATAGGATATTGCAATAAACATATTCCAGAATATCTGGTTCAATGCAAAGACTAATCTAAAGGATAGTGATGGAAATACACAAAATGTGTTACAAAGAAATCTAATGTCCATTAGATTTGCCCCTATTTACATTCTTTACACTATTCTTTGCCCAGGCCAGTCCCTTTTCATGTACCTTTGATCCCATCCCCTCTCATAATTTCTAACTGATGATCCCTCCAATCACCCCTGTTTCCCTAATATTTAATCTCTTTCTGTTTTTGGATCCATTCCATAATGCTTACAAACATCCCCAAACCACCTTCATTCTGAAAAAGATCTCACAGATCCTACTATCTCATTAAACCATTATCCTTACTGTATATCTCCACTCATTCACAACCAAATTCCAAGAAAAAGCTAATTCTATACTCATTACGTCCACTTCCTCTCATATAATTCACTTTTTATCCCTTTGTATGCTGGCTTTCAGCCCCATGACTCAATTGAAGCTTCTCTCTCCAAAATTACTGATTATATCCTTATTGCCAGATCAGATGGCCTTTTCTTAGTCCCCATCCTCCTCAACTGCTTCCCTGTCTCATCTTTCTAGGTACTCTTTTCTCTTTGGGGTTTCACAGCCCTGCATTTTTGGTTCTTTTTCTGACTGTGACTGATCTTTCTCAGTTTTCATTGCTCATTTGTCATCCATACCACACCACCTAATTTGGGCTTTTCCCCACAATTCTCTCCTGGGCTCATTCCTATTTCTTATTCTTTTCATTAGCTGTTATGGGTTTAATTATGCAGATGATTCCAAATCTCTTACCTAGGCCTAGTTTCACTTCTGAGTACCAGTCACACATCTCTAAGTATGTGTTGCATATTTAAAATGACATCCTGTAGGCATCTTAAATTAAACATATCTAAAACCATACTCATTATCTTTCCCACAAAACCCGCCTGTCTCCCAAACTTATTTGTATGTATTAAGGTCACAATCATCCTTCTAGTCACCATGGTTTGCCACCTATGTTTATCATCCTAGATTTCTTCATTTCCCTTTACCACATATGTTTAATTAGGTATTAATAAATGCTTATTGATTGTGCCTGTGATTGTTTTAGTAGCTTTGTAGGGTATGTATTGGAAGGGAGAGAGACAGAAAACAGAGAATCCAGTTAGGAGACTATTATAATAGTACAGGAAAGAAGTGATTAAGGACTAAAGTAAGGTAATGGCCATGTGAATGGAGAAAGAGGAATGGAAATATGAGATGCTATAGTGGTAGATCCTGTAGGCTTTGGAAATTGATCAACAAGGGAGCAGGGATGAAGGAGAGGGAAGAATCTATGATGACTCTGAGTTTAGGAAGCTGGATTGCTGAAGGATGGTGGTACCCTTGACAGATAAAAGGAGCATTTGAAAGAGGGTCTGCCCCTACAAGCTTTTGTTGCAATAACATCCAATTAAAACTTTAAAAAGGTTCAAACTTCCAGTTTAATTAGATTAAATAAATCCTTACCATGTATTCAGCAAAATTTTTGCTCATATTATTATGATTTTAATTCTTTAAAGAAATATAATTTATTTGATATGTTTACTCCCATTGCCTTTGTATATTGCAGACCCTCTAGGTCTGAGTAAATGGTATTGGTGAGCTGTTATGGGTGAAAACAAAATATGATTATCCAGAGACTAGCTGTCTGGTGATGAGTGTCTCTCAATTTGGCTAAGTTGATTTTGATGTGGGACTTGTAAGGCTTGTAGTTTACTAATACTGCCTTTAAGAACCTGGGATCACCTCACTACCATGGTAAGGCATTGAAATTGGACTTTAGTGGAGATTATTAATATTAAAAAAATTAAATGTGCTATTCCATGCCATATTTAAGTAAAGCAATCATTATCTAATGTATTTTCTTTACCTCTTTTAGGATGACCTTAGTTCCTATTATGATTTGATTTGGGACATTTTTTTTTTGGCAGGGGATAGATGGTATTTCTTTTAAAATGTATTTCATTGTCAATAAATTATTATGTACTTGGGTAGGCTCCAAGTTTTCATATCTATATCTATATATAGATATAGATATAGATATAGATATAGATATAGATATATAGATAACATATGTATTTACAAATCTGAAAAAAGGCCAATAAAATACATCTATAACTGAACAAAAAACTACAATCACAAATGTGTTATCAGTATGATATCCCAAAGAGAATGCAAAGCAGCAGCTGCAATGGATTAAATTTTATGTGTTCTTGAACACTTAAGTCATAAATGAAGTTCTGTCACAGCCTGTAATAGCAATTAGTTGTTTATCCCTGCAGTATTAGAAAAACAAATTTATGATAGTCTAATGTAGTAATGGCTTCAGTTAGTTCTCAAGCTCCCTCTTATAGAGACATTTCTGTTTTGTTGTTAATACTATTTGGGGATTTCTTGTGGGATTTGTAGGCTCTGTTGTAGGTGTTATACTTGGAGTTAAAATTTATTGCATGCTGTTTCAAAAAAGTCTGAGTTTTGTTGAGAGGAATAATTTTATTTTATTATCTACAATGAAATTATTCCTATATGGAATAACTCAAAAATGTTTATTATTCTGATGCCAAATTTTAATGGAGTTTAATTTGCTTAATATACAGTATCCTAGCAATAACAAGGTTTCTGGACACTAAAATGAGTTTTATTTATAACTAACTGCATATTTTCCCTTCGTTACTTGTGGCCTGACAATTTTTAAATTTTATAACACATCTTGAAAAATTCTTATAGATGCCATCTTTCTGTTATGTCACCTATCAACTGATAGAATAGATATAGAACTTCTGATCTGGAAGGATATTTGGGCCTTTGTCAGATAAGGAAATGAGCTCTGAGAGGTGAAATTCAGTTTAATTCAATTCAGTAAGCATTTGCTAAATGCCTGTCAAGTGACAGCAAGAAAAACAAGTTAAAACAATTCCTGTTCTCAAGAACCTTTCATTCTCCTTGGATGCACAGTGCAACAGGTATATAGGTAAGTTACAAATTATATAAGCAGCAGATGTAAAGAAATTTCAGGACATGGGATCACTGACAAATCATAATACGAACTAACCACAAAACCACTCTACAAGCCCTACCAACCTGGAAAAGTGTGTTTGCAACATTTTGCATACGATCTACATGATGAAAAATTAAATGAAAAGTGGAAAATTCATTTGTAGCGCTTGTCTGCTCAAAATAGAACACCTAGATATTGGAGAGAAATATCCAGCAAATTGTCTTTGTTTTAGCAAAGCATATAGATCATTGATGAATAATTCTTTTTATAATAATTTCTTTTTATTCACCTATTTCCTCATTACATGGATGTAGGTTTTTTTTAGTCCCATTTATATTTTAATTGAGGCAGCTGGGTGGAGCAGTAGAGAGAGTGTTGGGAATGGACTTGGGAGGACTTGAGTTCAAATCCGGCCTCAGACGCTTAGTAGCTGAGTAACCCTGGACAAGTCACATAACCCTATTTGTCTCACTTTCTTCATCTATAAAATGAGCTGGAGAAGGAAATGGCAGTATTTTTGCCAAGAAAACTCTAAATAAAGTTATAAAGAGTCAGACATGACTGAACAACAGACCATACATACGTAGATTTCTATTCTTGTTAGATGTCATCTTCTTAGTTTCAGCCCAATGTTCTAGCCTGTCAAGATTATTTCTGACCTCAAATTTTTCACTGCAGCATCTTTGCCAAGAAAATCTCAAAAAGGGTCGTAAAGAGTTGTATGTAACTGAAATGACTGAACAACAACAATATTTTAATTCATTAAAAAAATAATGTCCTGTAAGCCTGATATTTAATTTTGACTTATTATATCAAGCAAGTTTTTAAAATATAAAGGCTCCTTCTGTTGTGTACTTTCACATAGCCAATATGCATACATTTTCTCCAGCCTTTGCCATTTTACTACTACTAGTGTATGTTCCAAAATATAAGCCAGTATCAAAATTCTAAGTTAATCTTGACAGAGCAATTTAACCCATTTTCTGCTTGATAGAAATCCTCTTGTTCAATTCATCACTTAAATACTTTGGGCTGTATGGAATATGATTTGTCTCTAATCTTTCAGTTTTTTATTATTGGTTATTGTATAATACTTCACCACCAGGCAGTGCAAACTGTTTTCATTTTGGCTTTTGGTAGAATCATATTTTCTATGTAGCTTTTCAATTTGTATAAATTATTATTTTCTTTCTTAATTCTCAAGATGTTAGTAAACTAGTGTAATTTGTTATAATTTGATTAGTCTTGAAAAATTTACGAATGACATAAGTGTTAAGGAAATATATTTTCTTTTCAGCAAGGAATATAATTATAACACTAAAATCAACCTAATTAATAATTCACACTTTCTACAGTGTGAGAAAGGAAGCAGACTATAAGAGAAACAAAATGTATTTAATTTAGCCTTTAATATTTTCGTCATTTGGTAATCTCCATATCTTACAAGAATGAATATTTTACAGAGCGCCCTAGTCAATAATTTAAAGCTCTCCAAAAATGTTATCTTGTACAACACTCTTCAGTAGTTACAGAAGGGATAAAGAGGAAAAGGTGCTTATAATGCTTTCCCTCTTTATTCCGACACTTTCTATTCCTCATTGTATTGAAAAGACTTGCCACTTTGACAAATAACATCAATGAATGTGGAATTATTGTATCTCTGGCCTGCAAATGTTACTTATCTTAAAACCAGCTTTTAGTAACACTTTTTTGGGATTCCTCCTTTTTGTGGGATTCACTTGCCTTTTTCTAAATAATTTTAAATGTGAAAATAATAATAATATATAATAATAAATATATTTAATATAGTAATATATAATAATAAAATAAAAATAATAATTTCCCCCAATGACATGCAAGAATGATTTTTTAGAATTTTTTAAAAAAAGTTTTAATTCCAAATTCTATCCATCCTTCCTTCCCCTCCTCTCTCCCTGAGACAGTAAGCAATCTGATATAGGTTATACTAGTGTAATCGCATTTCCATATTAGTTATTTTGTGTAAGAAAATTCAAATAAAGGAAAGAAGGAAGAAATAAAGAAGAAAGGAAGAAAGAAAGAGAAAATACTATGCTTTGGTCTGTATTCAGATGACATCAGTTCTTTTTCTGGAGGCAGATAGCATTTTTCATCATGAGTCCTTTGGAATTATCTTGGATCATTGTATTGCAGAAAATAGCAAAGTCATTCACAATTGTTCATTCTATAATATTGTTGTTACTGTGTACCATGTTCTGTATCTGCTCACTTCACTTTGTATCAATTCATGTAAGTCTTTCCAAGTTTTTCTGAAATCATCCTGCTTGTCATTTCTTATAGAAATATAACATTCCATTACAATCATATACCATAACTTGTTCAACCATTCCCAATTTCTGGGTGTCCCCTTAATTTCCAGTTCTGAGCCACCACAAAAAGAGCAACTATAATTCTTTTTGTACAAATAGATGCTTTTTCTTTTCTTTTCTTTTTAGATATTGTGATGCAGACATAGTATTAGTATTGCTGGATCATAGGGTATGCACAGTTTTATAGTCCTTTGGGCAATAATTGTCAGAGAAAAATGTGTATAATATTTAAATCTTTAAAAATTTCTTCATAATCTTTCTTCTTAAATTTTAAAAAAAATTATTTTCAACTTTAAATTCACTTCTTCCTTCTGCCTCCCCACCCAGTGAGAAGGCAAGAATTTAATATCCATTATACATATGAAGCCATGCAAACATATTTCCATATTAGCCATGGTGTTAAAAAACAACAAAAACAATAACAACAAAAATAAGTAAAGGAAAATGTCAATTTGTACTCATAGTTCATTAGTTCTCTCTCCAGATGTAGGTAGCATTTTCCATTGTGAATTCTGTGGAATTATCATGAATCATTGTATTAATCAAGCAGTTAGGTCTTTCACTGTTTATTATTAAAATATTGCTGTTACTGTGTATAATGTTGTACTAGTTTAGCTCTCTTCACTTTGCATTAATTCTTCCCAGGGTTTTCTAAAACTGTCCTCTTCATCATTTTTTATAGCACAGTAGTATTCCATCATAATGACATGATTTATTTAGCTGATGGTCATCCTCTCAATTTCCAGTTCTTTGCTCCCTCAAAAGAGCCACCATAAATAGTTTTGTAAATATTTTTTGTTTTTTTCCTTTTTTTTTTTATTTCTTTGGAGAATAGTCCTAGTAGCAGTATTGCTGGATCAAAGGGTATGCACAGTTTTATAATTTTCTGGGCATAGTTCCAAACTGTTCTCCACAATGATTGGAGCACCTTTAAAAATCTTTCAGTTTAGTTGAAAGAGATTTTTGAGAGATAGGGATGGTGGTAAGTTTTCCTCACAGGTTAAATTGAATGTTTTATATTAGTCAAATTGTGTTACATACTTGTTCTCCTAAATGAGCTCATATGAATTTAAATTTCATAATGGTATTGTGATTTTCCTATTGAATTGGGACATTAGCTCTTTTGTTAATATTAGTGTTATTTTTCTCTTACATATCAAAAAGAATGTATTGCTTATGATAATTAGAATCACTAAATCACAAGAATGAAAAGGCATTAATATTATCAGGCTAGATCACTAAGGTTCTTTTTGTGTGTGAAGTAATTGGGGTTAAGTGACTTGCCCAGGGTCACACAGCTAGTGAGTATCATGTGACTGAGGCTGGATTTGAACTCAGGTCCTCCTGACTCCAGCGCCAGTGCTCTATCCAATGTGCCACCTAGTTGCCCCCTAGATCACTGTTTTTAAAATAAGTGAAATTCACTTGTTTTAAAAAGAGCTCTGTAGCCAAGATCTTTCTTGGCTAACTTGAACTATTATAGGAAGTTCTTTCCTGTGTCTTTTTGATATTTTTCACTTTATTCCCATATTTTCTCATAGCCCTTAAAATTGTTGAGAAGAGCTGATTCTTTTCTATTTCTCATCTAAGGTCCTCATGCTATTTGTACTTATTTCCTTTTATCCTTTATTAATGTGAATAACCAAATTCTTTCATATTAAAAATTAATAAGTAACCCTTTAACCTTCTCACCTCCAGGAAAAATAACTCCATACCATTTGTGTTTTCCATAGTCTTTTCCAAAACTTAGTAGGTATTATGGAAAAAATAATGTTCTGAAGTTATAGTGAAAAGATAATATGCAATCAGTTCTGTAGAGTGGAATATACAATAGTCTAGTCAGAAAAAAACTTTTAATCTCCAGCTTTGACTCTTACCAAATATGTGATAGTAGATAAGCCTCAACTACTTTGGTTTTGTTTTATCAACTCTAAAATGGGGCAATAATATGTATACTACTAGCAAAAAAAATATAATGTGTACTACCCACCTTACAGAATTTTTGTGAGAAATTGAAAAGCACTATGTAAATTTGAGTTATTGTTACTTAGCATTGTTATAGCAATGAAGAGATAATTATAATTGAATATGCAAAGAGGATGAGATTTAAATTTTTAATTTTCCCATAATATAAAATTTATAATCAGAATAATAGAATCACAGATTTGCAAGGGACTTCTGAGATCATCTAGTTTAAGTCATATCTGAACAGGAATTGCTTCTTCAATAGCCCACACAATTTGTTATACATCTAATTTTGGCTTAAACACTTTGGGTGATAGTAAACTCATTAACTCCTGAGGCTCTTTCTAATGGATAACTTTATAAGTCTTTCTGTATCTCTTCGTCAAGCACTCTTAAGTGTCTAACTTTGAATTTTGGTGAAATTCTTAGTCTTTGTGGTATAATGAATTAGGGATTAATTATTATTTTTACTACTATTATATCTAGAGTTATTTAAGAAAGAAAATAGGTAATTCACTGAAATGTCAATTTCCTAAGCACATTTTGGATTAATTGTTTCTTATGGTAGTTATATGATAATACACGCTTTGAAAGTGACATCTGTCCTAAAATATAGCCTGCATTGATTTCATTAAATGCTAGGGTCTGCCCATAGACATTTCTACATATCTAAATAGATGAAACATGACACTCTATTGAGAATATCACAATAATTGCTAATTTTTAAAAATCACTAAACCTAAGTAAACCCCCAAGTGTTTGGTACAATTTTAAGAATATAGCAGATAACAGACATTTCTCAGACCTATTTGACTTCTCATATCATTTATGTACTTAACAAATGATTTATTACTTGCTTTTGTTTCTAAATTCTCTGGAATTGAAATCAGCCTTTTTTCCTCCCAGAAGATGTGAAGAGTTACTATCAATCTATGAAAAAAATTGTGTGTGTGTGTGTATGTGTGTGTGTGTGCATGTGTGTGTGTGTGTGTTATGCAGAGGATTTGCTACTTTCATGCTGATATAGCTTTTCTGAAAGAAATTTCCTGTAAATGATCTCAATTTCTATGTTTTTGGTTAAAAATTCCCTATCTTTTCATTTTTATTAGTTTTTCTGATATGTTTGTAGGCATAAAATTTTGTAAAAGTTGAATTCCCTTACAAATGTATCATTTGTGAAGTAGATTTACTTTTATCTTATTATTTTATTCACTTTTTACTATTTTGATTGTAGAAAATTAGTTCATATGAAAAATAGTTATTGATATTAGGTAGTTGAGATAAATTAGTCACTTTACAATTCATTGTTTCATGTTTTATAAATTCATATAACATTAAGTTTGATTTAATTTTGTCATTAAGCACTTTGTAGTATAATTTTATTATTTATTTAGGAAAATGTGTTTGTTTGTTTTTTATTTTAGCTTGTGATGAGTGGAAAGTTTTACCTAAACCCAATCTTCATAGAGATGTCAACAGATTCGGGCACTCAGCAGTCGTTGTTAATGGGTAAATGTGTATATTAAACTTTTTGAAATATAAATGATTATCTGCACATGTTAATGTAATGCATTTCAAGTTCAGTATCAGTGACTTTTATGTATCTAACCATCAATGTAAACATAAGCATTCTAAAGTAGTATATAATGGAGCATTTTTATTTTATTCTCTGTATATAAATCTGCCTAAGTTTTTACTCTCATTCTCAATTCTTTTGGTTTAAGCATGTTAGGGAGAGTTGGTCAAGGGCATTAATAAATAGGAATTGAGGTTGCTGGCAAGTGGAAGAGGGGTGGTGTTTGCCTCTTTTCCCCTAGTGTCACTTAGCGCCACCTGGACATTGTGCTGGTCACTGGCACCATGAAGATTTGGACATCAGAACACATTTTCAACCACCCATGGGAAACAGTTACAACAGCTGCTATGCAGAAATGTCCAAATCCTATGAATCCAAGTGTGGCTGGAGTTGATGTGTTAGGCAGATATACAGGTCCCACTGGGAAATTGCATAACCATAGACTTCTCAGTACAGAGTGGGGGATGCCTTCTATTGTAAGAAGTAGGAACTGAAAAGGGAATAAGTGGAAGATGCTATATATGGATTTTACCTACTTCAGAATTATGGCTAGGATCAATCCTGATGAATATCCTCTTCCCAGGAAAGAGATCCGGAGTGACTTCTCTCAAAGATGGATTTTAAGAAACACAGTCTTACTTAACTCCCTGATTTATAGAGTATGTGGCATCATGAGACTTGTGTTCTAGTCCTAGCCTTATTGCTGACTAGTTGGGTCATCATGGGCAATTCACTTAATTCCGTGGGTCATGTTGTTGTTGTTGTTGTTGTTGAGTTTCTTCATTTGTAAACTACACTAGATGATCTGTAAAAGCCCTGAGGGGCAGCTAGGTGGTACAGTGGATAGAGTTCTAGTCCTGTAGTCAGGAAAACCGAGTTCAAATTTGGCCTCATTTACTAAGTTTATGACCCTGGGCAAGTCATTTAACCTTGTTTGCTTCAGTTTCTTCATCTGTAAAATGACCCTGAGAGGGAAATGGCAAATTACTACAGTATCTTTGCCAAGAAAATCTCAAATGGTGTCACGAAGTCAGAGATGACTGAAACAACAATGAGACCCCATGGTCTAACATTCTATTATTCTTTGTTTAAAATTCTTATTACTTTGAATAGAACATGTTTGTTATCTAATGTAGTCAGTAACTTGTTTACTTGTTTAGGTGCTTAAAATTGTATTTAACAATTCAACAAACATGTAATTGCCTATAATGTACAAAGATGAAAGATACATAGTATTAATTCAATGCATCTACAGTTTAATGAGGACAGGAGGAAATAGAACATATATAGAGATAAGTGTGAGGACAGAAAGAAGGCCAAGACACGGTATTCTAAGAAAATTAGAGAATGTTTCATCTGAGAAAATCAGAGCATACTTTATAGAGAAAGCCTCTGTTTGGGACTAGAAAATATCCCTAAGTAAAGAGGAGAACTTTACTTTATTACTGTCTTATAATTCAACCCATGGCTGTCAACATTTATTATGTGTTTACAATGTACATCACAACATGCTAGGCACCAGCAGCTGGGAGCCCACTGCACTGAAAAAGAGACCTAGAATTGAAGGCAGAGGAAATGTATTCCAATCCTGCCTCTGCCACTTACTATCCCTGTGGCCTTGGCCTGTTACTTAACTCTTGGTACCTCATTACTTCTTCCATAAAATAAGGGGAGTTGGACTGGATTACCTCACAAGTCCCTTCTAGCTATCAATCTATCATCACACCAACTCATACTCCCACACCCCCACACCCACTCTAGATCTTTTTTTCAAACAAATTGTGAATTAGCCACATCTCCTGTATCTTATACTTGTAATTTTAATTTTTTGAACCCGTGACATAATTGTGTTTTATATTTTTCCTATTAAATACCAGCCTAATAGATTTGGCTCAATCTTCTAGGCTATTGAAATCTTTGAGGATGCTTATTATGTCATTTGACATGCTCCTCTTACCTTTGTGCCATTTGCAAATTTAATACATGTGCTTTCTATGACTTTATCCAAGTCACTGAAACAAAATGTTAAATTGTAGATTCCCAAGCACAGATTTCTGGGGATCCACACTAGCACCCATTTTGATATCAAACCATTAATGTTGCCTCCTTTTTCCTACTCATTCTATCAGTTTCAAATTTCCCTGCACTACTTTTTAGCCCACACCTCTTCCAAAAAAAGTAGCTTGAGATACTTTGTAAATTTTTTTCCCTAAAAATCAGATACCTTATAATATTCTTCAGATCTACCAGTTTAGTGATTTAAAAAATTAGGTTAGTCTGTCATGACCTGTTCTTGATAGAGCCATGCTGGATCTTTGGGATCATTGCATCATTTTATAGTAGTCTAATGACCATTCGTTTAATATTATGTTCTAAAATTGTACCAGTGTTGAAGTCAAATTCACTGATTTGGAGATGCCATGTTTTGCAGACTCTATTCTCTTATTTTCTGCATAGTTTGTTACACCTCTGCCATTTTCCACAAGGACCATTTAATGGCTCACTAATCATATTTTCCAATTCTTTCAGTACTCTATTTTGTATTGCCTGGCAATTTGAATTTATCAAGGGTAGCTTGAAGCCTCTTAATATCTCTTTACTTCTCTTGGGTATGAACCCCATATTAATCATTTTTGTTCTTTCCTTTCCAATTCAACATTCATTCTCCTTGGCAGAGGAAATAAGCAACATAAGAACTTAGCAGCTCTTATTTCTCTCTATTGTTGGTGATCTCATCCACCTGAGCAGCAGTCCTCTTTCTTCTTTTGTCTTGTTTTGTCTCCAATAGAACTACAAACAAAAAAACCCACAAATAGAAAACAAAACAAACCCTTCTTAAATACTTTAGCTTTTTTGCCAACTTTAGTTTATTCTGAACATTAGCGCATGTGATAATTATTGTTTTCACTTCACACTGTAATTATTTTTCCTTGTGTCTTCAGAATTTCATTATTGAGGGCTTCCAATTTTTCCTGTATAGACTTCTGTAGAATCTTATGTCATGAAATAAAATCTATCCTTTATTTAACCTTATGAAACCAACTCTCCTAAAATCTAGGGTGTATGTCAGATTGACTTTCTTTTCCTTAGTCACAAATTCTAAAATAAAATGTCCTCCTCAAGTTTCACATCATTTTCATTTCAGTTCTCTTTGTTGAACAGAATCATATCTCAAATAGCAGCTCCCACCCACGTTTTTAAGTATTGAACTATTAAGGCAACTCAGAAAATTATTACTTTTTATGCTTTTGGCAGAAAGTTCTAGATGCTTGGAAAATTGAAGACCCTCATTGTTAATCATGACTATGTGCCCGGCTTGTGATCTTTTCCTTAAAATCTTCATCAGTTTCTCTTTCTGTCCATGTAAATTAGGACTATAGTAAACACCAATAACAATATTACTTCCATATCTGACTGGGACTCTTTATCCAAATGCTCTTGATCTCTTTACTACTCAGGTGCTGGATTTTTTCACATGTCTATAACTTGTTGACATCCAATAATATACCCTGCCCACATTTGAAAAAAAAGAAACATTAATCAATCAATCATTAAGAAAGTGTAGAGAGAGAACAGAAGAGATTCCAGGACAAGAATCAATCATTTAATATATTTATTATGTGCTAGTATTATGTGGAAGTACAAAGAATGAAACAATCCCATATGCAATGAGCTTCCATATTAATGAAGGAGACAAGTTCATATAAAAATACAGCACAAATAAAAAGTGAATACAATTGTGTAAAAAGCATTTAAATATCAAGTAGTTTAAGAGGAATACATTAGCACTTGAAGGCATTAGGAAAAGCTTCATAAGGAAAATGGTACCTCAGCTGCTTTTTAGTGGAAGTAAGCGGAAGGGGAGTATGGGATGATCAGTACAAAGACACAGAAATGGGAGCTGGAGTATCATGTATGAGGAACAGAGGAAAGATCAGTTGGACTGGATTGAAGTACATAGGAGGGAAAGTAATGGCCAGTGAGACTAGAAAGATAGATGGCATAGTACTTTAAAAGCTAAACAGAGGAGTTCATAGTTTATTTTAGAGGCAATAAGAAGCTATCAGAATTGATCGCTTGGTGGGGGGGGTCATATGGTCAGATCTGTGCTTAAGGAAAATTACTTGGTAACTAGATGTAGGATGGAATGGAGTGGCAAGAGACTTGAGATAGAGCAATTAAGAAGACAGTACAGTAATCTAGTCAAGAGATGATAAGGGCTTGAACTAAAGTGGTAACTAGACAGGTTCCAATTAGTATAAATAATGAACCCCCTGAAGTGGTTGCATTTATTGGAATTCATATTATTAGAAGTTATAGTTATGTAAAATATGAAGCAGTATTCTCAAGAGGGTGAGGGGCGGGGGAGTCATGGGAAGTTTGAATAGAGATGTAAGACTTTAGCATTAAGGAAGAAACCCTATAGGGAGAGATGGATGATTAGTGAAAGAGGGAAAATGAATGAGGATACAGTCTGTTGGAGGAGATGGAAGAGGATGGGATCAAATGCTCAAGTAGAAGCATTGGCCTTGACAAGGAGAAGGACGACATCTTTGTCAGACATTAGGGAAAAGGTTGAGATAGTGGGAAATAATATAAAGGGTTTTGAGATTAAGAGAAATGGGAATTGGTAGCTCAAGTTTAATTGTTTCAGTTTTTCAGTGAAGTAAGAAGCTTTTTAGTTGAAAATGAGGGGACAAGGGGCTTTGTAAGACTTGAGAAGGAAAGAGAAATTTTGGAATAGTACTATAGGTAACAATTAGGCAAGAATAAAAGGACTCTATTGTGGGAGTAGGGGCACAATTGGGTTGGGTAACATGAATTCATACCCAGTCAGCATGGTTGTAGGACTTCCTTTAGCTTCATTCAGGAAATCATGGGAGGGATCAGAGGGTGTGGATTTAAGTTATAATCTAGGCCTAAGGTTTTACAAAGAGTAATGAGCAAGATATTCAATAACAGAGGAGAGAGAAGAGTTGAAGTGGCTAACAGTTAGGTTTAGGAAGGAAAGTAAAGTCAGAGAAAGGTTAGTGACCTGGGTGGTAGTGTGGGGTGAAGGGAATGGAGATCTTGATGATGGTGAAGAACATGTATAGGAATGATGAAGCATAGGGAGAGCAGTAGTGATAAGTTGTGGTCACATAGAGGAATGTCAGAATTTCTAATTAGGGATGTATGACATTTGTATATAATATTTGTATATAACAGTGATAAGATGTAATGTTTAACTGTACTTTTGTGTGATTGAGGTGGAGTTAATAAATAGGTCATGAGACTTGAGATTTAGGAAATGGGAGGTTAGAAAGCTTGAGAAAGTACCTACAAAGATATTAAAATTCAGGAGTTGGAGGAGGAGTTGGGGAGGAGGTTCTGAACTCCCTGAGAAGGAAAGAAGAATGACCTGGAGGTTGGTATATTGCAGCTGCCATAATTTTGAGTGGTTACAAAATTTTAATTGAGTAAACTTCAAAAGAAGAAAAGTTATTGAATGAATGAAGGAGTTGTCTTTTCTCCTATGGGCATCTTTCACACTCTAGCAGAGGGTGAGGTATGGTTTTACACAATAAAGGTTTTACACAAAGGTTTACCTCCTAACAAACTCTTCAAAAAGATTAGAGAATTCTCTCATCAAAACCTTTCTCCCTGCTTTGTATTTTAAATATTGGTCCAGAAACCAAGATTCATTCTTGGGTACTAGCTACATAACTAGATGTTCACTTTCTGATTCAACTTTTATCTCCCAATATCCTTGTTTTTGTTTGATAGCAATCATGTAAACATTACCAGAGCTCCTAAGATCATATGACCATAGATTGAAAGGGAACTAGAATACTTTCGTATAAGCCTTTAATTTTATAGATGAAGAAATGATTCCTAAAAAACTAGTGTCATATAGATAGCTTAGAAAGGATTTGAAGCCAGGTGCTCTAATCTCAAAAGTCTTAATCTTTCTTAAAACTCTGCATTACTCAGTAATGCTTTCTGGCTTCCTTATAAAGTATAATTTCTCAAGTATAATTTGTGGCCTCATGAATTATCAGGAGTGATACCTTCTACTACTAGTAGTTAACTAGTTTACTCTGTCTTGGTAGATTCTATATCACATCTTAAGTACATGCTTCAGGAAGAAAGAAGACTGTTCCACATTTGTTATCAGATTGATGGATAGCAGCTTCAGTATCTCTCAGAAAGGAGTTTACCAAATGCCACTACTCAAAGCCTTATGAGATGATTACTCACTTAAGAGATGATTGTGTATCTACAGAATTATTCCTTGCAGAATAAGTAATTGTTTTCTTTTCAGAGGTTTTAGCCCCTCTCTTATTTAGTTTACTAACTTAAGTGGTCTGTTTATTTCCTTTCTTGCCCATGTCACATTCTCCTGACAGAAATCTAGATTCTTCTCTGCTTCTTCACATCATTTTTCTTCATTTTTATATTTGAAGGCCATCTTCCATTTTTAAGAAAATTTAAGAAAATTTCTGATGTTCTAGAAGATGAAGAGATACCTTAAACTCTGTAGAATGTGTTCTCTGGAATGAATGCCTGCTGTATAGGTAATAAATTTGCTTTCATCTTAAACTTTTTCCTTTCTCAATCCTTCCTTCTTGTTGCACTCTCTGAAACTTGGCTCCCTTCTGATGTTAGCTTCCCTGGACACTCTTTCCAGTACCAGTTACACTTTCACTCATATTACTAAATTGTTGGTCTTAATGGGAGAGTTGGAACATTTCTTGTGCTCTATTAACACTCCCAGGTCATCCCCTTCTACTCCTCTCCTTCAATAACCTCTTCTCCTTAGGTTCATTCAAAAATATATTTGTCACCCAATCCAGATTCTGGTGACTATGATCTATTGACCTCCAGGACATTTTCCTTTTTTCTTCAGAGAGTTCAGTGTCTGACTCATAGTCTTTTTTACCCCTCCTACTCCTGCCCTTATACTACTGGACTTCAACATACATACTGATATACCCTCAAACACTTGGACTTCCCAATTCCCCAAGTTTATACATTTCCCATGACCTTTTCCTCTATCCCATTTCAACTACACACAGAGTTGGTCGAACATATCTTATCACCACCCGTAAGTGCTACACTTCCATCTTAATGAACTCTGATATTTCTTTATCTGATCATAATCTTTTATCCTTTTATCTTTCCCCTAACCCAGTTCTTCATCTTCACTATGACCTTAAGTCCTAGGCTATCACCCTTGCACTGACTGCAGTCTTTTCCCTTCCTTGTCTTAATCCCTTAATGAACCAGATCTACACTATAATACATCTGAGTCCCTTGCCCCATATCCTATCATTGATTGTGCCTTGCCAAGTCCCAACCTTAGATTACTCCTACCATCTGCAGCCTATGCTTCTATTCACTTACTCCTAAATGAAGTTGGAATAAATCACAAAACTGTGTCAAATAGGTCCACTATGAATTTATGTCACATAATCTCAATGGGGCCCTCACTATAGCAAGGTAATTCTTTTATTCCTCTCTAATGAATTAATTATCTCACTCACCAAAACTTCTGCAATTTTTTCATCTCTCCTCAGATCTCTGCATACTTTCACTCTTTCAATTTAGAGTGCCTCATACTTTCCTGAGTAATTGGGTTATTCACCAAGAACTCCTTCTTCTCCCATCTCATATCATTCAGATATTTTCTCCTACTACCTTCTCCTTTATTACTCTGTCATGTGAAGAGGAGGCCCTTCACTTTGCTAAGGAAAACCTTCTCCACATGCACACATGATTTTGTTCCAGCCTGTCTTCTCCAGCAGATTATGCCCACTAATATCCCTACTCACTCACTTATCTTTAATCTCTCCCTCTCTTTGGACTTCTTCCTTGGTGTCTACAAAGACACTCATGTCTTCCCATCCTCCCCTTCCCTTGATCCATCCATCCCTGATAGCGATCATTCTTTATTTTTTTCTTCCTCATGCCTAAACTCCTTGAGAAAATTATTGACATTTGGTGCTTCCACTTCTCTCCTCCCATTCTCCTAATTCTGCTATCTGGATTCAGACCTCATCATTCAAATGAAACTGCTTTCCCCCCCCCCTAAATTTAGCAATGATCTCTTAATTTCCAAATCTTCTTATGCCTCATATTTCTTTTCCTTTCTGTAGCCTTTGACACTTTAGATCACTCTCTTCTCCTTGATTATCTATTCTCTATAGGTTCTGGTTACACGCCCTTTCCTGATTCTCCTCCTTGCTGTCTGACCACTTCTCAGTGGTCTTTGCTAGATTGTCATCCAGTTTACAGCTGCTAATTAAATGTTTTCCCTAAGTCTGTCTCCTGGCCCCCCTCCCTTCTCCTTTTATACTTTTATACCTGATCTCATCAACTTCCATGGATTCAATTATCTCTATGCAAATGATTATCATGTCTATTTATTTAGTCCTAAGGTCTCTCCAGTCTCTAGTCCTACATTGCCAGCTTCTTATTAGGCTTCTGAAA
The DNA here is from genome assembly GCF_003287225.1 of Phascolarctos cinereus. Taxonomy (NCBI): domain Eukaryota; kingdom Metazoa; phylum Chordata; class Mammalia; order Diprotodontia; family Phascolarctidae; genus Phascolarctos; species Phascolarctos cinereus. Next base: position 95,005,032 of record NW_027555736.1, on the reverse strand, counting down.
TTCAACATGTTCAGAAAAACTCACTCTCTTTTTTCTAAATACTCCCCTCTTTCTAACTTCCTTTATTACTGTCAAAAGTGCCACTATTCTTCCAGTCACCTAAGCTTACAATCTGGAAGCCATTTTCAAATTCTGACTTTCTTTTATCCCCTCCCCATTTTCAGTCTGTTGCCAAGTGCTGTGAATTCTGCTTTTGCAACAACTATTCTATACAAGCTCTTCTCTGACACTGCCATCACCCTATTTCAGGCCCTTATCACCTCATGCCTTGACTATTTCAATAACCCGCTGGTGAACATCTGTGCCTCAAATCTCTCCCCACTCCAATTCATTCTCCACATAGCTATCAAAGTAGCCTTCCTACAGCACAGGACTGACTGTGTTGCCTCCATATTTTAAAAAAAGTCTCCAATGTCTTTGTATTACCTCAAGTAAAATATAAAATTCTCTTTGACTTTTAGAGTCCTTCATAACTGGCCCCTTCTTACCTTTCCAGGATTCTTACACCTTACTTCCACTTCCATACTTGATGATCCAGTGACACAGATTTCCTTGCTTTTCCACTTTACATTTTGTAAGATTCCTCAGATGTTTCTAGGAATGTGGTAGAATAGCCCTTCAAGATTGTGATGAGGGAAATTAGGGTACTGATTACCTATAGAAATTCAATTTACTAAATATTCATTAAGTGCCTACTGTTTGAAAGGAATTATGTTAAGTGCTGTGGTACAAGTACAAAAAAGGAAATCAACCCTCTCCTCTAGGATATTTGAAGATTCTACCACCTACACAGATCAGTAAGTCAAAGTGAATTGGGTTAGGAGAAGAGGACAAAGAAAAGATGAAGGAAAGCTTCTTTGAGAAGTTGACACCTAAACTGATTCATGAAGAGAAGATAAGGATTCTGTGAGATGAATATGAAGAGGGAATATTTTCCAGGCATGAGGAAAAGCACATGCAAACTCATGAAAGTAGGAGGCAGAATGGCAAGGCAACATTTAGTAGTTTGGTTGGATGAGAACATAGAACATAGAACAGATGAAAGTGAATAATGTGAGATAAGACGTGGAAGGTAAATTAAAGTCATATTGTATGGGTCCTTACATGTATTTAATTCTAGAGATAATAAGGAGCTACTGTCTATAACGAAAATCTCTGCTTTTCCTAATCCTAACTATTTATTAATTATTTTTATTAAAACAATTAAAACCACAATGTTTTCAAGGCAACTTCTCTGGCTTGTATGATATAACTCAATTGGATTACTATGAGGACTTTGCAGAAATACCATGACTGCAGATTGACATTATGAATTGAAGATAAGTTTGAGGTTTAAGTGACTTAAATTTTGGTTATTTTGTTAAAGAAAAGAAGGGAATGCTTTCATGGAAATAACCTTTGTTTAATTTCTATTCTATTTCTTTGCTCTCGGCACCATTTTTACTTAGAAATTTTACTTAGAAATAGAATTTACTTAGAATTTTACTTCTTAAAGAAGAAGGTGTAATGTTTCTAACCATCTAGCTGATAATACTGTTTCCTAAAATTCTCTCAAATAACTGAAGAAAGCATTGTATTGAATTTTTCCCCAAAGAAGTGTTATTTCTTCTGTTATCTTTATTATTTCTTCTTTTATGCTTTACTACTGATCTTTACTGTACTGGAGTTTTGTTGGTTTCTCATATTACAGTGACCTTTGTGGAGTACATCTCATTTTACCTGGAAGGCATTGAAGTATTTAGCTATGGGATCCACATGACATTTTAAATCAGAAAAGAAACAAAAGGAAATTCTGATGGTTTGAGAATTGTCCAAAGAAATGTAGATATGGTAAATTGGACAAAAGTTTTCCCTAATGCCAATTCCCCAAGATTTCTTTTTTCTTTTTTTCCCTCATAGGTCTATGTACATTTTTGGGGGATTTTCTAGTGTCCTCCTTAATGATATCTTAGTGTATAAGCCTCCAAACTGCAAGGCTTTCAGAGATGAGGAACTCTGTAAAGATGCTGGTCCAGGGATAAAATGTCTTTGGAACAAGAATCACTGTGAATCATGGGAAGGTGGACATCATAATAATATTCTTAGAGCAAAATGCTCCCCCAAAACTGGTAAGGAAATTCCCTCTCCCAGTTTAATTCCCTTTTCCCTACCAGTAACTGAAATTTTTATAATGATGCTTCTTCATTTTGAATAGTAGAAAACATATGAAATACTTTAAAGGATCTAATTAAATAACTTTTTACAAATGCAAATTTAGAATTCTTCAATGTTTGACCTTCACAGCAAATTTTTAAACAATGTAATTATCTGAATTATACATTTTTACTAAAATACCCCTTGCGTTTTACATGTAAAAAGATATTTTACTATATCATTTTAAATGCTTTAAAATGTGCATTCTTTCTCTTTATTGTGATGTAGTTTGCATTTCAATGACTCTTTTTTTTCTGAACTGTCTCCTAGGATGGATATTAATTTGCAAAGTTGGTACGATTTGATGATTGATGGACAAAACAACACTTTTGCTTATAGGATCATTGACAACATTCTTAGTTTTGTTTTGGCCTAATAAAATGGCCTGCGTGTGTAGGAGACTAAGAAAGAGGAGGTAGTTATGTAGGAGAACTAGGTAAAAACTATATCCCTGAAACCCAGATAGGAGAAAGTAGTCACTGAAGTCAAATACTACAAAATGGTTAATAAGTATGAAAATTGAAAAAAGACCATCAGATATAAGAATAAAAGGTCACTGGTGACCTTTGAGGGAATGAGAAACTAATGGGTGGGAGGAAAACTACTAAGTAGAGTGAGTGTAGACTGCTCATTCTAGGAGTATAGCAATGAGTGGGAAAGGGATAAACAACGATATTATGAAGGAGTTGTAGGTTCACAGGAACATTTTTTAAGGATAGGGGATACATGGCCATATTAGCAGTCAGCATGGAAAGATATAGTGGATAGGTAAAGATGAAATAATCCATGTAGAAATGTCTTGAAAGGAATGGAAGGGGATTAGATTATGGGCAAAAGTGGTGGAGTTAGTCTTGATAAGGAGAAAAACTAGCTTATTCTTTTAAACTAGATCAAACGAGGGAGTGAATGGGCAAAGATGAAAATAGTTTTGAGATCTAGAGAAGAGGAGATGAGGAAACTCTTCATTATTAGCTATAATGTTCACATTAAACTTGTAGGTGTGGTTTTCTGTGATGAAAAGAGGAGATTAGGGAGACACTAGAGTCCTGAGCAAAGAGGAAAAAGTTTTAGATAGCCGTTGTGGGGAATGTGATAGGGAGCAAGTAATGGGATAGGGTGTAAATCAAAGATTAATAAAAGAGGTGAAGGCTTATTATTGGTAAGATAACATGAATTAATTTTTAGAAATATCTGAATGTTTGATGCTGTGTTTTGAAAACAAAAGTTTTTTTAAATCATCGTCTTTTTAAATACACTGTCAAATAAAAAGCCATAAGAACTATGTTTGTTACCCAGAAGGTAGGCCAGGAATGGATTTTAATTAACCTTTAGTCCTTGATGAAGAAATTAAGTAGAATAGGTGAGGCAGCTTAATGAACTTCAATGTATGAAATTTTAAAGTTCAAACCAGTGTGATTGTTTATTTTAAAAGGTTTTTATTAAATTTTGTGCTAATATTTTTTTATTTTCTTGTGTAGTGATCCTTTTGATATTTTAAAGGTTAGATCTCAGAAAATTATTGACTCTTATTTTGGAATTTATGAATAAATAGTAAAATAGGATATGTTTGATGGCTATAAAATTATTAGGAATCAAGAAATTTTCCTTTAGATAAAGTAGGCAATTCCTGAACTTCAAAGAGATTGTTGCTCATGTGCTAAGTATTTCAAACTATCTAGATACTCTTAAATTACATTATTAACTTCATACTGGACATCTTGCATTTTAGATTGAAGGTCATATTTATGATTTTAAAAAGTGCCTCCTAATATCCTAAGCAGCTGTTAAAAATTTGTGAATTCAAAAGTGTGACATTTAATCTTTCATCCTGATGTTTTGCTTTGTCTTGCATTTGTATTACAGCTGCCACTGATGACAGATGTTACAGATATGCAGATTGTGCCAGCTGTACTGCCAATACAAATGGGTGCCAGTGGTGTGATGACAAGAAGTGCATTTCAGCAAACAGTAACTGCAGTATGGTTAGTATTTATGGGTACATGGCTATGTAGTCAATGTTGTGGCTTTATTTTTATTAGTTCAACACTTAGAGGTACCAAAATAGTAGATTATATCAAGAATCTGTGGAAATATATACTTTATCACTTCATTATACAATGTAAGTTCAGTGAATGAAAATTAAAAAAACAGAGTTTTCTGACTTAGCTTATTTTCTTAGGATTTTGACTATTTCCTTGTTTTATTTTATTATAATGTTCAAGTGATAGGTTATTTATCATAAAATAATATTTATGAAAGTTTCCACTTTCTAGGATTATTTACATTTTTTTGTTCAAATATAGTAACTATGTGTGAGAAAAACCTTTGTAAAATGTTTAAGGTAGACTCAATCTCAAACTGTAATGTGAAGTCACTGAGAAGATTTGATTTAGTGGGAGCTAGCAGGAAATATGGCATGCTTGTTTCATAAGTCTTTTCCCCAATTTGTCAGTCAATAAGCATTTATTAAGGACTTATTTGTGAGGCACCATGCTAAGCACTAGGGATACAAAGAAAGGCAAAAACAGATTGAAAGTTCAGACAACATGTAAATATACACAAGTATGTGTATATGTACATATAAATAATATGTATAATTTTTTAAATAAATAAAAATCTCAGAAGAAGGATACTAGCATGTAGTATGTGTAGGAGGGAAGTGGGGAAGAGACTAGGAAAGGCTTCTTGCAGAAATGTGGAACTTGAGCTTAATTTTGAAAGAATCCAGGAGAGGAAAACAAGAAGGGAAAACATTCCATGCATGGGGGATAGCCAGTGAAAGGCATGGAGCTGGAAGATGGAACATCATGTTTGAGAAATAGCAACCAGATAAGTCCCACTACATCATAAAATATAAGGAGAGGAATAAAGTATAACATTGGAAAAGAGAGGGCAGGTTATGAATGGCTTTAAAAGCCAAACAAACGATCTTATATTTGATACTGGAAGTGATAAAGAGCCACTAGAGTTTTTGAGTGGGTGGTGACATGGTCAAAGATATACTTTAAGATGAGTGGAAAGATAGACAAGAGTTGGGAGAGACTTGAGGCAAGGAGACCAACATCTAGGCTATTGAAATAGTTGAGGCAAGAAGCAATAAAAGCCTGTGCCATGGCAATGGAAGTGTCAGATGAGAGAGGGCAACAAATGTGAAGGTTGTTGCACATGTAGAATCCAAAAGACTTGGCAATAGATTAGATATAGAAGTTGAGAGAGAGAGAGAGAGAGAGAGAGAGAGAGAGAGAGAGAGAGAGAGAGAGAGAGAGAGAGAGAGAGAGAGACAGAGAGAGACAGAGAGAGAGAGAGAGAGAGAGAGAGAGAGACAGAGACAGAGACAGAGACAGAGACAGAGAGAGAGAAGTTGAGGTGGACACCTAGATTACAAGCCTGAGTGAGTGGGAGTAATAGGAAAGTTAGGAAGAGAGGAAGATTTGGGGAGAAAGATAAGATAACTAGTTCAGTTTTGGACATGTTGAAGGATATTCAATTTGAGATATCTAGTTGGCAGTAGAGATGTGAGATTGGAGGTAAGGAGAGAGGTCAGAGGTAGATCAGTAGATCTAAGAATACTCTGAAGAAAGATGATAATTGAATCCATGGGAGCTGATGAGATCATCAAGAGAAATGGAATAGGAGAAAAGAAGAGGGCCCAGGACACAACCCTGGAGGACACCCATGATTAGTGGTTGTAAAATGAATGAAGATCCAGCAAAGGAGACTGAGAAGGAGTGGTCAGACAGGTAGGAGGAGAATCTGAAAAGAGCAATGTCATCAAAACCCTGAGAGAAGAGAGTGTCAAGGAGAAGAGCAGAATTACTTAAAGTGAAAAAGGCTAGAGAGAGGTCAAGACGTATATGAATAGAAAAAAAGATCATTATATTTGGCAATTAAGAGATCATTGACATCTCTGAAAGAACAATTTCATTTGAATGGTGTGGTTTCAAGTCAGACTTCAGAAGGTGTAGAAAAGAGGAAAAGGAGAAGAATTAGAGACACCAGTTATTCATAGCTTTCAGTAGGACTTTAGCCTTAAAAGAGAGGACAGATGTAGGGCAAAAACAAACAGGGATTTGGGGATCAAGTGAGAGCTTCTTAAGGATGGAAGAGATATGGATTTGTTCTAAGTTATAGGAAAGTAGCAGACAAAAGGAGACTGAAGATAATTGAGAGTGGTAATGTTGGAAGGGATAATCTGCTAGAGAGGATAGAATGGAATGGAATCTTACATGCATATAGGAGAGTTTGCCTTGGCAAAGAAAAAGTTTACCTCTTCATATGAGATAAATTTACCTCTTCATGTGAGATAAATTTCCAATTTATCTTGTATGTAGCTTGCTTGTACATAGTTTGCAGGTGGTCTCTGCCACTAGATTGGGAGCTCTGTAAAATCAGGGATTATCTTGGCTTTCTTTTTGTCCCTAGTGCTTAGCACAGTGAATGGCACATAGTAGATGTTTCATAAATATTTGTTTACTTGACTGACAACATCTGAGTGATATGAAATGTGGAGGAGAGGAGAATCAAGGATCTCTTGATGATTAACTTCAATTTATTAAATGAAGTATGAGATAGAGTTCTTAGCTGAGAAGTTTCAAGGAGGGCTGGGGAATGCTAATAAATATTTACCATTTGATTTTCCCCAAAATGCATATATTTAAAATTTCATTTTATTTTAAATGTTTAATTTTCATTCATATTTTCTTTGTTACCTCCTTAAATTTAGGCAGTAAACAAAAGAGTAAATTAAACTGTGATATGTAATGTTTGCCAATTTCTGAGATGTAAATGCTCACACTGAAAATTTAACAATTAGCTTTCAAGCCCCTTCCTCTGGTTTTAGTGTACTACTTAGGGGAGGAGGTGGCATAGGAGATTTGAGGAGGGATGAAAAGATCTGATGTAACCACTATGGCAATTAGGGTAGTGAACTCACTAAAGAGGAGTAAAAGGATTACCTTGCTACAGAAGGAATCAGTTGAGATTATATAATTCAAATTTATAGTGGACCAAGTTAGCACTGGTCCAGATCATAGCTGGACTTTCTTCAATTTCATTCAGAAACATCAGAATAGGAGTGAAGGTAGCAAGTAATCCAAGGTTGGCACTTGGTAAAACATGATCCAGTGATAGGATAAAGGAGCAAGGTGCTCCCATATGTAGAACACAATGTAGAGTAGTTGGCTCACCCAGGATTAAGATAGGGAAGGGAGGGAAGAATAACCATCATAGGGAATAAAGCCTGGGAAAGAACTAAGGCATGAAAGAATTAGAGGTCACAGTGAGGATAAAAAACAAAGTTGGGGGAAAGAAAGAATGAAAAAAATATAAATATCAGAATAAGGAGTATTAGAGTTCACAAACATAGAATTGGAACACTTATAAATGATTGCAAGATCACTTCTTTACTGAATAGTTATCGATATAACCTAGAATATATTCCATTTTAGCCACTAACAGCTTGTATACTCATATATCTCAATTCAATCTATATAGCATTTTACATGGTATCTAGCACTTTCTCTGATAAGAGTCTTGAATGAATGTAAGATGTTATGACATTATGCTATTATGTGTGTTCTTATGAGTGGTTTACACAAACAATTTTTTACAACTTCATGACATGGTGATAAACATTCTTAACTTTTGAAGTACATTGTAAATGGGTGATTAACAGCAAAAAGGATATTTCTTCTTTTGTTATATTGCTACTCTCAAAATATCATCCATCCATGTAAACTAGAAGAGGCCAATAATCTTGAAGGAGCCAAAAATGAAAAAGCCCAGTGGAAATTAGTATAAAAATAAAAATATTGTTTTATTGGATAGGAAGGATAGTATAATATGGTTCAATGAGCACCTAATGGTATGTCAGGAAGATGTGTGTTCAAGTCCTCAACCTCTGGTGATTTCACCCATATGATGGGGATAATACCTGTAGTGCACACCTTACTATGATGTCATTGAGATATAATGAGATCATAGAATCATAGAGGTCATGTAGTTCAAACCTTTCATTTTACAAATGAAAAACTTGAGACCCAGGGAGAAGTTACTTGCCTAAAATTACGTATATATTAGGTAGTAGAGCAAGAAATTTGAAAGCAGATCATCAGACTCTAAATCTGATGCTCTTTTCACTACAGTTTATATAAAACACTTTGTAGATTGTGTTATGTGTCAGCTATTGTTATTATTGGTAAAAAAATAATTAAGCAGGACTGGGAGTCAAGATGGTAGAGTAAGCAGTAAATTTCTGTGACCCTCCCATATTCCCCTCTAAACAACCATAAAATGGTGCCCCCAAACAAATCCTGGAACAACCGAACCAGCAAAAAGATCAGGTGGAACAGTTTTTTAGCCTAAGAATCTTGGAAGGAGGCCAGAAAGGTCTGTCTCACTTGAGTAACAGGGAAACAGTTTAGAACAGGAAGCATTCCAGCAAGTCAGCAGCAAGCCTCAGCTTAGCAAACCAGCAGGAGATCCTAAGCCCCAGTGGGGTGGAACAGGCAAACGCCAGCAATAGACCCCCCACATACCTCAGCATAGCCAGGGGACCCGGCAGACTCCAGCTCCAAGAACTGCCACATGCTTCAGTGTAGTTCTGGGCAAACAGACAGCTGCCAGAGGACACCACATGCTTCACTGTAGCCCCAACGAAATGCAGAAACACCCCACTAGCCTCAGCACTTGCCAGACAGTAGCAACCCCAGCTCAGCACCAGGTAAGCTACCAGGTTGCTATGGCCTCCAGTAGCACCAGTCACCCCCTACCCTACCCCTTCAGTATAGTGTCAGACACAAGGTTCCTCTGTGGGCCTCAGGGCACCATGAGTATGGCACCAGATAAACAGCCAGGGCATGCTGCTACTGGCACAAAAAGCCTAAGACAATGCCCCTCCCACCCCTGGTGCAGAGCTCAAATTTAAAAGAAAGGAAAAAGGCGAAAAAATGAACAAAAAAAAGAATCTGGCCATAGAAAGTTATTGTAGTAACAGGGAAGATCAACACATAAATTCAGAAGAGAACAGCAATATCAAAATACCTATGGCAAAACCCCAAAGAAAAATGAAAGGTGGTCTCAAGTCTAGAAAGAACTCATGGAAGAGCTCAAAAAGGAGCTTAAAAATCATATAAGAGAGGTAGAAAAAAAGTTGGGAAAATATATGATAGTGGATCAAGAGAATTATGAAAAAAAAGAGTCAGCAGCTTGGAAAAATACAATAAAAAGTAGAATCAACCAAATGGAAAAGGAGACACAAAAATCCACCAAAGAAAATAACTTCTTAAAAAATACAAGTGGCCAAATGCAAAAGGAAGTACAAAAGCTAACTGAAGAAAATAACTCCTTAAAAGTTAGAACTGGGCAAGTGGAAGCTATTGACTCTATTAACATCAAGAATCAATCGCACCAATTCAAAAGAATGAAAAAAATAGAAGAAAATGTAAAATACTTCATGGGAAAACAACTGACCTGGAAAATAGATCCAGGAGAGACAATGTCAGAATCATTGGATTACCTGAAAGTCGTAATCAAAAGGAGGACCTGGACAGCATCTTTCAAGAAATTATCAAGGAAAACTTCCCTGATATCCTGGAATCAGAGGGCAAAATAGGCATTGAAAGAATCCACAAATCACCTCAGGAATGAGATCCCAAAATAAAAACTCCAAAGAACATTACAGCCAAATTTCAGAATTATCAGGTCAAGGAAAAAATAAAGTGGCTAGAAAGAAACAATTCAAATATCAGGGAGTCACAATCAGGATTACACAGAACTTGGCAACTGCAATACTGAAGGATTGGAGGTGTATGGAACATGATATTCTTGAAAGCAAATGAGCTAGGAATATAAGCAATAATCACATACCTAGCAAAATTAAGTATGATACATCAAAGGAAAAAATAGTCATTCAATGAAATAAAATGATTTCAAGATTTCATTAGGGAAAGACCAGAAATCAACCAAAAATTTGACCTCTACTCTCAAGACCCAAGAGAAGCATAAACATAAAAAGGAAAAGAAAACATAAGGGATTCAATAGAGCTAAACTGTTTATATCCCTATATAGGAAGATGATACTTGTAATTCTTAAAAATTGTATCACTTATAATACAGCTAGAAGGAATATACACACACACACACACACACACACACACACACACACACACACATATATATGTATATATAGACAGAGGGTACAGGTATAAGGTGAGTTTGAGGTAATGACATAAAAAATCAAGGGATGAGAAAGAGGAATACAATGGGTACAGAAGGAAGGCAGAGTTAGAATAGGGATAAATTATTTCACATGAGGAGGCATGAAAGATGTATTGCAGTGGAGGAGAAGTTGGGAGGATGGGTGATGAGCATCACTTGAACCTTACTCTTATCAGTATTAGCTCAAAGAGGAAATCATATATACGATCAGTTAAACATAGAAATATATCTTACTTGACAGTAAAGGTAGGGAGGTGGAGGCTGACAGAAGGGAGGGTAGATCAGGGGAGATGGTAGACAGAAGCAAAACTGGCGAGGAGGGAAAGGGTGAAAGGAGAAAGAAGACAGACAGGAGGAAGAATAGGATGGAGAGAAATACACAGGTAGTAATCATAACTCTGAATGTGGTGGGATGAACTCTTCTATAAAATGGAAGCAGATAGCAGAGTGAATCAAAACCAGAATCCTACAATAAGTGGTTTATAAGAAACACACTTAAAACAGAGAGACACACGCACAGAGTAAAGGTAAGGTGCTAGAGCAGAATCTAATGTTCTTCAGCTGAAGTAAAAAAAAAACAGGGGTAGCAATCCTGTTCTCTGACAAAGAAAAATCCAAAAATAGACCTAATGAAAAGAAATAAGGAAGGAAACTACATCTTGATTATAATAAGTAATCTCAATACTAAGCATATATGCACATGGTATCCAAATTCTTAAAGAAGTTAAGTGAGTTACAGGTTCATGACCAAACAAAAGATAGAGAGAGACATTATAAAATATAAAATAGATAACTTTTGATTATATTAAATTAAAAAGCTTTTGCACAAACAAAATCCATGCAGCCAAGATTAGAAGGAAAGCAGAACCCTGGGAAACAAATCTTATAGCAAATGTCTCAGATAAAGACCTCATTTCTCAAATATATAGAGAACAGCATCACATTTATAAAAATACAAGCCATTCCCCAGTTAATAAATTGTCAAAGGGTATGACCAGGCAGTTTTCTGATGAAGGAGTCAGCTCTACATAGGCATATGAAGAAGTGCTCTAGATCACTTTTGATTAGAGAAATTCAACTTAAAACAACTCTGAGGCACCACCTTACACCTATCAGATTAGCTAATATAACAACAACAACAAAAAAAAGAAAAATGATATATGTTGGAGAAGATGTGGGAAAATTAGTCATGAACTGATCCAGCCATTCTGGAGAGCAATTTGGAACTATGCCCAAAGGGCAACTGAACTGCAAACCTTTGATCCAGCAATACCACTGAGATACCAAAAAAAAAATCATAAAAAGGGAAAAGGATGAACATGTGCATAAATATTTATAGCAGCCCTTTTCATAGTTGCAAAATCTTGGAAATTGAGGGGTGCCTATCAATTGGAGCATGCTGAACAAGCTGTGGTATGTGAATGTAATGGAATACCATTGTGTAATAAGAAATGATGAATGGGCAGATTTCAGAAACCTAGAAAGACATGTATGAACTGATACAAAGTGAAATGAGCAGAATCAGGAAAACATTGTACACAGTCAGCAACATTGTGTGATGATCAACTATGAATGACTCAGCTCTTCTCAGCAACAGAGGGATCCAAGACAAGTACAAAGGAATCATGAAGAAAAATGCTATCCATATCCAGATGGATAGACAGAACTGATGGACTCTGAATGCAGATTGAAGTATATTTTTTCACTCTATTTTTTCATGTTTTTTCCCTTTTGATCTTCCTTCTTTCACAACTGTGATGATGGAAATATGTTTTACATGATAGCACATGTATAACCTATATCAAATTATCTACTATTTTAGGAAGAGAGGAAGGGAGGGAGAAAAATCTGATACTCCAAATCTTGTGAAAATTAGTGCTAAAATTGTCTTGACATGTAATTGGGAAAAATAAAATACTACTAATAAAACATTTCCCACCAAAAAAAATTAAGCGTTATACAATTTGACGAAATGAGAAAAATTAATTTGCATTTTTTTAATCAGCAAAAGGAATTAAGCATTTTTTCCCAAGGTAAAGATTGTTGGAAGCAGAACAAGTAAAAGAAAATGTAGTCAAGAGAGAATTATCTGAGAAAATGGGAAAACTATTTCTTCCTTTTGTCTGATGTAACTTTTCCATCTCTTAGTTTTCTTATTGTATGCTAATATTTTCAGAACTTGAAAAAATCAAATTTGAAGATTTTGAATGATAGCATCATCGTTTTGATTTTGTAGATTTATATGTATTTATAGGTTCAGACCATACATGTTACAACTATTAGGTTTTTCACTTCTCTTCAAATTATAACCTTAATGTTACTTCACTGTATTTTTAAAATACAAATTAACTTTTAGACTTTTATTTAAATTCAGTTAATGAAATTTCCAACAAGCAATGTGGTGACTAGAGGTAAAGAATTTAAGGGTTGGGAATAAGGGAATGCAATTTGGAACAGTGTTAGAAAAATTTTGCCAGCAAATTTCTCTTTAATCATTGTTGGATAATCTCAAGGTTAGTTTGCTGGGAAGTTTCCATTACATTTATATACATACATATATGTCTTATAATCTTAAAATTATATGTTTATATATATATATGTAAACAGTATCAAGGATTTATTGTATAAAGTGGCCTTTTTGCTTCAGGATTTTGTTTTTGATAATGTCAATAAGTGAAGAATTACTTTGGGATAGTATAAGAGAGCACAAGGTACTTGTATTTTATAGTTCATTCAGTTGCATTGTTTAGGCTATTTTGTCAGTATCTCTGATGACTAAGCTGAATCAAATGTTAATGGGTACAGAAAGGTCTATTGGATGTTTACTGCAAAATCTGTGCAAGTACATATAATTTTGCTATTTTGCCACTTTTAAAAAATGACAAGTTGCATATTCTGTGCTGTATTTAGCCATGACAGTCTAAGTATACTATTTGCCTCTCAGAGATTTTCATCTTGAATTTACAATTCAATATATATCAATATATATTGAGTATGTAAATGTAATTGGTATTTTTTAAGTCTTTTTACTAATTGGCATCTGGTTTAGTGGTCCAATAAAAACATCAAAATATTTCTTTTTTTTCTTTTTTTTTTTCCAAAATATGTTTCAAAGGAACAGTCAGCTTTCTCCATCATTAATTATATTGGTCCTGCCGACAGTCATACTTGTTCAGTATCTAACAATTAACAACTATCAACAGTAATATTTTTCTTAATTAAGAGCTGCAAGTGTACTTAGATAGTGAATATGTTAAACTTTGGTAACATGCTATTATTCTGTTTTATATTCTAACCTTTTGTTTAGGCATTTTTAGTAATTTTATTGGGCAGTTTAAAGTTTACCAGATAATTCAGATGAATTTTTGTAATGAGCCATTAAATGTTTTAAATATACCTTTATTATAACTTAGTAAGGCAAAACAAAAAGCTCTATGGAACATTACTCTTAAAAAGATAAAAGATATATGATATGGATTACTAATAAGTTACTTAATATCCCTAGTGAAGTGGTATTCATGGTTAAACTAGACAAAGCCATTTATGATTCTTCCTTTCACTTTCTTAGTTGCTTTATCCCTAACTTTCCAATCCTTTGCAATCTGGCATTTGTAGTTATCACTGAATTCAAACTGCTTTCCCTAACTTTACCAAAAATATCTTATTTTTTAATCTTGTGGCCTTTTCTCATTACTCCTAATAACTCTTTATCTTTCCAGACCCACCTCCTGGATTCCCTTTCTTCTCTTGGTTTTCACGACAAAGTAATTTCTCACTTTGGACTCCAAAAAGCTGGAGCACGCACAGGGGCCACATCCTGGTAAAACTTTCTCTGTAGACAGGCTAAACCAGTTGAGGGTAACTGACAAGCCTTAAACACATTGATAAGATAAGGGGATGTCTACTCAAAGCATCTGAAGATTTCCCCTGACAGAATGGTTAGATGAGAGCAACTTGTTCCAATGTCCATGAAGGTATCTGAAGCAGATGCTGTGGAGCACTTAGAGCTTGGTCAGATACATAAGACACCAAGGTCATCCACTGCATCTTAGGCCATCACAAGTCATCTTGACTTTTGTCCTGCCATTGGACTTCATAGACTCTGGATGAGAATGTGAGGCTGATGACTTTGCACAACTCTGCTTCACTTAAATCCAGGCCACATGCAAATCAAGACATCATCTGTGATGTTATCAGTTGTCTTCAAAAATGAAGGACAAACAACACTTTCTTGGATCTCCTCCCATTCTTCCTAGTACTTCTCAATTTTCTTTCTTGGATAATCACTCATGTTTTGCCTCTTCTTATTTTCTCTTTTCCCTATTTTCCTGATGTTCTTACCAGTTTCCATGGATTCAGTTATCATCTCTGTGCAGATACCTTTATACAGATAGCATATGCTTCTAAAATTAGATTTACATATATAATATAATATATGTATGTACATATATATTTTTTCTGTCTTTTCTCCCACCCATCCCCCAATTAATATTCTAGCATATTTATATACTATTACTTGTCCAGCCATCGCCTAATTTATGGGTACCCCTTCAGATTCCAATTCTTTGATACGTCAAAAAGAGCTATTCGTATTTTTGTACATTCTTAGAGTTTGTTTTGCTCAGGACTAATCTTTTCTTTATTCTGTTTGTTGTTTAGTCATTTGCAGTCATGTCTGACTCTTTGTGACCCCATTTGGGGTTTTTCTTGGCAAAAATACTGGAGCGGTTAACCACTTCTTTCTATGGATAATTTCATAGATGAAGAAACGAAGGCAATAGAGTTATGTGACTTGTTCAAGATCAAGTAGCTAGTAAAAGTCTGAGTTTAGATTTGAACTCAGGAAGAAGAGTTTTCCTGGCTCCAGGCCTGGGCTCAATCCACTATAGCACATAGCTATCCCTCCTTAACTTAACCTTCCTCTAAATTTCTCTTTTCTCTTCTCCTCTTCCTGTTAGTGAAATGTATTTTCACACTGTCTCATCTGTGCATGTGTGTATTCTCACGTACTTTGACCAGTTCAGAGAGTTAGGTCCACATGCCTCCCCATCCCTTTCTCTTTGTACTTGCACTCTGTGTACTTGTACTCTGATTATGTGAGATAGTTTTCCCTAACCTTCCTTTCTCTTCCTCTACCACCGGTTTATTCCTCTTCTGTCTTTTTCCATTCTTCTAAGATCTCAATACGTAACAGAACCACTCTGAGGCCTTGTCTAACTGGGCTCACTTTATATCTCCTGATCATGATAGGGTTCAGGGAAAAAACATGTTTTGTCTTCCCATATTTGAATATGAGCAGTTCATCCATGTTTAGGCCCTTATGATTGTTCATTAATGTTTACCTTTTTATGTTTCATTTAACTCCTATGTTCAAACCGTTAAGTATCTGTATAGCTTTTTTTCACCTGGAGTGCTTAGAAGCCCTCTATTTCATTAAAAATCCTTTTCCCCATTAGCATTATACTGAATAAATTTTGCTGGGTAAATCATTCCCGTCTATAAGCCTATTTACTTTGCCTTCTGTGGTATCTTTTCAAAATCTCTTCTTCATAGTGGTGGTTGCTACATCATATGTGATCCTATGACTCCTCAGTACTTCAATTTTTTCTTTGTGGCTGTTGCAGCATTTTTTTCTTTTGACCAGATACCTCTGTATTTGGGCTATGATATTCCTGGAAGTTTTCAATTTTGGTATTTCTTTTAGGAGGTAACCAGTTGTTTCTTACTATTTCTCTTTTGTCCTCCGGTTCTAAGAGATATGGGCAAATTTAAGATTTCTTTAAATATGAGGCTGTTTTGTTTTTGGTTTTTAGGTAGTCCAATGATTCTTAAATATTTTCTCCTTATTCTGTTTTCCAGGTCAGTTTTTGCCATGAGATACCTTATGTTTTCTTCTATTTTTGCAGTCTTTTGACTTTGTTTCAATATTTCATATTATCTCGTGGAGGCATTGATTTCATTTGGTCCATTTTAATTTTCAGGGAGTTTTTTTTTTGGACAACATTTAGTTTCTTTTCCTTCATGATGTTAATTCCCTTTCCATTTCTTTCTACCATAACTCTCATTTATTTTTCCAACCTTTTCCTCAAGCGCACTCATTTTATCAATAAAAATATCATTTTAACCCTTTTTAAAGCTGTTGCTTCATCTCTTCTAGGAACTCTAGGTGAATTTGTGCCCAAACTTTGTTTTACTTCAAGGCTTTGTTTACAAATATTTTGAGATCATTCTCTTCTGGGTTTGTGTCTCAAGGATCCCCATAACCATAATGGCATTTAATTGTGAGATTCTTTTTTTGTTTGTGTGCTCATTCTTCTATCCCACTTCTTGACTTTATGCTTATTTTGGGACTGGGATCTAATTGCTCTAATTGTAACCATCTGTAATTGTGCAACATCTGCTTTTTTTATATATAAAAGTGTCATTCTCCTGAATAATAAACTCAAGCAATTCCCTCCTATCTATAGAATAAAATACATTCACTTATTTGTCACTTGCTTTTCAAAACCTGGCGTCAGCCTGCCTTTCTAAACTTATTTTGTATATTATTACTCTTGTTGCATGAATATGGCCAAACAAGACTACTTGGTTTCTCTTACAAAATATATGACCTCTGTATAGGCTTCTGATGCCGGAAATGTTTGTTTTTCTCACTTTCATCTCTTATATACTCTAGTTTCTTTCAGAACTCTGCTAAAGTACCATCTCCTCTTAAATGAGGCCTCTCCTGATATCCCCAGCCCATCTCCCCCTTGAAGTACCTTTATTTCAATTTTTGGAGGACTTGTGGGAATACTGGCACTATGAATTAGCCCAACAGTTTTGTAAAGCAATTTTAAAATATTCCACCAAATTCACCACTGGTTGACCCAGTGATACCACTACTAGGCTGGTACTACAAAGTGATCAAAGACAGATGGAAAAGATATGTGTGTACAGCAATATCGCAACAGTTTTCCTGTGACTTCAACATTGTACTAGAGAAATGGTGATGTATAGGTGCACAATGAACTATGCAGTACTTTTATCAACATGATCAATGTGTGAATTTGTTCTACCTGCCTGTATTTACTTCTCACAGTGAAGGCCTTTTTTAAGGTAGGAAGAATTATGGGAGGAGTTCTTTGGATAATATTGATCATGAATTGATTCAACCATTTTATTTTATTTATTTTTGTAATTTTCTTACATTAAACAGATACAAAATGAGAAAAGAAGGGGAAAAAAGCCATTGCCATGTATACAGCAGACCATAAGAAAGAATTCAGTGTAAAACAACAAATTTGCATTTCAAGAAAACCTACATAAAAATATTATACATTGTTTTTAAAGTTGCCCAGCTTTACTTCCTTATTGTTTTTCTTTTGTTTTCTGCTGTGTGCTTTTTACTTTATTTCCCCTTTGCCCCCACCCTAAAGAAGGCTGCAATTAAGTGTGGATATATATGTGTATATATATTTTTACATATATATATATATACATATATAATATATATATGTGTATATATATACATATATACACACACACACATATATACATATACATATACACAGATATCTATAAACATATGTGTATATACACATATACATTCATACACGTATATATAAGACCGTACTAGGCTCATTTCCACCAGTCCTCTGTTTCTCTGAAGGTGGATAGCATCTTCCTTCATAAGTCCAAGTCTTTCCATGTTTTTCTAAATCCACCAGTTCAGCAATATTCCAACGCAATCACATCCTATCTGAAAGATTGTCTGTGAAAGGTTTTTCCTAATTTTCTGCATTCCTTCCATTCTTGGCTATATAGGTTTTGATTCAAGCATTTTAGAAAGCAATTTGAGACTAAACTACAAAAGGCATTGAAGCTGTATCCACTTTTGTCCCAGAAAGAGCACTATTAGTCATATACCCAAAAGTGAATAAAGATGGAGAAACTAAGTATTTTTTCTTTTTTATTAATTAATTTATTTTTAGTTTTCAACATTCACTTCCAGAATATTTTGAGTTCCAATTTTCTTCTCATCTTTCCTCTTCCCCACCCTCAGATGGCATACAATTTGATATAGGCTGTATGTGTACATTCATATTGGACCTATTTTCATATTAGCCATGTTGTAAAGAATTAGAACCACTGGGAGAAACTATGAGAAAGAAGAAAGAAAAAAGAGAGAGACAGCGAGCAAATAAATGCTTTGATCTGCACTCAGTCTCCATAGTTCTTTTTCTGTATGTGGACAGCATTTTCTATCGTGAGTCCTTTTGGAATTCTCTTGCATCCTTGTATTGCTAAGAAAAGATAAGTCAATCAAAGTTAGTCATTGCATGTTTTGGCTGTTACTGTGTACATTGTTCTCCTGGTTCTGCTCACTTCACTCAGCTTCAGTTGATGTGAGTCTGATGTAAGGTTTTTCTGAATTCTGCTTGCTCATCATTTCTTTTTTTTTTTCAAGTTTGTGAGAAATTGTTATACCTTTGAACAATTCTGACCTTGTCTTTACCAAATATCATTCTACAGTTGACATAATATTGACAGAAGTCCTTTTTCTTATCCCGAAGACATTTTATTTTTGAGAAAGTACAGGTCTCCTGTACAAACCATCTTGCAGTTTATGAGCATCTTACTTTCTCCACTTTGTAACTTTGTGGGTTGGCACAAATTGTTTTCTCTTATTATAGCATTCTGTTATACACAAAAATTTAACCTTTCTGGTTTCCTAGAGTCAGACAGCTAGTGAAAATCTGAGGTAGGATTCAAACTCAGGCCCTCCTGTTTCCAAGGCTTGCACTGTACCAATAAGGCAATCAAAATTTATTCAGTGTCTGCTATGTGTCAGGCAGTGTGCTAGAAGCTTTACAAACATTATTTCATTTAATTCTCACAACAACCGTGTTCTTTCCTTCATTTTACAGTTGAGAAAACTGAGGAAAACAGGGTTTAATTGAATGGCCGTGGTTACACAGAACCCAGATCCTTTTGACTCCAAACCCAGCACTCTACCCACTGTTGTCACGTAGCTGATAATAACAACGGATGACTTGCAATAACATTGACAACTTATGTCAGTCTTCAGATCTAAATGGGTTTCTGGTCAGCATAAACTAGCTCCTGATTTAAACATTAAACAAATATCATCTCTTGGCAAAGGGTCTGGCTTCTCAGCCACGCAGGAATGTGTTCAAACAATGTTATAAAGTTTTCCCAACAACATCATTTCTCTTCTCATCATTTCAAGGGTAGCAACCATATAGATGCATAAAAAAGGGTTCATAATTATGTTTAGTTTCATGGTCTCAAGTTTAACACTCCCAGTTATGAAAATTGTATATGTCTTTCCTGAGGATCCAGGTACAACTCTGATAAGGGTCTTTTTATCTTCAGATAGATTGTAGTGATTGTAGCCCTGTGACAGTCCTAATATTTGGAAGTGTAAAAATTCATTGACCACAAAGTAATACAAAAAATGAAACTTTAGACTAAAAGGATGGAAAGACTTGTTCATAAAGCCTGTGAAACATCATATTGAAAATCTGAGTAAACTCCTGGACTAGTTCTACATTTGGCTTCTGGATCTTTTCTTCCAATTCTTTGATTGTATCTTTTAGAAACCTGCTTTGTCTGCACATCATGGCTTCCTATGCCTCCCTTTGTTTCATTATCTGATATTCCTGTTCAGCCTGCAGTTCCTTCAGACTTTGATAGAGCTCCCAGAACTTCTTGTTCATCTTCCCCACAATGAATTCCTCCTCTTGTGTTGGCTCAGCCTACTCATTACTCAGTAGGTAATTCTGTACTGCACAAACATCTTTGTGATACATTTCATAGGTCGTAGTTTTGGGGTCTGTCCATGTCACAGATTTCTCTTTCTGTTGCCTAAGACATCTCTGAGTATTTTCTAGAGAATTATGAAAAGTTTCAAGACTTGTCAGGATATTATTCCTAAACTTCAGAGCAGCTACTGCAATGGGCCAATGTTTGTGGTTCCTATGATTCCCTGACTTATAGCAGATCCCACAGAGTAGGGTCTGGCTTTGCTCACAGAATAGCTTCTGGTCTTCCCTGTGTATCTCACACAAGCCTTCTTCTTGAGGATACATGACCATGTCAGTCTGAAGAGTTTTTAGCTGGGAGAATTTCCAGCATACAGTGCAGCATGAAGATGGAGAAGCTTTGTTCTTGAGACAAGTTGGGCAAATAATGTGTCCCCATTCAAGGGTGATTTGCTTAGGCACCAAATTGAAGCAGATAAAACATGAAAGATCTTCATCTTCAACTCAGCATTTGATATATTTTGAAGTCTCTTTCTCTCAGTAAATGAACCAGGGGAAACATCTTACCTAAAAGCAAGCACGCTTGCCGTCCTTGCTCATCATTTCTTTTTTTTTAATTTTAATTTTTTTATTTTTTTGGCTAGGCAATGGGGTTAAGTGACTTGCCCAGGATCACATAGCTAGTAAGTGTCTAGTGTTTGGTCTGAGGCCAGATTTGAGCTCAGGTCCTCATGAATCCAGGGCTGGTACTCTATCCACTGTGCCACCTAGCTGCCCCTCATCATTTCTTATAGCACAATAGTGTTCCATTATATTCATATACCACAACTTGAAGAACTTATAAGTATAAAAATATTTATAGGAGGACACTTTTTTATAGCAAAGAAGTGGAAATAAAATGTATGCCCATCAATTTGGGAATGACTAAACAAATTATGGTGTATTAATATAATGGAATTCTGTTATACTGTAAAACACGATAATAAGAAAACTTCAGAGAATCTTGGGAATGTGTTTATGAACTGATGTGGAATGAGTTGGGTGAAACCAGAACAGCTTTTACAATTACTACAACACTGTAAAGGAAAACAAATTTGAAAGATTTAAGACCTCTGCTCAGTGCCATGGCCAATCATAACTCAACATTGATGCTGAAGAATGCTTCACATCTCTTGATAGAGAAATGATGGAATGTGAGTTCATAATAAGAAATATATTTCCAGACATTACCTAGGCATTAACTTGCTTTGCTTTGTTATGGTGTTCAGCTATGTGGCACAGTAGATAGAGCTCTGGACCAGGGGTCAGGAAGACCTGAGTTCAGATGTCTCAGAAACTAACTGTGTGACTCTGGGCAAGTCACTTAACCTTGCTTACCTCAGTTTCCTCATCTGTAAAATGAGCTAAAGAAGGAAGTTACAAACTGCTCCAGTATCTCTTCTAAGAAAACTCTAAATGGGGTCACAGAGAATCAGACACAGTTGAAATGACTGAACAACAACAAAACTACACTTATTTGTTCAAAGAGACATTTTTTCCCCTGGGGGGTGGTCAGAGAATTGTTCAAAGGAGTGGCAGGTAGTGATTCTAATTTTAAGCAGAAAAAAATGACAATGAAACGTATAGAGAATATATGTAATAGAGCAAAAAGAATTTTGGAAAGGGACATACTCAAGAAAATGCTACCATGTCAAATGTAATATATACTTCCATTAAAAAGAGCTATACAGAATAGACATGCTTTCTTATGTAATCCTTTTCTGGTTTGTATGTGGAAATGTTCATATTTTCTTATTTCTATCAAGGTAATTATGTAAAATAAAAAATTAAGGACTATCTGACCATGAAAAAAAAAGACAGGAGCATGTCGGATGTATTGGATAATGCTAGCAGGGAGTATGAGGTAGAAAAAATAGTGAGTGAGTATTTGTAAGGGTCCAAGTGAGTGACGATGACCAATTGACAAGTGGTGGTTGGTGGTGTTAGGAAAGGGAATGAAGGGACAAATGGGAGTGATTTTGATATAAGCAGAATTTAGTAGCTATTTTGGTATGAAACATAAAGTCTAGGTTAATGGGAGAAGGATACTATGAATAGTAATAGGTAAGTTTGTAGGAACAGTAGCCTTGGGAATGAATAAAAGTGATGCTTTTAATGTAATGTTTATAGAGTGATGTGATGCATGAAGTGCTGGACTTGCACTCAGGAAAATATAGTTTAAATCCTACCTTAGATATATACCAGCCATGTGACTCTGGATAAATCACTTAACTTCTCTCACCCTCAATTTTCTCATCTGTAAAATGGTAATAATACCACTGACCTCATTGATAATCAAATGACATAACATATATACCTTAAAGCAGTGGTGTCAAATATAAAATCTGCTCCCAAAGGCATCCTGAACCAGAATAAATTGTAATTGGGAAATATTGAACCAAATAAATAAAAATACAATAAAACATACATAATGTTAACATGTGATTTTCTAAGTTATTATGCACTCATGGGAATCCTTATATGTGATTTGGTGGCCTCTGTTTCTATTTGAGTTTGATACTACTGCATTAAAGCACTATATATATATGCTATTTATGATTATTATTTACTGTTTATAAAATAAGTTACATATATTATCTTCTGACCCTACAAAACAGGTAAGAAAATATATTATTTTCCCCAATTTCCCTAAAGGCATTGGGAGCAGAAAGAAGTTATGACTGTTCCAAGGCTTTACAACTAGGAAATGGCAGAGATAGGATTCAAACTCAGTTCTTCTACCTCCAAAACTAATTGTCTTTCTATTAACACCTTTGAATAAGTTGTAGATTTTGGGTTTTATACATGTTGCATCTAGAGTACAGTTAAAAAAGACAACACTAAGTAGGAAGTTGAAAAAATGAATCTGAAACCCAGGATAGCAGATCTGTGAATCATTTGCATTGGGCTGATGTTAAAGCTGAGGTAGTATATGAGGTTGAAGAACATGTGGATAAAAAGAAGAGGGCAGAGGAAACAGCATTGCACTATGTGTACATTTGTGAAGAACAATAACTTTGAATCACTGACAGAGAAAGATATGATAAGTGGAAGAACTATGAACATATTATCTCACAGAAACAAAGGAAGGATTGACTCTAGAAGAAGAAAATGGTCAACCAGTTCCAAATACAAAATAGAAGAAAAGGAGAGCACAACTGGAGATTCGGTCAAATGGTAGATAATTGGTGACATTGAAGCGAGCAGTGTTAGTCCAATGGGTTGAGTGGGAAGGGGCAGGTTGGAAGTTAGAGCATAAAGATTTGAGGAGCCAGAGACTGCTGAAGAGAAAGACAGCAAGTATAGATTATTTTTTCTAGAAGTTGGTCAATGAAAAAAGGAGAGATAGAATACTTCCATTATAGAAATGGATATGGAAAAAATGCTTTATGATGTACAGCAGCTCAGCATGTTTATATTTTGACACCCTCTTTTGCATCAATTACTTTGGATTTATTTTATTTTAGTGAAATAAACTACCTGATATATTTAGACTATATTAAATGATATTTAATATCTAAACCATTGTGATCTCTGGAATTATGAGTATTGAATACTTTTAAACAACTAAACTTACTGGTCTTTTAGAAAAATTGAAAAAATTAATTTGATATATCTTTTTTATTTTCTAGTCAGTAAAAAACTTCACCAAATGTCATGTCAAAAATGAACAGATCTGTAATAAACTGACCAGCTGTAAAAGTTGTTCATTAAACTTAAACTGCCAATGGGATCAACGACAGCAAGAGTGTCAGGCTTTACCAGGTAACGATGTTGGAATTATGTAACTGGTCTTGATGATGGGTCTGCTTGTAAATACCACTAAACTAAAATATGTTAAAGTAAGAACATTCACTTTTTTCTAAAAATTAAAAGGTCTGATTGCTTCCCAATATTAAAGTATCATTACATTGAACTGAGGGTTTTTTTAAAATAATAATTGGCAAAAATATGGTAATCTTTTAATACATATACACAAAATGTAAATAATTCATTATTTCATAGATTGACATGCAAAAAAAAAACCTTTAAAAAAAACTTGATAACTGCCCCCCTTCACCCTAGGCTGTTTTTACATGTTATGAAATGTGCAGTAAACACTATGTAGAGTTTTTAATGAGACCCTGAACAACATATTCATTGAAGTTACGCATTTTAAAGGTCCTACTTGTGTAAGGTACTCTGCCAGCATTCTAAGAATAAATCTGCGTAGATGCCCAAAGGGATAGAAGTATGGAGGGATATAACATATATGCAAATAAGTATGCTACATGGTGGAATGTGATAGGATTAAAGAATAGTCCCAAGTTATTGCAAATATGACGAAGGACTGTTCTACTTTCATTGGAAATTAAGCTGTTTTTAATTTCCTCTCTCAAAAATTAGATTTTTTTTTGAAAAATAGAGTATCATCTCTCTCTGTCTCTCTTTCTCTTCATATATATTTTGTACATACACACAATAACTCCAGTCTGTATCCAAGTCTTAGTATTTCTACCTTTATATCCCTCTTTTTGATTTTTCTTTTCTCCACTTAGCCCCCACCTATTAGAGATTTTCATGCCTTCAGGTTTGAACTATTACAATATCCTTTTGATTTATCTCCCTGCCTCAAGTCTTTTCCCTGTCTAGTATAGCCTCAAAAAATAGACTGCTACTATCAGATTAGATTGAACCACCATTGTGGATAGACAACAAGTTACTAAATTAAAAGTCATGCAGAGGCAAATATTAGGAAGCAAAATTTTTAGCTTCTCTGCTAAATAAAAATAGAAAAAGGCAGTTTAGTTAATAGCTATAATTTTAAAAATCAAGAGCAACTATGTATCAATAGAACATAAGAAGTAAAGAATAATGGCCTATGTAAATAAAGTAGTTCTGAAATTATTGTTATAATTCTGCTAGAATGGAATTCTTTTAGGATGATTTCCAACTTTTTGGATTAGATGTGTGAACATCAGTAGGAATTTAGTAGTGATTTTTTGTGTGTTTTGATTATTTATACTGATAAATTCTGTGATTTACTTGGACTGCCATAAAGAATACATAGAAACTAAATCTCTGAAGTATTAATAGAATTGAATTTTAGAGGCAGTATATCACATCCATTTTGTAATGGTGAAACAGATCTTGATCACTACATTAACCCACTTTAAATATTCTTTTTCAATAAGGAAATTATGTTGGAGATTAGGTAAATTTCAAGAATTTCTATTGGGAATTAAAACTAATTGAAAAAATAAAACTTCTGTTGTAAATATTCAAATTAAGCATGGATTTTCCTCACTAGCTCATCTTTGTGGAGAGGGATGGAATCATATTGGAGATGCATGCCTTCGAATAAATTCCAGCAAAGAAAACTATGACAATGCTAAACTTTATTGCTACAGCCTGAGTGGAAACCTTGCTTCATTGACAAGCTCAAAAGAAGTAGAATTTGTTTTGGATGAAATACAAAAGTACACACAACAGGTATTTTAACTATTTGGGATTGTACATACATACATACATACATACATACATACATACATATATATATATATATATATATATATATATATATATACACACACATATAAATAAAATATTTTGCTTATAGACTGAGAGTTTTTCAAATATTCCCCTAAAACAGTTTTTAATCACTTTTTTCCTCACAAATTCTTGTAAGTACATTTGGAATTGATTGCAACAGTGTGTCATCAAAAGGAAAAGATTCTGTTTTTGTGGTGGTGATAATGTTCTTTTTGCACAATTAAACTTCATATTTCCTACCCTTTGAATATGTTATGTTGGAATAAAAGCATTTGGCTACTTTCAGAATACTATTGAGGAAAAAAAATTTGAAGCTATGAAATCGTGTTGAAGGTTGTTGGAACATTTGTCACCAAAGAATGCAGATGTATACAGAGGTCAGTTATAGACTTCCTATGTAGAAGAGGTTTGTTTTTAGAAAAAAAAGTTCTATTGCATAAATAGTGTATTTCATTTATGATTATCTCAAGTTATGTACTGGGAGGAAATAGCAAGTAATTCTGTAAAATGAGAGGTGCTGGCCTGTATGATCTCTGAGAGCTCTTTCAGCTCTTGATCTATGATCTTATAATAATAATCTGAAAATTATTTCATTTATGATATAATCTAGTTTTGGAAAACATGTGTGTGTGTATGTGTGTGTATAGATATTATACATATTGTATATGCATATTGTCTCTTACATAATATAGTGCCTTACATATAGTAAACATTTTGTAAAAGTTTATTCAACACAAATTACCAACATCCCCCCCCCGCAATACAATTAGCATTTCATGTATGTATATCAGAGTGGTAAGTGAAGGACACTTAGGCACATGTGGTGAAAACTGGTTAAGGATTTGAAAACCATAGTAATTCATAAAGTGGAAAATTTCTATGCAGATAATTAAAAATATAGTAGAAAAGATACCAGTGATATTGGGCAAATTCTTATTAATACTTGTTTACAAATAAACACTTTGTGGATTCTTAGAGTTGAATTAAGTCACATTAACTTTTAATGTTGTATTTTTCTGCCACCTTCCCAACATCAGAGAATTAGGACATTTTTGGATTTCAAAGACTTTCAAAGATAGTACTGAGAAAGTGTTCATGAAATTAGATTATGACTTATCCCAACCTTATGCATTTCTATGTAGAAATATATATTAGTGGCCCTTTTGTTTTTGCTTTTTCCTCTTTCAGTTGGAACAATACTTTATTGAATATAACTACAAAATGACTGCAGAAATATACTAAAGTTGCAATCATTCATTTTGCAGTTCTCACACCTTTTGCTTTAACAGAGATGCTAATAATTGGAGTTTGATAATATTCAACTTTCAAAGGAAGAGAACCAGGAATTTGTTCTAATAATATATTTTTCTTTGAATATACTAATATTTTAAAACTCAGATTTACTTGACTGAAACTAATGTTTTCCATTTGCTTGTATTAATTGATAAAATATTTAAAAATGCCTACTACACCATGCTGTGCACCCTTGGATATACAATGAAATTGGTTTTTATAGTGGATTATGAATTTACAGACAGGTTAAAAAGCAATTATTAATAGTAATTAAAATTTATATGAACAGAGCCATTATGCTATATAGTGAAACCTATATAGTGAGGTTTCTCTGAAAGAAATGACAGTATCACTTTGCTCTTTGCAATTGTTTTAAAATTTTTGTTATAAATGTACTCTAAAGACATAAAACACTTTTAAATTAAAAAAATAGTGACAAGGTAAATTTGTAAAGTTTTTCATTTTATTCTAGTGGAAGGCATAAAGTAATCAAAGTTGATTTGTTTTCTGTCTTGCAACATCTGTTTAATTTCCTTTACTCTCAGATGGGGGAACAGATTATAGAGTGTCCCACTTAGAATAAGTCATATTTAGTGTAATGTGGATTTTCAAAAGAACTACTTATTACTGGTAAGAGCAACATCACTAACTTTTCTAAAATACTAATGATTGTGGTATTTTTTCCTGTTTGCTTACTCTTTTGTTTTTAACCCTACCAGTTTTGTTTTTACTCCTACACTTGCAATGTGTTATTTTGAATAAACATATTGTTAAGGTTGGAAATCAAACATTCAGTGCCAAGACCAACATATTGGCATTGACTTGTGGCATTATTTGCTGACTTTCCCCCCAGCTTGTTATTAAAATGGCACAAAGAGGTTAATAAATACTGGCAAATATGTGACAAAGTATAGATATGGCAGTTTGCTGACTAGCATGTCTTAGAGATGAAAAATGGCTGTTTGATTTCTTTGTAAAGCCAAGCTTTAGCAAAATTCACACTTAGAAACTTTTACGAGGTGACATCTCTCCAAGAATATATTTAAATGTATTACATCCTGAGTCATTGCAGTTCTAAGAAAGTAAGATAAGTCACATGTGACATAGCAAAGGTAGATGTCTTTGTGTACTTTCAAGGGATTTCTTGGGTAAAACGATCATTTATCAGTAACTTTTAATGAAATGTTGCAGCAACTTGTGCTGTGCTGCAGTTAGTTTCTTTTTAAAGTATTTTTTCTTTCATTTCTAGCTTTGTGGCCGGCTCAGTTTATTCAGTAAAATCTACTCTGAAAGTTTGAAAGCAGCTACTGAAACTCTTAGAGAGTTTTTTTTTCTCATCTGTTTCTTGCTTGTAAAATCTAATCATGATAAATCAGAGGCAAGTTTTCTTCTTCAGTAACTAGCTAGCTTTTTTGACTGCTATGCACACTACTGACTCATTACAGTTACAATTCTCTGTATTCCCCCCCCATATTGTTTTAACACGATTTTTTAGCTATTCTATAATTTTAAAGATGATTTTTGTTAACATCGGTGAAATTTATATTTATGTCTATTCGGTTTAATTCTGTTGACACCATCTTATAGCAATTGTAATTTCAAACAAAAAAAATGATATAATTCACCAATGGTGATGCTGTAGGAAAACAAGTACTCACTGAGACTGTAGACTGCTGCAAATATGTCAGGGAGTTATTTATGTGACTCAATTATGCTACTGCTAAGACTATTCTAAAAACACCTTTTAAAAAAGGGACAAAAGGGACATGGCTTTGCAGAAATATTCATGGCTATCATATTTATAATCCAAATATGCCTATTAATTGGAAAATGACTTAAAATTGTGCTATATTAGTATAAAGCAGGGATTCCAGTCCATGGATAGATTTCAAAGGAACCATGAACTTCAATTTTTAAAAATAATTTAAATCATTTTAATTTGCTTCTTTTGTAACCTTGTGTATTTATGCACTTAAAAGCTTTATTCTGAAAAGTGGTCTGTAAGATTTGTTGAATGTTCAGAGATGTGCGCAGTACAAAGGAATGAAGAGTTTTTGATGTGAACAATTGTTGCAGTGCTGTAAAAGTGAAAGTATGAAATACTAAAAGAAATAGGAAAAGAGTTATATGAAATAACGAAATGTGAGACTAACAAAACCAGAACTGAATATACTTTGAATGAAATGACATGTCTATAACAAACCCAATGGCAATAGAATTTCATGAGGTCTTATAATGTCACTGAGCAAGGACATTTTTGTTAGTTTTATATTAATTCATTAAACTATACATCATTAAATACTAAAAGTTTATGAAAGATTTTACACTTTATTTTGTATGCTTGTATGATTATTTTTGTTGAAGGTTACTATGTTTATAATAAACTTTTAAAAAATTCATTACCATTCTCATCATTGCCCTCATCATAACTAGAAAATACCTTTTTGTTTTCCTATGTATTGATGAGAGATTTCAGCTTCTTCTAGACTTTGACCATCCTTAATCATGTAAGATTGTGCTGCTTTTTTACATTCATCTTTAGATACTTGCTTTGCTTTCCATCTTTTATAAAGTTCCTTTTCCATCAGTTTTTAAAAATAAATTCCTGATTTATTTCTTTAATATTTAAATTTCCCATTTCTTTTTTAGTGGAATGGTGTGTATTTATTAGACTTTCATTCTTGAGAACTTCCCATCCCAGTTGAGCCAATTTTAGAATCTTTTGAAACATAAAATTCTCTGCAGAGCAAGTTTAGAATTTGTCAGATGCTCTACTTTGAGAAGAAATAATTCTTCAGTTTATGACAGATAGTGGAAGTCCCCTGTAATAATTATGTCCTGTTTCTGTGCCAGCTTTGTAATCAGCATCAGGAATTTGTTATCCAGTTCCTCCTTTTGATTAGGTGGTATGTAGTACATTCTGAGCCTGATTTTTTCATCACCCATGTTTTCTGCTTTGATTTCTTCCTCAGGTTTATGGATATATTTACATGGGAATATATCTTCTTAACATTACTGACATTTTACCATTTTTAATCTAATGATTTTACTTCTCTGAGACTCAATTTCTAAATTTGTGAGAGGACGATGATAACACTTGTCCTACCTACATCACAGGATTGTTGGGAAGAATGTGTTTTGTAAACATTTAAATTTTAATACAGTATAAGTATGTAAGCTATTATTCTTTAGCAAAAAAAAAAAAAGACGGGCAGATTTTCCTGGCTTCAATTTGAAGGGTGAAGTGGAGTAGAGAAATGCTATATGTGGGTCTGTGAGAAGATCCACCTCTTGGTAGATGAAAATTAAGACTGGAACAGTGGCCTTGGGAAGAAAAGAGAGATTGTGGGTATGTGATACAGAAAATAACATATACTGAAATCCGACTTGATGGATAGATGTTTAGAGACCTGAGACACAAGAGTAAGCTAGGCCTATCATGGGAAAAATCATGGAGGAGTATGAGTGTGTGAAAGGTGATTAGTTACCCTAAAAATAGATTGGGCTGCCTCAAGAGGCAGTGGGTTTCGCCTGTTTGTCAATTAGCATTTTTTGAGAGATTACTGTATGCTTGGCCAAGCTTTAGAGATGTGCAGAAAGGTAGAAACAGTCACTGTCTTCTAGGAGTAAACATTCTGACTAGGAAAGGCAGGGAAGGAAAGAAAAGAAAAGGGGATAACCATTTATTAAGCACCCATATGCACCACTTTACAAATGTCACATTTGATTATCACAACACTATGCAGTAGATGTTATTAACATCTCCATTTTAAACCTGAAGCAACTGAGGTAGAGAGAGTTGAATTGCACAGGCCACATAGCTCTTGTGTCTTAGCTTGGTTTTGAACTCAGGTGTTCTTGAATTCAGTCCCAGAACTCTGTCCCCTGTGCCAGTATGTAAATTTATAACATGTGAATACTAGGTATATACAAGATATATGCAGAGTAAGTAGATGGAAGATAATTTCAGCCGGGAAAGCAATTGCAGCTGAGGGGATTCTTAATAATCAAAGTAGTGGTCATAAAGCCCATGAACTTAATTTCCTAGGAGAGGTCCTTAAGTTTCATTCAAAAGCTATTCACTTTTATTTTACTAACACTTTATACAGGCAGGGTTACTTTTCTTACTCACAAGAGATTTGAAACAGAAATTAGATAAAAATGTATCTGGGGAACAGTGCTAGAGAAAGACACATTTTGTGTGGTAAGTGACAATTGACTTAGAAAAGAGTCAGAAAAACTAGGAAAGAGGTGAACTAAAAAGAAATTATGCTGCTTGTGGCCTTTTAGTATTGGGGATAGGTAATATGTCCTTCATAGACTGTACTCTGCAAACAGAGTACAATCATCTATATTTATAATTGATGAGCATGAGTTTTTTTAATCCACATTTTGAGGATAGTGTGTTTAAGAAATAAGGAAAAATATAATACTACCAAAAATGGTTAAAGATTGGGTTTTTTGTTTGTTTTTTTAAGTTATGACATTGGAACAGATCATCTTCAATATTCTGGATAAGTAACTTGTGGAATATCTCAGTCTGAAGTGAGATTAATGTGTTATTTCTATTGTTTGATTACAAAAAATATAGAGAAAATCCATATTTAACATGGCAAATGTGGCTGTTTATCTTAGTCAGTGAGAGATACCAGAATGACTCTGTTTTTCACACTGTACTCTTCATGCTAAATATACCACTATTCTAATGAAATATTTTGTATTTTTCTTTTTTATGGTTGTGCAGAAAGTATCGCCTTGGGTAGGGTTGCGCAAGATCAATATATCCTATTGGGGATGGGAAGACATGTCTCCTTTCACAAATACAACCCTACAGTGGCTTCCTGGTGAACCAAATGACTCTGGATTCTGTGCATATCTAGAAAGAGCTGAGGTAGCAGGCCTAAAAGCTAACCCTTGCACATCTGTGGCAGATGGTCTTGTCTGTGAAAAGCCTGTTGGTAAGTAATCCACAAAAAAATTAATAGTTTTTGAAAAACAGTGTCCTCCAAGGTCATTACTTATTTTTGAATGTATACTATGTAAAGAACATCTTTTATGCTATTGCTTCTTTGGCACTGGCAAAATAAGCATTTCCATTTTCTATAATTTTTATCTTAGTGTTAATATATTATCTTTTAACTTAAAAGCATCTTTTAAAATGTGGTTCACTGCATGTAATTGGTTCAGCTTAATGTGATAGCACCTGTCCATAATGGTTCTGCCACTGAATTTGTTATAACTTTACTGAAAATATTACTTTCTCATGGATCATCTTTTCCTTATTTTTAAGTTTAGTTGAAATCACAGTCTTACCCTGAATCCTCATCATGGCACGGAGACCTTGGACTCTTGAAGTCTGTGCTAGTGAAGTGTAAGCTATGGCAGGTTTGACTATCCTAGATGGTATTCAATGATGGGTTATATATCTTTCATCTCAGAACAGGTCTTTCCAAATTTTCAAAACCCTCATTCTCAGGTTTTCTTCAGAGTGATGAATTTTTTGGCCATAGTCCTCATGAATTACATTTAATAGGGTATAAAAAGGTTGTGATCCAAACTGCTAGGAGAATACTTCAGCAAGTAAAATCACAGAAAAGGAAATGCTGATTGATTTAATAACTTAAATTATGAGTAAATAAAATTATTTATACTGTAGTAGAATACTTTTGTAATATGCAGAATGTTTGGTCTTGTTTTAATTAATTATAGATGGAGAAATATTAAGAGTAGGAAAAACTTTGCTTTAATGCGCACTAGTGAATTAAAATGAATTTAAAATGATTTCCTGTGTGTTAGTTTTACAATCAAAAGGAAACTACATGTTTTGCATAATTCTTTGAAGTGTCATTTAAATAGAAAATGTAAAATGTTTATTTTCATTTAAATTTGGAAATTCAAATCATGTTTTCCTTGTAATATTTTATTGTATTTACATCTTCTATCATATATATATATGTATATATATATATATACATATATATATATATATATATGATGTGAGCATGTGGTTCATAATATTTAAGGAAAAATCAGTGCTGTTAATAATTATTATTGTCCCTGCACTGTTTAGCTTATGTGCCATAAAACTAGCAGGGTATTGATTTGTGGCCAGTTATGGGAATTAAAATCATACTTTGTGGAAAATGTGTATGAAGAATTATATTTCCCTAAATTTAAAAAATTCATTATTAATTAAAATATTAAATTAGTTTTGAATGTCCTCTTTATTTACAATTGCCTTATAATATGATTTTGGACTTCACCACAAATGAAGTGCAGCCATTTTTAAAAAAGAAATATTATCCTTTTTTTTGCTAGAAGTTTAGCTGAAATATTTAGAAAAAGGACTTACATTATTAAAAAATCAAAATGAGAATAAAGAACAAAGGGTGTATTTGTATTTATTGTTGTGTTCTACAGAGTATGTGCTAAATAATTTTTTTACTGTTGTTGATTTATTTCAGTTAGTCCAAACCAAAATGCAAGGCCTTGTAAAAAGCCATGTTCCTTAAGGACGACATGTTCTAACTGCACAAGCAATGGCATGGAATGTATGTGGTGCAGCAGCACAAAACGATGTGTTGACTCAAATGCCTATATAATCTCTTTTCCATATGGGCAGTGCCTGGAATGGCAAACTGCCACTTGTTCCCGTAAGTACTGCAGTAGCTCGAAAATTCTCTGTTAATTATAAATGACATTATTTTTTTCCTTGACGGAAACATAGCTATGAAGAAAAACTAAAAAAAAAATAAAAGAAAAAAGACAATAGCTTCAGCTGGTATCACATCCCATTAATGTCTATAGTACCTTATTGTGTGCCGCATTTTTCAATTTAGAAAAAATTTACATTGTGATCAGGATATGATTACAAAATAAGGAATATTTAGAACCAAGTTAATACTGACTCATATTTATATAGCACTTGAAAGTTTGCCATGTTCTTTTAGACACCACCCCTATAAGATAGATATGGCAGTCATTACTATTATCCTCATTTTCCAGATAAGGATAATGAGAATAAGCTAGTTAAAGTGATAGGATCCTTTCTCCACCTTTATTTAAATCTGTGTGGTTAATCATTTTTTACTAGTGCTAATTAATTAAAAAAACTTTAAATAAAGAATTAAGGACTCAGTTATTTTTAAAAAAATTTCCCATTCACATTAATTAATAATCCATAAATATTTGTTAACCACCTACTCTGTGCCAAGCACTGTGCTATTTACTTGGGTTATGAAGGCAAGAAAGGAAGAAAAGAAAGGAAGAAAGAAAGAAAGAAAGAAAGAAAGAAAGAAAGAAAGAAAGAAAGAAAGAAAGAAAGAAAGAAAGAAAGAAAGAAAGAAAGAAAGAGGAAGGAAGAAAGGAAGGCAGGAAGGCAGGAAGGAAGGAAGAAAGAAAGAAAGAAAGAAAGAAAGAAAGAAAGAAAGAAAGAAAGAAAGAAAGAAAGAAAGAAAGAAAGAAAGAAAGAAGGAAATGACTCTGCTCTCAAGGAGCTTACACTCTATTGTGGAATAGATACAAAATAAATACATAAATGTAAGTTTATTGGTAGGAGTCACTAGTAGTTGGAGGTATTAGGAAAGGTCTTATGTAGAAAGTGGTACTTGACCTTTATCTTAGAGGAAACTAGGGATTTTTGTTGGTGGAGGAAAAGGAGTGCATTTTTTCTAAGGGGACTTTCCTGCAAAGTTATGGTGACAGGAGATAGGATGTTGTTTTTGAGGGACAGCAAGAACGTTTATTGGAGTGGAATATAGAGTGTGTAATGGGTAGCAATACCTGGAAAGACAGGATGGAATTGGTTCTGAAGGGTTTAATCAAAAGGCATTTATTAAAAACTTACTATATGCCACTCATTGTTTTAAGCTATCTGGATGCCTTTTTTAAACTTTTTTTTGAAAACATTGGCTTATAACTTCAAATGCAGTTATTTTATTTCAAAATAAAATATTTCTTAGGAAAAGTCCCAACTTTAAGTGAATGGTGTAAATGTTTTACATGATTAGAATCAAGCTGTGAGATCTATTTCAATTTAGGTCAAAAAATTTTTTTACCACCACAAGAAACTATGCTAGCTATTGGGAATATAAAGAGAAAATGAAACAATTCCTTCCCAGGATTAATTTATATTTCACTTTGGTATTATAACATGCTCACAGATAATTAAATACAAGGTACTTCGAGGTAGGGGTACTAGCAACTATTTGCAGGGGTGAAGAAGAGAATTAAGGAATTTTACCTCATATTGATATAGTGCTCTAAGATCTGCAAAACATTTTCCTTACATTGCGATGTAGTATAGGTGGTGGAAGTGTTATTCTTCCTGTTTAACAGCAGAAAATGAGGTTCTGAGAAGATAATTAACTTGCTTTTTACATGATAGATCTCTGGCAATTACTGGATGAGAACAGAATGAAGCAGAACTATTTCATATAAGTCTTTCCAGGTTTTTCTGAAGTCTGCCTGCTCATTATTTCTTATAACACAATAGTATTACATTACATTCATATACCACAACTTGTTCCAGTCATTCTCCAATTGATGGGCATCCCCTCAATTTCCAATTCTTGACCACCACATAAAGAGCTGCTATCAATATTTTTGCATATGTAGGTCCTGATGCATGTGTCCAAATTTTCCCACATCTCCTCCAACTTTTTTATAATTTCTTTTTCTGTCATACTAGCCAATCTAATAGCTCTTTGGTGGTACCTCACAGTTGTTTTGATTTGCATCTCTCTAATCAGTAGTGATTTAGAGCATTTTTTCATGCTTTTGATTTTTTTGAAAACTACTGCATTTCACTGCATAATCATTGCCCCTGCATAATTGTTGCATCTTGTTTTTTTGGTCCAGAAATTGGTTTACAACCTTTCATCATGTAATCTTTGCATAGTATAATTCTGTTTGTCACACTGCTTAAAAGGTAAACAGAGCAGCAATATATTCACCAGTGGCATGTGGATATGCATTTTTCTCTCATTCATTGTGAGCTGCATGCTAGAATTCTCAGCAATCATGCATTGGCAGTATATTTCCAAAGGCTGATATACGTGGTTTGTTTAGAGCACTGCAGTACTAATGGTATTGTCACTCAACCCAATGAAGAGCTGTAGACGC
This sequence comes from Phascolarctos cinereus, assembly GCF_003287225.1. Taxonomy (NCBI): domain Eukaryota; kingdom Metazoa; phylum Chordata; class Mammalia; order Diprotodontia; family Phascolarctidae; genus Phascolarctos; species Phascolarctos cinereus. The sequence continues at coordinate 94,968,868 of NW_027555736.1, read as the reverse complement.
AAGGGGAGCAGGCAGGCAGGTGAAGCTGCCATGAATAAATCACCTGATATGGTAAGACTTGCATCTTCCTGCACAACAGCTGTAGCATTCATCTGCCAGCCATACTTTAACATGTGAAGCACTTTTTCTGATTATGGGTAAATATAAAAAACAAAACCGTTCTGGGACTTCAAGCTGAAAGTGATTGTGTTCACTGAGCAGCATGGAAACAGCTGTGGAAAGACAGTTTTCAGTGAAGAAAAGTTGGAGACTGGAAGAAACCAAAAGACAAGTAATAATGGCACAATTAAAAAAAGCTTCACGCAATGGTCTCACCCCACTTTTTTGCAAAAAATATGACATAAAATATGCAATGATTATGCGGTGAAATATGGTACCTGTTCATATCCTTTGACCACTTATCAATGTGTGAGTTATATGCTTACAAATTTGACTCAATTGCCTATATATTTGAGGAATAACGCCTGTATCAGATAAACTTGTAAAAGTTTTCCCCCAGTTTTTTGTTTGTGTTTAAAACTTAGCTACATTGTTTTTGTTTGTGCAAAAAATTAATTTAATGTAATCAAAACCTCAAATGCAGTCAATTTTTGTGAAGGTGCTATGGAATGACAATAATGAGACAGCAATCAAAACCTATGGGATATAGCAGAAGTGGTCATTAGAGGAAAATTGATATCTGTAAATACTCACATCAACAAAACAGAGAAAGAACAGACTAATGAATTAAGTATACAATTATAAAAACTAGAAAAAGAACAAATTAAAATTCAATATTTTGTTGGAAATTCTAGCACTAGCAATAAGACAAGAAAAAGAAATAGAAGGAATCAGAATATGGAATGAGGTTTCTTTTTGCAGACAATATGATGATATACTTAGAAAATCCCAAAGACTCAACTAAAAGTTAGTTGAAACAATCAATAATTTTAGCAAAGTAGCAGTATATAAAGCAAATCCACAAAATCATTGTCGTTCCTATATGTCACAACCAAAACTGCAAGAAGAGACAGAAAAAAATACATCATTTAAAACAACTCTAGACAGTATAAAATACCTGAGCGTACACCTGCCAAAATACACCCAGGAACTTCATATATAAAATTATGAAAAAAACATATTATGCAAATAAAATCAGATTTAATCAATTGGATAAATATTAATTGTTCATTGATGGGCAGGGCCAATTTAATAAGAGTGACAATTTTACCCAAACTAATTTATGTATTCAATATCATCACAATTAAATTACTAAAAAAATTTACTGAATTAGAAAAAATAATAACAAAATTCACTTGGAAAAACAAAAAGTTAAGAGTATCAAAGAAAATGCTGAAAAAATATATATAAAGGAACAAAGTTTATACCAGATCTTAAACTACATTATAAGGCAGTAATTATTAAAACTATTTGGTACTGAAATATATCCACACTCAATTGTAGCCTTTTGGGGCGGGGCAGGGAAGGGAAAAAAAGAACAAAATTAAAAAAGTACACAGCAAAGAATAAAAAAAGAAATTTACAAGGAAGCAAAGAAAAGATGGGCAGCTCTCGATCCAATGTGTAGTGTTTATCATACAGGCTTTCTTGAAATGAAAATTTATCATTCATGTTTTGAATCCTCTCCTATGTTCTGCTATGCACATGGAATGCTTATTTTTTTTCCTTTTGTTACTTTGTAATTAAGTTCCAATATTTAAGTTTATGATATGTTTCTAAATTATTTGGTGCTGGCTAAGAAATAGAAAAGTAGGTCAGTGGAACAGAGTAGAATTAAAATTTACAGTAGCAAATAAACACATTAATGTGGTATTTGTCAAGTATAAAGACTTACAATTTTGAGATAAGAATTCATTATTTGGTAAAAATTATTGGGAAAACTGAAAAGCAGGATGGCAGAAACTGTGCATAGACCAATATATTACACCATTTACCATTCTTAATATAAATTTAACTTGTTTATTGATTTGGAGGGGCATGTATATTGCTAAAACTTATTTGAAAAAATTATCTAAAATGTTTAATGAGCCATTGTTGCTGTTCATTCAGTCATGTCCAGCTCTGTATGACCCCATGGATCATAGCACACCAGGATCTTCTGCTACCTCCCTAAGTCTATCCAAGCTTATGTTCATTGCTTACGTGAAACTTTCCATCTATTTCTTCCAATGCTGTCCCCTTCTCCTTTGGCCTTCAATCTTTCCTAACATCAGTTTTTTTCTAATGAGGCATGTCTTCTCATGTGGCCGAAGAATTTAAGCTTCAGCTTCAGTATTTGTCCTTCCAATGAGTAATTTGAATTAATATTTTTTGAGTATTGACTAATTTGATCTTGCTGTCCAAACGATTTCCAGAAGTCTTCTCCAGCATCACAAACCATCTGTAGTTCCCTGTATTTGCTTTGTCCTTTTTTCAGTTGGAATTAGGATTATATTTGCCTCATAAAAGTTAGCAGGAATTATGTGCCATATTTCTGTTGGTTTTTGTTTTTTGGTCTGAACTTGTGATTTCATCCTTGTGAGGAATTCTTGATGGATAACCTTCCTTTACTGATGCAGAAAAGCAATTCATCTATAACATTATCTTGGAGAATTGTCTGGAGTCATTGAGAAGTTCAATGACATGCCCAAGTTCACACAGCTATCATATGTCAAAAACAGTACTTGAACGTATGGCTTTTTGATTTCAAATCTGCCTGTCTATCCACAATTCCATGCTGACTCTCTACCTCAGAAATTTTAGATCAAATAAAAAAAGTCTTGACATCATATTTTTTAATATAACATTGCTAGAAACCTTGACATAGTGGATTTTATATACACACACACATACATATACACATATCCATCCATCCATATAGATATGTGTATGTAATTATGTTATAGTTATGGGGTCTGTTCCTAAAGATTTAATGCAAATAAACAATAGTCATGATAAACAAAATCAAAGATTACAATATTTAAAATCTATGTAAACTTTATTTTACTTTAATTTGTTGTAAAATTAACATTGGTCATACAGGGAGATGGTAGCATACTCTAAAATGTATGTATAGCACATGAAAATATAAAACTATTAACATAAATTAAACACAAAGCTAATATAATGGAGTATGACCTAAGTTATTATTTAATAAATGCTTAATGTTTGCTATTCAGAGCAATATTTGCTCATGAAGAAGACAATAAACATTAATTATATATTTAATGAACAATAATGAACGACAAGTCTGGCTACCCCTATGCTCTGGCATGACATATTCTCTCAGATTTAACTCCCCTCTTTTTCTAACTCTGCAGCCCCTTCTGGCATCATAGAAGTTCCTTGCTTATTGGCTGGGTTGGTCTGATAGACAAAACACCCTTGGGTGAATGGATGTTGGATACTTTCCCTTATTTCCAGTCTCTGGGTATAATTACTTATTACTTCTCTAACTCATGACTTCATTGTTTATGATTGGATCCCCTTAGAGTGGATCCTAAAGACTCATCCTATGTTTCTTTTTTCTTTTCACCAATATTACAAATTAAAAATACATGAGAATTCAGCAAATTCCACAAATTACAAAAGCAACCAATTACATTAAAATATAGATACCAAAATATATATTTTTAAAAGTTCATGGACGCCCAGGTTAAGACTCTGCACTAGAGACTAAGTTAAGCGTAAGACTGATAGACTCCACATGCACTCTTTCAATTTTGAGTGCTTAAACGATCAAATAAGGTGATATAGGCAGAAAAAAGTTAGTAATTGGTCTTGATTAGGCAGGACAGAATCAGAGAAGTGGTGAATTGGGAATCATGAAAACTATGTATAAGTTATAGTAGATTTAATTCATGCATACTGCCTTGCACACAGGTGCTCAGTAAATATTAATTGAATAAATTAAAATAATTAATTATTATTTAGAAATAGTTTAATCTTTTTTTTGGCTTGTTCTAAAAATACAATGTTTCTAAAAATTGATGCATTGCAATTGCAATTGTAATGTGAGCAATTACATCTTTAAGCACTCTATGGGAGAAAGAAGGCTGAATCTCCAATGCAGGATAAGTTGTTGTTATTAAGGTTAAAGGATCATACAATTGACCATTTAAGGAAGAAAAAAGAAAATATATTTTGCCATGGGGAAATATTGTAGCTATATTTCTTGGAGGAGGACAAATAAGCGTTGAGATAAAAATATTGGGTCTAGTTATTTGAACTTTAAAGAAATCTTGCTTCAGTTACAGAAATGGTATATGTGAAAAGTATAAATTAGTTAAAATGTTTAAATAACTTAACATTTAAGAGATCCATGAGTTATCTTCTAATTATATTAGGTTTACGTTCTTTGTATCTTTGGGTGTGGGTAAATTTGTATTTAGTCCTGGTGTCAAATTCAGTGCTATTTCCCTTACACATGCCACCTCTCCAACAACAAAATATAAAACAACAAAGATGTAGTACTGTCTGTTTTCTGATTTATAATCTAATTGTCATATTCTTAGCATAATAAGATGATACATATTTTGAACTGATAGGCTTGTTATTAAAAATCACCCTTCATTCTTATAAGCTGATGATTTTACAAACTTTAAAACTATAGATTTTCTTTTTAAAAAAGGCATTTATGATGTCTCTATTCTGTTTTGGATATGTCTGTGGGTGCGTTAGTCTTTTTTTTTTCTTGTGGATTATTGTATTCTTACACACATTGCCTTATAAATATTAGGCACTTTAATGAATGCTTCATAACTTAATTCAGAGATCTACAGCTATATCCACTCGTTCTTTAATATTTTAGTTAATTCTTATCTTTCAATTTGGATATATGTCTTTGTGAAATTATCAAGATGGTCATATAGTCCTAATGATTTCAAACTGACTTCATTTTGTATCATCTCTGACCTTTTGTATAGCTTCTATAAAGTTTAATTTTCTTGTGTTAAGTTTAGTTTTCCTGCAAGTCAAATAATTTTGGGGACATCATTTATTATTGTACCACTAATTATTTTGAGGGATACAGGTAGATGCAACCAGTCAGAGTCCCTGAACTCTAGAAAGTCCTTACATCTTAAAATAGTAAAACTACTAAAAAATAGTAACCGTAATTTCCTATAAAAACCCTTATAAATCTCTCTTCAGTGTTCTTGTGCCAACTGAGGAGGATCTGGACCTAAATTGTTCTGCAACTGTATGCTATGCTACTAAATTGCATAGCTTGGAGTTTGTTTCCTCAGTTATTACAAAACTACTTATGACAGTTGGTGAGCCAGGCAGTAGGTAGAGAGGTGACTCTGGCCCTGGGGGATGGCTTCTCCAAAGAATCCATTAGAGGACTCCAGTTGATTTTCTCACTAAAGAATTTCTCCATAGAAGCCTATCTCTGAGGTCATACTCTCCCTTGATCCTTACCCTACTCTGGTGAAAGAACTGCTATTATTGAGGCTACTAATCAGCATGCTGGGGCAAGGGGAAGGATGACCCTGCAGCTCTCCCAAATTGGCCATTATAGGACCTGCAATGAAATCCCAACAATCCTGCTGACTATATCAAATTGCTTCAGGCTAGAGAGTCCTCAATTAAAGGAATGGAGGCTTGTGCCAGCCATCTTGAAAACTGGAGGAAATTCCAAGAGAAAATTCAAGAAGAAAGTGAAACCCTCAATCATTTTTATTATAGGTTGTGCAAAAGTGCTAAGGGGTATGTGGGCCTACAACCATTCAACCCATGTGGTGCAAGAATTATAAATTCAGTCTTTATCAGTCAATCCCAGTCAGAAATATGAAAGTACTTTTGTAAATGTTTCTTTGGATGACATGAAAAGCCAGTAGGCAAACTTAAGAACATGGTCCATATGTTTACGAAGAAAAAGAAAAGGAGGAAGAGAAATCTAAGTCGAAGGGCCAAACTTCCATCCTTGGTCCTTCACAGGCAGGAAAGCACAAATCAAGCAAATGTTTTTTACTGCCACAAGAAAGGCAATATATGCTGAGAATATAGAAAGAAAATATGAGACCCTAGGAGTAAAAATAATAGTGAGCCTAAAATTTTCCTCAGAAATTCTGCTTCCTGAAGATGTAAGGAATTGGGGAGGTAGGGTTGTAGATTTTGGAGAGGACTCTTTTGTCTTCCCTGATCCTGATGTCCCTACCTCAGCCATCTCAGTTCATGCCTCTCTCTGCAGTTGGTTCATGAACCCCATGTCACCCTTACAGTTGGTGACAATCTATGATTGCTAACTAGATCCTAGAGCATCTAATTAATTTCTAATAAGTAAATCAGACTATAACTGTACCTGTCTTGGGTCTCTGAATGTTCTGAAGGTCTCAGGAAAACCTCATGGTATTCCAAAATCATCTTATCACATGGTATCCATTTGTTCCCTTTCTGTTGAACACTCCTTCCTCCTCATGACCAAATCCCCTATAAATCTGTTGTGGTGAGATCTCTATAAACTTAGGACTACCACTTCCTATTCTTGTAATGGTGCTCTATCTTTGCAGTTGCCTGAGGATTCTGTCCATTTCTTCTGTTTCCTCATTAAGAATACCCAAGAGGCAGCGAGGATGTTCTCAGCATCTCTTCTGACATCCCCAACTCTCTCTGGGCCTCTTCATCTTCTGATATGGGAATCCTAAAATCTACCATCTCTATTACTATCAAAATTAGGGAAATCCCTTGGGCATCTACTCCCCAATGTCCCTTATCAAGAGAGGCCATTGAAAGTGTTTCATCCATCAGTGACTCTTGCACATTGCCTTGCAATATGCCAATCCTCTCTGTTAATAAACCTAAGCTAGGTCCAGGTGGCAAACCTGCTTATTGTTTGTACAATATTTCTGTGCTGTTAATGCTTATGTTATACTCAGGCACCCAGTGGTGCCCAATCCTGCTACCATCATTTTCTTAATTCCCTGTAAGGTTACCTATTTTACTGTGATAGATCTTTGCTCAGCTTTTGTTTTTCTTTAGCAATCCAATTCACCTAGATACTCAGGACCTGTTGGCCTTCACTGGGAAGAACACACAATGAAGGTGGACATGTTTATTTCAAGAGTAGGTAGAAAGCCCTACCCTGTTTTCTCAAATCCTGCAGCAAAATCTAGCTTCCATAACTTTCAAGAGCTCATCTTTATTCAGTGCATTGATGACCTCTTACTGGTCATCAACCTAATGTTGAGGTTTAAGATGACAGCTCTCACCTTCAACTCCTTCAGAGGGGTCACAAAGTCTCTAAACCAAAAGTTCAGTGGTATCTCCCTCAGGTAGAGGATCTTAGTTTCTTTTTATCTACTGGTACCCCCCTCCATTTTTCTTGAGTTTATGTAGGCTTGACAGAATCTGTCTGTTCCCACAAACAAAAGACAACAATGCTCCATTCTTGGAGCAGCTGGATATTGTCAACAGTGGATCCTATCTTTTGGTGAAACCACTAAACCCCTTATTTCTTTGATTAAAGATTCTGTTCCAGAACCTTTGCAGCTTGACCAGTAATACCTCTTTGCCTTTGTGGATCTCAAAAAGGCTTTGTTGTTGGCCCTTACACTGGGACTCCCAGATTGTAGTAGTCTCTTCACTTTCTTTGTATGTGAATGAAGCGGGGGTGTAGCTTCCTATATTCTGACTCAAACCTTTGGGCCTACTTCATGTCCAGTAGCTTATAATTCTGTTCCACTTGATGCGGCTGTTGGCTCTCTGCCCTGCATATGGGCTGTGATTGTCACTGCCCTTTTGGTGGGGAAACTTGTAATCTGTTTCTGGGTACCCCTTGATGGTGCAGTGTTTCTATGGAATTGAGACCTTCTTACCTCACTATTGAACTTAACTCTTTTTCTGATCAGAGACTTGCCAAAGATAAAGAGATATTGCTATATAAAGAAAATGTCACTCTCAAGTGATATGCCATCCTCAATCCCTTAACAATGCTTCCCGATTTGCCAGTCTCAGGGGAGCCATGGTAGGATTGTACCCCTGCAGTGGACATGGCTGAAAAACCCTGTGATGACCTCTCTGATACCCCCTTGCAAAATCCATATTATATTTTGTATACTGATGCATCTTGTTTTATCAGGTATGGTCTTTCTTATACTGGTGCTGCTGTGGTTTCTAACTGTGACAGCATTTGAGTGGTTTCTCTGCCCTCTAACCTCAGTGACCAAGATGCTGAGCTTGTGGCCTTACCCAGGCATGTCAGCTTGCCAGTGGTAAAAGCTGCACCATCTATACTGACTGGCAATATGCATTTGGTGTCTGTCACATCGTTGAGATGCTTTGGCAGCAAGGGGTTTTGACCTTTGCTGGTGAGGTCCTTGCAAAAATAGAATTCATTAGAGATTTATTATCTGTCTTGAGGCTTCTTGATGCCTTAGCCATTGTCCATTACTTAGCCCATGCCAGTGGAACAGATCTTGTTTTCATGAGCAGTCATATTGATGCCACCATGGAACTTGTAGCACTAAAGGGATCTGCACATGTTTTTCCTTTCTTTTCTTCTGATGAAGATGACCTCTCTCTTGTCTACAATGTCTCTGAAACCACAGAATGGGAACAACATTTTCAGGTTAAACAGGTTGCTGGGTGACCATGGAAGGCAAATCACTCTTGTTCTGGAGCTTCTATCACCAGGTATGTCTGTCTGTTCATAAAGGGGGCCGCTTTTGTACACAAGAAATTATGAACTTTGGAAGGTTTCAGTTGCCTCAGACATCACCCTATAGCTATCTGTATGTGTGCCTTCTGTCCTATTTGCTGAGCATTTAATCAGCATGCGTCTGTGCCATTGCCTACAGTGGATACCCCCTATTTTACACACCTTTTGAGCATTTACAGATTGATTTCATTTGTATGCCCAAGTCTGGCCACTTTAAAATCTGCCTAGTTATCATTGACCAACTCACTCCATGGGTCTTTTCTAGCTCTTGGGCTACAACTGGATTTGTTGCAGAGGTTCTCCACTTTGACCCTCCACCCTGCATTGATTCTGACAGGGGCATCCACTTAACTGATTCTCTTCTATCCTAGATTTACTCTTGCCTAGGGGTGGTCCTGAATTTTCACATACCTTTTCTCCCCCAAAGCTCAGATCAGGTTTAGTATATGAACAAGGGGCTTAAAACTATGATTGCAAGTTACTTACTGAAACCCATCTGAAGTGGCATGATCTTTTTTCACTTTTTTCTATCTGCATAGCAAACCAAAGGGAGAACAACATATGTCTTCTTTTGAAATGCTTTTCTAGCACCATCCCCCATTTGCTGCACAATCCAAGCAAGACCTTATTTTTTTTTCTAGTACACACATCTCTATCAGGAGGAGATACTTCTGTTGCTTCTTAGATACAGGAATTACAAATAAAGCTACAAGAACTCCGTGATGGGGGAGCAGCAGTACAACTTTTCATTGGACTTTTCATTCCATGATTTTGATCCTGGAGCTAAGGTCTACATCAAGAATTTCCAATGGAAAAACAGCGACAATAAAAAGAATTTCTAGTGGATCAGTTGGACTTAACCGGGTAGGGAAGGTCCATTCCAAGTGCTACTGACCACACCAGCAACAATCAAGATTGGGGGAAAGGATTCCTGGACATCTTGGAGTTCTCCTAACTACATTGCTCATTACTGCTTTTATATATTCTGTCCTTTGCTGGGTTTCCCCTGTCCACTCCTCACAAGAAAATAGGAAAAGATTTAATGCCATTAGCAACATTCATGTGGAAGTAGGACATGCTCTGTATTATCTTAAAGCTATTGGGCCTTATGGGTACTGGGTGTGCCACTCAGATCCATGGACTGTACTCCCGAATGAGATCATTACACACCTCGGTCAGGTGAAAGGGTGGGGGACACTACAGATTGAGGGAAGTGACAATACAACCCCTTATTTTAAAGGCCCTTTTCACCATGTCTGCCAGCAAAATACTACATAAATAAAAGGATAAAAACCCTAAGTGGACAGCCCCACAGGCCATCATCTTTGCTGATATGGAAAATAGCTGCTTCCTTATGGCTGTTAGTGATGCCATCGTTGCCCACAAAAGTAGGAATGTTGAATTGCCAGTAGTATCACCTTTGCCCACCTTCCCATTGTGTGTTATTAGAGAGAAGGGAATTAATACTACTATAAACTTGGGCACTGTTCCAAATTGCAGTAAAACTCTTTTGTTCCCATATATTTCTAAAGGAGACCATTTTATTTGTGTCACAGACTATTAGACTATTCCATATTATGTTTTTCTTGCTGACTTTACCTACAATGGCACAGCAGCTGGTGTTTTTAATGAGAGACTTGAGGGGTTGGCTACCATCCAACGACTATCCTAGTAGAATATTAGGGCTCTATTTAACATGCTGCAAAAAGGCAATTCTGCCCTTATGAAACCCTCTGGGAACTTGTAACCCCTGGGCAGTTTGTATGTGTATGTGTGTGCAGCAGTAAGGCTGCCAATTGGCAATTGTCTGTGGAAATGCTAATTTAACCCCACTGGTATCAGTCTTCACATCATAGGACTGGTAAGAAGAAAGTCCACTAGAAACTTGGGAGCATGGTGGCACAAGCCACAAAAAAGAGTAAAGATCTTTTCTGCTGGGAAAGTAGTAACCATCTAGAACCCTGAAAATTAACATGGGAATGGAATTAAATTCCTTTGGTTCTTTATTCCATATATAGCAATTGCTATGCTAGAGCAGGCATCTAGGAATCTCTCCTTTGACACTGGAAGATCAGCTCAGGTTATTAACTGCCTTTAAATTGATAATAATGTAGTCCACAAGATCACTGGTTCTAGATTTCATCACTGCCTCACATGGAGGAGCTTGTGCTGTGATTAGCCAGTCATATTCTTATATCAATTGATCAGGGGAAATTGAAACCAGCCTTTACAAAAGTCAGCAAGGTATAGGAAAAACAAAACTACCCACTCCAAGTAACCCCTTGTAGAATCCTTCCTGTTGGGTCACTTGGCTGCAGGGAGGTACCCTGGTAACCACCATTGGTAAATGGGCCCTTGTCACCCTCTGTTATGTAATTCTTTTTAGACTTTGCATTAGTTGCTGCATTGAAGCCTGCTCCGGGTTAGTTTCAGAGGCTTATATGCACTTGGCTGATCATGACTGTAAAATCTTACAGAACTAGCTCATAGATAGTGATCCTTGGATTGTTAAACCTCCCATGGATAAAAGGGGGAAACTGAGAGAACCAAACTGACTCCATTCTGTATCATCCCTGACATTTTGTACAGCTGTTGTATTGTCTCATTTTCTTTAGTTTTCCTGTAAGTCATGTAATTTTGGGGAAATAATTTATTATTAGACCATTAACTTTTTGCAGGACACAAGTGGATGCAACCAATCAAAATCCCTAAACTCTTGAAAATCCCTAAATCTTAAAATAGTAAAACTGCTAAAATAGTAACTGTAGTTTACTAAAATAACCCTTGTAAATCTCTCTTCATTGTCCTTCTGCCTACTGAGGAGACTCTGGACCTGATTTGTTCTGCAGTTGCATGTTTTGCTAATAAATTGTAAAGCTCAGACTTTGTTTCTTCATTTATTATAAAATTGCTTGTTACATAGGCCATCTTGTTTTACCTCACTTAAGCCAGTCAGTCAACAAGAATTTATTAAATGTACAAATTGACTTAAGGCCTTGGATGTTGGTAGGTATCAAGGGAACTGTCTGTCTTTATGTCAGTTGATGCATCTGTATATCTACCTAGTATGATGTGTATGATATTTGGCATGTTTAAAAAATGAATAACAATTTGAGGCATTCAATTAGAACTTTAACACTTTTGGATGAATAAGAGAAAAATGCTAATTGGTGTTGTGAAATTTAGCATTGTTCTGGAGAATTGTTGATATGATACATAATTATGCAATTTAATAACTTACCAAAATTTAAGAAAGGATATTATATATATATATGTGTGTATGTATATACATACATACACACATATATATACACACACATACATACAAAGTCATTTAATGTTTGTTAACATCACATTTCTGTTATGCAGCTCAGAATTGCTCTGGATTAAGAACATGTGGACAGTGTTTAGAACAACCTGGATGTGGTTGGTGCAATGATCCTAGTAACACAGGGAAAGGACACTGCATTGAAGGCTCTTCAAGGGGACCCATGAAACTTGTTGGGATGCATACCAGTGAGATGACCCTTGACACAAGTCTTTGCCCCAAAGAGAAAAATTATGAATGGTCTTTTATCTATTGCCCAGGTAAGAATTGGCATGATGAAATTGTCACAGGTAAACTAATTTCATTTTCTCCTCAAATGAACCAAGCTCACATTGTTTGAAGTTGGTACTGTGAATTTTCTACCAGGAGTTTAGGCTGACTATATGACCCAAATTATTTAATAGAGTCAAGTTCAGAAATATTATTGCTTTAATAATCAGACAGCAGAATAGACTTCCAATAGGAAATATGCAATATTCTTTCCTAGAGATAGATGTCTACTTCTTGCTGAAAACAGACCTAGTATCCTTTCCAGTCAAAACAACTTTGTAATTAAATTTTATTTTGGAGGACCTGCATAGGACCCAGTTTGATTATATTCCAATTTAATCTCTATTCTTTTGCTTTGCTTTACATAGAATCCTATATTTGGGGGCAGCTAGGTGGTACAGTGGATAGAGCTCTGGCCTTGAAGTCAGGAGGACCTGAGTTCAAATCCAGCCTCAGACGCATAACACTTACTAGCTGTGTGACCCTGGGCAAATCACTTAACACCATTGCCTAGCAAAAAACAACAACAACAACAAAAAAGAATCCTATATTTGGAAAAGGCTTTATGGATTGTCTAGTTCAACTTCCCAGACAATGTGGAAATTCCCTCTACAGCATTCCTACAATTCAGTCTCTATTTGAACACTTATGATGAGGGAGACTCATTACTTAACAATGCAAACCATTCCAAATTTTGACAATTCTCATTATTTGAATATTCTTCCTTATACTGAGCTAAAACTAATCTCCTTATATCTTCACAGATGATCACAGATCACTTCCATCATTTAGTTTTAATTTGCTTTTAGGAGTTAGGTAAAATTACACACACACACACACACACACATTATATAGATATGACATATCTATATAGCAATTTATCTCTATCTTTCTTGTTGGTGAGTCATTTCAGTCATGTCTGACTCTTTATAACCCCATTTTTGTTTTTTTGTTTTTTTTCAAAGATACTGAAGTGGTTTGATGTTTCCTTTTCCAGCTCACTTTATAGATGAGGAACTGAAGCAAACAGGGTTAAAAGACTTGTTCAGGGTCACATCTAGTAAATATCTGAGTCCATATTTGAACTTGTAAATTATAAAGATGAGTCTTCTTGATTCCATGCCCAGTGTTCTATTCACTGTGCCACCTAGCTGTTACCTTTCTTTATTATCTATCAATTTCTATATCTGTATATCTGTTGATGTCTATACATCATCTCCATTTCTGTACCTTTAATCCATTTACCTATCTATTCTTCTTTAGTGTATGACAGTCATTCAGGAATTTGAAGACAATATTTGTCTTTCTTAAGTCTTTTATTCAAAGCCAGCATGTCAGTTATCTTTATGGTTTCTAGACTCTTCACGATTCTGGTCACCCTTAAATGAATGTGCTCCAGTTCCTCAATGTGCCTCATAAACTATATCTCAAAGCACTGAATGTGATATTCTGTATATGGTCTGACCAGGGTGCAATATAATGGAATAATGAATTTAAAAATCATTTATTATACACTTGCCATGTGCAAAGTACTATCCTGTGTTCTTGAGATACAGAAAGTCCTCAGTCTCAAAGAGTTTACATTCTACTATGTTGAAGAGTGTTACAACAGTTACACAAATAAATGAATAAAATGTAATTTTAGATGATATAGTTCACTAACAACTGCAGAAGGAAGGAAGGAAGGAAGGAAGGAAGGAAGGAAGGAAGGAAGGAAGGAAGGAAGGAAGGAAGGAAGGAAGGAAGGAAGGAAAATGTTTTATTGAAGAGGTTACACCTAAAATGAGACTGGGGGGAACAGAATTCTAAAATGGGGTGTTGACAGAGTACATTTCAGATGTAAGAGCCAACTCAAGTGAATGCATAGAGACAGGAGAATGCATCTAACTCAGGGAACAGCTAATCTTCCACTTCACCTGGAAGGTAGAATGTGTGAAGGGGAGTGCTGTGAGGTAAGTTAGGAAAAAGTAGGTTGGGACTGGATTTTTCTTTTAAGAGGGCATGATAATATTCTTCAATTAGGCCTGAACTACAATTTTTAGACATTTCAAACTGAATGCTCCATAGACATCTCACCCTTAACAAGTCGAAAATAGAACTCATTATTTTCCACCCAGCCATAACTGCACCTTTCAAACTTCCCTATCATTGTGTAAGGTACAGGAATAACCTTGACTTGGGACCTTGTTGTCATCCTCAATTCTCAGTTGTCCTACAAATCCAATCCATTGCCAAATGTTGTCATTTCTACCTTTGCAACATTTCTTGTACAAATCCCCTTTTCTTTACTCCCACAGCCACCACCCAAGTTGAGAACCTCATTACCTCTTGCTTGGACGAGTGCAATAGCCTTCTAATTGTTCTCCCTGCCTCAACTCTCTCCCTACTCTGATCCATCTTCCACTCAGCTACCAAAGCGATTTTTCTAAAGTATCTATGTCATCCAGTCCTATTCAATAAGCTCTAGTAACTACCTACTACTTTCACTATCAAATATAAAACCCTCTGCCATTAAATCTCTCTTCTACGTGAGACCTTTCCCAGTTCCCCAGATGCTAGTTCCTTGCCCTTGAATATTATTAACTATTTTCTTTGGATGTATTTTGTGTATATAAATTTGTTTCCTAATGTGATCAGGGAAAAAGGAAAGGAACTTAATCATTCTAAAATATTTATGGCAGCTTTCCTTGTGGTGGCAAAGAACTGGAAATTGAGGGAATATTAAGTCAGTTCATAAACATTTATCAATCACTGAGCTGAGTCTTGAAGCAAACCGTAAAAGCAAAGATGACATTTCAGAATCATCTTCCTCATACATATTCCTGTCAAATTTATCTACTTGGTGTTTCCTATCCATGATATTCCATATTGTATCCCTGTGCATTTTTGATCAGCCCCATGCCTCGAATTCTCTCACTCCTTCTCTCTGCTTCTTGCAATCCTCAACTCTCTTTTAAAAAAAATTAAATTTATTTGTTTATTTTTAGTTTTCAACATTCACTTCCACAAGCCTTTGAGTTTTCAATTTTCTCCCCTTCTTTCCCCTCTCACCTCCCCCCTCCCCAAGACAGTATGCAATCTGATGCAGACTCTACATATACATTCATATTAATTGTATTTTCACGTCAGTCATGTTGTAAAGAAGTATTAGAACCAATGGGAGGAACCATGAGAAAGAAGAAACAAAACAAAGCAATAAAAAAAGAGATCAAACAATATGCTTCGATTACATGCAAATGCCTTAATTCTTTCTCTGGATGTGGATAGCATTTTCCATCATGAGTCTTTTGGATATCTTAGATCCTTGTATTGCTGAGAAGAGCCAGGTTTATGAAAGTTAGTCGTTGCTCAATGTGGCTATTACTGTGCATAATGTTTTTCTGGTTCTGCTCACTTTATTCAGTATCAGTTCATATAAATCTTTCCAGGTTTTTCTGAAGTCTGGCTGATTATCATTTCTTATAGCACAACAGTATTCCATAACATTCACATACCCTCGTTCTGCCCTTCCCCAATTGATGTGCATCCTCTCAATTTCCAATGCTTGGCCACCACAAAAAGAAGTGCTGTAAATATTTTTTACGTATGGGTCCTTTTCCCATTTTTATGATTTTTTTGGAGTACAGACTTAGAAGTGGTATTGCTGGGTTAAAGGGCATGAGCAGTTTTATAGCAATTTGAGTATAGTTCCAAGTTGTTTTCCAGAATGGTTGAATCAATTCATAGCTCCACCAACAATGCACTGGCATTCCAATTTTCGCACATATTCTCCAACATTTATCATTTTCCTGTTTTGTCATGTTTGCCAATCTGATAGGCATGATGTAGTGCATTTCCCTAATGAATAGCGATTTAGAGCATCTTTTCATATGACTATAGATTGCTTTAATTTCTTCATCTGAGAACTGCCTGTTCATATCCTTTGACCATTTATCAATTGGGGAAATCCTCAACTCTCTTAAAGGCTCATCTTAGGTTCTTCCTCTGATATGAGGTCTTTCCTGATACCCTAAGGTGTAAGTCTCCTCTCCTTATCCATAAAATTATCTTTTGTTTACTTTGTATACATTTTGTTTACTTATCTATATGCAGGTTTTATCCCCAGTAGAATGAAAACTGATTTGTTTCTGTCCTTGTATTTATGCATGTAGTGTATGGTAGATACCTTAGGAAATGTTTACTGAGTAAAATTGCTAAAATTATCAGTATGAGAGCATGTTTTGTTTCCTTTACCTTTCTGCTGGCTTCTTTTGATCTTCTAGAAGGCTGGATAACCATACTTTGTTAGGATTATACATTTAAGGAATAGGATTCGAAAGGCTACATTTGAGTAAAGTATATGAACTTAAGTGTTTATACTTTGTTCCATACATTTTAGATGTTCAGAAGTATTTTTTAATTGAATTTGAAATTTGGGATTGTGTTCTCAAAGAAGTTGCTATATAAATAATCTGTGGGTTTTTTATTAATTAATTTATTTTTAGTTTTCAGCATTCACTTCCATAAGATTTTTGAGTTCCAAATTTTCTCATCTTTCCCCTCCCCCACCCCAAGAAGACATGCATTCTGGATACCCCCTCCCTCAATTTGCCCTTCCTTATATCATCCTTTTGCCCCCTATTTTCCTGTTGGGTAAGATAGGTTTCCATACCCAAATGGGACTAAGATTCACTCATTCCCTCTCACCTTCCCCCTCTTCCCCTCCACTGTAAAAAGCTTTTTCTTGCCTCTTTTATGTGAGATAATTTACCCCATTCTACCTCTCCCTTTCTCCTTCTCCCAGTATCCTTGTTTACCCCTTAATTTTACTTTTTAGATATTACCTTTTCATCTTTAACTCACCCTGTGCCATCCATCTATCTATCTATCTATCTATCTATCTATCTATCTATCTATCTATCCATATATTTTTCCCTCCAACTATCCTAGTACTGACAAAGGACTCATGAGTTACAAATATCATCTTTCCACGTAGGAATGTAAACCATTCAACTTTAATAAGTCCCTTATGATTTCTCTTTCCCATTTACCTTTTCATGCTTCTCTTGAGTCTTGTGTTTGAAAGTCAGATTTTCTATTTGGCTCTTGTCTTTTCATCAAGAATAGTTAAAAGTCCTCTATTTTGTTGAATTTCCATTTTTTCCTCTGAAGAATTATACTCAGTTTTGCTGAGTAGGTAATTCTTGGCTGTAATACTAGCTCCTTTGACCTCTGGTATATCATATTCCAAGCCCTCTGATCCCTTAATGTAGAAGCTGCTAAATGTTATGTTATTCTGATTGTGCTTCCACAGTACTTGAATTGTTTCTTTCTAGCTACTTGCAATATTTTCTGCTTGACCTGGGAGCCCTGGGAATTTGGCTATAATATTTCTAGGAATTTTCCTTTTGGGATCTCTTTCAGGAGGTGATTGGTGGATTCTTTCAATTTCTATTTTATCCTCTGGTTATAGAATATCAGTGCAGTTTTCCTTGATAATTTCTTGAAAGATGATGTCTAGGCTCTTTTTTTTGATCATGGTTTTCAGGTAGTTCAATATTTTTTAAAAATTATCTCTCCTGGATCTATTTTCTAGGTCAATTGTTTTTCCAGTGAGATATTTCACATTGTATTCTATTTTTTCATTCTTTTGGTCTTGTTTTATAATTTCTTGATTTTTCACAGAGTCATTAGCTTCAATTTGATCCATTCTAATTTTTAAGGAAGTATTTTCTTCCTTGAGCTTTTGGAACTCCTTTTCTGTTTCACCAATTCTGCTTTTTAAGGCATTCTTCTCATCATTGGCTTTTTGGGCATCTTTTGCCATTTGGGTTAATCTATTTTTAAGGTGTTCTTCTCTTCAGTATTTTTTGGGTCTCCTTTAGCATATTGTTGACTTGTTTTTCATTATTTTCTTGTATCACTTTCATTTCTCTTCCCAGATTTTCCTCTACTTCTCTCACTTGCTTCTCAAAGTCTTTTTTGGGCTCTTCCGTGGCCTGAGACCAATTCATATTTTTCTTAGAGGGTTTGGATGTAGGAGCTTTGACTTTGTTGTCTTCTTCTGGTTGTATGTTTTAATCATCTTTGTCACCAAAGTAAGATTCTATAGTCTGAGGTTTTTTCCTCACTGTTCATGTTCCCAGCCAATTACTTGACTTTTTAACTCTTTGTTAAGGTAAGGGTGTCTGCTTCCAGTGTGGAGAATGTACTGTCCCAAACTTCAGGGGTTTTGTGCAGCTGTTTTCAGAGATCCTTCTGGGGACCTGTAAATTTTTAGTTCTTCCAAGGTGGTGTGATCAAAGGAGAGGTGTTACTCCTTTCCTGGACTGTGCTCTGGTCTATGAGTGACCACAAGCACTCTTTTCTGCTTGGAACTGTGAGGAGGATTTTCTCTTCACCACTGCCACAAGCTCTTCCAAGCCAGTGCTCCTCCTCACCCCAGGACCACTACCCAATACTGTGACCCATATCCAAGCCCAGGCAAAGCAAGAGAATCCTTCCTCAGTGAGAGCAAAGATATCCTTGCAATCCTCCTTTGATCAGCCACTCACACACTCTGTGGGCTGAGAGCTCCAGAAGCAACCAGTGCCACTGTGGCTGCTGCTGTAGGGCTGTGCTAGGACCAGGGGTGGACCATGCTCCTCTCTCACGTAAGTCTGACAGGCCTTTCCCACTGACCTTCTAAGTTGTATTTGGCATTTGTAAGTTTAGAAGTCTGGAAATTGCCACAGATGCCCAAAATTCAGTTTCCTGAGACCTCCTCTAGCTTTGCTCTGCCCCTGTTTGTGCCTGCATGGCCCATGCTCCTCTTGCAGCCCAGAGCAACAGGCCTTTCCTATCAACCATCCAGGTTATCTTGGGCTGGAAATTTGTTTCACTCTGTCTTTTTGTGGGTTCTGCTGCTCTAGAATTTGTTTAGAGTCATTTTTAACAGATATTTGGATGGTTTTTTTTGGGGGGAGAGTTCAATAAAGTCATAGCTTTTACTGTGCCATTTTTGCTCCTTGCCGCCGTCTGTGGATTTTTTAATTATTAATGCATACTTACTATAATCCCTCTCCTGAAACCTGTGTTCTTTAAGGCTATGTCAGTTTATCACAAATCCTGGCAGATATCAAGCAGTAAAAGGATCAAGTGTGGCACAATTAATAATTGGATGGTTACCATCTAAGTGCACACTTTGGGACATAGGGTGACCATCCATCATGTAGGGCCTCACATTTCTCATCTGGGAATATAGAAATCTACATACTTTCTAGGGTGGGATACCATTTGGCAGGAATAATAGAAGAACCATCACTACATGGTTACACTGAGATTCTCTTAGGATTCTTGGGTAGACCTTTTGTAGAGTAATATACTCCCCCTATTTACCACCTAAAGTCTTGAGTCTCTACTTGTAGAAACCAACTATTCACAATGGTAACACTTTTAGATGTTAGCCATAAACATATACTTAGTAATGAGGCAGTAAATAATAGTAATATCATACTATTCTCATATAATGTACTCATTATCATACTATTCTCATATTAATGTACTCCTATTAATCAAGTCAAGGTATAAATAAAATACATTTTAATCCATTTATAAACGTGGATCACTTTCTCCAGTCAATGCAGTTAGTATCTGTGGAGCAGTGTGATTATACCTAGAAGCCAAGCAGAGAAGCATATGAGGGAAGAAAACCCATTTTTGGTGCATATCTGGTTTTGTTGGCATTGGTCTAATCAGAGAACATTTGTTGTACATGAAGCCAGTTTTCTGCTAACTGCTTGTTTTCACTATTTTCCACCTGAGGAAATCTTTCCTCATATTCTCTCTCTTATTTAAAATTTAATTTTATTTATTTTTTCATACATTTTTATGCTCCAAACTGTCTCCTTCTCTCCCTCCCATCCCATAGTAGAGAAGATCACCATCTGACACAGATCCATAAATATATGTAAAACCATACTATATATATTCCTATCAGTTCTTTCTCTGGAGGTGGATAGCATATTCCTTCATAGGTCCTTTGTAGTTGATTTGAGTATTAATAATAATAATTAATCATAAATTATATTTTAATGAATTAAATTCAAAAATCATCAATAAATTATTAATACCAATACATTAAATGCATTTAATAAAATTAATAATGATAAATAAATAATAAAAATAATCAGAATAACTTGGTTGTTGATAATTATTCCTAGAAAAATATTAGTTATTGTATACAATATCCTCTTGGTTTTGCTAATTTTACTTTTCTTTATTTCATGCAAATCTTTCCATATTTTTCTAAAATCAACCAGCTCATCATTTCTTAAAGCACCAGTAGTATTCCATCATAATCATATACCACAACTTGTTTTGCCATTCCCTAGTTGATGGACATCTCCTCAATTTCCAGTTCTTTGCCAGGATAGCTGCTATAAATATTTTAGAATAAATAAGTTCTTTTCCTTTTTCCCTTATTACATTGGGAAAGAGACCTAATAGTGATATTGCTGGGTCAAAGGGTACACACAGTTTTATAACTTTTTACCTATAATTTTAAATTATTCTCCAAAATGGTTGCATCAGTTTACAGTTCTGTAACACTATATTAATGTCCCAATTTTTCACATCCCCTTCAATATCTGTCATTTTCTACTTCTATCATTTTAGTCAATCTTATAGGTATGAGATGATGTCTCAAAGTTGTTTTAATTTGCATTTCTCTAATAAGTAATGATTTAGAGCATTTTTCGTATGACTAGTTTTGATTTCTTTATTGAAGAACTGTCTGTTCATATCCTTTCATTATTTATAAATTGGGAAATGACTCATATTCTTATAAATTTGACAAATTTCTCTTCATATTTGAAATGATGCCTTTATCCAATAAACTGTCTATAAATTTCCCCCTCTATTTTCTGCTTTCATCCTAATCTTGGCTACATTGATTTTATTTGTACAAAACCTTTTTAATTAAATGTAATCAAATTTACCCATTTTACATCTCACGATGCTTTCTATCTCTTATGTATTCATAAATTGTTCTCCTGTCCATAAGTCCAATAGGTAATTTGTTCCATGTTCTTCTAGTTTTCTTGGTCCCTTATTAAATATAATTTTATTACATTATGATCAAAAAAGGATGCATTTAATATTTCTGCATTTAAACCCTAATATATGGTCAATTTTTGTAAAGGTACCATGTACCTTCCCTTCTATTCTCAATCCATTATAGTAATTCTAAACTTGTTCAATTTGTAATCTCTCATGGAATGGTGTTGAGAATGTTACACTATTAATTTGAGTAGCCATTCCCTTGAAGTAGAAAACTGCAGAGCTCAACAGGTTGGATATCTAGTGGCCCAGTAGACAATTGTTTACTTACCAAGCTGTGTGACTAGTTCAGTTGCAGAAAACAGAGCCTAGAAGAAAACAATTCAAATGAGCTTTTCTGTACAAGGTAGGCTAATTCCAGTCAGCTCTTTACTCAATAGCATTCTATGTAATCTGATTAGATCTTGGCTTTTCTTCCTTTACAGAACCTTCAGAATCTTTTCTCTTTGTTTTCCTTTCTCCAAGCAGAAGGCTACATTCAAAAAGAAGCAAGCATTTCAAGGTTTCATCACCTCCTAAGCTGAAGGGAATGCTCCAGAAAAGGGTCTCTAACAGTCAAGCCTCTCTCAAACCAATCAGAAGTTATGTAGTTGAACCCATTTGTCATCTTACTATTAGCTGCTTTTTCAATCAGCTCTGATAGTACAGATTATGAATCCTTGATATTCTTAAATCCTTTCTTGCCAAGTTCTGTGCTCTTCAGACTCAAATTCAGGCTCCCTATACATTTCAATGACTTAAATAAATCAGAACCTCTTAGCATTCCTGAATTGCCTTTTACTTAAAATTAAGAAATAGGGGGCAGCTAGGTGGCACAGTGGATAAAGCACTGGCCCTGGAGTCAGGAGGACCTGAGTTCAAATGCGGCCTCAGACACATAATGCTTACTAGCTGTGTGACTCAGGGCAAGTCACTTAACCCCAATTGCCTCACCAAATTTTTTTTTTTTAAAAATCACCTAATTTCCCCTATAAACATGCCATTTCTTATTTCATCATCCCCAAGTCTCTAAACAGTTATCATTTTTAATTTATGTGAGTTTTAATCTCTTAAGTTTAAAAAAAACCAGTTATATGCAAATGAGCTGAGAAAACATAATGTTTTGCAGCTATAAGTTCTCAACATGGTCCATCATGTCATTTTTTTCATGAAACTATACTTCTTTGTAATCACAGTTCTCTAGTTTTTGATAAATAAAAGTTCTTTTGTTCCCCCCCACCTTAAACCAATCTCTTCAAGAATACAAATAGGTATCACTCATTATCATACATATTTTAAAAGATAATTTAAATCTTTATATTCATTCTGCAATTTATTTTTTCTGCCAAACTACTCAAATCCTACCTAAAATTATTTTTCTGCATTTTGATAGGTTTCATTAAAGCAAAGCTTTATTTCTACTCCTTTTAGGCATCATAATGTCCATCTCTGACTGAGGCAAAATCGTAAATGATTTGTCAGTTGATATAAATTTTTCTTTACATAAAAAGTACTTTTTCACCCTTTGCGGCACTAAATTGCTTCATATGAAAAAGATAATACTTTAAAGAGATAATACTTTACATTCAGTTACCAAGCATATGATTGTTATTTGAGGACTAACCTGGTTAAGTTCAGAGTATCAAACTCTCTAGTTGGCCTCAGCACTTCTAATAGAACTTTCCCTTATTCACAGAATATTGTTATTTGTATTGTTGAAAGGAATTTTCACACTGATATGACCATGGATCTTTGAAATTTTACCATATACTATAGTAGCCATTCCCATGTTTGTTCCTCCATAACCTTATTAAACATGAATTCCAAGGGAA
The DNA here is from genome assembly GCF_003287225.1 of Phascolarctos cinereus. Lineage (NCBI taxonomy): Eukaryota > Metazoa > Chordata > Mammalia > Diprotodontia > Phascolarctidae > Phascolarctos > Phascolarctos cinereus. The sequence goes on along the minus strand of NW_027555736.1, from coordinate 94,945,743 downwards.
AACAGGGCCTATAGAATACCACAGCAGAAAGACAAAGAGACAAATCAAACAGTAATGCTTTATTAATTACTTATTATATGATAGGCTTATATTATATGACATCTTCCTAAATCAGAATCTGACCTCAGACACAATAGCTATGTGACCTGGGCAAGTCACTGAACCCTGTTTGCCTCAGTTTCCTTATCTGTAAAATAAGCTGGAGAAGGAATGGCAAAACACTCCAGCATCTTTGCCAAGAAAACCCCAAATGGGGTCATGAAGAGTTGGACGTAACTGTAAAAATACTGAATAACAACAATATGATAGGCACTGTGCAAAATGCTGAAACGTAAAAGTATTCTTTGTGATCAATCACATGATATTTGAAGAATATTATTAAGATTTCAGGCAAATGTTGAAAACGAATTTGTCCAACATCAAGTAAACATTTATCTTAACCAAAAAATACAAATTTAATTATTTTTAACATTATTGTATTTCATGCTGCCAAATTGTATGACCTGATATTTAAAACATTTATTACTATTATGTAAGTGCAAATCACGAACATTTAACAAAATTATATTCCACATTATTACAGTGAACATTTATAGAAGTTGTATTTATATGAATTATTTAGGATGAATTCATAGTAGTTTTCTGTCTTCAGTTATAGTTTTTATATTTTCAGTTTCTAAGCCTTGCATTTTGGAGGACATAAGGTACTAAACACAAAATAAGTTTCATGTTTTTTTTTTCATTAATACTTTTAGGAATATGAAGAATCCAGGCAGAAAATGGAATTTAAATCAGAGACCGAAAAGTGACATTTTAGAAATGCTGTTTCAACTTCATTATTTAGATTTTTAAATCAACCCATAATATCACTCATTCAAAATTTCATTAAATGTGTAATTTATTCATTAAATGCCTAATAATTATATACTTTCAAAACAATTTTGCAAGAAATATTTGTAATTATGTATGTTGTTCTTTCCAGCTTGCCAGTGTAATGGACACAGCACTTGCATCAACAATAATGTGTGTGAGCAGTGTAAAAATCTTACTACAGGGAAACAGTGTCAGGACTGTATGCCAGGATACTATGGAGATCCAACCAATGGAGGGCAATGTACAGGTAAGATTGTTTTTTCTCCTAGGATAGTTTAATTTTATCTCAAAGTAGAAATTTTCTCAACTGAGAAAGATACAAATTCAATGCCATTTTTTTTTCACCACTAGCCTCTAAATTTCCAGGTGGCAGCTGTTTTCTCAATTTGCTTCTATAGTTGGGGTATACCAGAATTTCCCAAACTTATTTGGCCTACCACCCCTTTTTAAAAATAATTACTCAGTGCCCCACTGGTAATCTACTTTCTTCAACTCTTTAATGTTTTTTAAATTTTCATCATCTCAAAAATATATAAAATATTTTTAAATGTCACATCTTAAATTTAATAATTTATTGTAAATTTGTGGTTTTTTCTGCATTGAAATTTTGATGAGGCAATATTGCATCATGTAATTGTATAGTGTCATGTTGTAAATAAGTTGTTACATGCACGTATTCCTGCAGATGCATGCTGGACTTATCAACAATGTGTGATAAACTCACGTGCCAACATTTGTTGGTAGACTTGACCACTGGTTGGTTATAACTTGCATTTTGTGTGTTTATTTGGAAAATCTTGTAATCACTGTGACCTTGACTCAGTTACACAACAGATGAAACATCTACGAACAGTTTTTCAAAATTTTCTTATCCTCTCTTTTTTCTTATGCTTCCACTGCCCCTTTATTTTTATTTAATACCCCCCCCCCAATTGCACCCAAGCTACTATTGTCCCCCTGGATCATTCCAGCACCCTCCAGGAGGCAGTATTGCTCACTTTGAGAACCTCTAGTGCTATACCAACAACTGCTTAAATAGTGTTTAAGTCAATACTTTTTTAAAAAGTCCATATGTATTGAAAAATAATGTTTACTATCTAAATTATATTATTTTAGGATATTTGGAAGTTATTCAAATTGTTAGCTTTACAATATTATTTTATATTGTTTGCATTGAAAGTAGTTTGCAACATTGTATGTTGTCAGAATACTTTATTTGATAGAGTCATGTAGAGATTTTGGGAGGTAAAAAAGTCATGTTTATTTTCATAGTGAAATTACTCTTACAACTGGTTGTTTACTGTTTTCATTAAAAATGATTCATGTTAGGACTCCGAATGTTAGCATTTTTCTATCTAGTATATTATTTTTTGCTTTGTAATCTGAATATGTGCTCATAACTTTTTTTTAAATAAGAAAAAAGGATGAAAATATTTTCTTAATGTTTTTTGATTATAAACATTCTGGATGCTGTGCAGCTGGGGATAAATTTTCTGCTTGTTGTTACATGTATTGTGATTGTCTTTTAAAACTGGAGACTACATGTATAATGTGTACATTATGCATATATCTACATACATATGTATACGTGTGTGTGTGTGTGTATGGAGTAAGTGAAGTTATATGTGGCAATGTATGAGTAAGAATATTATTTTTTTTGTAATTATTTCTAACATAAAATTGTCAGAAAACACAAAATAAGTGTTTTTCATAAAAAAGTTTCAATGAATTATGTAGGAAAATCCTGAATTTTGACTTTGGAATAGTAATGTTTCATTATATTAGTCACAATTTGTTCAGCCACTCTTCAGCTGATGGGCATATAATTTGTTTGCAACTTTTGGCTACCATAAATAGTACTGTTAGGAATATTTTGGTGCTTCTCTTTCTGTATTTGACCTTGGTGTTCAGTATTGGGATCATTGGGATATGTAAGTGTCACAGTAGATAGAAAACTAGGTCTAGAGTCAGGAGGACCTCAATTCAAATCCAGCCTCATATGCTTATGAGCTATTGCACCCTGGGCAAATCACTTAACCCTGTTTGCCTCAGTTTCCTCATCTGTAAAATGAGCTGGAGAAGGAAATGGCAAACCACTCCAGTGTCTTTGCCAAGAAAACCACCCAAATGGGGCCACAAAGAGTCAGACATGATTGAAACAACTAGATGACAGCAATAACAAAAGTGGGATCATACTGTATGAAAAGGTATGAACTACTTATTAACTTTTCTCAAGTGTTTCTAAATTGTCTTTAAGAAAAAAGTATTTTTTTATAGTTTTATCGAGAGCTTGTTTGTATTCCTGTCTTCCCAAAGACCCTTTCACCATTTTTCTCCATTTCAATTTTTTGTCAGTTTTATAGGTGTGAGATGATGATGCCTTATTGATGATTTAATTTACATTTCTCTTATTTTGGACATGTTTTCATACAAATATTAATAGTTTGCATTTATTATTTTGAAAATTATCCATATTCTTAAAAATACTTACCTAATTGAGATTCATTTTAAATCTAATAAATTTAAGTCACTTCCTTGAAGATGTTTGCTAGACTTCTGTCAAAAACCTGGGTATCTTTAGAAGACACTTCATCCATGGTCAAACTCTCCTGTATTGTGTTCCTCTCATTTTATGCATCCCCAAAAGCACCGCAACAGTAAGAGTCAACATACTTCCTTTTCTTTACTCCTACTTCTAGATTGTCCCTTTGTACCATTACTCAGCAACATTTTGTCTTTTGAGGTTAATTCCATTCTACTTTATTCCCCAATTCAATTCTGTTTTGCAGACATTTGCCATTCTCCAGCTTATTTTACTTTGTTTCTCAATAGTGCTCCTTTCCCCCTCAATCGCTACACTTATACCTGGGGATACAACATATATTTTGATGTCCTCTTCAACACCGTGGTCTACTAGTTAATCAGTTTCCTGAAATCCTATGACTTCCATTTAATCCCCCCTCAACTCCATACAGAGATGATCATAAGCCTTCATCTGTTCATCACTCATCTCTGTTTCACCTCCATGCTCTAGAAATTTGAAAATTGCCCCTCTGACCACAGCCTTCTAGCCTTCAAACTCTTTTACTTCATCCTTCCTAAATCCTTATCATGATGCCTGCTCTCTCCACTTTCCTCTTTTCTCATGGTCTGTTATCCTTGTTCTGGCTTCCTTTATCTTTGCTAGGGCTGCGTGTTTGAACAGTTCAAATGCACGCTGTTAACTACCATTGAAGCCCTTGCTCCCTTATTGATATCTGACCAGTCCTGGCCCTCATTTTTTTTTGTGACATTATGAAGTTTGGTTTTTATAGTAAATGTGTTACTAAGAAACAAAATTGGTCAGGGCAATGTAGGCCATACGAAACATGAGGAATTGCGGTGGGGTGGGGAGGAAGGGGTAAGTACTGAGGAGCAGGGTTTCTCATTATGTAGCCCTACATCAACAGTGGCTGCTAGGTGACTCTGTACATAGAGCACTGGCTCTGGAGTCAGGAAGACCTCAGTTTAAACCCTGCCTCAGACATTCACTAGCTGTATGACCCTACGCAAGTCACTTAATCCTGTTTGCCTCAGTTTCCTCCTCTGCAAAATGAGCTGGAGAAGGAAATGGCAAACCACTCCAGTATCTTTGCCAAAAAATACTCCAGAAAGAGTCATTCAAGTCAGACATGAGTGAAAATGATTAAACAACAACATCCCAACATTAAGACTATGTTGACATCATCCCCTGAAGAGAACAAAGGGTGAAAAAAAGAAACATAAAATGAAGTCTTTAATCAAGAAAATCATTATTATCTCTTCCTTATGCATCCCTCCTCCTCATCCTGACCAGTGGCCTTTTCTATACCTACCCATATTGTGTGCTTTCTTCCCTCCCCCCAATTTTATTAATTTATTGATTTATCAACAATCACTTCCATATGCTTTTGAGTTGAAAATTTTTCTTCCCCTTCCTCCCCCCCACCCTCCCCAAGACGGCACACAATCTGATACAGGTTTTACGTTTACATTCCTATTAAACATATTTTCACATTAGTGAAGTTGTAAGTAAAAATTAAAACCAATAGGAGGAACCATCAGAAAGATGAAACAAAACTCAACAAAAGGTAAAAATAAGTGATAGTGATTCGACTTCCATAGTTCTTTCTTTGGATGTGGACAGCATTTTCCATCCCGAGACCTCTGGAGATGTCTTAGATCCTTGTAATGCTGAGAAGGGTTCAGTTTAACAATATTAGTCATTGCATAACGTGGCTGTTATTGTGCACAAAGTCCTCTTGGTTCTGCTCACTTCACTCAGCATCAGACCATATAGGTCTTTCCAGGTTTTTCTGAAGTCAGCCTGTTCATCATTTCTTATAGCACAATAGTATTCCATTACATTCATATACCACAACTTGCTCAGCCATTCCCCAATTGATGGGCATCCTCTCAATTTCCAATTCTTTGCCACCACAAAAAGAGCTGCTATGAATATTTTTGTACATGTGGGTCCTTTTCCCATTTGTTTGATCTCTTTGGATTATAGCCCTAGAAGTGCTATTGCTGGATCAAAGGGTATGCACATTTTTGTAGCCCTTTGGGCATAGTTCCAAATTGTTCTCCAAAATGGTTGGATCATTTCACAACTCCACCAACAATGTATTAGTGTTCCAATTTTCCCACATCCTCCAACATTTATCATTTTCCTGTTTTGTCATGTTGGCCAATCTGATAGGTGTGATGTGGTACCTCAGAGTTGTTTTGATTTGCATTTCTCTAATCAATAACGATTTAGAGCATTTTTTCATATCACTACAGATGGCTTTAATTTCTTCATCTGGGAATTGTCTGTTCATATGCTTTGACCATTTATCAATTGGGGAATGGCTTGTGTTCTTATAAATTTGTCTTAATTCTCTATATATTTTAGAAATGAGGCCTTTATCAGAGAGACTGGTTGTAAAAATTCTTTCCCAATTTTCTACCTTCCTTCTCATCTTAGTTGCATTGGCTCTGCTTGTGCAAAAACTTTTCAATTTAATGTAGTCAAAATTATCCATTTTGCTTTTCATAATGTTTTCTATCTCCTGTTTGGTCATGAATTCTTCTGTTCTCCATAGATCTGATAGGTAAACTATTCCTTGTTCTCCCAGTTTACTTATGGTATCAGCCTTTATATCTAAGTCCTGAACCCATTTTGACTTTATTTTGGTATATGGTGTGAGATTTGGATCCATGGCTAGTTTCTGCCATATTCTTTTTCAGTTTTCCCAGCAATTTTTTTCAAAGAGTGGGTTCTTATCCCAGCAGCTGTCTTGCATATTTAACCTATTCCACTGATCCACCTCCCTATTTCTTAGCCAGCACCAAGCAGTTTTGATGATTGCTGCTTTATAATACAATTTAAGATCTGGAATTGCTAGGCCACTTTCCCCTGCATTTCTTTTCATTAGTTCCTTTGATATTCTGGACCTTTTATTTTTCCAAATGAATCTTGTTATTATTTTTTCTAACTCTATAAAATAATTTTGGTAGTTTGATTGGTATGGCACTGAATAAGTAAATTAGCTTAGGTAGGATTGTCATTTTTATTATATTAGCTTGGCCTACCCATGACCAACTGATGTTTTTCCAGTTATTGAGATCTGATTTTATATGTGTGAAAAGTGTTTTGTAATTGTGTTCATAGAGTTCCTGGGTTTGTTTGGAGGTAGACTCCTAAATATTTAGAATGTCTACAGTAAGTTTAAATGGGATTTCTCTTTCTATCTCTTGCTGTTGGGCTTTGTTGGTAATATATAGAAATGCTGATGATTTATGTGGGTTTATTTTATAGCCTGCAACTTTGCTAAAGTTGTTTATTATTTCAAGTAGTTTTTTACTTGATTCTCTAGGATTCTCTAAGTATATCATCATGTCATCTGCAAAGAGTGATAGCTTTGTTTCTTCTTTGCCTATTCTAATGCCTTCAATTTCTTTTTCTTCTCTTATTGCTAAAGCTAAGGTTTCCAGTACAATATTGAATAACAGTGGTGATAATGGACATCCTTGTTTCACCCCGATCTTATTGGAAATGCTTCTAGCCTGTCCCCATTACATATAATGCTTGCTGAAGGTTTTAGATATATGCTATTTATTATTTTAAGGAAGACTCCATTTATACCTATGCTTTCTAGTGTTTTTAATAGGAATGGGTGTTGTATTTTATCAAAAGCTTTTTCTGCATCTATTGAGATGATCATGTGGTTTCTGTTGTTTTGGTGTTGATATGCTCAATGATGCTGATAGTTTTCCTAATATTGAACCAACCCTGCATTCCTGGTATAAATCCTACCTGGTCATAGTGTATTATTCTTGTGATAAGTTGCTGCAATCTACTTGCTAGTATTTTGTTTAAAATTTTTGCATCTATATTCATTAGAGAAATTGGTCTATAATTTTCTTTCTCTATTTTGACTCTTCCTGGTTTAGGTATCAACACCATATTTGTATCATAAAAAGAATTTGGTAAGACTCCTTCTTCACCTATTTTCCCAAATAGTCTATATAGTATTGGAATTAATTGTTCTTTAAATGTTTGATAGAATTTGCATGTAAATCCATCTGGCCCTGGAGATTTTTTCCTAGGGAGTTCATCAATGGCTTGTTCAATTTCTTTTTCTGAGATGGGGTTATTTAAGTATTTTACTTCCTCTTTGTTAATCTGGGCAATTTATATTTTTGTAAATATGTATCCATTTCACTAAGATTGTCAAATTTGTTGGCATATAGTTGGGCAAAATAATTCCTAATTATTGTTTTAATTTCCTCTTCCTTGGTGGTAGCTTCACCCTTTTCATTCTTGATACTAGTAATTTGGTTTTCTTTTTCTTTTTTTTAAAAATTAACCAAAGGTTATCTATTTTATTGTTTTTTCATAAAACCAGCTCTTAGTTTTATTTATTAGTTCAATAGTTTTCTTAATTTCAATTTTTTAATTTTTCCTTTGGTTTTCAATATTTCTAATTTGTGTTTAGTTGAGGATTTTTAATTTTTCTTTTTCTAGTTTTTTTAGTTGTATGCCCAATTCATTAATCTCCTCTTTTTCTATTTTATTTATGTAAGCATTTAGAGATATAAAACTTCCCCTAAGAACTGCTTTCCTGCATCCCATAGGTTTTGGTATGTTGTCTCATTATTGTCATTCTCTTGAATGAAATTATTGATTGTTTCTATGATTTGTTGTTTGACCCAATCATTTTTTAGGATTAGATTATTTAGTTTCCAATTATTTTTTAGTCTATCTTTCCATGGCCCTTTATTACATATAATTTTTATTGCATGATCTGAAAAGGATGCATTTAATATTTCTGCCTTTCTGCATTGGATTGTGAGGTTTTTATGCCCTAGTACATGGTCAATTTTTGTGTATGTGCCATGTACTGCCAGAAAAAAGTATATTCCTTTCTATCCCCATTCAGTTTTCTCCAGAGGTCTATCATACCTAACTTTTCTAATGTTCTATTCACCTCCTTAACTTCTTTCTTGTTTATTTTGTGGTTAGACTTTATCTAGTGCAGAGAGGGGAGGTTCAGGTCCCCACTAGTATAGTTTTGCTGTCTATTTCTTCCTGTAACTCCCTGAACTTCTCCTGTAAGAATTTGGATGCTATACCATTTGGTGCATATATGTTTAGTAATGATATTACTTCATTGTCTATGGTGCCTTTTAGCAGGATGTAGTTTCCTTCCTTATCTCTTTTGATTAGATCTATTTTTGCTTTTGCTTTGTCTGAGATCAGGATTGCTACCCCTGCTTTTTTTACTTCAGCTGAAGCATAATATATTCTGCTCCAGCCTTTTACCTTTACCCTGTATGTGTCACTCTTTTTCAAATGTGTTTCCTGTAAACAACATATTGTAGGATTATGGTTTTTAATCCATTCTGCAATCCATTTCCATTTTATGGGAGAGTTCATCCCATTCACATTCACAGTTATGATTACTATCCGTGTCTTTTTCTCCATCCTTCCCCCCATTTATGCTTTTCTTTCTCCTTTTTCCTTTCCCCCTTCACTAGTGTTTTGCTTTTGACCACCCCTCCTTCAGTCCCTCCCCCTTTTATTATCCCTTTCCCTTTTCTTCCCCTTTACTTTACTGCTTCTTCCCTCCCTTCTTTCCCCCCTCCCTTTTCTTTCCCCTTTTCCCTCCTACTGCCTATAGGGCAAGTTAGATTTCTATACCTGATTATGTTATGCCCTTCTTGAGCCAAATCTGATGAGAGTAAGGTTCAAACAATGCTGAACCCCCCCTTCCCTCTGCTGTAATAGGATTTTGTGTCTTTTCCTGTAATGTAATTTACCCTTGTCTGCCTCCTTCTTTCTCAGTACATTTTCTTTATGTAAACTCCTTTAATATGGTGTAATAACAATACAGTTCTCAGGGGTTGCAAGTGTCATATTCCCTTGTAGGGGTTTAAACAGCCCCCCCCTTATTGACAATATATTGTATCCTTCTGTCCCACTTACCTTTTTAAGTCCTTCTTGAGTCCTGTACTTAAAGATCAAATTTTTTGTTGAACTCTGGTCTTTTTATCAGGAAAGTTTGGAAGTCTCCTATTTCATTGAATATCCACCTCCTCCCTTGAAAAATGATACTCATTTTTGCTGGGTAATTGATCCTTGGCTTCATTCCAAGCTCCTTTGCCTTGCAGAATATCATGTTCCATGCCCTGCGGTCTTTTAATGTAGAAGCTGCAAGGTCCTGTGTAATGCTGACTGTGGTTCCATGATATTTAAATTGTTTCTTTCTGGCTGCTTGAAGCAACTTCTCTTTCATCTGGTAATTTTGGGATTTTGCTATTATATTCCTTGGCCTTGTCAATTTGGGATCTCTTTCAGGTGGTGACCGGTGGATTCTTTTTATGGTTATTTTCCCTTCTGGTTCTAGGACTTCAGGGCAGTTTTCCTTTATGATTTCCTGAAAGATACTGTCCAGGCTCTGTTTTTTCATGATTTTCAGGTAGTCCAATAATTTTTAAATTGTCTCTCCTGAATCGATTTTCCAGGTCAGTTGTTTTACCGATGAGGTATTTTACGTTTTCATCTATTTTTTCATTTTTTTGTTTCTGTTTGACTGATTGTTGCTCTCTCATAGAGACATTAATTTCTATTTGTCCAATTCTAGTTTTTAGCAGATTGTTTTCTTCTGTTGTTTTTGTACTTTCTTCTTCAATTGGCCAATTGTGTTTTTTATGGACTTCTTTTCTTCAGTGTACTCTTGTGTTAGTTTTTGTCCTTCCTTCTTCAAATGGCCAATTGTGGTTTTTAGGGACCTATTTTCTTCAGTGTATTTTTTTCCCGATTGGCCAATGGTATTTTTGAAGGACTCTTCTGTCTCTCTCATTTGACTTTTAAAATCCTTCTTGAGCTCTTTTAAGAAGGCTTTTTGGCCTCCTATATCCAAAGCCTCCAAGAAAAATATGAATCAGTCCCAGGCCTTGGAGGAGCTCAAAAGGGATCTTGAGAAGCAAGTAAGAGAAGCAGAGGAAAAACTGAGAGTGATGCAAAAAAATCACGAAAAACAAGTCAACAGCTTGCTAAAGGAGATCCAAAAAAAATACTGAAGAAAATAACACCTTAAAATAGCCTAATCCAAATGGCAAAAGAAGTCCAAAAAGCCAATGAGGAGAAAAATGCCCTAAAAAGCAAAATTGGCTAAATGGAAAAGGAAATCCAAAAGCTTACTGAAGAAAATACTTCCTTAAAAATTAGAATAGAGCAATTGTAAGATAGTGACTTTATGAGAAATCAAGACACAGTAGAACAAATCCAAAAGAATGAAAAATTAGAAAACAATGTGAAATATCTCATTGGAAAAACAACTGACCTGGAAAATAGATCCATGAGAGAGAATTTAAAAATTATTGGACTATCGGAAAGCCACTATGAAAAAGAGAGTCTAGACATCATCTTTCAAGAAATTATCAAGAAAAATGGCCCTGATATATTAGAAGTAGAGGGCAAAATAGAAATTGAAAGAATCCTCAGATCTCCTCCTGAAAGAGATCCCCAAAGGAAAACTCCTAGTAATTTTATAGCCAAATTCCAGATTTCCCAGGTGAAGGAGAAAATATTGTAAGCTGCCAGAAGGAAACAGTTCAAGTACTGTGGAAACACAATCAGGATAACACAAGATTTAGCAGCTTCTACATTAAAGGATGGCAGGGCATGGAATATAATATTCTGGAGGGCAAAGGAGATAGGATTACAACCAAGAATCACCTACCCAGCAAAACTGAGTATGATCTTTCAGGTTTAAAAATGGTCATTCAGTGAAATAGAGGACTTTCAAGCATTCTTGATTAAAAGACCAGAGCTGAATAGAAAATTTGACTTTCAAATACAGGACTCCAGTGGAACATGAAGAGTTAAACAGGAAAGAGAAATCATAAGAGACTTATTAAGATTGAACTGTTTACATTCCTGCATGGAAAGATGATATTTGTAACTCATGAGACCTTTGTCAGTATTAGGGCAGTTGGAGGAAAAAATTATATGTATGTATATGTAGATAGAGGACACAGGGTGAGCTGAAGATTAAGGGGTCATATCTGGAGAATAAAATTAAGGGATGAGAGAGGATTATACTCGGAGAAGAAGAAAGGGAGAGGTAGAATGGGATAAATTATCTCAGAAAAAAAACAGAAAAGAAAAGTCTCTTACAGTGGAGGGGAAACAGGGGAAGGTGAGGGGGAATGAGTGAATCTTATTCTCATAGGATTTGGCTTAAGGAGGGAATAACATACACATTCAATTGGGTATGGAAATCGGTCTTACAGGAAAATAGGGGCAAAAGGGGGACAATACAGTAGGGAGTTGATAGAGAGGAGGGCAGATTGGGAAAGGGGGTAATCAGAAGTAAATACTTCTGAGAAGTGACAGGGTCAAAAGAAAGAATAGAATAAGTGGGAGGGCAGGATAGGATTAAGGGAAACAGAGTTAGTTTTTCACAAACATGTCTACTATGGGCGTGTTTTGCATAACTGCACATGTACAATCTATATTGAGTTGCTTGCCTTTTCAATGAGGGTGGGTGGGGAGGGAGGAAGAAAGAAAATGTGAAACCCAAAGGTTTAAAAATATGTGTTTAAAAAAATGGATATTTAGAATGCATGCCATCTTGGGGTTGGGGGAGATGGGGTGAAAATTGGGAACTCAAAAACTTGTGGAAGTGAATGTTGAAAACTAAAAATAAATACATTTGTATTAAAAAAAATAAGACCTTTTGGGCTTCAGACCAGTTCATATTCCCTTTTGTTGTTGTAGATGTGGGTTTGTTGGCAATGTTGTCCTCTTCAGAATTTCTGTCTTAATCTTCAGTCTCCTCATAATATGAATCTATGGTATGTTTCTTTTTACTTATGATGTTTCTTTATTCCCTGGCTTTTAAAGAGATTGAGCTCTCCTGCTGGGGGAACAGAGGGCACTGACCCAACTTCTTGTGTTGGGAGCCTAGGTCTTGGTCACTAGCTTTGTGTGCTGGGGCCTCTTATGTTGGCAATTGGAGGCTGTAGGTTTCTGGTTTTTATTTTTTTGGCTAGGCAATGGAGTGAAGTGACTTGCCCAGGGTCACACAGCTAGGTGAGGCTGTAGGTTTCTGGCAGCTTACCTCGTGTTGGGTTGGAATCAGCAAGGCTGGAACTTTCAGGAAATTCTATGTTGCCTGCTTTTTCTTTCCTTTAGCTTTCTTTTAGATGGGTGCTGCAGGGTGTTTATCTGCCTGGGGCCCCCTGCAGTGTTATCTCCCTCTCTTCTGCTAATGCACTGGGAGATTCCTTTGTGGTAGAGTGCTGAGGCACTGGTGGTCCCATGTGTCCGTGTCCCCCACACCCACCCACCTGGCACTCAGAGGTCCAGGTGTTGGTGTTTGCTTGTTCTATCACCTGTGCTTCAGGATTTCTTCACAATTGGAGGCTGCAGGGCTCTGACAGCTCACCTGGTGTTGGGCTGGAACCAGCAAGGCCGGGGCTTTAGGAAGCCTTTAGGTTGTTTTCTTCACCTCCTTTCAGAATGTCGCAGGGTACTTATCAGCCTGGGGCCCCATGTAGTTCTGCCTCCCTTATTTTTGCTAAGGCACTGGGACACCCGTTTGCTGGTCTGCTGCACTGCTGCTCCCCGTCTTTCCCCTAGTTCAGCTGTTCCGGGGGCATTTTCTGGGTGATGTTTTCTGGGTTTTCAGAGGTCCATAGGAGAGAGTGAGAGCGGCTACCTTTTCACTCCGCCATCTGGGTCCCGAGGACCTTATTTTCTTGATCTATCTTCTCTATTTCTGAGTGCTCTTTTAGAGTCAGATATTCATATCAATTGGGTTTGCTTTAAATTTATGTTAACTCAATAAGGCCTTGAAAGCTACACAGTAATGCCATTCTTCTTACCTTATTCACTATCATATTCTGTATGGAAGTGATTCCAAATCTTTCTCCTCAGACTTTCTATAGCACTTCTTTCTGCCCTTGTTTGACTAGAAGACTGTTTCTCCGACTTCACTGAAAATGTAGAAGTCATCTGTTATTAACTCTCTTCTCTTCTCTCCTACTTCACACGGCAAAAACTTTCTATTATCCCCCAGTATCTTCTTTACACTAGTCTCTGATGATGGACTGGGCCTTCTCTCTGCTAAAGTAAACCCCTACACTTGTGTTGTTCTTCTTCTCTTTTACACCATTGCCCCTCAATTACCTCCCCTCTTTCTTATCTTCAGTCTCTTCTTATCCACTTGCCTGCTACAAAATATGGCCAAATCTCCCCAAATAAAAAAAAATAACAACAACAAAAAATCTTTACTTAACCTTCTAATTCCCTCAAATCATAATCCTATGTCTTTTCTTCATTTCATGGTCAAGCTCTGGAAAGATTACCTATACTTATAGATGTCTTCCTCTCATTAACTCATCTCTCAGTCATTTATAGTCTGGCTTCTAACTCTTTCCTTGGCTTACTTTTTTTTTTCTCCAGAGTTAGCAGTGATTTCTTAAATGCTTTTTGAACATTTAAATGGCCTTTACTTCTCATATTTTGAAGAGGCAGTTAATCTGTCTGTGCCTATTTCTTTATCAGTAAATGGGAATGAGAGCACCAAACTCACATATTTGTTTTTACATAGAGTGCTTTACAAACCTTAAAGTGCTATATGAATGTCAGATATTATTGTTGTCATTATTTTTATTATTTCTCTCTCTGAGGCTTTTGACACTGTAGACTAACTTCACCCTCCTCCTAGTCACTCTTTCCACACTTGGCACTGCCCTCTCTTAGTTTTCCTCCTAACCTGCCTGATCATTCTTCATTCTCCTTTGCTAGGTCATCACCTTTTCCCTATTCCCTAAGTATGAATATCCTCCAAGGCTATTAAGCCTCTAAATAACACACAGTATTTATATTTGTTATGTTTTGATATTATTGTGGACTTTGACAGCTTGCTACCCCTCTATTTCCGAATTAATACTTGGTTGCTTAAATGTATCTATTGTCTTTCTAGTCATACCTGTCTCTTTCTAGTTTGTCATCTCTAACAAAACATCCACAGCCTCTTAAATATGATGACCAGCAAGGAATCCTTTTTGTTCTTTCTTCTTAGCTGCAGGCTAAGTTGCAGGTTGACCCATCTCAACATTTTGACATCTAAATTATGGATAATTTATTTTTATGCCAAAATATGTTTTAAGATATATATTAAGATTTGGAAGCCTGAGTAAGTTCAAACAACTTCTATTTGAATGATTTAGTATTGACACAATTGGCTTCAACTGCTATTTTAACTCTAACGTAGTAAAAGTACACTGCTATGAATAAAAAGCCCACAGCTTACAATTTAGCGCACAAGACAATAAAAAGTTTTATTTTGTTCTTTTTTACAAGCTATGACATAAAGAAGCATTGGTTTTCCCCTCCATGGGGCAAACAAAGCTTTTTAATACTAGCCACTTTCACCAATATTTTTAGTATGCGGAAGGCATGTAGTCATGGTGGATTTATAATTGGCTTGCTACTTTTGGATCATTTTGTTATGTTCCAGGGAATGAGACAGGGACTTATTGGCCATGAGTACACTACAGGATAGTTCCAGGTTTTTGGCTGGGCTAGTATAAGTATTAGAGTAGAGGAAAACAAAACGGGGGGTGAATATGACTGCCTCTGAGAGGGAAGGCACAGAGTTCTCCTCTTTATGTCACTGAAGTATAACTGTGTGCTCTTAAGGCAGGTGTTTGGAGTTGTCATGGTGGTAATGAAACCTACATACCAGAATATGTATGATGGAGCAAGAAGTAGTTATTGGAGAAGTGAAATGAATAGACAGACAGACGGACAGATACCAGTACATATGGATTAGATTTTGTGTGTGTGTGTGTGTGTGTGTGTATAAAATGGGTAATTAAATATTGGAGTGAATATAAGTGAAGTGAGTGTGGATACATTATTCAGTGGAAGGGCATGAGAAAAGTCATGGGGAATCCTTGGGTGCTTGTTGAACAGGTTCTATGTCCAGACCAAGGCAGGTAGCTACTGAGAAGCTGACTGGAGAGGTGTGGCCTTAGGTTATTGTTTCTCTTTTTATGTGGCAATTATCTATGTTCTGAGGATTATAATGATGATTTGGTATATGTAAATCATCTGTTTTGTACTGATCTGAACTTCACTTGTCTCCATAGCCGAAAGGAAATATCTTAGGGGAGACGTCAGAACACTAGTTTGAATATAAGCACATTTGACAACAAGTGGGAAGTTTGTGAGAATGTATGTGTATCGGCAACAATATACCAATAAGCTTATATTTCTGCAAATCTAAACCACTACAAATACTATAGATTGTAATTTTGTTACTAATTTTTGTTGAAAATGAATAGAAAACAAAACATGTATGCATTTTGTGTGCTATAGCTAATGAGCAACATTTGTTAAAATGTTAAATAATCTAACAATATGTAATTAAAATTCTTAACCATCTTTATATTACGTTTATGAATGAAAACAGCTTATCATGATGATGTATTCTGGGCTACCCAGTCTTCCTGAGTTTTTTTTTTTTTACTGCTATATGACTCCTATAGAAAAATGTTTATTTAAGGACCAAGAGATTTTAATGGTTACGTTATATTATGTGATAAAGGGTAGTTTATGTTATCTGATATTTGTTTATTTTCTCTGGATTATATCCATACTACCACATTTTTACTTCTTAACAGCTGTAATTCTTCACCAATGTATTAATACCAGGAAACTTTAAAAGGTCTAGTCACTATTTTTATATCAGCAAGAATATGAGTAGGTACATGAATGGAAAGAAAGAAAAAACTTAGAAGAATGGTATTTTCTGCTTTATCAGTGATTCTTCTGACATGCCTTTACCTTCTAGAGATGACGCTTTACCCACAGGATGAACTCTAGATCAACAATTCAGTGTGTAGTCTTAGATTCCAAAATTACACATCTAGTAAGCTGAGGCACAATGAACTAAAATAGTGTTCAAGAGAATGAGAAGATTAATATCTCCCCATATTGACAGTTGCACATTTTCTGGTGGTTTATGAAGCTTTAAATAATTCTTAATAGTTCTTGTTTCTTGAAGTTGATAAAATGTCCTTTTGTTGTCTATAGGGACGCTATGCAGTGTGATATATGAACATCGTTTTTATTCTTTAGGGATACATTTGCTATCTAACCAAATAAGTACTGTGTCACTTCTGGTGAATTATATTTAATGTAGTATTGGCTAAAATCTATTTATAAGTCTTGTAAAATGATAAATTTTACCACTTGTTCCCTCATTCCCAGTTGTAGTAAATAGAGGGGGAGTTCATTTTTTATTAGTAGATGCTTTTTCTTCCTTCCTAAAAGAGTATCTGTCTTCTATAATTATCTTTTTTTAAAAAATGCTTTCTATATATGCTTGGGATTCGCTTTTATTGTGATTTCTTGTTAGATTGGAACTTTTAAAAATTGCTATGACCTTTATAGAAACTATTACCTAAATATCTTTTGGGAATCTCTTTATATTGATTATTTATGTTCCAGAACTTTCAGAGCAACATTAGTGTTAACAGTGTTTTGTTTTCCATTAACAGAGGATTCATGCTATATCTGTCTTTAGTCTGTGTTTTACTGTGGCTTTTCCCTCTATACTATTAGTAGCCATAGGATTGTTTATTTGGAAAACAAATTGTGTTGGAAGTATTATTTCTGTCATATCATCTGCTGCCTGGTTAAATAATATGATTAATTGCATTTAATCTTCTTTGAGGTTTTCTAAGATTATTAGATTGGACCAGAATGGTCACGTACAGGTAATCAGGGCAATCATTAGACCTTGGTTGGGAATTCCTTCCTGAGGAAAACTGGGAAGGCCTCAAAGGAGGAACACAAACTAGTTTGGGCCAGGTCAAAACCCAGCCTCTTTAACAAATGCAAGGGACAGAGATGAGAGGCAAAATTTAGAAGTCAGAGTGAAAGCTTCACTTCAAGAATGCCAGTCCAGAGAGCAGAATACAAACAACTAGACCTCTGGTTAAAAGGCTATTGCATCTAATTCCTTCATCTTTCTAGTGCTGTTCTGGAGAGCGGGAGGTGCCCTGTGTAGTCAGGACTTCTTTGTGCCCCCATGCCTTTTGAGAGTTATGAGGATACATAACAGCCCAGAAACTTACGAAAGCATTGTGTACATCACAGAACAGTCACTAAATGTGGGTGTTACTACTATGTTAAAGGACTAAGAGTTTTCTTAAGGTTCTGTTTCAAGTGAATTTTTTCTACAGTTTTTTCCCCCTAGAATTTGGTCTTATTAATATGCAGTACTCTAAAAAATATTCTTTATTATGTTGTTTATTACCGTCATTTCCATATTTTTTGTAGGATTCCTTTATCACATAAGTACATTGAGATAAACAGGCAATGTGTGAAAAATCCTTTTTAAAAACCAAGTGAACAAATTGTTTAAATAAAAATGAGAATTTTAAATTCACTTTTCATGTAGCTGCCAAAACTGTCTTGCTAATGCACAAATTAAATTATATTACTCTTTCTACGCCATGTTCCAAACAAAAACAAAACCCAAAATCTTCAGCGGCATTCTCTGTTGTCTCTAGGATACTATATATTATATATTCCTTGTCCTGGCATTCAAAGCTTTCTGTAGTTCGGACCTAACCTATATTTCCAGTCCTATTTCATATTATTCTACTATAGGTACCCACATCTTACTCCAAATGGATCACTATCTATTCTCACACTCAACAGATCGTTAAATTTTCCACTGTGTATTTTCCAAGAATGCCTTTCTTCCCCATCTCTACCTTTTAGAACTATTTTCTTCCTTCAAAGGTCAGCTCAGATACCGCCTTCTCTGTGTAGCCTTTTTTTAATATTCCCAGGTGAAAGTGTTCTCTCCTTGTTCAGATTTCTCTAGAATATTTTGTTTGGCTCTCTCCCTTTCTACCTTACGTTACAGTAATTTGCATACTCATTATCTCCTCCACCATTTGCCCAGCCCTTTTATTTTTAGTCAAAGACAAAGTTTATTAAAGATTTGCCATATTGGCCAGATGCTTAAGCAATCTGAACATTTGTGACCCTTGTAATGACAAGCAGGCTAGAGTGAATCTGAGCCATTGGCTAGATTTTAGGAATTGGACCCCCCCCCGCCAGTTGAAGTATGATATATACTCCTCAGTTCTGATAATTTTTCTCTGTTTCTTCAGTATTTAACAATATCTTTCCTATGTTATTTCATCTGTGGCAACTGTCTTACACTTAATACATTTTGCTGAATTGTTTAATTGAACTTTCAAATGTCACTAATTTGGAACAAGAACACTTATAAACTTGATTTTTAAAAATGTTGGTAAGATTGCAAAAAAATAAGGAATTAATTTTATACCATTCATTCATTCATTCATTCAACAACCACTTAATAAATGCTAATTTAATAACAATAGCTAGCACTTATATACTGCCTACCATATGCCCTGACACTTCCATGGCAGGTAAGTACTATTACTATTCTTATTTTACAATTGAGGAAACTGAGGTTGAATGACTTGCTGGAGGTCACACAGCTAATAAATGGTGGAGGCCATATTTGAACTCAGGTCTTCCTGACTTCAGGCCCAGTGGCTCTATCTACTGTACCACCTAGATGCTTGTAAATGCTTAGTGTGTGCAAAATAGTGTATGGGGAAGACAAAGATAATTAGGACATGGTCTTCAGCTCACTGAAGCTTACAGTTTAGGAGAAGAGATACAATTGACTTTGCTACTTCAAGGATCAATGAGGTGGGGTATTTTGTTTGTTTGCTTGCTCATTTGTTTTGGTGCTAATACTTCCTTCACTGACCACATAGCATAACCCTTCCATAATTTAAGTAGGTAGTATTTGATAGTTGCCATGGCTGAGAAATTCATTACCCTGTCCCATACAGGGTGATGAGTCTCTCCAAACTTGGCTAGGTTAGTCTTGTATAGCACTTGTTTTTTATCGGGCCTGTAATAGGGTCTCTTACAGCTAGTAGGTGTTATGTGTCTGAGGCCAGATTTGAACTCAGGGCCAGTGCTCTATCCACTGCCCCTTAGACAGTGGTTTTAAGCGTGAATTTCAGACAGACTAGAGTCAGGAAAATAATTAAAGAGGCTGTTCATAGGGCTTCATGCTAAGGGATACAACACAATTAGATAACACTAAACAATAATTCACTATAGAATGTGAAAGAAACATCTAAGTATGATGTAGGGCCCAAGGCTAGAAAGCTCATCTCTGAGTAGACTAGAAAGGACTTAATGAAAGGATGTGGTACATGAACTGGGTCTTAAGAATGGGTAGGATTTTTAAAGGTGAATTTTGGGTCCCAAGGTCAGTCAGTCAGCATTCATTAAGTATCTGCACTGTGCCAGGCACTGTGTTGAGTGGGAGATACAAAGAAAGGCAAAGGACAGTAACTATTCCTGGGGAGCTCATAGGGAATGGCACAGTGATTTACAGCAATTCTATGACTTCTCATCTTTGCAGCTCAGACCCTGATTTTATATTTGATACATCTTTCCATAGGAGACTTGCCCAGAAATTTATGATTGCCTGCCACAGACAATCATGTATGAATAGCTCTCAAGATCATTAAAGAATAGCATCTTTGACTACCCAAGGGGTCAGTTTCCTTCTCCCTGATATGATAAATTTAGTAGGATA
Organism: Phascolarctos cinereus; assembly: GCF_003287225.1. NCBI lineage: Eukaryota > Metazoa > Chordata > Mammalia > Diprotodontia > Phascolarctidae > Phascolarctos > Phascolarctos cinereus. The sequence goes on along the minus strand of NW_027555736.1, from coordinate 94,925,674 downwards.
AATTTTTAATTATATATGCGAATGGAGCAGTGTTACAGATAATATAAAGTTGAAGATAATGCATAATCATTTAGCTTTGGGGTGTATTTGGTCATCCTTTAGCCAGTATGTTTATTTTTTCATTTTAATTGAATTAATATTAAAATAAGTTTGAATTCTCTAAAGACCCTCAAATACTTTGAGGTTGAAGGAGAAACCATCCTGGGATTTTAAAAATTCCAAACATAATCCATTAATAGGAAAATTATAATAATGCCATTATATATAAATATTAAATATGTTTATGACATTTTAATTAGTAGATACTGAGGCAACTGCTTTATGTGAAGGCAGCTGTGTAAAAATGCACATGATTTGTGTATCTTCATAAATCATGTCTAGCAGACTGACCTTTAAGCAAACAAGGTCAACCTGTATGCATAGCTACACATCAAAAATATCTCCATTCATATTTAACTCCTACAGTTGACTGTAAATAGCATTGACCTCAGGCACAAAGCTGTAGTTTTTGGATTTCCTTTTGTCTCCACCCTCCTCTGTGCACTCCTTTCTTTTTACAGGTGAAGATTGACCTGAACAACCCTAGGCTTTTTCTGATCATGCCAATTCCCTATTCAGGAAGCTTTAGTGTTGGCAGCTTATTGCCCGTAGGATAAAATACAAACTATTTTTTTTCTCTCTGTTTAGCTTTTAAAATCTTTCACTCTGTGGCTTCAGATTTTCTTTTTAAAATCTGTGGTACATTGCTCTCCCTCATTACTTTCTGACATAATGTAAGCTTTTTGGAGAGAAGGGACTTTCACTTCTGTCTTTGTCTCTTCAGCCTCTGGAACAGTGCCTGAAATATAGTAAACACTTGACGAATGCTCGTTGATTGAGGTCTTTACTCTTCTTTGTATCCCTGGTGCCTACCCCAATGCCTGGCACATAGTAGAAGCTTAATAAATGCTTGTCAAATAGAATTTAATGGAAGATAGGTATAGGACCTTAAATGTACAGGTTAGAGGAATACATTCTTTTGGCATTCGGCAGAAAGTTACTGACGATATTTTATTAGAAGAGTAGACTGATGCATGTATAAGATTGCTTACACAATTTTTTTTAGTTTATATTTTGGCTAGACAATGGGGTTAAGTGACTTGCCCAAGGTCACACAGCTAGTTAAGTGTTATGTGTCCAAGGCCAGATTTGAACTCAGGTCCTCCTGAATCCAGGGCCAGTGCTCTATCCACTGTGCCACCTAGCTGCCCTTTAGACAATGGTTTTAAGGGTGAATTTCAGACAGACTAGAGTCAGGAAAATAATTAAAGAGGCTGTTCATAGGAGTTTAGGTGAAATCATATGTGGGATTGACCTTGGTTTGTTACTAGAGGAAATAAAAGGAGACACATTTGAGCAGTATTAATGGACATTTTGTTTGACAGAACTTGGCAAGTGATCAGTTATGTTGGTAAGGCCATATGGGAAAGCAGAAATTCACCAAATTAGTAAAAAGGCAAGCTGTGTTTGGGTCCTGTAGTTGCTACTAACTAACCCTGCAACCTTGGACAAGTCCCACCTCAGTTTATTATTCTTCAAAATGAGGTGATCGGACTAAAGCATTAGTGTCCAAACTTCCTGTATTAGTTAAGTATAATTGTGAGTGCATGTTTTGGTGGTTCTGAACCATGATTTCATGGGCGAAGGAACTGTCAGTAAGGAAACTCCCTCTACTAATGCAAATTTGCAATATTTCTGCAACTTACAGTCATAGAAAATTGATGGACACAGTGAGAAGTCAAGTAATTTACTTGAGGTCATCCAGCCAGTGGGTCAGAGATGGTATTTCAACCCAGGTCTTCTGGTTGAGGACAGAACTCTGTCCACTATATCATGCTGCTTCTCAGAAAGGTTTTTTGTCTAATTTATTTAAAATAATGCTGACCATATTTTATCTGACTGAGCAGTTTAAATTTTTATGAATTGCCTGCAACTAAAAATTTGTTCAAGGTATTTTTATTTTTAAAATAATAAGTATACCACAAAATGAATTCTACATGTACCTGAAAAGGCTAAAACACTACCACACTGTTTCCAACGAAGTCCTATGTTTGGATTAACTTCATGGACACCAAGTGAAAGCTAAAACAGTGTTTGTATTCTTAATAGTAGTGGAACAAAACAATCCATATTTTACTTAACCTCATGGGCTGGTTCCTGACTTTCTTTAGAATTCAATATCTTGACTCCTGTAATAGCTGACTTATCCTGGAACTTTTTCTCAGTGCCTGGGGCCTTCTCATCCTGGAAAAGCCTACACTTCCCTGATCCATTCACTATGGAATATCCCTCTTTAAGGTCCTCCACCCTTCTCTCATTGCTAAATGCCTCCCAGAGCCTTCATTCTTTGGAAGGGCTGTGACTGATTTGCTTATGTTACCCTCTGGGACCCTGTTCCTGACTTCCTCTGGGCTTAAAACCATCCTCCCACCACCGATACCTTCATTCTTTCTCAGGCTCCCGGACCCAACTTTGGGCTTTATATTTCCTTTTTCTGTGTTGTCTTCCTCCATTAGAATGTAAGCTGCTTGAGGTCAGGGACCATCTTTTTGTTTTTATCTGTATCCCCAGTGCTTGGTTTGCTGCCTGGCAGTAAGTGCTTAATAAATGCTTATTTTCTTCTTACCTTCCTTAAAAAATTACCACAGGAAAGCAAGGAGTTAAACAAGATTCTAAACACTTGTTTGGCTGTAATGTGAATATACTTTGTGCTAAATTTGAATTATTAATTAATAATTTAGCTTTCCTCTAATATTTGTGGATTCTTAAAAAGAAAAACCAAGCTATATACCAGTTTGGAAACACTTTGCCCCATTTTTCTAATAGGGAAAACCCCCAACTAATTAGAGATGGTAAAGTTAATTATATATTAGGAATACTTAGAGCAGGTGTAAGGAATCACTAACATAAACACTGTCTATATAAATATTTTATAAGCACATTAGAACACTCCATGTTTTGTAATTTAAGGAGATTCTTTTCTCTTTAAGGTCTGTTTTATTTAGATGGTATTACATAACACAGATAAAAATATTTCCCTTCATTTTGCTCACAAAGCAACAAAAATTTATGCATTTCTTCTATAAATTTTTTATTATTTCTTATAGATTAACCTAGAAAAGAGATATGGTTTAAATATCTCAAATAAAATTTTTTAGAGAAATAAGGGGAAAAGACAGTATGACATAGGAGTTAGAAAGCTGACCTCAGAGTCAGGAAGCATTGAGTTCAGATCTTGCTTTGGTCACATTTTGGCTGTATAACCAGTTGCTTGACTTCTGCATTCCCGTAGGAAATTTAAGTTTCACAGAAGGTGCCAACCTTTAGTGATAGAAGAAGTTCCTCTTTAGGTACTCCCTATTCTGATAAAATCACAGATTTGCCCCTTTACCCCCCAAAAAAGCCATAGGGATAATCAGAACAATTCAGCATCCTTAGATCTGCATTTAATTTCATTTTCATGGAATAGTAAAAGCTGTTTTTTAAGCACTTTACCAAGCGGAAAGTTGTAGGAACTAATATTTCTAGTATCCCTCATGATAAACATATCTAGTGACTATAATGTTCAGCAACAATATCAGTGTACTTTAAAAGAGATCTGAAAAAAATGCCTGATTGACCCTTGGCTGATAGCTTTACTGAAGCATAGTAAACCTAGAGGGAAAAATAAAATACTTTTCTGAAACTTCATAAAGGTAGAAAGAAGAAAACCCTTTGGAAGCTGGTGTAAAATGAGAAGCTTTTTAAAAATCAGGTTATGTTAGAATAAGTAGGAAATGACTAAACCAAACTAGGGTGATTGGAAAGCAGTAGACTTATAGAAGCAGTGATAAAAATGCAAATCTGCAATGGTTTTTGGAAACTTTCATTAGAGATTGATACTTTTTTTTCTTATGCCTGAATTGCAGTTGCTATTGGTTAAAAACATCAAGATGAGGGGAGAAAACAAAACTTGAAGAATTCTCAAGAAATGACAGATAACTTCTGTAATTCAAGGATTTTGTGATTTTCTCAATACAATTACTTCCATCTCTAGTGAAGATTGTAGCCTTAATGATAAGGACTTAGTAGCTAGCCCATGGCCAAAAATTGATCACACTGCACTGATTTCAGATGTGTCTTGTCAAATTTAGATAGGTTGGGTCTCATTACTGGGGCTATATTTGAAAGCTTGGTAGAGTACTTGGACCATACTAGCATAGTCTTCAAGAATTTGAGGACACAACTATGTCATTCTGAAGCATTGTGGCAGGGCTTTGGTGGGAGTAAAATCTTGGCACTCAATTACTCACTCTTCTTCTTTTGTCCATCATTGACTGCTTTCCTGGGCCAGAAATTTATTCTCTTCCCTAAATAATGGGAATCCAGGTAAATTGTATTTTTCCAAATACCAGTATCAGGCTTCCAGACTGCAAATACTGCTTTGGAATCTACCACTGAGAGGACCACAGGATTACCTGTACCTTTGTTGATTGACCAGTATGAGAAGTTACCCTAGCCCCAGTCCTGTTTGGGGACTGGACTTGAAGGCCTCCTCATCATTGTCTCAAACTTATTTTGGCAGAGTCTATAGCTACTGTACCCTTACTCGTGGAAGCAATGTTTTCCTTTAAAATATTCTCCACTGACACTGGGCCATGACTGAGGTGAATTTGTCTTTGCTAGACAAGACTACCCACAGAATCATAGCTTCAGACACCAGATTCTGCTACCTATTGGTATCTCATCTAGATGTATGGCCTCTGGCAAACTGATATATGACTCCATATGCTGGAAATTTTCTAAACATTACTCCCTACCAACATGGGATGAAACAAAAGACCTTGTACTGATTATGAATTTCTGGCAGGCACTTGGGGAGCATACTGCCAGGTATTTTCAGATCCGTGTATCTGACCCAATTTCTTCTTTGGTTCTTGGGAGACACTGTCCATAGGGCACTTGAGTTTGTGAGTCCTAGTTTAATGATTTTCTGTCACCATCCTATGGCTATCAGAATCCTGCAGCTTCTTCTACTAATTCATATAATCCAAAATCACTAGTGAATTGAATGAAAATGCCCTTTTGCTTCTACTCTCTTCTATCTTATCCACCTTAGAGCTATAGGTATATCTCCATACATTGACTTTCCTTTTGTATCATGTTCCTTGATAGTTCCCTTCATAACTTGAAAATTTATCAGCATTTTTAACATCTTCATACTAAACTCCTTCCATCTTCCACACTAAGGGCCTACCTTCAGAAAATACAATATTCCTTTCCACCTTTTCCCTCACCCATTAGGCTAGAAGGAGCAGTAGGCACACTTCAGACTCTCCCTTTGCTGGCACAACTCAACAATTTATTTTCTTACAGGGTCACTCGTTAAATCTCTATAACTTTATCCAGATCCTATATGTAGTTATCTATCTGTCCCCAGGGGGATTTCTCCTCCTTTCTCAAGGAATTTGCCATCTGTTTCATAGCCTTATTTTACACCTTAACCTTTGGTCATCATTGGCTCCTCACTCACACTCATCTCACATTTTTAGTTGGTTGCTAAATCTTGTTGTTACCTTCACACTATCTTTTGTGTCTGCCACATTCTTTTCACTTGAATGGCTATCCCTAATATCACATCCTCTATATACTTGCTGAAGTGACTTTCCTAAAGCACAGGTCTGACTATGCCACTCTTCCTACTCAATGAATTGCACCAGCTCTTATGATGTTTTTGAGCAAATTATAAATTCTCTTTGGCATTTCAAGCTCTTCTGGTTCCAACTCTCTAGGATTATTATACATTATTCTCCTTCATGTACTCTGCAATCCAGACAAACTGACTCTCCTCATACATACTGCTCCATCTTTTCTCTTTACACCTTTATTATACTTGCTGTCCCCTTTGCCTTTCATGTTCTCCTTATTTACCTCTTTCTTGTAGAATCCCTAGTTTTCTTCAAGAATTAACTCAAACATGATCTATAGGAGATATTTCTTGAACCTGAGTTGCTAGTACCTCCCCCCATCAATTCCTTTCTTTGTATGTTATCTGTATCTATATCTATCTACACACACACACACACACACACACACACACACACACACACACACACACACACACACCCCTACACATTGTTTTCCTCAATAGAAGGTAATGTGTTTGAGAGCAGGGAATATTTCCTTTTTATCTTTGTATCCTCATCATTGAAATTAATGCTTATTGATTGATTGGGAACTTCAGTATACATGTTGATGTCCCCTTAGATACTATAGCTATGAAGAATTACATCTTCACTTCATCTCAGTTAATAATTTTACCATCACCTCTGTTTCATTTTCACAATCTAGGACTATTAAATTCCTCTATTTGATTGTAATTCATTATCCTTACATCTCTCCCTGGACCTTATTTCTCCTAAACATATTTTGTGTTGTCATTGAAACTTTCAGTGACTTCATCCCTTCATGCTTTTCCAATTTAAGAGTCCTTTACTCTGGCATTACTTTCCAATTTCTAGTCTTGTCCTTATAGTTAATCAATTTGACTGAACACTGGTCTTTATTGTTGAATACTGTAACCCATTCCCAACCTTGCATTACTCCAATTTCTTCCTTCCATGCCTCCTACATATTTATTGCTGAATGTTATTCTAGGAAGTCATCCAATTATGCTGGCAACTTGAGTGGCAGATGTGTTATTTTATCTAAAGTAGACTGTTAGGGCTTGCTTAATTGACTGTTGCATTATCTAAAGTAGTTTCTCCAAATCTTCTCTTCCCTACTCTTCCCTATCACCCTTCTCTACTCCTTATTAGCAGATAAATATATATCCTACTTTCTTAAAACAGAGAAACCACTTCTTTGTTTCCTCTTCTCCTCTATCCCACATCTAAAATCCCCCTGACATTATTTCCCATTCTCTCCCACTTTGCTCTCTAGTGTCTGGCAAAGAGTTAGCCTTTTGCCTAGTTTAGGCTAATCTGCTTAACTCTACCCTCCATCTCTTGTCTCCTCTCTCCTCCAGCAGTTTACCTCTTTGACCATCTTTTCCACCTCTCTCTAATCTTTAATATCTCCTTATCTACTGATTCATTCCCTGGTGTTTACAAACAAATCAGTCAATCATCCAGTATTTATTAAATACCTACTATTTGCCAATCAACAAGCTAGGAACAGAAGGTACAAAGAGTAAATAGACCCTTACCCAAGGAACTTGTATTCTATTGGGGGAGACATCTACTTATACATACTCTATATACTTACTTATATGAGTATATACAAAATATGTACAAAATAGTTTCATCATAATTTTAGGGGAATGCACTAGTGGGTTGTTATACAATCTCAACTTGGCCCTCATTGCTTCTAGGCAATCCTATTTATATATATATCTATATATATATAGATATAATATATATATATATCTATATATATAATATATATAATATATATACATATAATATATATATATATATGTATATATATATATATATATTATATATATATATGTATATATATCCTTCATTCACTCTCTATCCCACACCCCATAGCAGCTCTTCAAAACCTTTTAATCCTTCCTCAAATCTTCCATTTCTTCTCTTACCTTCACTTCCTTAGCTGACAACCTTGCATCATATTTTAAAGAAAAAAAATTGAAACTGTTCACCAAGAACTCCCTTCACTCTTCTCTTCTCCTCATCTCCTTTCACTGTGGTGCCTTTTGCCATTCTATGTTCCTGCACCCCTGTCTCGCACGATGAAGTGTCATTATTCCTTACAAAGGCTGACCCATATGCCTGTTCAAGTTATCCTATTCCATCCTGTCTCCTCGAAAAGTTTGCCCCCTCTGTTATCCTCACTCTTTAACTTATTCTATCCCTCTCTACTGATTCATTTCCTACTGCCTACAAACATGTCCATATCTCCCATCCTAAAAAAACCCTCACTTGATCCTTCCATCTCCTGTAACTATTGTCCTATATCTCTTTTGTCATTTGTAGCTAAACTCCTCAAAAATTTCATCTGCAAGAGGTGCTGCTACTTTCTTTCTTCTCACTCTCTTCTTCATCCCATACTATCTGGCTTTTGACCTTGTCCTTCTACTGAAACTACTCTCTTCAAAGTTACTAATCATCTCTTAGTTGACAAATCTAATGGCTTTTTCTTAGTCTTCATTCTCCCTGACCTCTCTGTAGCTTTTGACACTGTTATTCTCTTTCTCCTCCCTGGTACTTATTTCTTTCTAGGTTTTCAGAACACCACTGTCTCTCCTGGATCTCCTCCTACTATCTGACCACTCCTTCTCTGTCTACCTTGCTGGATCTTCTTCTAAATTATACCCTTTTACTCTAGGTGTCCCTCAGGGCTGTGGCCTGGGCCCTCTTTTCTTTTTTTCTCTATACTACTTGATAATCTTATCAGCTCCCACAGATTTAATTACCATCTCTATGCTGATTATTCTCAAATTTAGCCATCCTGTCCCATTAATCTCCATTAATGCCCTTAATATCCATTAACCTCCAGTTTTGCATTTCAAACAGCCTTTCAGACATCTCCGACTGGATGTTCAGTTTGACATCTTAAACTCAATGTTTCCAAAACTGAACTCATTATCTTTCTCCCCACCAAAGCACTTTCTTCCTCCTACCTTTCCTATTACAGTAGACATCAACACCATCTTCCCAGTCCCTCAGGTTTACAGCCTAGGAATTCTCCTGGATTACTCACTATCTGTCACCTTCCATATCCAAGCTCCTGCCAAGGCGTATCAATTTCACCTTTGTAATATCTCTGCGATATGGCCTAGTCTCATCTTTGACACCGCGACCAGTCTAGCACAGACCGTCATCACCTCATGCCTGGATTATTATAGTAGGTTGCTGGTGGGTCTGCTTGCCTCAAGTCTCTTCCCACTCTAATCTAGCCTTCATTCAGCCGCTAAAGTGATCTTCCTAAAATGTAGGCTTGATCATGTCACTCTCCTATTTGATAAACTCCTCTGACTCCCTGTTGTTTCCAGGAACAAATACAAAATACAGAATGCTCTATTTGGCATTCAAAGCCCTTCATTGCTAGTCCCCTCCTTCTTTCCCATTCTTCCTATACCTTGCTCCCTTACAGGTACTCTTTGATGATGCAGTGATAGTGGCCTCCTGGCTATTCCATGAACAAGGCACTCAATCTCTACTCTTGTCATTTCTCCCCTACCTGTAATGCTCTCCCTCATCTCCCCTGACTCCTAATTTCCCAGGCTTCCTTCAAGTCCCACCTAAAATCCCACATTCTACAGGAAGCCTCTTCTAACCCCTCTTAATTTTGCTACCTTTCCTCTGTTATTTGTTTCCTATTATCTTGTGCATAGATTGCTTTGTATGTTTGTCTACGTGTTGCCTCCCCCATTAGATTGTAAGCTCCTCAAAGACAGGGACTATCTTTTGCTTCTTTTTGTATTCTTTGCATTTAGCGAGTGTTGATTGATTAATAGTAGCCATCTATGGATTAGGAAAGGGGTCATTTAGAAGGTGGCAACTGACTTGAACTTTAGAAACGCATGCTTCAAAGAGTGAGAAGTGAGGAGGAAAGGCATTTCAGGCAGGTGGAACAAAATGTGCAGAGAGGCGTGGAGTTGGGAGATGGAATGTCATGTTTGAGGAAAGGCAAGTAGACCTCTCCTATTAGACCACTGAGTATGGGGAGGGTATTATTGGTTTTGACCAGTCCTGTGATTTCAGAGGTGTTCAGAACTCCTGGTAACGAAACTGCTGATCAACCAATACGGGTCAGCACCAGTGCCGTAGTTTGTGATCTCTAGGAACATCAAGACCATGCTCGTATGGTTGAAAACAAGAGTTAAGATTAGAACCCAGGACTTACTGATTTTGAGGCCAGCTCTCTATTAACTACACTATGTTCCCTCTCTTGAAGAGGAATAATATGTTCTTGAAGATGGGGACTCTCATTTTATCTTTGTATGAGGCAACTTGATGGCACAAAGGATAGAGTGTTGAACCTCAAATTAGGAAGACCTGAGTTCCACACCTGCCTCAGATACTTTTCTACTTGTATGACTTTGGGCCAGTCACTTAACCTCTTTCAGTCCAAGTTTCCTCATCTGTAAAATGGGATGAATAATAGTATATACTTCACAGAGTTATTATGAGAATCAAATTAGAAGACATAATTAAAGTACCTTGGTTATATGATGCTAGTTATGATTATCATCCCTAGTCTCTGACAAATCCTAGTGAATCAGGTGCTTGACTTGGAATTAGGAAGATCTTCATTCAAGTCATACGCCAGGTACTTAACTAACTTTGTAACCCTTGACAAATCAATTAACATTTCTGAATCTCATTTTCCTCACCTGTAAAATCCTGATAATATTAGCACCAACCCCATACAGTTGTCTTGAGGACTAAAAGAGAAAATGGAGGTACAGTGTTTTGTATGCCTTAAAGTGGTGTGTTAATGTGAACTGTTCGTTATTGTTGAATTGGATTATTTACAAATGAATCACTCAACTTTTAATTGAGCAATATTTAATGAAAGCTTTGTACACTACACTGCAATGTTTAGAAAGGAATTCTCTTCTATCAATATTCTTCTAATGGTTTTAAAAGTAGAATGCTTTTCTAAAATGTGATTAGAAGAATGTCTGGAGAGATTTTCAAAGTACTTTTGAAATCATTAAAACCAATTTCATTTTTCCTGAAAGAATTATAGAATGAGTTTCTAAATTTTAGAGTTGGTATATTTGTTGGAGATCAACTAGTACAATTGTTTCATTTCACAAATGAATAAAAAGTTGAGTTACTTGCCACTGTAATTATATTATGTATAAATTGTAATCTACATTTTGTAAATGAGGAAATACAGCCACAGAAATTTAATTACTTGACTAAAATCTTTGAGCAAATGACTTATTAGATTGGATCCCGTTAGTGACAGAAAACAATTCTCCATTAGTAAGTAACCCCTTTAAAAGTATTTCACAAACAGCTGCAGGAAGCAGGTGCTCTGGTCTGACTTACTTTTTTAATTAAACAAAATATTGGAATGATATAATGCATATTTGGTTCTAAATATTTTTCCTAATATAGTTAGAACCTATGAATATTACTGTTTATATTTCTATTCACTGAAACTCATGCATGAGTTTAACTGAAAGAACAAAGTGAAACATGAGCTGGAGATTATTAAATGAAACAAATTCATCTCAGTGTTGCAACAGAACTTTTTGTGCTTTAGGATCTTGAAGAGCTTTTTTTTTTGTAGCCAGGGAGAAACATTAGAATGTTTATTAGCAGTGTGTGAAAAAATGAACAAATTAAATATACCTTTTCATAGTCATTCAAATCATTCAATTAATTCTGCTTAGATATTTTGAATTTAAGAATATTCAACTATTTTAACAAATTTTATCTATTCTAGAAGAACACTATTAAAATGTATATCACTATTTTGATAAAAATCCACACTTCTCTGGTTTTTATTTTTTAGTTACAATTAAGATTTTATATACACATGTATACTATTATGTCCCCAATATATAATAAAATAGGGTCTAGACCACTGAATTTATTGGTATAAACAAGCTCTCAGATGAAGGAGATTGTTACTTTCTCAGCAATTTATAGTCTTAGCTGCCTTGAGCTTTGAGAGGTATGATGACTTACCCATTCTCACACAGCCATTATGTGTCAGCAGTAGAGTTTGAACTCAGGTCTTTCTGGTTCCATGGCCAGCTCTCTATCCACTCCTCTCAGAATTCAGCTAAGGAAGGAAAATGTAAATTTTATATATAACTTACCTTTTAGAGCTCATCCAAAAAGGTTTAGACATGAATCAAAAGGAGACAGAGTGGGATAGTGTTGGACAAATAAACATATCTACTACACTGTTTCTTAGGAAGGAGACACAGGAGGGCTCCTAAGCACCTCTGTCACAGGCAGGTTCGATTTTGATCTGATCAGATGGGAAGACAGGAATGGAGTCATAATAAGGGGTTAAATAAGCTTACTTTATTCTAGTCTAGGCTTCTTCTTTAGGGAGTTTGCTGATAATGGGAGGACCAACTCCTACAAGCATTTCCTAACAACCCTTCTTGCAGGGGCTGGCATGAAGGGGGCACAACTACCCCTTATCTCAATGGGACCAGTCAAGACCAGCACAACTTGTGCAGTCCCCTAAATCTCCTCAAATCTCAATGGGGGCCAGTTGAGGCAAACACACAGATTCTCCCTCCCAAGCCTTGATGGGGGCCAATCAAGGCACGTACAGCATTCAGGCTGCACATTCACCCCTATGGAGGTCCCCAGTCCCTGACCAGTGCCCACTTGCTTTATAGGGCAAGAGGCAAAGAAGGCACATTGTCAGCAAAGCCCCACAATTTTACATCACTTCATCCCTATATCTACTGCGCAAGCATGGTAGAAACTGTTTTGAACCATGGTCATGAGAACTCATATCTAACATCCAGTAAGTAGAGATTCTTATGGTTATAGATCCTGGGAAGAAAACTCTAAGAAAGAATAACCAAAAAAATCTACTTTACACACACTAAAATTCACTGTTACTTACAGACGGGTGGGATGGGATCTATCTTCATGTTAAATAGTTTGCCAGCGTTCCCTAAGGTCTTAGGAATGTTGAGGTTTAGGGGTGCTAGGACCCCAAAATAGTGATACACGGGTCCTGCCCAAATGAATTTGACCCAAGCCTTCTTTCAGCCAAAGACAAGATTTATTAGAACACTGATTGGGGTGAGCAAGACTCTTAGTGAGTCTGCACTATTGGCTAGAATTTAACAATATGAGCACCTTAATAGTGGCCAAGATGGATCTTATATCCAGAAAAACTGTGGGAGGGTTCTAGGAGTGGCCAAGTAGTCTGGGGTGACTGGTAGGTAACAGAAAAGGACCAGGACTGTCAGGGACCTGGACCATGTGGTCAGGGGAGACTGGTGTCTAGATAGGTTCAAGGAGTGGAGGTCTAGGGAGAGGCCAAGTGCAGACAATAAAAGGCCAGTTGATTGGGACAGGTAGATGCCTCAGGCAAACCCCAGAGACTTGACCATGTGGGGAAATTCAAGAGAGGGATTTCCAGAGCCTGTACCTTGTCATTTTGCCCCTCAAACAATGGGATCCAAATTCTTTTGGGGTAAAGGGTAAAGATCTCAGCTTGGGCCTGTGCCCCAGCAGGAGGATTTTGCACTGTACTTGAGGGAAAACTACCCAGAATACCTTTCACTCTGACTCTGGGGATAGAGGTTGTGGAGAGGACTTGTGAGCAAAAAAGATAATAGGCAGGCCAGGTAAGTGAAATGTGAAGAATTAAGCAGGAAAGAGGAAAAAGCAGGCCACATGGTAAGCAGAGGAGAGATGTCAGGCTTCTCTGAGGCTTGCTAAACCAAGGCAATATGAATATGAATTGTTGGGGTTGAACTCTTAGCCACTATTCCAAACTAAGCAGAAGAAAGAAATTGATGACCTTCTTTCTCTCCCTGAAATATTGCAGCTGTGGACTGTGGTCATTTAAAAAAAATTATTCCAATGAACAAGTAGACATACTTTCTCAAGAACTGAATTTTAACCATCTTGACATTTTTGCTGTAAGTGAAACCAGAAAACAGAAGGAAATTGTAGTTGAATGGAAGAATGACTCTGCTGGCTTGCCACTAAGAGACAAATAAGACATTAGTTTTAACATACTTCCAGAAGTAACAGAAGATAGCATTTTATGGAATATTTGGTTATCTCCTATTTCAGCATATCTGCAAAAAGATCCCTTTGAATAATTTCAGCTTATTTGCCAAGATGTGTTACAGAGGATGAGGAAGTAGAGAAATTCTGGGAAGAATACAATAACCTCTAAATTAAATCAATTTATACTTTCATACTCAATGACCTCATTGTAAAAGTGGATTTGGAAAAGATGGCAAAAGACATATTGGAAAATATGGTTCAGAAATGAGGAACAGGAGAAGCCAAAAACTTATGACCTATATACAGAAGAATCCTCATGTCTATAGATGATAAATACTTTGAAGAAAGAGTTCTATAGATGATAAATACTTTGGAGAAAGAGTATGGAGATGGTGAACACCAAATAACATCACAAAAATTTATCTGATTATATTTTAAAATGAAATGTTTTCTTACCAATATGGAAGTCCTTCATATGACTATGTAAAGTCAAATCACCAACTTGTTAAAGATCAAATTCATATCAAACTAATGGAAGAAATAAAAAATGAGACAAGATGGTGTAAAAATAATGCCATTCCATTTAAACAAACTGTTGACAAAAAATGGTAAATTTATTTAAGACCATCCATCAATGGAGACTTTTACCGTTGGCCTAAATATGTTTAATGACATAAACCTTCGCAATAAGTCCAAAAGAACCTGTAAAATGCCCAAAGCTATAAATTCTAGATCTCCTTGCCAGGAAGAGAAAAATGACAGCCAAGGGCACTACTGGTTTGGAATATAAACTCATTTATAAAATCTTATAGAGGCGAATGGGCAACGAGTATGAGTAATTCCTTCTCATAAAAAGTAAGACATATTGGATAGAAAACTTTATAGAAAGCTTGGTGAGAGAACTAAGTGAAGTCATCCTGAGGGCATTTAAGGATGAAATTGGATAGAAGACAACAGATAGATGACAAATGGGAATCATCTCTCAAATATTTCTATATTTTCTCCATCAATGACATTGAAATAGTTACATTTGGACTTTAACATCACAGTCCTGAATGTGCTTATGAGGAAGAAGAAATGGCAAGAAGGCAAAGACAAGAAGAGAAATTGGGCTTCAACAAATGTGTCCAAAGGTCCATGTTGGTGGGCTACAGTTTTGGAGGTGCTGATGTATTTATTCATGTTACCTGAAATATGCTAAAGGCTGAAGACTCCCCACATTGACTACAGATTCAGAAGAGTTAATGATTTAGCAGATATCTAAAAAGAAAGGCCCCTTCCTACCCTTTCTTCCTTTTTGACCATGAATCATGAAGGAATTTCAAGCTATATCCAGAGTTAAGTGGGAAGGCAGTTGGCCTTATTTCCTACCTCTGCTTCTAGGTGGCTGTGAGTTTATAGATGGTAAAACTCCCTCAGTAAGAGATCAAATTTAAGCAGCCTCTTTTGTACTTTTTTTCCTTTCCTTGGCTATTTTAACCTCCGATTTTGGGACTTCAGGGCAGTTTTCCTTGATGATTTCCTGAAAGATGATGTCCAAGCTCTTTTTTTTTCATCGTGATTTTCAGACAGACCAATAATTTTTAAATTCTCTCTCCTGGATCTATTTTCCAAGTCAGTTGTTTTACCAATGAGGTACTTTACTTTTTCATCTATTATTTCATTCTTTTGTTTCTGTTTGACTGATTCTTGCTCTCTCAGAGTCATTAGCTTCCACTTGCCCAATTACAATTTTTAACAAATTGTTTTCTTCTATTAGATTTTGTACCTCCTTCTCCATTTGGCCAATTATGCTTTTTAAGGAGTTGTTTTCTTCAATGTTCTTCAGTTTTTTTTCCAGTTGGCTAATTGTATTCTTTAAGGATTTGTTTTCTATGGCTAATTTTTGTCCTTCCTTTTCCAAGCTATTGACTCTTTCTTGCATACCTCTCATTTCTTTTCCCAATTTTTCTTCTACCTCTCTTACTTGACTTTTAAAATCCTCCTTGAGCTCTTCCAAAAAGTCTTTTTGGGCTTCAGACCAGTTTATATACCCTTTTGAGGTTCCAGATGTGGGTTTTCTGTCTTGTTCTTCACTACCATAACAAGAATCTACAATACCTTTCTTTTTTGCTCATGATGTTTGATTATTTCCCGGCCTTTAAAAAGACTGAGCTCTCCTGTTGGGGAGCAGGGGGCACTGATCCAAACTTCTTGTGTTGGAAGCCCGGGGCCTGGTCACTGGCTTTGTGTTCTGGGGCCTCCAGTGCTGGCAATTGGAGGCTGTGGGGTTCTGGAAGCTTACCTGGTGCTGAGCTGGAATCAGTAATATTGGAACACTGGGGTAGGATTGAGCAGTCTGGCCCCTGGAGGTTGCCTGCTCACCAAGGCCTTTCCTTCTTTTTGCTTTCTTGGCTCCTTTGAGATGGATGTTTTGCTGCTGTGGGATGTTTCTCCGCCTGGGGGGAACCCTTGGAGCACTTCCTAGAGTTTTGCTAAGGCACTGGGAGACTTGGTTGCTGTAGAACTCAGAGACACGTGGTGGTTTTTTGATCCGATTTCCACTGGTTCCCCTGCTCTTGATATTTGCCTGCTCCACCACTTTGGGTTCAGGATCTTCCCTGGTATGCTGAGTTGGGGCCTTCCACTAGCTTGCTGGGATGCCTTCCATTTTGTACTGCTCCTCTTCCCCCAGGGCAAGAGGGGCCTTTCCCATTAGCCACCAGACTGCTGCACTCTGTCCTTCTGGTGGTTCTGCTCTTCCAGGGTTTTTCCTGGGGCAATATTTTCTGGGCTTTCAGAGGTTACTAAAGGATGATGAGAGTGACTGACTTCTTACTTTACCATGTTGGCTCCTGGAAGCAGAACCTCTGTACTTCTTTTCCCCAAAGTGATTAATAGTGGGCTGAAAATGCACGTATCCAGTCTTGGAGGTGGCCTCTTGAATTCAATTAGTGCAGCTTTTTAGGTCAAAACCCAGTCTAAATCTTATGTCTGGATACAGAACAAGGATGGTATAGCACACCAACCCTTGTGAATCTAACACCAGTTCTGCGGAGGCTAGATAAAAATGAGAGACATACTGCTGAAAATATTGGAAGTTGAAGGCAGATACTAGTGTTTGTCCTTAGGACTTTTGATGATACACGGTTTTAATGTTATTTTTGCCTCACCTCTAACTTTAGTGGCCTAGTTCTTCATTATTCACTCAAGCTATTACCTAATTAGAAATTTTAGACAAAAGAAAAAAAAAACTTCAGTAGTTAGGTTTAAATACTTTACATTGTTGATTTCAGTAACACAGTTTCATTAGTCCTGACATTTGATTCCTTCTGTATAAGTGGGAAGAAAAAGCAACATAGCAAAATTCGCCTTCATTAATTTCTAAAAGATTTCCAATTTGAGAATATTTCTCCATGGAAGCCACATAAAATATATTGCATATGCTTTTTAGTCTGAAAAGCGAGGTATTTTTTATTTTGTTTTCTAGTGAAAATTCTATGTGCTCCTATATTTATAATAATAAGAGAGTTTCTAGTATTTCATATAACAAATTTTGGCAATGTTGATTTTTACTTTTGGAGGTACATTATTGTTTAAAGAAGATTTTTAGCAATTATGAATTATGAAATTAGAAGTTTAATGTTTTTAGATGATTATAGTTGGAGTGGCCTTTTGTCTTTAGGAGCTTTTTTTTTTGTAAGTTTTCTCCAAGGAAGGCTGATTTTGAAATACTTGATATTTAAAGTCTCCTTGGTACCTTCAGCCTTCCTTGCCTATGACCTCTTTTTCATTAAAAAAAAAAAAGAAAAGATAGTCACATGAGTGATAGTTAACTGAGTCTTTTTTTTTGGCACTACTTAAAAAAAAGATATGCTCAATCATCTTCTTTTTTTAAATTAGTCACTGATGGTGCCCAAATGAAGCAAAAATTATGCTCCATTTCCCCTAGTAAATAAAATATGATGTGGTGATAGTGTTAGATTTGATATAGAGCTTCAAATAAAAAGAGAACATAGAGAATGAAATTAAGAATAAATGTGGTTACAAAGACAGCATTTAAAAACCTTTGGTTTTATCGTAGGTTGTAAGATACTCAAAACTTGCACTTTTTACAAATGTTTGTAAGATACATTTAAGCACTGGAATCAAACAGAAATCCTATATTAATAACACATACTATGGCGTATGGAGGACAGATAATAATTTTGATATGGTTTCATTTTGTGATAGCGTTGGTTGAGTGTGTACTTCTATTGATATTACACCAACTTAGAACATTTGACCTTGACCATCTGAAACCAAATTAAGCTGCTTTCTCCATCTGTAATTAGTTCACGGTCAGTTTAAGTGCTGGATTTCATTCCACATACATATGCCCATGCTCTCTTTTGTTGTGCTTTTAATACTGTGTTGTTTAAGGATGGATTTTCTCCAAGGAAAGGTGTAAACTTCAGAGACATAGTATCAACTATGATGTGAAGACATTAAGTATTTCAAAGATCATTCAAGACTATATAATGAAACAATTAGTCACCACATTTCTGCCCAGAAACAATGAGAACACCCCCAAGAGCTAACAAATCATTGCTATAAACTAGCCTTCATAATCCTCAGAAAACAAACGAGGATATTTATGGGGACCTGGCAGCTGGAGGGGTATGAATTCTGCATAGACTTCTGAAAGTTGGAAGAAGAAAGAGAAGGCCAGTAAAAATTATCTGGTAATTGCTGCTTTGAAGGAAAAAAAGCTATCACAGACAAGGCAGTAATAACATCAGAGTACTAACAATTGGAAAGATGTTGTTTTTACTTACAACAGTCAATTTTTAATTCAAGGCTATACCAAAACTGTTGTCAGAAGACCAGATGAGCCAATAAAACCTAGAATATTCATCAGGACATAAAACATCCACTAAAATGTTTTGGGGATTTTTTTTTAACTTACAGTGTGCCTGGAAGGTTATTCCCACTGAAGGAATGTTATATACTGATCAATATGGTGAGAAGCAGGATTGTCTCAGAATTATAGAATTATAGAAACTTCCAAATGGAAGTTTCTTTCAGCATGCCAGTAACATGAAAAGTTAAGAAATTTGTCCATTGTCCATGACCATAACATGCTTCAACATCCTGGGAACTCATTTGATTCAAGCTCCATTGAAAACTTATGAGTGGAATGAAAGCTAGACTTTGAAAAATGGAGTGTTGGTCAAAGATAACCTGAATATGCAATGTAATAAAAGTGTGGCTTCATGATGAATTAAAGAGAATGTGTAAAAATCTTGTGAACTCCTTTCCAAATTGTGTAAACTAGTTAATAAACAAAAAAAGAGAACTTACTCTGTATTAGAAGTTTAATCCATGTAAAATGACTGCCATAGAAGGATATATTTGTATCCTAACATCACAGTCTTAGATGTAGATATGAAGGAGAAAGAAATAGCATTTAAGAAAACAAAGATGTTGAGTTGGGCCAGTATTCTTGAGAACAGATCCATGATGGATGTAACAAAAACTTAAGGCATTGAGAAACCAATATAAATGGTATCTGAAGGAGAGGAAGATCCCAAAGTCTGAAATCATATCAATACTGAAAAAAGGTGACTGAGAGAACATCAGTAACTACTGTCTTAAATGCTTATTCTTCCATCTTTGTAGAATATTTGTGAGTCATTAATATATATATTGAAAATATCTTACAGGAGAAGGCTTTTACAAGAGACATTCAATAACAGACCAGACCCCTTTACCATTTCACAATATGTTGAAAAATATAAAGAATATGAGATTCCTTTGTTCTAATTGTTTATTGAAAATAAAGAAAAAACCCACTCAATTCAGAAGGACAAAGTGCTACCTTACAGACTCTTTTAGAACAAGGTATTTCCTTTACATCAAGATCATTCAAGGGGCAGCTAGGTGGCGCAGTGGATAGAGCGCCAGCCCTGGATTCATGAGTACCTGAGTTCAAATCTGGCCTCAGACACATAACACTTACTAGCTGTGTGACCCTGGGCAAGTCACTTAACCCTATTGCCTAGTCAAAAAAAAAAAAGATCATTCAAGATTGCTTGGAAGTATAACAACAGAAATAACCCTGTTCAGGGCCCCTCTGATAATAAACTTCAGGTGTGATATAAAACAAGGCGATATGTGCTTGTAAAGGGATTTGCCACTCTGTTGGAAGAGATCCAGCAAGAGTCCAAATTGAAGATTAATTCTCTTTGCATAGTGAGGTCCTCCAGATAGTCCTGTTTGAGGACAACATTGTATTAATTGCATCAAGGTTCTGAATATTGGATAACTTCCTTGAACAGATCTATAATTATTTAAATAAGAAATTACAAGGTTATACAAAGTAACTTTAATAAGGAAAAATGATTATAATTGGTGGAAAGGGAGAACCAGGAGAGGTTTAAGTAGGAAATGGCATTTGGACTATGCTTGGCTTTCCTTGCTTCTTTCAAATCTCAGTTAAAATTCCACATTTTATAAGAAGCTTTTTCTCCTTAGTGCTAATGCCTTCACTTTCAGATTATTTCCAGCTCGCTATATATGTTTTCTAAATACATAATTGTTAGCTTTTTGTCTTCCCCATTAGATTGTGAGCTCCTTGAGATCCAGGGCTATTTCTGACCCCTTTTTTTTTGTTTCTTCAGCACTTAGCACAGTGCCTGGCACATGGTAGGAGCTTAATAAATGCTTGTTGACTTGACTTGGAACTAGGAATTCTGTGAGGTGTAGGTTACAAGGAAGTGTATATCCAAGAATGGTGGTGGTTGTGGTAGTGTTAAAGTTATGTCAATGGCATGATTTTAATTCTTCTGCTATCGGGAAACCTCAGATAAAGATCCTTTTCCTCCTCCAAGAATGATGCATGATGAAAGTTTCTCTCTCTGAAAGGTCCAGTGGATGAACCCCTGAACTTCAGAACTCTTTTTTGGACTTGTTCAAGTTCTTAGGAACTTTGATAATAAGTTTAGGCTTTTACAAGTGATATTGCCACATTTCATAATTAATCAAAATATATAGAAAATGTAAGATCCCTTTTTTCTTATTGTTTCTTGATGAGGGGAAAAAACAATTAAGAAAAACAAAATTCTACCCTACAGACTCTTTTAGAACAAAGTATATCCTGTACATCAAAATAATTCAAGATTGTTTAAAAGATGTAACAAGAGAAGTAACCCTGTTCAGTTGACCCTGAGCATTTTGATAATTCTTAAACTCTTGGAAACTCTTATACTTGCTTAGAAAAATACACCCTTAGGGATGCTAGGTTTTGATCTGTCCTCAGAAAGGAAAAAAAAGGAAACAGAGAATCAGAAGACAGACAGTAACTGAGGATCCAGGGACTCCTCTTCATGCTCCCCTATGCAAGGATAGGCCTCTTACTATATGAAAGTATCTTTTACTCCTGTTATATTTTGATTCGGAAGGCCAAGGGAGAGAGAACAAAACAAAAAAGGGGTGGAGGGGAAGGGGACAATATCACAGCTTATTTTTGTAGACTCTGGGAAAAAGACAACTCTTCTGACTAGAGCCCATTTCTCTTATTTTTAATTGCCAATCATCCTGGAAGCAGTTCCAGTCACTAGAGATGAATCAGAGGTTAATAATGATGATAGCCAACATTTCTATAGCACTTTAACTAAGTTTGTTAAATTCTAGACATATGTTAACTCATTTGATCTTCACAACAACTCTATGAGACAGGTGCTATTATTATTATTACCATTTTATATGAAGAAACTGAAGCATAAAGAATTTAAGTGACTTGTCCAGGCTCAAACAGCTAGGAAGTGTCTGAGGCAGGATTTGAACTCAAATTGATACCTGACTTTGAGTTCTGAACTCTATCCGTTTAACCACCTAAGATGTTTTGTAGGAGTTTGCTGTGCCCTTTCCACAGGCTTACCTGCCTCCTTTGAAATTGTCCTTCTAATGTTATTGTCCAAACCCTACAATTTAATGAATTTTATTGAGGGACTCATTAAATTGATTAGGAGTTTTCTTAATTGTGTGTTTTAGAAATATGAATTGAACAGCTTTGTGGAGATTGGTCTGGAGAAATGATAGATAAGTTATATTTTTTAATGTATGTATATGGTATATATTATGATTTTGCATACAGTTTGGCATGCAATTCATTTTATTTTTTAATCAACAGTTTTATTGGAATCTTTAGTTTTTCCATTACCTCCCCTTCTCTGTTAGTTTCGTGAAGAATACAGATGGGGGAAAAAATTTAACAAAACTGACAGCTGAGCCTTGAGTTGTTCATAGTTTTCCAAAGACATAGTCCCACACCTCTGAGAAGAAGAGTTCTTTTTCTCATCTCTTTTTTAAACTTGGTCAAGATGAGCAATCAACAATCATTTGTGAAACACTGACCCTGTCAGGTACCTGGAATATAGGAACAAAAGTGGAGCAATGCTTGTCCTCATATTCTATTAGAAAAAGCAGTGTGTACAAAAGCATTTAAATACTGTACTGCCATACCTATACATAAAGTAATTACAAGGTGATTTTTATTGGGGGTAAGCAAAAGAACTAGCCTCGCTTAGGAAAGGGCTTACATAGAAGGAGATGACTGAACCAAGATTTGAAGGAAACTACAAAATCTCAGACGTGCTACATACTGCACAGTTTTTGTTTTTCTTGTTGTCATTGCACATGTTATTCTCAGGCAGTCATTCAACAGGCTTTTATTAGGCACTGTTCCAGGCTAAAAACACTGTCTCTTCCCTTAGAAGGCAGGTACTAGTCTTCCTGGTTCTGCTTTCTTCATTCTGGATTAGTTTATATGTCTTCTCATGGTTCTTTAAATTCTTCACATTCATAATTTCTTACAGCACATCCAGTTACATTATTGAACCATAATTTGTTTAGCTATTCTTCAAATAATAGGCATCTACTTTGTTTCTAGTACTTTGATACCACAAAAATGTTACTATGAATAGTTTTGTGTATATGGGATCTTTATTTCTGCCTTTGATCACCTTAGGGAAAGGAATACCTAACAGAACAGTGCATACTCTGGGAGAAAGGGAAAAGTCATTCACTTTCTAAGCATCATTTGAAATTGATTTCCAGAATTATTGGGTGAATTTTCAGTTTTAGCGATAGAGTATTATGATGTCTGTCTTTCCATAGATCATCCAGCATTGATTATTTCTCTCTGTCATCTTTCTTAATTTGTTTAGTATAAGTTGAAATCTCAGAGCTGTTTTGCTTTCCCTTTCTCTTGTTCCTGTCTTGAAGCAATTTTTACATGGTTAATAATTTGCATTTTTCCCCTGAGGACTCTTTGTTCATAGCCTTTGACAATTCATTTTGATCTTACATATTTGTGTTAATCTTCTATATATGCTGGACATAAGACTCTTATGAAAATATTTGATGCAGATTTTTCTCCTGATTAAGTTTTCCTTCTTAGCCTAGTTGCATCAGTACTGTTAGTGCAAAAGCCTTTTGGTTGCATGAAATAAAATGATCTATTTTTCTTTCTTTTGTGCTTTCTCTAACTCTTGTTTGGTTAAGAATTTTTCCCAGCTATAGAGAGGGGAGAGAGGTGAGAACAAGTATTTATTAGGTGCCTACTGTGTGCCAGAAACTGTGCTAAGTGCTTTACAAATATTGTTTCATTTGAATGTCACACCAACCTTGTGAGGTAGGTGCTGTTATTATTCCCATTTTACTGCTGAGGAATTTGAGTCAGCAAGCAGTTAAGTGACTTGCTCAGGGTCACACAGCTAAGCTAATATCTCAGGCTAGATTTAAACTCACATCATCCTGATTCTAGGCCCATTGTTCTATGTAACTTACCATTTACCTGCCCCATTGACTCAAAACTGTGAAAGACAGCAGGTTTGGTGTTCTTTGATTCTTTGTGATGTCTTTGTATACATTTAAAATGTGTTTTAATATCAATAATGAGCAATTTTACCTCTCTTGATATTACACCTCAGATGAATAGCTGAAGTAAAGTACTTATCTATAAAGCAATCCTCCTAGAGAGAGTCTAGGCTGTAAAATTATCACTCTATAAAATTTGCCAAACAAAAGGCCATAGCCTGATGGTTTGAGAGTTGCTTGTTCAGCATAAAAATGTAGTTGCTCATGCTGACAGCAACAGAATACTACCAGCACTTTCATGAAGTACACATTTTAGACAATTGGATTTAAAATGCACTTATTGCTTTTTCCCTGAAGTACAATACCAAAAGGGAATTCTCTCAAAATGAGTTCAGTACAAAAGGTATTTTAACTTAATATTTTTTGTATTTGATTCAGAGATTATTAAAGCAAATTGGCTGCACATTGATAATTCTTTTAAGATCCACTGTAAGCATTATCCAGCTCTGCTGCAGAAGAATAAGTAAAAAGTTTCAAAGTCCTTTAAATATGAATGTATGGCATTTGTTTCTAAAATACATTTGGTTTTAAAGCATGGTATTAATATCAAACATTAGAGGTGAATACATTTCTAATACAAAGGTCATTATTAAAACATGACAATCTGTTTTCTTTATTGAATTCTATATTACAAAATAACTGCAATTTTTGATGCCCAAAACTCTTTCCATTATTGAAATTTTGTGCTTATCCTGTTTCCTATATTTCTTAAATTTCATAAGCCTTATTCAAATTTTTATCCTATGGAGAAAATTATTGTGAGTCAGCATGGCATAGTACTTTAAAAGCCTGCTTCAGAGTCGGGAGGTTGTGGGTTCAAATCCTGCCTCTGACACATGCTGTCTGTGACCTTGTGCACTTCTCAGTGCCCTAGACAACTGTCTATACCTATAGAGACCAGTTATGGGTCTTTTGCTCCTATGGATATCCTGATGACAATAAAATCACAGATTTTGACCCTCTTCCCTGCCAAAAAATATAAAATGAAAGTTATATCTTTTTAAAATTAATTTGATTAAACTTCATCTAGTACATGCATTGTTCCTGATACCATTGAGTAAGGGGGAATATAAGTGAAAGTCTAGTGGTTAGACTCTAGCTAGTATTAGAAAGGATGTCCAGGCATGCACTTATTTCTCAGTGAGTGGCTGAAGATGAAAGTAGAAAGAGAGGAAGGGATTTTAAATGAAAGGAAGTTTGTTAATTATGGAATGAAGATCCTGAGGGCACAGTGGATAGGCAGATCTGGAGTAGGACCCTAATAGGGTAAAATTGAGGCAGATGGAAATTATAGAGTAGAGAGCTGGGATGAGAGAGGTTTATTTTTCATCAGTCCACTGGGATGGAGAGAGTAAGAGAAGATTGAATCATGTGGTGTTATTGTCTGCTTAACCTCTAAAAACTAGGAAGAAGTAGGCCATGAAATAGGAGCTATTGTATTCCTGAGCTCCACCTCTGGGCAAGCTCAAGTAGAGTTTGATGTATTATAAAATATTGAATCATTGTGAAATTCTGTCAGTTCTACAAATATTACCTCATTTTATCCTCACAGCATCCCTGTGAGATAGATGCTAGCTATTATTTTCCTTCGTTTTACATTTGAGAAAATCGAGGCAGGTGGAAGTTGTAACTTGCCAAGGGTCACACAGCAAGTCATTGTCTGAGACTGGATTTAAACTCAGTTCTTCCTGATTCTAGGCCCAATGCTCTATCCACTGTGCCACCAGCTGTCTAGGATTTCAACTCTACCTGTGGCTCCTTTATCTCTTATAGGTGAGACTTTTGCCTTATCTTGCCTGGAATCGTGTCTCCAAGTCACTTCTCGCAGTTTTCTCTTTATGGCCCTGCATGTGCACCCTTTCAATTCAACTTTCTTTCTTTTTTTTTTTGGTGTTATCTTTCCCAGTAGTATATAAGCTCTTTTAGGGCAAGGACTATCTTGTTTACTTTTATTCAGATCCTCAGTACTTAGCCTAGCACATAGTAAGCTTTACTAAGTTCTCTCTCTCCAGACCTTACTATACATAGAAAATGCTTGCAGTGATTTATTCTCTTTTTTCTTCCCTGGTAGTTAGGCAAGAACTGTTTTAAGAAGGTTGCTGGGAAAACTAGAAATCAGTTTGGCAGAAATTGAGTATAGACCAAGATCTCAGACCATATAACAAGATAAACTTTAAACAGATACAGGACAGATACAAAAAAAAGTTACATTATAATCAAATTAGAGGAACAAGGATGAAATTACTTTTCAGATATCTGGAGAGGGGAAGATTTCATGATTAATCACGCAGTAGAGATGAAAATGGAACATAGAGTATAAACAGATCAATTTTGGTTCCATAAAATTTTTTAAAATTACACAAATTAAAAAATAGAAGAGAAGTAGGCAACATGAAAAAATATTTGAGTAAGTTTCTCTGATAGAGATTTCATATATAAGGAACTGATTCAGATTTGTAAAACTAAGAACCATTTTTCCCAAGAGATAATGGTTAAAGGATATGAATTGAGTGTTTTTAAAGGAATAAATCCAAGCTAACAACGACCATATAAAAAGCTCCAAATCACGACTAATTAGAGAAAAATGAACCAAAGCAACTCTCAGGTTCTAACTTATGCAAATTAGATTACCAAAGATGACAAAAGAGAAAGGTGACAAATGTTAGAGGAGCTAAGTGAAAACAGGATGCATAGTTGGTGATTTTTGAATTGGTAAAGCCGTTCTGGAAAGCAACTGGGAACTCTGCACTCAAAGTCACTAGACTACCTGCATCCTGTGATTGAGGGATACCACTACTAAGATTAGAATAGGGCAAAGAGATCAAAGAAAGAACAAAAGGACTAATATGTACAAAGTATATATTTATATCAGTTCTTTTTGTAGTACCTCCACAGTGGAAATCAAAGTGGTGACCACCTATTGGAGAATAACTGAACAAATTGTGGTGTATATTAATGGGATGGAATATTTTTGCTCTGTAAGAAATAATGAAATCGATAGTTTCGTAGGAACCTAGGAAGACCTCTGTGATGTCATGCAGAGTGAAGTTAGAATTAGGAGAACAGTTTACACAATGGCAACAACATTATAGAGAAAAATGACTTGGAACAACTTTAGACTTCTGCTTAAAGGAATCATAAACCATGAGTTCAGAGGAATGATAATGATAGAAGGGATGCCAGGTAATTGATGGGTTTTAATTGAGTACATACTCCTTGGCATCACTTTGTCTCTCCAATCGAAGATAGCTATCATGTCCCCCAGTAGGCTAAATAGTGAAGTTCCTTCAACCAATGCTATCATGGCATGATTTCAGGTCTTTGAAATAGCCTGGTTGCCCTCTGCTGAATGTATTTCAGTTTTTCATTGCTTTTCTCAAAATTTGGGACCCAGACAATACTCAGACAAATTCTGCTCAGGGTGGAGGACATTGCTAATCTCAGCTGTGATCTATACATTATATTTCTATTATAGTAGCCTAAGATTTCATTAGCATTTCCTGTCACACACTGTGAACTCATATTGAACTTATAATCAACATAATTATGCTAATTCTGCTCCTCTACACTATACATATGAATGAGAATTTTTGAAGTAAAGCATAAGACTTTACTTTTATCTCTTTTAAATTTCATCATGCTAAATTTGACTCATTATAGCCTATTGAGTACTATTGGATTCTAATTCTGCCGTCCATTTTGTTTGCAATTCCTCTCAGCTTCATGTCTTCAGCAGTTTTGATATGTGTGATTTATGCTTTCATTCAAGTCAGTGATACATGTGTTGAGCTGAATAGGTAAAGGATAGAACTTAGGGAGACCTTCCACAGGTTGACATTAATTATTGTTCTTTCTGGCTAGACTGTTAAGTAGCTTTAAATCTACAGATCTGTACTACCATCTACTTCTTATTTCTCTATCTTCTCAGGGATTTGATGAGGTCTTTTTTGTCAAATATCTTGTTGAAATTTAAATCTACTACTCTCATCAGTTTAATTAATTTATTTGTATTTTTGAAAGGTAGAGTGATAATTATATTCCTTGACCCAGGTGTTTATATGTATGAGAAAGGGCTGTTTATAATTATTTTGCATCATATTAGGCCCTTAACTAAATATTATAGGAAAATAAAAAGTTTAAAAAATACTCAAACTTGATTTGTCACTGTCACAACATGCATATACACGAATGCATTGGAGAGCTTTATAACTAGTATCAATGGAAGTGATTATAAGATTATCATCAATCTTCAAGAAAAGATCAAATGAGCATGAAAAAGATAAAGGGGATATTATATAAATCAAGCTACTAGATCCTTTTTTAACTAATCTAATTAGTGTACAATCATCAATTTTGGGACACTTGAGTTGTCTTCTTCGGCAGGACAGCTGAATAAGCACAAAATATACATGCTTCAAAGGATTAGAGATTATATTTTTAGATAGTGCAATACAAATGTTATCGAGTGCAATGCTTTATAGCAAAGACATTTTTCACCACATGACTTACTTTCTTACAGAAATAAATTAAATTCAGATATTTCTTTCTATACTGAAATGAAGATATATTTACATTCTTACAACTGTTACATGTTTGCAAAAGTTATACAAAACATCTTGGAATGTTTCCAGGAAAAAATAGTTTCTAATTCATCACAGTCACATGGGAAAAGAGTACCATTAAAAGTAAATTTAATTCATCCAGTTTCAAAGTATTTAAAAGAATAGAAGAAAATACTTTTTATTTTGGGCGGAAGGTGGATCAAGGAAGTCATTGGCCAACTGAGAGTTCCTTGATCAACCTAATGAGATGACAGAGAATGGGCTATTGTTAGCCAGTTCTTCTGCATCCAATATTTGTACAATTACTTCTTTTAACCCAAATGGCATAGACCCTTATTAAATTCCATCTTATTAGATTCTGTTTATTTTTCTGCCATGTTGGACAATATTTGGGTAAAGGTCAGTGGAGGGAGAAACAGAAGTGATTTTCTCATTGGAATACACTATAGTCCACCTGGGCAGAAAGAGGAAAGAGATGAGGCATTTATGGAACACATAACAAGCCTGGCAGAGTGGTATGACATAATAATGATGAGTGACTTAATTTATCTGAATATCTACTTGATATTTTCCTAAAGTGGGTCAGCAAATAGCATCTTGACTTGCGTTAGTGATAATTTCATCTTTCAAAAGGTAGAAGAACCAACAAGGGGAAATTCTGTTTTGGATTTGATTCTCATTTACAAAGGAACTTTCTGGAGTGTCAATTAAAGGAACCTTGGGAGGTGGTATGAGTGTGATATTAACTCTCAATTTGGGAAAAAATAGGCTGTAAAGGGTAAAGAGAAAAGATAGATAGGAACCCATGGATGTTACTATCAAGTCAGTCTAGGAGGGATATAATATACTTAAGAATGACACAAAGAGTAGCAATTTCAATGAGGGAAAAATAATATTTGTCTTGAGTCATGTATGTACAGAAAATCAACTTAGATTCTTAAAAATATTACAAAAAATGTAAGCAATTCTATATAATAGGATAGATATAAGAATATGGTATAGCTCTCTAAAAGCTGTTTTAGAAGTACTTATGTTTAAAGTGAGCTGAGGTTTATAAGTAAAGAAATGTAACAAAAAGATTTTTTAAGCTATAATGAGAGGAAAAAGGAGAACTAAAAATAGATAATGTACCTTTGTTCTGGGTGTATGGGATGATGATAAATGACTTACAGAGAAAAGGTAGAGGTCTCAATTTTTTATCCAGTTCATTACAACAAGTATTTACCAAGTATTTACTATGTACATGGAATTATACCAGTTGAGAATATTTAAACAAAACAATCTATTACCCAAGACCTTACATTCTACTTGGGGGAGAGGAAATACAGTTTGTAAGCCAAGAAGT
Organism: Phascolarctos cinereus; assembly: GCF_003287225.1. NCBI lineage: Eukaryota > Metazoa > Chordata > Mammalia > Diprotodontia > Phascolarctidae > Phascolarctos > Phascolarctos cinereus. The sequence goes on along the minus strand of NW_027555736.1, from coordinate 94,896,143 downwards.
ATATGCATGAGCATTTTAATAGGAGTAAGAGAGCACTAAAAACTATTGGAATACGGAAAGGTTTCCCCTAGGAGACAGCACAAAAACTAACCCTTGAAGGAAGCTAGGGATTCTCAGAAACAGAGGTTAGGAGGAAGTGCATTCTAGGCATGGAGTATAGCCTGTCCAAAGACATTGAGATGGGAAATGGAATGCCAACTTCAGGGAATAGAACATAGGTCAGTTGAGTTTGCATACAGAGTGTATGAAGAGGAATAATGTGCATTAAACTTGGAAAGGTAGACTAGAGCCAGGTTATGAATGGTCAGACTGAGAACTTGGAGGGCCTAAACTAGGATTGTTGCCATGAGAGCATAGAGTATAGTATAGCTGTGTAAGAGCTCTCATTGAGGTAGAATGGACAAAACTTGGAAACTGATGAGCTTTGAGGAATGAGGAGGAAAAAGGAAAAGTCAAGGATGACTCAAGTTGCAAACTTTGGTTACTGAATGAAAGGTAATGTCCTCAGTATAAATTAAAGAAAAATTAACTGGAGAAGGATGGGTTTTTAAACGTACTGGAGGATGCCTGTTTGCCTGGGACTGTGCTGAAGCATGTGGTGGAACTTGAAATGGGAATCTGCCAGTTCCTTTGGCTATGCTAAGGCACATGGTGGTGTGGGGGAGGGGAAAGTAGAAGGGGGCTGGTCTGCTCCACCACACTGAGGCTCAAGTTCTTCCATTGGTGTGCTGAGGTGGGGCTTGCTGCTTGTTTGCTGGGATGCATCCTGTTCGTGAATCTGCTCCCCTTTTACCCAAATGAGATGGACTTTTCCTGTTGGTCTTTCAAGTTTCTTGGGCTTAAAGATTGTTTCACCCCATCTTTTTGCTGGTTCTGCTATTCTAGGATTTGTTTTGGGGTACTATTTTATGGTTGTTTGAAGGTAAATATGGGAGAGTTAAGCAACTTATTGCTTACTCTGCCATCTTTGGTCTCAGAAATCCCAATCCTTCTTAAATTATCTCACCTCAATCTATTTTCTAAGTCAGTTGTTTTTCCATTGAGATATTTCACATTTTCTTCCATTTTTGACTTTTTTTTTTGCTTCTTGATGTCTCATTGAGTTACTAGCTTTAGCTAGTTCAATTCTGATTTTTAAGGAATTGTTTTCCTCAGTGAGCTTTTGCATCTACTTTTTTTCCATTTGGCCATTTCTGCTCTTTGAGGAGTCATTTTCATCACTGAGATTTTGTACCTCTTTTGCTATTTGACCAGTTCTTTTTTTTCAAAGTGTTATTTTTCTCAGTATTTTTTGTTGTTCTTTTACCATGCTGTTAATTGTCTTTTTTAAATTTTCTTACATCACTCTCATGCCTTTCCCAGTTTTTCCTCTGCCACTTTTATTTGACTTTGGAAATAATTTTTTTTAACTCTTCTAATATTTGTTATTGGGCTTGTGTTCAATTTAACTTTTTTTTTCAGATTTTACTTGTAGCTGTTTTGACATCGTTGTCTTCTTTTAAGTTTGCATCACTGTCAATATAATGCATTTTTAGGATCAGTTTGTTGTTGTTATTTGCTCATTTTTCTAGCCTGTTTTTTGTCTTTGGATTTGATATTAAAATTGGTTTCTGTTACTGGTATGGAGGAGTAAATGTGAGGGAGTGGGACTCTGTCCCAAGCTTAAGTGTTTTGCACACTTGTCAGAACTAGTTCTGTGTGCCTGAAAAATTTTTGTGCTTCCAATGTGGTGTGATGGGTGTGGGGTGTGTGTGTTTGGGATTGGTCATTGTGCATATATCCCTTACTGGCCCAAGCAATGCTGCTTCTCAGGATCCTTGCTTCCTTTTGACTGAAAGTGCTCCTCTCTACCCTTGAACTGTGACCCAGAAGTGGGCATAGGCAATGGAATTGTCAAACAGTGTCTGAGCCTGTGCCCAGTGCTAGCATCTTGATACCCTATAATAACTTTCCGACCAGTTTTCTCATCCCCTACTGTCTCTGGCTTGAGAAATCCTGAAGCTGCTATCTTGAGTTCTTTCTTAAGTAATTTGTGTTTTCTAGTTTGTTGAACATTGGGTTATTGAGTTCAATTATTTTCTGATTTTTCTTTGTGTCTAGCTTGTTCCATTAATTGACATCTCTGTTTTTTATATAATGCCAAGTGGCTATAATATAGTTTGAGGTCTGGAAGTGCTATACCCCTTCTTTCCTACCTGTTAAGATGATTTACCTTGTTTTAGATCATTTGTTTCTCCAAATGAATTTTGATTTTATTCTACAGGGTTCTGTAAATTATCCCTTTGATAGCTTTATTGGTATAATATTAAAACTATAAATTAACTTTAGTAGTAATTGTCATTTTTATTATATTACCTTGGCCTAGCCATAACTTCTGAATATTACTCTAGCTGTATAAATTATTTTTTTTCATTTCTTTAAGTAACATTTTTTAAATCAATTCCATGCAAATATTTGGTGAGCTTTGTTAGATTGATCCCTAGTATTTTATTCTTTTCTTTCTTTTTGAATGGCATTCTATTTTCTATAATAGCCTCTTAGACTTTTTTTTGGTACTTTACTGATATATTGAAGTTGGGGGGGTTATTTTGTAACCTACATCTTTGATGAAGTTATGAATTGTCTCAATTGTTATCGTTTCTGATCCCCTAATTTTTTTGAGAAAACTATTATGACATCAGTAAATAAGGATGGTTTTTATCTCCTTTTTAAAAAATCACTCTTACACATTTAATTTCTTTCTATTGTCTTGATGCTATTGCTAACAATTGTAAAACTTTGTCTCATAATGGTGAGGAAAGTGAATATTCTTGCTTCACTTCTGTATTTACTGAATAAGCTTCTAATGAATTCCCATTGCTTATGATGATTGATTTTGGTTTTAGCTATATGCTATTTATAATTTTGAAAAGGCCACTCTATGCTTATACTTTGTAGGATTTTTTTTTAGCATAAATGTCTTGTATTTAGTCAAAACTTTTTCTGCATCTATTGAGATAATCACATGATTTGGAATGTTTTTATAATTAATATGAGGAATTATATTGATTGTTTTCCTGACATAAAACTATGTCTCTATCTTTGGTAGAAGTCTAACTTGATCATACTGAATGATTTCTTTGTTAAGTTGCTGTAGTCTGTTGGACAGGATTTTATTTCAAAATATTATATTACATACAATAAAAACATTGGTCTAGAGTTCTCCTTCTTTTCTCTATTCTTATTGAGTTTAGTAGTACTATGGTACAGAAAAATAGTACTATATTTGTTTCATAAATGGAGTCTGTTAGAGTATTTTCTTTCTCATTTTTTGAGAATACTTTATGTCATACTGATATTAAAGTAAGAAAGGGAATAAGCATTTATATAGTATCTTCTATTTACCAGGTACTATGCTAAACACTTTATAATATCTCATTTAATCCTTAACAACAACATTGCAAGGCAGTTTTTTAAAAAAGGTTAAGAAAATTCCCCCTATGAATCTGTCATCTAGTTTTTATATGCTGTTAATTATTTCTGCTATGCAAGTCATAAATTTTGTCATCATGATGCTTATCTTTCACTTGAACCATTCAGGAACATCCTGCTCTGATTCTTTTCTGATTTGGGAATCCCTAGGATCCTCTGCCTCATTAGGTGTTGATTCAATTTATTAATTCAAGAGGACCAGGGAAGACCTCATGTAGGAGCTATACTTTGAAGAAAGCTAGTGATTCTGTAAGGAATAGGTGAAGAGGGAATTCATTCCAGGCACAGGGGACCATTTGTTCAAAGCAGGAAGGTAGAAGATGGAAGGGCATACATGATGAACAGCTGGCAGGGAAACATAAACTGGAATTGAGTATATGAAAGTGTGTAATAAGAAATGACTGGAAATTTAGATAAGATCCAGATTGAGTTGAACTTTAAATGAAAATCTAAGGAAGGAGTTTGTTTTTTTTTATCTTAGAAGCCACAGGGGACCATTGAAGATCTGTGGGTATGGGATATGACATAGTTAGCTTTATGCTTTAGGTGTTTGAATTTGGCAGCTGATCAACTGAAGGTGATGCATGAGTGGGTCTAGGATTTGCTCTGCTTGCTAGCATGTGCTTACTTTCTTCTTGCTCATTCTATTCACTAGGAAGGTTTCAAAAAATGAACATAAATTGTAAAGTGGGCTTAAATAAAATTATTGGACCTCAAAATATATTCTAAAGTAGTATGTTTCATAAGTGTTTCATACTAGATAAAAATATAGAAAAGAAGAGCAATGCAATAGATTAGATAAGCCAGCTCTAGAACCGCGCGCGCACACACACACACACACACACACACACACACCACACATACACATAATTGTCTGGTATTTAGTGAATACAAGAACAAACATCATTAGAAAAGGAACTCATCATTAAACAAGATTTGTTGGAGAAAAATAGATATTTAAACCAGTACTTTGCACTAAATACCACAACAAATCCTAAATGGATTTAGACATTTATTCATTTATCCAGCAAGCATTTAGCAAGGACCTACTATGTGCAAGGGCTTATGCTAGAGACTGGGCAAAGAAAGACAAAAAACAAAACAAATAGTCTCTGCCTTCAAGGAGTTTATGTACTACTGAGAGAAATAGTATATGCCAAGAAGTCAATCTAAACTATAGGTAAATTCAATATAAAAAGTGGGAAAAAAAGAAAATTCAAGTTTATAATTTATACAACTGTGGATAGGAGAAATTTTCTTGACTAGTTGCTATATAGAGAAAATTAGTAAAGAAAAAATTATAATTTTTATTACATAAAAACAAAGCTTTACACAAACAAAAGAGTAGCTAGGATATGAAGAAAAGACCTATGGTTGGAAGAAAAATAATTTCTCATTTTAACCTTTTCTTATAAAATTCTAATATTCATAATCTTTTTGTAATTAATATATATTTTTAAGCATTATTCTCCAATTGATTCTGGCAGGTTATATGTCCCACTTTGACTCGAGTGTGAAGGAGGATGTGCAGTTAAAGAGAACTGGAGTGATTAATGAATATCCATGAATATGGACTCTAACTACAAAGGAAATCTACAAATCTCTCTTTTTAAGATTTTTTTGTCCTACTCATGTTTCAGATATTCAAAGGCAGCTGAAATTTGCTTAGCCTAGATTGAAGTCTCTAGCTTCCTTTGTTTACTCAGTTACAAAAACCTTATATCCCCATTCACATCTTCAAGCCATCTAAAATAAGCCGACTTCCTAAACTGATCTGATTTTTTGAGATTTACCTATGGATAGAGCTTAGCTTTCACACACACACAAAGCCTAAATGAATGGCAGTGAAGGGAGAGAGAACATTTATATTGTATTCCTTTTCCATGAATAAGTGTTTTACTAGTGATATTATCATAGGTCTACAGGAAAATAGGAATGCTTTTTTACTCCTGCTGGAACCATGAACTGATATGGTCATTTTGGAAAGTAATATGGAATTATACAAGAAATATTACAGTATTGTTTGTACTCTTTGATATAGTAATATCAGTACCAGGTTTATGGTATATAGATGGAAAATGCTGTGGAGAGACTGAGGTTTATGAAACTGTGCCCTAAATTTAAGGTGAGATGGTTTATTGAAAATCTCCTCACTATGCTATTTCACTAAATGCCTTTGCTTTGAAGTAATTGTATCCTCTTGATTAGTAGGGGAAAAGTAAATACGTTAGGGGAAGCTCATGAGCTCCCATTTTGAATAGATGTGTTTCCACAGAGTACTTTCAGCAAGGAGTGGCACTACCTGCCCATACCTATGAGATAAGGACTTCACAGATGCTACAGTGATTGGAAGAAAATGATATTTGCATAACTATTAAATCAGTTGGTAATTCTGATGTCAATATCTGCAAATCCTTTTTTGTATTTACCCTTTTTTTTGCCATTCTCATTTTTAACATCCTAATGTAGATGCTCTTTGGCTAAATTCTTGCAGTGACATTTTAATTGAGGCTCTCTTTCTCCAATCACTTTTCCTCTAATAAATCCGAGGTGATAATTAGATATTAATCACACTGATATGTGATAGCTAAGTTCATTTAACATATTCCAACTTCCAAAAAATTTCAATAGCTTCAACTTCTTACTGAATAGAATCTAATTGTTTTTTTCTTATAGTTTGAATCCAGTGCACCTTTCTGCTTATTGAAATCCTCCCCTTTATGAGCTTCATCCAAGTTGGATTAGTCCTCATTCCCCCCAATTACTTACCACCTGTTCCTATCTCCAGGCATGTCCTTTCCTTCCTGGCTTTGACAGTCCAAATGCTTGCCAATTTGTAAAATCTCATGCTGAATGCCATCTTCTCCTTCAAGTCTCCCTTTATCACTTCAAGTCAGAAATAATAATTTACTTCCTTGAATTTCCTTTTTACTTTTGTACCTACATGATAATAATTTCAAATTTTGCTCTATAGTTTACTCAAAATGGTACTGTATAGAAAGAATCAGAAGGTCTGATTTTAAGTTCCTGCTTTTGCCACTGTGTGATGTTGTCTAGTCACTTTGATCCTTAGAGTTTTCTCATATATAAAATGAGTATGAAAATACTTGATTATCTTCATCAGAAGAGTGTTGTGAGGATCAAATGGGTAATATATAATGCTTTGTAAATCATGAAGAAATGGGTATATTTCAGTTACTGTTATTATCCTTGAGTATAGGTTTTTGTGGTTATGGTGTATCTTTACTACTACTTGGTAAACTTGAATTCAGAGACTGTTTAATTTTTCTTTGTATCTCTGCCTGCACTTTGTATAGAACCATTCATATCCATACTAGTGGTTTGATAAGTCATAGTGATGATAACATTGCAAGAACTTGGATGCACGTTGGTTTGGTAGGTAGAGAACTAGACTTGGAGTCAGGAGGGTCTAGATTTAATTACCACCTTGGATTTTCCATTTGTGACCCTGGATAAGTCATTTAACCTCTCTTGGCCTTATTTTCCTTAATTATAAAATGATGACCTTGAGCTCAATTAATCCCAATGTCCCTTCCAACTCTAGATCTGCGATTCTCTGATCATGAGAGTTATGGGTTCAAATCCTTCTTCTGACAGGTCACTTACATGATCTTCAGTTTTTTCTTGTGTAAAATGACAATTCCTATAGTTTTTGTCTTACAAAGTTGTCATACTGACAAGAGGAAAATGCATGTAAAAAATAAAAAATCTTTAAGTGCCATTTATATAAATGCCCATTATTGTTATCATTCTTAAGATATTAGACCAAATGTCTGGAATGCCAAATAAAACTTAGCACGTGTATTTTGTCATACACACAGAATTGTTGGGAGAAAATTATAATATCTTATTCAGTAAATTTAAAGTATAATTTTATTCATCAGTTATGCACAAGTAAATGAGTAATTGATAAGCTGGCCAGCTAAATTTGCTGGGGAGTCTTATCTGTTATGAGGCAAAAACATCAGAAATAGTTCATGACCATATGTTGTTTATAATAGAATTAGAGAGATAAATAAATATATGAAAGTGTTTATTCAGTGATTACTCCATGCAGGATACTCTGAGTTATACAAAAAAGTATAAGATGTTACCCCTGCAATAAAATATTTATAGTCTAGTTAAGAAGATAAAGCATGTAGACATGTTTTATCTAGACAACCACAAGATAAGACTATTAACCATATTGTTAAAATAAAAGTGTTTCTTTGTAAACAGTTAATTTTAAGGCACACAAATGTATTGTCCTTAACATATTAAGATGAAATAATCCATCACCAATAGACCATGTTGTTTTTTAGCAATAGCGATGTACTTGAATAGTATTTAAATACTCTCAAGTGGACCCGTTAAGGATGAATTTCATGCATTTGTGAAATTCTTAGCCTCCATTAAGCTTTTATACAGTCTATTAAATAAATATATATTATTCTTTAGAAGGGATATTGTTTGAATCTTCAACCTTGTCTTTATTCGAGTTAAGCCATGTCCAGCTTTCACCATGCTTTATAAAAATAACTGTTGGATAAAAATTAACTATTGGGCTTTTATTTATGGTGTCACCTTTTAAATGCTGATTTTGATCTAATGAGCAATTAAAAGGATTTTAAAAGAATAGTAAAATTGTCCACAGGGCAACAAACTTTGAATCTGAGTTTCAAATGTAAAAGGTACAAAATACTAAACTAGAGAGAAACCAGATTTTTGAGCATCAATAATAGAATTTCCTTAAATATTGATGAAACTTTTAACATGGTTTTTACTTACTTGATTTGATGCATGTGAATGAAAACCAGATTTTATCACTGAACCTTGAGTATGACAAATGTAATTTATAAACAGCCAATTTTTAAGAATTAAAACAACATTAAAACATTTTAAAAATTTGATTGCTTTAATTAATATTACATTTTTTGAATATTTTAGTTTTAGAAATTAACCACTAATGTTCAGTGAAATATATAATAAAGGAAATTAGTAAAGGTTTATAAGCTTATTAGTAGAGAAATTGTCTTTATGACTATTTTCTTAAAGTAAGTTGTCCTCAGATAATGCAAAACTGAGAGTTAGTAGCATGCCAGATGGGCAGTTAGGTAGTACAATGGATAAAAAACTAAAGTTGGTATCAAGAAGATGTGAGTTCAAATCCTGCCTGAAATACTACCTCTTGGACAAGTCTCTCACAGCCTCAGGTTCTGCATCTCTCAAAAGGGTATAATAGCACCAGCCCCATAGGGTTTTTGTGAAGATGAAATGATTTCACATATGTAAAGTGCTTTGCCAGACTTCAAGTCCTATATAAATGCTAGTCATTGTTATTATTATTAATTACTGTTACTACTACTACTACTACTACTACTACTACTACTACTACTACTACTACTACTATCACTACTATGAAATAACATTGTCAATACTGAGAGAAAATTTGGTGATGATTACATTGTTATAAATGTAGCTCAGTAGTATGAAAATGGAATTAAACCCTAAGTACAAAATTAAATGTGACTTTTTGCATTCAAAAATGCAAAACTTTTGCTTTTAAAATATCAATTTATTGTTTTTCATTTACAGATTAATGCATTCATTGGTAATCAATAGTGTTGATCTTCTAGATAAATGAATATTGTCTATGGTTTAGCAGGTAGTTTTTCCGGAACAAAGGTTCAGCGATGTTCTCATTCTAATTGCTTCCATGTAGTTTAGAGGTGCTTCACCAAATAGAAGTAAATTTATCTCAGAAGATTTAGATTTGCCTTGTATAGCACCCTCTCTGGCCTTCCTTTGCTGACTTACACTCCCACTATGGGCAGTTGGTGGCACCTTGGATGGAGCACTAGACCTGAAGTTAGGAAGATCTGAGTTCAAATGTGGCCTCAGATACTACCTGTGTGACCCTGGAAAAGTCACGTAACTTCTGCTCACCTCAATTTCCTCAGTTGTAAAATGAGGATAATAATAACACCTACCTTGCAAAGTTGTTGTGAAGACTAAAGGAGACACAATTTATTTTTTAAAAATGCTTAGAGCATTCTGGGAAAATGGCAGAGTAGGTCAGAAAATTTCAAGCTCTCCAAATTTCCCCCACAAGCAAGATAAAATAATGCCTTGGGGCAAACATAGAGCAGTAAAAATAAATAAGAGTAAGGCAGAACAGTGGTCCTCCTGGGACAATCAGAGATCTGAAGAAAAATCTCAGGATGAGGTTTGGTCTCTGTGAAGTGTAAATACCTCCAGGCTACTTCCACTTAAACAAAGGGCAAGCCTTGGGGTTAACTGGCTTGAGAGGCAGCTTCCACTCCAGCCACAGGAACTTTTACCCCCAGGACAGTGAGGGGAGTTTGGCATCTGAGCCTGGGAGGATTGCTGCTGACAAGGAATGCCAGCCCCAGCTGTGCTGCTGAGGCACAGCCCTGGGTGAGAAGGAACCAGCACACTCCCAGTGAGTACAGAAGCAGTGGGGTAGGTATACTGCTGGCTGTGGGCACTAACTAGAGGCTGGGGGTCTTGGTTTCAGTTCTAGGCCAGAGGGGAGAACTGAAGGATCTGAGGCCAGAGGCACAATTCCCCTAACCCCAGTACTAGGGGTGATTCAAAAAATAAGCTGCTACAAATAAAAAAAATGATCAGGCAAAAGAAAAAGAATTCAACCATAGAAAGTTACTATGAGAATACAGAAGACCCAGATTCATCTTCAGAGGAGTATACAGAAGCAAATGAATCCTCTTCTACCCCAAAGAGTAACATCAAATGGTCACCTGCCCAAAAAGAATTCATAGAAGAACTTAAAAAAGACTTTAAAAATCAAATGAGAGAGATTGAGGAAAAGCTAAAGAAAAAAAAAAAGAACAATCCAAGAAAAACAAGATTATGAAAAGAAAGTCATCCAATTAGAAAAGGAGATCCAGAATCTTAAGGAAAAAAGAACTTGAAAATCAGAATTGTGGAAGGGGAAGCCAGCAGAGTCATAAGAGACCAAGGGATAATAAAACAAAATATAAAGAATAAAAAAAAATAGAAGAGAATATGAAACATCTCATAAGAAGAACAACTGATCTGGAGAACAGATCAAGAAGAGAAAACATAAGAATAATTGGACTACTTGAAAGCTATGAGCAGAAAAAAGAATCTTGATACAATAATACAAGAAGTAATTAAAGAAAATTGTCTGAAGCATTAGAACAAAAGGAGAAAGCAGAAATCGAAAAAAAAAATTCACCGATCACCACCAGAAGGCGATCCTACAAGGAAAACCCACAGGAATATCATAATCAAATTCTGAAACACCCTCACCCCCAGCTCAAGGATAAAATATTACAAGCAACAAGAAAAAAAAATTTAAATATGGTGGTGCCACAATTAGAATCATATCAGACTTAGCACAAAATACTGTAGCTCTTGTAACACTATATATAAGAGAGTAAAATAACTGGGCCTTCGGCTGAAAATATCATATCCAGCAAAGCTAAGCATAATCCTGAGTGGAAAAAAAAATAAAAATTTAATTAATTGTCAGACTTTCAGGATTTTGTTGAAAAAACAAGCAAAAACCTGAACTTAATAGAAGATTTGACATACAAGAGCCAAGAGAAATATAAGTACAAGGGACTCAATAAGGACAGACTGTTTACCTTTTATGTATGTAAAATGTGAAACATATGTCTAAGATTGTTATTACTAATTGGGTAGTTTGTAAGAAAGGTTGGGGGTAGACCTGAATATATGAGATGATTTTAAAAGTAAAACTATTTAGGAACAACTGAAAAGAGTAATTATCTTATACAAATGATGTGCAAGAAGAAGAATTGACACAGAAGAATTAGATGGGTGAGGAGGGCTGTTAGTTCTGGAAACCTACTTTCATTGGGAATGGGTTCAAGAGGGAACGGCATGTATATATCTAGAAGAATATAAAAGTCTTCTAAATTCAGAAAGAAATAAAATGCTAAGGAGATAGGAAGAGGGGAGAGGATAAGGGAGGAATCTTTAGAAGGGAAGGTGAGGGATTAGCTTAAAGTGGGATAGAGAAGGGTATTTAGATTAATGGGAATGGAAGGATAAGAGAGTGATCCTTGTGTGGGGGTTAGGTTAAGGAATAGGAGGGCCAGGTAACAGGTAGAAGTAAAGTAGAGGAGTCAGAAGGGATAGGAAATAAGAGATATGCACAAACATAAAATAAAGATCAGGAGTAGGATTAGTTAAGAGAAAAGGAGCAGGGGTGGTAATCATGATCTTGGACAAAGTTAAGGCTAAAATAGATTTAATCAAAAGAAAAATGAAAAATTTCAGTATGTTTCAGCCATATTTATCAATGTGGTTTTGGACTATTTGAAACAACTAGACAGTATAAAGTGGTGTAATATTGCTGTGGTGTAAGACATGAGTTGGTGGACTTGGAAAAATACAGGGACAGGTGGTACAGTGGATAGAGCTCTGGCCTTGGAGTCAGGAGGACCTAAGTTCAAATCTCGCCTCAGACACTAGATCAGACATTTAACACTTACTAGCTGTGTGACCCTGGGCAAGTCGCTTACCCTGATTGCCTCACCACCCCCCCAAAAAAAAATACGGAAAGACTTGGACTTATGAAGGAAGAGATTATACACTGTCAGAGAAACAGAGGGCAAATAACCATAGCATGGTCTTGCATAGATACATATGAATGTATATGTCTATATATGAATATAATCATCAATATCTAAGTATATGTATGTGTAAGAACATATGTATATGTATGGGTATATACATAATGCATGTATATGTGTGTATATGTCTATGTATGCATGTGTGTATATATAATATACACATCTGTGCATATATGTACACTTAATTGTAACCTGGGGCACGGGAAGGAAAAATATAGAAAGACTTGGACTTATGAAGGAAGAGGTTATCCATCCTCAGAGAAACAGAGGATAAATAAGTATAATACAGTCTTACATAGATACAAATGAATATATATGTCTATATATCGCTGTGATTATCATTATCTAAGTATATGTACATGTATTTAAGTGTATGTTTTTGCAGGTATATGTATATATATACATATATATATATATATATCTGTGTATGTGTATGTATGTATGCTTATACTTAATTGTAGCCTTTGGGGAGGGGTGGAAGGGGGAAAAAGAGCAAAGAAAAGATGTATAGCTCTTAACAAAATGTATAGTATTTATTATATAGGTTTTCTTAAAATGGAAATTTATGCCTGTATATTTTGAATCCTCTCTCAGGCTGCTGTGTACATGGCAATGCTCTCCCCGCCCCTTTTCTTATTTTGTTTTATTTTACTTTTAGTATTTAAGTTTCTTTTTTCTTGTCTTATTTTGTATTTATGTTTTATACATATATATATATACACACACATACATACATACACATGTATACATATATATACACATATACATACATACACATATACACATATATATATGTATATGTGTATGTATGTATGTGTATACACACACACACACATATCTTAGCACAGTACTTGCTAAGACATGGTAGATACTATATAAATGTTTATTTCCTTCCCTTCTCTTCATTGGCAGGTTGGGTCCCCACAGGTCAGGTGACTGCTTTTCTCCTGATTTTTTAATTTGGATTTTCTAATATTGTCCTCATGAGACCTATTAGATGCATTCCACAATATCAGGCAGTTAGTTGACAGTAATTAGATTTTACAAAAGGGTGTTAATTAAGAAAATATAACAAAAACATTAGCTACAAAATAATCTCTTCCTCTGAACAATTTATACTATAACATCAATATCATAAAAGTGAATAATTTTAAGGACTTTTATAAACTAATGTAGAAGTTCATGAAAAAGACAGAAAAATTAACACAGTAACAGTATTGTAGAAATAAAGAACTTTGAAGGCAATAAGAACTATGATCAATGCAATGATCATTTGTCATTCCAGAGGTCCAATGATGAAGTATTTTATCTATTACAGAGAGGTGATGGCTTTAGGGGTGCAGAATAAGACATTTTTTTACTACACTAATATTACATGAATATAATAAATTACTATACTTAATGTAAAGTGATGTAAGCAAAGTTGAGAAACCAATACAAATAATGACTTCAACAATGTAAATGGAAAGAACTACCACCTCATAACAATAAAAAATGTCGCAAAATTATGATAAATAAGCTTGGCCCCAATGAAGAGATATGAGAAAACATCTCATCCTAGAACTTTACAGAAGTGGGAGTCCCTGGATATATGTTAGATTTTTTTGGATGTATTGATTGGTTTTGCTGATTTTTTTCCTCTTCCTCTTCCTTAAAGGATTGGCTTTCTGGGACGGAAAAAAGAGAGGGATACAGGAAGAAATCTAGGAAGGATGAAAAAGCAAAAGATATCAAAACTTTATTAAAATATCATTAATTTTTCTAGAAGAAAAATCTTCAGACAAAATACTTGAATGAAAAGGGATTAAATGATATCCAGAGGACGTGGGGAAAGAGTACAGAGAGCAGATTACACCTTCCCACTCTTACAGGCCTGTGTCTTGTCCTTTCTTAGTTCATTGATGTTATTTTAATCCAGGCTTTCAACCATTTGATTTATGGTATAATATGAGCCCAATTATAACATTATAACATATTATAATTGGCCTCCTTGACTCCATTCCCTTTCTCCTCTGATATGTACTATACCTGATTTCAGATATCACTTTGGAGAACAGCTTTCATTATGTCCTCAATTGTTTCAAATAACTACAGTCTAAGTTACAGATTGATTCAGCTGGATTTCAAGACCCTCTATAATCTGGTCCCAACATAGTTTTTCTTCAGTCTCATTCTCCCATTGTTCCCTACTTTATGGGCCCTTTGATTTAGCCAAACTGGACTCCTTGCTGTGTCCCTAAATGTAGCTTGAAATTTGGGAGCCTGTACAATGCAATGGGAAAAGAAATCAAAACTAAACCTTTCCCTCCTCTCAATAGAGAGATAAGGGACTTTGGGAACATAATGTTGCATATGATTTCTGATCCTGATCTTGTTTAATCAGTTTTGCCTAAATGTATTTCATTCAACATTCAATCAATCATAAAGCATTTACTAAACATCTTCCATGTGCCAGGCATTCTGTTAGGCACTGAGGATCCAAAAAATTGTATTTAGAGAGCAATTCATGAAAACCTGTGCCAATCTAGTTAGAGCAGCAAGGTACCCTGAGGGGTAGATGGGAGGAAGCACGGCCAGGCAAATCAAAGTATTATTACCACCTTGATCACCCTGTTCCCTCAAATCCAGATCGAGATAACCCTCAGGACCCTAAACCCATGGGCCTTTGGAATAGCAATGATACTACTCTGGTACACTCAGGTTTCAACTTAGGAAGCAGTCCCTGTAGATGCAGCGTGGTAACTTCTTCAACAGGTACTAAAGTCATAGCTACTAAAGACCCAGAATATAAAATTCTTGCCACTAAAGACTTTGGTACTATCACATGGTTCAATATCAGGAACAGGATTTTACAAGTGGAAATTGTGTCAGAGGAGAAGCATTACCATCTGCTTTGCCACTACTCTCCAAGGACCATGGGACCTTTCCATCTGACTTGCAGTTAAAAGCTTCCATATATATTTTCTCCCTTATGTGGGTGCCTTGAGAGAGGAGGGAATTGTCTTACTTTTCTGTTTCTATCCCCAGTGCTTTGTACATAGTAAGTTCTTAATAAAGGCTTTATTAATTAATTCATTCAATACCTCTTACACCTGGCATAGAAAGACAGCAAGGATACAATGTTTGCTTTCACAGAACTTACATTCTGCTGAGAGGATACAACATTTACACAAACAAGTCAATATAAAGTATATACAATGTAAATACAAAGCAATTTGCTATGTAAGTGGTAACATTACCAGCTGAGGAAATCAGGAAAAGCTTCATGTAGGAGGGCACACTTGAGCTGAACTTGAAGGAAAACTGCAATTCCATGAGGAGTCAGAGAATTCTAGACATTGGGGACAGACTGTAGATATTGAATAGTGCAGTGGAATGACATTCTATAGCAACAGAATGGGTTCACTTTGGGATTTGTTGAGTTTTAGATGCCTCTGGATCATGCAGATGGAAGCAGGCAATAGATGTTACAGGTTGTAGCAGGAAAGAAGAGTAGTTTAAAAAATGGTTAAAGTAACTAGAAGTGGTACTTAGAAAGACTGTACCCTCCCTTCTCTTTGTAGTCATCTCTGTAGATCTACTTTTGGTGGGACATGGGTTTCTCTATTCAAAAGACCTTGTTGTTGTTCAGTTGTTCAGTCATGTTTTGATTCTTTGTGACCCATTTGGGGTTTTCTTGGCAAAGATACTGGAGTCGTTTGCCATTTCTTTCTCCAACTCATTTTACAGATGAGGAAACTGAGACAAACAATGTTAACTGACTTGCCCAGGGTCACATAGCTAGTAAGCATCTGAGTCCAGATTTGAACTCAGGAATGTGAGGCTTGCTGACTACAGGCCCAACACTCTTTCCACTTACCACCTGGATGCCTCACTCAAAAGTCCTATCAAAAGAAATTTTGGAGTGCGTAGAGGCAGCTTATGCTAACTTTACGGTAATTTGTAAGATCCATTTTCTCCTCATTTAAGATGTGCTGACTTTTTAAAAAGTAGTTCTCAATTGTTCTATGTGTACTTAGATTCCTTGAATGGGACATGTCTAACTTTGGAGAGAGCAGTTCCACTTGAAATTGGAAACCAGATTACAAGGGGTTGAGGAATGAATTAGAGAAGAGTAGAGGAACTGAGTATACACAGCTTTTTTAAAAAGTATGAGGAAGAGGTATATAAGATGACATTATATAGTGGAAAGTTTTTTTGTTTTCATCAAAATATGGGGGAAAAAACTAATTTAAAACAAACTCTTCAACTCGGTGCTTCCCTTCCATTGTGCCTTATGGAATTCCTGACACGTGATGAATAAACTTCCTCTCATTTTTGACCACTTCTTCTCATACTTTTTCTGTCTGTTTGCTCTCATTGCAATCTGTTTTCCCCTAATGATGACCTTGGCTATCCTCTCTGCACTGGCTTTACCTTTTCTTTTACCTTTTCCCACAGTGATCTTAGAGGGGAATTGGAATGCTTATTGCTCCTTACTGTCACTTTTCCAAGGTCTCCCTTTACTACATCACTCAGCAACCTTTCATCCTTTGTATTTCTTATTATTAAAATTTTTCATCCTTTACAGATCATGGTGACTATCCATCAACAATCAGATCATTCTTCCTCAGTTTTCAAAGAATTCAGTACCTGACTCACCATCTGCCTCTCTTTTCCCAATTCCTGATTAAAGACCTTCTTGAGCTTTCTAATGCCTTTGATCCTGTTGAGTACCCTCTCCTCCTAAATACTCCCTTTTCAGATTTTCATGACGATAGTCCCTCTTTGGGTTTTCATGACATTATTCTGGGGTTCTCCTCCAACTTGATTATTCCTCCTCATTCCTTTTTGTTGGCTTATCATCCATACCATACTCCTGCCTCTGGATATTCCTCAGTGCTCATTCTGGGGCCCTCCTTTCTTCTTTCTGTCTTCTCTTAATTGGTAACCTCATCAGCTCCGATGGGTTTAATTACCATTTGTATTTAAAGGATCCACAGATTGATATATCTAGGACTGATCTCTCCCCTGAAATTCAATGCATTACAATCTATGATCCACAAAGCTCATGAAGTAATTTTCCTTAAATGCATATCTGTTCAAATCAGTCACCACTCAATAAACTTTAATGGCTCTGTATTGCCTCTAGCTTAAAATATAAACTCCTTAGTTTGACTTTTGGAACCCTTCACAATCTGGTGCCAACCTATCTTTCTTTAAATATTTAGGAAGAGGGATTAGTTCTTTCTTTATCTGAATCTCTACTCCTAGCATAGTGCTCAATATGTAGTAGACTCAATAAATTTTAATAACTTTGCATGTTGATTGATAAACATTGTTGACTGATAGACACTTAACTGAAATCTTTCTCCCTGCAGCTTATATCAAATCATGAAAGTTTATTTTTAGAGCTATGCTAAATAAATCCAATCACTTTTCTACATGATAGTATCTAAAGTAATTGAGGAAAACTATCATCTTGTTCTCCCCTCCACTTCCACTACCACCTAAAAAAACATGTTCACTCCTTATTTCCTGCCTTTGCCTAATCTACCTCTTTGCCTTTATATCTAAGATCCAAGTGCTTGGGTAGCACCCCGGGGTGCTATTTTTAAGCTAGCTTAAATAAAATAATTTTAAATGCTTTTGAAAGACTTTAATAAATCTATAGAAAGAGCATTATTTTTTTTCCCTACATTCCCAGAGTATTGGTATTCAAGGCTATAGAATATGTTTGTACATGCTCATTAATCAGAGCAAATGGTTTTATGAAAAGTCAGATAGCAATAATACCTTATATTTGTATGGATTTGTTAACTTTAACTTGTTTTTTTACGTGTATTATTTAATTTTGGTAGTGCAACTTCAACACATTTGGAAAACACTTCAATATAGATTAGAGCTTAAGTATACTTTCTGATCAAATGTCTTTCATGTAATTGATAGCAATTCAACCTATAATATTAGTCTCAATTTCTTCTTTAGAGCCAGAATACTACAAATAGCTCTTTTGAATATGATGAGGGAGAGAAATATTGAACTCTTGTGGTACTCACCTGTAGGTAGGGAATTAATCTCCTCCTTTTGTAAATTCATGAAGGACATTGGATAGAGGAAGATAATTTTCAGACCTAGAAATCTACCTCTTGTGTCTCTTCTGAGCTCCAGTATCATAAACCCATCCCTTTTCTGAGTTTCTCTGCCATTGTTGAGGACACCACTATCTTTCTGTTCACCCAAGTCCATGACTTTGGTGTTATCTGTGAATGCTCATTCTCATTCACCCTACATATCCATTTACTTGCCAAATTTCATTGGTTCTCTATCCACAACATCCCTCAAAAATGTTCCCTTCTCTCCACTTACAGAACCATTATTGCACTTTAGGCCCTCATCACCTGTTGCCTGGATGATTTTTATATCAGCCTAATTGGTCTCCATGCCTCAAGTTTTCCCCCCTTTCCAATGTACCTTATACCCGGCTGCTTCCTAAAGCACATAGTTAACATTTTCTCCCCCCATTTAATCAACTCTAGGGGTTCCTATTACCTTTAGGATGAAAAAATGAGTTCTTTTGCTATATAAAGTGCTGTGTGTCATTGAAAGCTCAATCTAGCCTCCTTCTACCTTTCCAGTTTTATCACATATTATTCCTCATTCTGTACTCTAATGTCCAGTTATAACTAGACTTCTCTGTTCCTTATGCAAAGCTCAAACCAGATTATGAAGGTCTTTAAATCTCAGAATGAGAAGTTTGTAGATTATTCTAGAGGTGATAGGGAGTCGTTTAATCTTCTTGAGCTGTTGAATGACAATGTGAAACCAATGTCCTAACAATTTCATTTTAGCAACTATGCCTAAGTACTATGTCAACCTTATTTGTCATCATCGTCATTATTTCAGGCTCAATATTATATCTATTTAAATGATAGTTATTGTAGGCTAATTTTACTTGTCTTTTTGTCAGTAGTGTCTATAAAATTATACATAACGATTGGAGAATTTGTGGAGGTTTTAAAAGATTGCTTCAAAAATTGGTTTGTATTTCCTGCTAGTCAGCAAATATTTATTATTTACTATATATCAGATACCATCCTAAATAATGAGGATAGAAAGAAAAGCAAAAACATAGTACGTCCTTTAGAGGAGCTCACACTCTGCTGGTAGGGAGCCATTCCTACCTGGCAAATTGTTGTTGTTGTTGTTATTGAGTCATTATTCAGTCTTATCCCACTCTTTGTGCTACCATTTTGGGTTTTCTTGGCAAAGATACTGGAGTGGTTTGCCCTTTCTTTCTCCAGTTCGTTTTGCAGATGAGGAACTGCAGCAAACAGGCTTAAGTGATTTGCCCAGGTCACATAGTTAGTAATTGTCTGAGGCTGGATTTGAATTCATGAAGACGAGTCTTCCTGACTCCAGGCCTTGCACTCTCTCTTCTGCACCATCTAACTGCCCCTTGCATTTAATAAAATATTTTAAATGCATTTAATAAAATAATTTTAAATGCATTTAATAAAATATTCGATTGATTAATTCATTGATTCTTGTGTGACTGTATGCTGGCCTGCTAAGATCTAGTTAGATAAGAGGAGACTATGACAAGAACCACACATACACACGCACATATGCACACATTTATATTTATATTCCTTTCATGCTGAATTTCATTTGAGAATTTAAGAACATTGGGAAAATAGCACATGGTGTTGAGGAGGAAATTGGTGCTTAATATACTAGTAGAATTCCTTAAATATTAAGACTATAACAATTCTGAAATATTTATTGTATTAGGTAAGCTATTTAATAATATCAATTAATATGTAATTTTTGAGTACTAATTTTGACCATAATGATATTGATTATGTAGATTCATATATAACTAAAGCATTGTTACCATAACTACACATTCTGTAATGTACATATTTATGACAAATCCATCTCTCTCTCTCTCTCTCTCTCTCTCTCTCTCTCTCTCTCTCTCTCTCTCTCTAGCTTGTACATGCAGTGGTCATGCAAATATTTGTCATATGCACACAGGAAAATGTTTCTGCACAACTAAAGGAATAAAAGGAGATCAGTGCCAGTTGTAAGTATAAATGACATATGTTGGGAAATTTTGTTTATTCATTATTTTTTACCAGAAAGAATTACTTTAGCTTTTCAAGAAACTTGTTTTGCTCTTTAGCAAAATTATCTTCTCTTATCCACATTTGCTCTAATTTTTTTGTTAAAGGTAGCCTCACAGAGCATCAATTTTATAGTTATCTGGGTTCATAATGCTGGCATTTTCTTTAACTCTTCTCTGTCATTCATCCCTAGTATTCACTAAGTTATCAAGTCTTGTGATATGTACATCATTCACATCCATGTTCTTCACTCACATGGCCACCACTCAAATTATCAGCTCTCATCTGGACTATTGAGTAGCTTCCTAAATGGAACTTATCTTCAATCTTTTACCCTCTCAAACTTTCTTCCACACAGCTGTCAAAAATACTCTTCCTAAAGCATAAGCCTTAAGGGAGGGAGAGAAGAGAATAAGTATTTAAGTGCCACTATGTTCCAGGGCCTATGTTAAATGCTTCACATCTATCTCATTTGATACTTACAACAACCCTGAGAGGTAGGTGCTATTATAATTTTTATTTTACAGTTGAGGTAACTGAAGCAGATAGATTTAAAATAACTTTCCCAGGGTCACACAGATAGGCAATGTCTTGAACTTAAGTTTTTTTTTGTTGTTTTTTACTCCAGGGCCAGTGCTCTGTGCAATATGGCACCACTATGGGCTTTACTATGTTATCCCTGCTCTAGAGCCCTTCAGTAGGTCCTTAATGAATCTAGGGTAAGATGCAAAGTCTTTAGCGTACTGTTTAAATCCCTAAGCAGTGTGATTTCAAACTACCTTCATTGCATATTACTTCCCATCACAAAATTTACTTTCAATCCAGATTGAAAAAATGTGCTTTTCTTCAATCTTGGAATTCCAACTGTGGCCTCTGTGCCATTGCTTTGGTTGTGCCTGTGGTGGAATGCATACTCTAAGGAGCGTGAGTTAACTTGGCTACTGATTTGCCCTTGCCGTATGAATTCCTTGGCCATGCATATTCCCTGTATGTGCCTCCCTCTGCTGCCATCCTTTCTCACCAGTGATTGTGCCTTTGTGTTACCTGGCAGGGTTAGAGGTAGATAGGAATCTTCCTTGCTATTCATTTTGCTATGGTATTTAATGAAACAACAAATGGGATGGATCAGTCTTCTGTGCTGGAGTCCCACTTTCTGTCCCAGTAACTTTCTCAAAAGTGTCAATCCCCGTCTACCTATGTGAGTTTTTTCCACAATTAGAACATAAGCCCAGGGCAGCTAGGGGGCACAGTGGATACAGCACCAGCCCTGGAGTCAGGAAGACCTGAGTTCAAATCTGGCCTCAGACACCCTGATTGCCTTACCAAAACAAATGCTTTAAAATACCTGTTCCTTCCTGTAAGACTTATAAATACATCTTTCAGTCATCCTAAACTTCCTACCTAGTCTTTTGTTAATTTGAAGTTACTTTTGATCAGAGTTTCTTAACCTGGGGTCATAGATCTGCGGATAAATTTCAGGGGAGTTACAAACTTGGATGGAAAAAATGGATTTGTATTTTCACTAATCTCTAACTGAAATTTAGTTTTTCCTAGACAGTAAATTATGATACTATTAGGCTTCACCAGACTGCCAAATGCATCTATGACAAAAAAAAAAAGATTGAGAATACTTGCTTTAAAATAATCCAGTCGATTTATCTGCTGGCTCCTTATACTTTTCTTATTTGTGTCTTTGTTCATTCAATCTATTTGTGGCCACTGTTAGCAATTTTGATTTTACCTTACTTGATATTCACTTTATTCTTTACTTGTTTGTTGATCAGTTCTATCTTGTCCTTTATTTTTAAATTGCCTTTGCCCAGCTGACTGTATTTCTTTTACTTTAATATTAGTTGGAGTGACTTGCTTTTTAAAATATTTCCTTCAGTTAAACTTAAACATTTTATGCCTAATAGTTATGGTTTTGATTTAGATTTTTTAATATAATATTTATTTATCCATAAACAGATTAAATAATTTCTATGAAAATAAAACACATGTTAATAAAAAAAAAGCAATGAACATTGTTGTCAAAACTTTTTGGGGCATTATTATAGTAATCTTTAGAAAACAATATAAGTCATTCCCTCAAATGTCTGTTCATGGTATTTTGGATCAAGGAGTTACATAGTTGTATATGGGTTGTTAACTAAAGGGAGTACAATTTTAGTTTAGCTTGTTTTCAGACAATGACTTGGATCATAGATTTAGAGCTGCAAGGGTGCTCAGAGGTCTAGTACATTTTACAGTTGAGGAAACCAAGGCCCTAAGTGCTTTGTCTGTGGTCTCATAGGAAAGAAGTAGTTAGAGCTGGGATTTGAAGCCAGCTCATTTGATTCCATATCCAGCACAAGACTGGTCTTTAACATTTAAGATTAATTTGAGAGAGTTCTGGGAACATGGAAGAGTTGGTCAGAAAATTCCAAGCTCTCCAGATTTCCCCCACAAACAAGATAAAATTGTGCCTCTGGGCAAAAATAAAGCAGTAAAAATAAATAAGAATGGGGCAGAACAGTGGTCCTCCTGGGACAATAAGAGATCTAAAGAAAAACCCCAGGATGAGGTTTGGTCTCTGGGAAGAGTAAACACCTCGGCTAGTTCCACTTAAGCAACAAGGGGCAAGTCTTGGGGTTAACAGGGTTGGGAGGCAGCCTCCACCCCAACCACAAGAACTTTTACACCAAGGACAGTGAGGGCAGTTTGGCATCTGAGCCTGGGAGGATTGAGGGAACCTCTGCTGACAAGGAATGCCAGCCCCAACTGTGCTTCTGAGATACAGCCCTGGGTATCTAGCATGCTCCCAGTGAGCACAGAAGCAGTGGGTGGGTATACTGCTGGCTGTGGGCACTAACTAGACTGGGGGTCATGGTTTCAGTTCTAGGCCAGAGGGGAGAACTGAAGGATCTGAGGCCAGAGGCACAATTCCCTAACCCAAGTACAAGGGGTTATTACAAAAAATAAGCTGCTACAAATAAAAAAAAATGATCAGGCAAAAGAGAAAGAATTCAACCATAGAAAGTTACCATGAGAATACAGAAGACCCAGATTCATCTTCAGAGGAGTATACTGAAGCAAATGAACCCTCTTCTACCCTAAAGAGTAACATCAAATGGTCACCTGCCCAAAAAGAATTCATAGAAGAACTTAAAAAAGAATTTAAAAATCAAATGAGAGAGAGATTGAGGAAAAACTAAAAAAAGAAAAAAAGAATAATGCAAGAAAAACAAGATTATGAGAAGAAAGTCAACCAATTAGAAAAGGAGATCCAAAATTTTAAGGAAGAAAACAACTCCTTAAAAATCAGAATTGTGGAAGGGGAAGCCAGCAGAATCATAAGAGACCAAGGGATAATAAAACAAAATAAAAAGAATGAAAAAATAGAAAAGAATGTGAAACACCTCATAAGAAGAACAACTGATCTGGAGAACAGATCAAGAAGAGAAAACATAAGAATAATTGGATTACTTGAAAGCTATGATCAGAAAAAGAATCTTGATACAATAATATAAGAAATAATTAAAGACAATTGTTCTGAAGCATTAGAACAAGAGGAGAAAGTAAAAATAGAAAAATCCACGGATCACCACCTGAAAGAAATCCTACAAGGAAAAAACATAGGAATACCATATCCAAATTCTGAAATCCCCAGATCAAGGATAAAATATTATAAGCAACAAGAAAAAAAAACAATTTAAATATGGTGGTGCCACAATTAGAATCGCACAAGATCTAGTAGCATCTACACTAAAAGACCACAGCTCTTGGAACACTATATATTGAAGAGCAAAAGAACTGGGCCTCTGACCAAAAATATCATACCCAGCAAAGCTAAGCATAATCCTGAATGGAAAAAAATGGAAATTTAATGAATTGTCAGACTTTCAGAATTTCATTAAAAACAAAACAAAACAAAACCTGAACTTAATAGAAGATTTGACGTACAAGAGCCAAGAGAAATGTAAGGTACACACCAAAGCCTAATTATAAGGGACTCAATAAGGACAAAGTATTCACCTTTTTTATGAGGAAATGTAAATTATATGTCTAAGATTGTTATTAGTAGTTGGGTATTTGTAAGAAAGATTGGGGTAGATCTGAGTATGATATGATTTTTAACAAGTAAAACCATTTAGGAACAGCTAAAAAGAGTAATTATCTTACACAAATGATGTGCAAGAGGAAGAAATGACACAGAGGAATTAGATGGGTGAGGAGGGCTGTTAGTTCTGGAAAACTACTTTCATTGGGAATGGATTCAAGAGGGAACAGTATATATATATCTAGAAGATTATAAAAGTCTAAATTCAGAAAGAAATAAAACTCTAAGAGGATAGGGAGGGGGGAGAGGATAAGGGAGGGATCTTTACAAGGGAGGGTGAGGGAGTAGGTTAAAGGAGGATATAGAAGGGTGCTTAGATTAATATAAGAGAGGGATCCTTGGGTAGGGGTTAGGTTAAGGAATAGGAGGGCAAGATAGCAGGTAGAAGTAAAGTAGAGGAGTCTGGAGGGGTAGGAAATAAGAGATATATACAAACATAAAATAAAGATCAGGAGTAGGATTAGTTAGGGGAAAAGGAGCAGGGATAGTAATCATTATCTTGGACAAATTTAAGGCTAAAACATATTTAATCAAAAGAGAAAAACAGGGAAACTTCACTATTTATATGCCAGATTGTAAATTGTGGTTTGGGTTATTTAAAACAACTAGACAGTATAAGGTAGGAATATTGTTGTGGTGTGGGAAATGATGAGTTGATAGACTTGGAAAAATATGGAAAGACTTGGACTTATAGAGAAAGAGGTTATCAACCATCAGAGAAACAGAGGGCAGATAAACATAGTATGGTCTTGCATAGATGCATATGTATGTCTATATGTGAGTATATTGATAATTATCAATATCTAAGTATAGGTGTGTGTATGTATGGATACATATATAATGTATGTATATATGTGTATATGTCTATGTATGTATACATATATGTACATATCTACATATCTACATATGTGTATTTATGTGTATACATATATATGTACACTTAGTTGTAACCTTCTAGGGCAGGGGAAGGGAAGAAAAAGAACAAAGTAAAAAGTACACAGCAAAGAACAAAGGTAAACTTACAAGGAAGCAAAGAAAAGATGGAAAGCTCTTAATACAATGCATAGTATTTATTACATAGGCTTTCTTGAAATGGAAAGTTATTGCTGTATATTTTGAATCCTCTCTTATGTTCTATGCACATGGCAATACTTTTCTCTTTCTTGTTTTTGTACATTTTAGTTTTAGTATTTAAGTTTGTTTCTCCTTTTATTTTATTTTTAAGTTTAAAATATAAAATTATAAAATATAAAAAATTTAAAATTAATTGTCTATATTTCTAAGCAATCAATTAAAGAACAAGGATGGACAGAGAAGATGAAAAGGACTATGACCACTTATGTAAAGTTTGTTTTTTGTGATTTGTGACTTTTTATTTTTGGAGATATATATATATATTATATATAATATAATATATATTATATTATATATATATATATATATATATATGTGTGTATGTATGTGTATATATATATATATATACGCACATACATACATATATATGTGTGTGAACACTAGACTTCCATCATGAGTTTCTAAGTTTATAAATACAGATTTGTAAGAATTAGTGAAAGTAGGATTTAAAAAACATGATATTTTTATTTTAAGTGAAACATTTCCTCTAGATTGTGCTTTGGTAATGAAAAATGAAAAATATCACATTTTTGTCTTAATGCTTATTTATGATTGTTTACAACAGAAAAAAAAAACCATGGAACACATATTCAGCTGTTAAAGTGAAACCATTCCTTCTCTATTTCACCCCCCCCCTTCTTGCTTTTTATGTTGCCTTTGCACATATGGGGAAAAAAAGAATGAGGCCATATTTTTTATTATAATTCTTTCATTATAATGTGCAAATTTTATCAGAGAAATGTTGTAGTGCAGAGATGTTATGAAGTAGTGTCATTCATAAGACAATATACTTGTAGTATATATGACTTCTGTCCTGTTTCCTCAAGGACATAGCTATTGTAATATATTTGGGAAAATAATTATATTTATCACCTAAGTCAATGGCTTTAAAAAATCTGTATTAATTCCTGGCTTATTTTTAAATAACTTGTATTCAATATGTGACCTTCACAATAAATGTTCAACTACATACTGTATGTTTATTATTTTAGGACCAGTATAGGTAAGGCAAATATAAAGAGACTTAGCACTAGTTGGACCACAGGATTAGGAATTTCTTTCAGTCACAATAATTCTCTAAGAGCAGCCAGTTGTAAAGAGCTTATGGTTTATGTTGGTGGAGGAAGTACCCACACTGACAAAATTTCAGGTCCTTGTATTAAAACATGTTATCTGTAAGTAAGATGTTGATTTTTTAAAATTAAACTCTTATGATGCATAAATAAGAATACTTTAATACTTTATTTCTTTTCAAGTTTAATAGTATTTTATTTTTTCCAGAGTTACATGTCAAGAAAATTTTTAGCATTAATTTTTACAAGATTTTGAGTTGGAAATTTTCTCCTTCCCTCCTTCTCCTTCGTTCTGAAAATGTTAGGCAGTTCAACATAGTCTATACATGTGTTATCATGTAAAAATATTTCCATATTAGTCGAAGTTGTGAAAGAAACTAATTTTTTAAAAATGAGAAAGAATAAAGAAAGTGGAAAAATATGCTTCTATCTGCATTCACAGTCCATTAGTTATTTATCTGGATATGGATAGCATTTCTCTTTGTGAGTCCTTTATACACTTTTATACTTTCTAAAGGGTTTTGGGTTGAATTAGAAGAAATTACATAGATTTATATTAGGATTTGTTTGACATATAGCTAAAAACTGAGAATCTGCATTGTGTATAGATTAAGATCTAGGATCTGAGTCAGCGATACCCTAGTTCATGTCCTAACTCTGCCACATAATGACTGTGACCCACTTGGTAAGTCACTCAACCTCTTAGTGCCCTTTTGACCTTTCTGAGACTCTAAATTGTAGAGAAAGAACTAATTTTCTTTGGTAAAGGTCTCCTCACTGGGTGCTCTCATACATTGATGAAATCATTGATCTGATTTAAAAAAATAAGTGTAAATGATGGATGTTCTTGCAAGTGACAGAAAGCTGGGAATGATGCATAAATTCCAAACACAGAGCAGCGATGGTTCTACTTTATGTTACTCTTATCAGATCATAACTGATGTACCACGTTTCGATCCAAGTACCACATTTTAGACAGTACATAGATAAGTCAGAGTATGTCCTAGGAATGGTATCTAGGTTGATGAAATGCATCTAGTTCATGGAATAATAAGATTAATTAAAGGAACTGGAGATGTTTAGTTTGGAGAAGAGAATACTTAGGGGTGCTATGAGAGTTATTAAGGTCTATTATGTGGAAGAAAGTAGGCTGATTCTGTTTGATCCCATATAGCAGAATAATGAGCAATAGGTAGAAGTTACAAAGTAGAAAACGTAGATTGGATATAAAGAAAGCCTTACCAATAATTAGAGCATCAGGTTTCCTTCATTGGAGGCCTTCCTTTCAAAGCTGGGTGAATATGTTTTTATAAAGTGTTCTTTTTCATGTACAGTATAAACTCTATGATTGCTCAAATCTCAAATCTCAACAACCTCAAATATGCAGATGATACCACTCTGATGGCAGAAAGTGAAGAAGAGTTAAGAACCTCTTGATGAGGATGAAAGAGGATAGTATAAAAACTGGCTTGAAACTTAACATTAAAAAATAGTAAGATCTTGGCAACTAGTTCCATCACTTCCTTTCAAATAGAGTAAGAAAAAATGGAAGCAGTGTCCTATTTTATATTCTTGGTCTGAAATGACTGCAGATAGCCACTATAGCCATGAAATTAAAAAATGCTTGCTCCTTGGAAGGAAAGCCATGGCAGGTCTGGACAACATACATCACCTTGACAACAAAGGTGCCAAGTCAAAGCTGTAGCTTTTCCAATAGAAATGTATGGCAGTGAGAATTGGGCAATAAGGAAAGCTGAGCACCACAGAATTGGTGCTTTCAAATTGTGGTGCTATAAAAAACTTTTGAGAGTCCCTTGGACAGCAAGGAGAGCAAATAAGTCAATACTTCAAGAAATTAATTCAGGCTATTCACTGGAAGGTTGAATACTGAAGCTGAAGCTGAAGTACTTTGGCCATATGATGACAGGATGGGACTTTTTGGAAAAGACTGTGATGTTGGGAGAGATTGAAGGCCTAAGGAAGAGGAGAGGGCAGAGGATAAGGTGTATAGATAGTGTCATGGAAACAACAAACATGAACTTGGACAGACTTTGAGAGATAGTGGAGCAAAAAGAGACAGACATGACTGAACAACAATAATTCTTTGAAATCCAAAGCAACAAGCAACCATTATGTATCTTGCACAGAATCAAGAGACTCAACATTTAGATTAGAGCTGGGTTCCATTCTCAACTCTGTCACCTATGTGATACTTTGATATGTGGTATAATGGATAGAGCTTTAGACATAGAGTCAAGGAGGCCCTTGATTTGACATACTTCAGAGAACACTTTCTGTCTGTGTGACCTTAGACAAGTCATTATCTTGCTTGGCATGGTAGACAGAAGGTTGAATTTACAGTCAGAATACCTGTTTTCAAGTCTTGCCTCTAACACGTACTAGCTGGTCACCCTGGACCAGTCATTTATCTCCTCAGTACCTATGATGGGTGGATCTGATTCAGGCCAGTCCCCTGTTATTTTAGGTTTTGTGTTGGAATGAAATGGAACACTCACAGGTCATTCAGCAGTTAAAAAATAAAGTTTACTTAGCCATAGCATGTAGAGGATATCCACCAAAGCCCTTAGCTTGAGTAGACTCAGGCTTTCCCATTCTAGTCCCCACCTCCTTATGGAAAGATATGGTTAGCAGGTCATGAGGTTACTCAGGTGTTCTTGGGATATCCATCATGTCAGAAATATCTGTACTCCATATGGTTGAATCTTTTTATTCCCATAGAAGACCAGGAAGTAACTCGGTATCACCAGAGAGCACCAGATAATCCCATCATGGGAGCTGAAGCTTGGGTTTTAAGTCCTTGCATCATTCAAGTCCACAGGACCCCCTTGGGAAGGGGAAGGGGGAAAAAGACAGGGAGGGTGAACCTGCACTACTAGTGGTCCTACCATAATACCCTAGGTAACTCTGTAAGACACAAAGTTGCTGAACAGTCATTTACTTATTCTGCAGTAGAAAGGGCATCTCCTTAACATTTGCCTACATTATTGAAATGCCAGGTCTAGACAGAATAGAGGTTACTTAACCTCACTTGGACTCAATTCCTTTATTTTTGAAAGGTATGATGTGTCATCTGAAGAGGGTGGATTAGATACTCTCTGAAGTACCTTCTAGATCTTTAATACTGAAGTATGAAAAATAGAGTATTTTAAGTGTTTTAATTTGGTTTTAACTCCAAGTAAAAGTTGTAAAAACAGTTTATCCAATAGTATGCCTACCAAAATATTAGAAATGATACATTTACATTATTTGTCCTGTTTTGAAAAAATAAATACTCCCTTCAGTATGTGTCTGTGCTTACCATACAAAATAGATTAAAATGTTTCAAGGAAGTAGAAGGATCTTTGGAAAAAGAAAAAAAAATTTCTTTAGAGTTGGCCTGCGCAACAAACTTCCTGTGAGCCGCTTGTGTCTCACCAAAGGATTTTGGGTGCCACAAAAAAAAAAATGTAGAGGATGGAAAAGAAAGTAAAGATGTAATGAATGCTGTGTCTGTGCCTCACTTAATCCACCTTCCACTGGTCACTATTGTGTCTGTCATATAATTTGGTGGATGGGTTGCTGTTGCACACTCTCTCCTGTTTGTCACGTGACCTATGGTAACCAACCACCTCAGTCTGTCTTTAGTCTGAGAGGAGTGAGAATCATATCTTTTCCCTATGTTTTTGGTCATTATGGGCATTGAACAGGGTCAAAGTGAGTGTAGCCACATGCCAATGCAACTGACACCCTCTATGTGATGAGTGGCAACAACATGAGGGCTTCTCCGTCTCTCTAGCTGCACAGCCACCCTCCAAGTTACATGAGTGTCTGGCACTCTGTCCAAAGTCAGACATTCAGTTCATTATTTCTTTGCAAGTGAGCAGTTGCTGTGGAGATTTTTTTGTTCTAGCATTAAATTTTTTGGGGTGACTTTGTAAAATGGGTGATAAAAAGAAATGTAAGATCAAATCAGAACATAAAATATTGAATCTGGAGTGGACAAATAAATACTTGTTTACTTCCACGAGAGACAAAATATTGTACCTTGTTTTCTGAGAAGTATTAGCTGTTCCAAAGAAATACAATCTTTGTCATCATTTCGAATCAAAACATCTTGCCTTATGCAAATTGGACACCAGTGACAAACAAGTTAAAACATCCAAATTGCTGAAAAATCTCAGTGGGGAACAATGGTTTTTCAAGGAAGTAAACTCAGAAAATGAGGCAGTTACTAAGGTTAGTTTTCAGATTTCTAAAGAAATCTATTTCAAACATGTTTCAAACTGATTGCTGACAAGAAGTGTAATATGTCCCATTAACAAAACGTAAACAGTAAGAAAATTTGAAAAATGTATTAAAACTTGTACTGCCTAGCAAAGTAATTTTTTTAACATTAATGTGATTGAATGATAAATAAAAATCTTAAGTAATAAGTATAATTAATTGATATTAGTTAAAATTTCACTTTTAAAGTATGGTTTATTTGCAAAATAGTTTAATCATTAATTATACCTTGGAAAGTGAGGCCCTAAAAACCTATCTGTGGCTCTAAGAGGTTTAACATATTTTAATTTTGGCCTCTGTCTACTTCCAAGTTGTGTAGGTCTGCTTTAGAGGCTATCATTATCCTCATTCACAAATATCCATATGAGATTTTATGCCGTATTAAATTATAGCATGCTTTTTTACCCTTTCTCTGTAATTGATCAACAAGAAAACTATCGAAATCTGGAGACTATACATCCTTCTCTGCTATACACTTATCTGTGGCCCCTAGAGGGCACTAAAGATTGATTTTTTTTTTAAAATTAATTTTCCCCTCCAAAAGAGAGCAGTTAACATTCAGAAAGGGTTGCAAGACAGATTCCTTTTATTTGATAGTTTTGGGGGCAATATTACTTGTGCTTTCATATTTCTGGGGTACTTGTACTACTTGTGGTACCCATAAAGTACCATGTTTAAATAGCAAATGCTCAGGTTTGATTATGAATTACCTTAATTAATAAAGAGCAAAAGTCATCAACTCTAAACTTTTTAAACTTAGACCACGGTTTGATTACATAGCTACAACTTGATATTGTGTAACTTAAAAAGGTTCGAGAGACATAGTTTCTGGGTAATTTAATAATTTTATTAATAAGGCAAGCAGGTAATTAATAAAAGATGGTCATTTGGCCCTCTCAGACCAAAGACAATCATGGCAGGTGGTTCACAGTTTATATACCCTCCTGAAGAGTAAGTGTTCAATGAGGGCATGATGTTATACTTGGACAGAGAAATTATCGCTTTACTAAGACTATAGTGGAAGAAGTGACACTTTTAAAACAGGACTTTTCTTTGGTGTGTTACTTAAAAAAATAAAATAGAATAAAATTGTGAATAAGTAAAGAAAATGTACTGATGAAAGTCTTTATGTGTATGATTTTTTGCACACTAAGACAAAATTGAGTTGAAATAAAAAAATCTTAATAAACAAAATGAATATTTAATGACTGTGATACTTCAGAAACAAAATATACGGTCATTTAAAAAGCCCTTCCCAAATTCTGTGACTTTTTTTTGTGTGTCCCCTGTGATCATTATGACATGGCCTCAACATCTTTTTGGGGTACACATAGGGGCCCTGAGATTCATTTCGGAATGATGATAATGGCATTACAGTGAGAATTCTGCCTTGCTCTCAAGCCAAGGAAAGGCTTGGGGCAGACTTAGTAGCCTGTCTATGACTCTCATGAAACTTCTCCACCTTTTTTTTTTTCAGTTCAATAGGCATTGATTAAACACCTATGATATGTAGGGCTATGTGGGAGGCATTGGGTGAACAAGGAGAAATATAACCTAGGAGCTTTTCTCAAGGACTTACAATCTAATGGGAGGGGGCTAGAGAGGAGGACAAGCACAGAAACAACTGGGATACAAGAAAAATAGACATAAGGACAAAAGAAAGATTCAAGCAAAGTGTTTGAGGAGGAGGAAATCAGTTCTACTCCCTGAGTGACAGGTCAAGGAATATCAGAAAAAGCATCAAGGAGAATATTAGATCTGAATTCAACTTAGAAGAGAAAGAGAGACATTAATAGATTGAGGCTGTAGGGGAAGAATCCATTCCAAGCATGAAGGGAGGGTTTGAGCAAAGACCCAGAGAGAGGACCCAGAGAGGGCTTGGAAAGAACCAGAACTAGAGGTTAGCCTAGTTTGGTTATAATGTAGAATATGCGGTTTTAAGTCAACTCAATTAAATTAAAAATGTAATGTAAGTATTTACTCTATATTATAATAATAATTACTGTTTATGGATTTCATGGTTTACAAGGATATATATTTATATGTGAATTTCATTTTATCTTCCCAATAACCTGGGAAAGTAGGTGCTATTAATATCCTCATTTTACAGATAAAAAAACTGAGACTAAGAAAGGGTAAGTGACTTGCTCACAATCATATAGTTGGAAAGTGTTTCTCCTCAACATTAAAGATTAAGAAAAATGAAAATAGTGCCTATATTCTTTTGAAAGTGTGGGGGACAGAGTATAAACAAATAAGCTAATAAAACAATAATTTGGAGTTCAGAGGAGTGATAACTGTAGACAGTAAGAAATAAAACTGGACAGGTAAGTTGGATCTAGATAATAGAAAGCTTCAGGATCTTGAATTTCTGCTTTATTTGGCTGGGATATGGAAAGGTGTCTGAGAAAAGGAGAAAATTGCTAAACAGTGTATGTGGAAGACAGCTCAACCAGTGGAATGGAGGGTGGATTAGAGAAGGGACAAGCTGAATGTGGAAAGATCAATTAGGGGGCTATTGAAACAATCTAACTGAGAAGAAATAACATCTTAAACTAGGGAAGTACACAGGGAGCAAAGAGGAAGGGTCCTATAGAAGTGACAGAAATGACAATCTTTGGCATTTTGTTTGGGAGGAGAGAAAAAAAGATGAATCCAAGGTTATGATCTTATGTGGTCAGATGCAGAATGGTGGTGCTGTGAATCGAAATAGAGAAGCTGAGAGAAGGGGATATAGAGCAGGGGAGATAAGCAGTTCTATTTTGATAAAATGGAGTTTGAAATGCCAGTGAGACATGCAGATTGAGATATTCAGCAGGTAGTTAAAAATATGCGACTGCAGCTAGAAGAATAATTGGGGGATTAGAGTTAGATATAGATTTGGGAGTCATTTGTAGATCATTGAAGCTATGAGAGTAAAATACCTTGCCAATGAAGAGAGTGTAAAGAGAGGAAAATAGAGAACAAAGGACAGAAAATCGAGATAAACTAGTGCTTAAGGAAAAAAAATAAGATCAAGTATGACTATTAGGGACCAAAGAAGAACAGAAGGAGGGAGAATCAGGTGATCACAGATTTATAGAATTTAGAGGTTGAAGGGACTTTAGAGGATACTCCTTTTTCTGAAGGTGAGAAAACAGAGGATTAAAGGGGCTAACTGACTGTCCTCAGTATCTTATCTGATAGTCAATAATAGATCCGGTATTTAATCAGGGCTCTCTCAGTCCAAATCCAGTGGTTTTCTCCCATACCACATTGGAACAATAATTTACCAGAATAATAATCATGTTATGTTTATATATTACTTCAGGATTTATGAAGTAGTTTCCTCATAGTAGACCTCTAGCATAGGGAGGACTGACATTATTACTCCCATTTTGAAAGTGAAGAAACTGAGGTTTAGCAAGGAAAAGTGATTTGCTCATTGTCCCAGAAAATCAAAGCTAAGATTCAAACCAGCTCTCTTAACCTGGCATTTTCTGCTTCTCTACTGCACCAAGTGCCCTCTCCCAAGAGATAAGAAGACATAGAAATCCATATAGATTGTCTACTGTGTCTGATGCTGGAAAACACTCAAGGATGGTGAGGGCAAGAGAAATTTAAAAAATTGCTATTGGATTTAGCTGTCATGGCATCAGTTAATCATTAAACATTTATTAATCACCTACTATATGTGAGGCACTGTGCTAAGCACTGGGTCACAGTTACTTTGGAGGGAGCTGCTTCGGTAAAGCAATGGGGACAGAACCCATATTGTAGGATGTGGAGTAATAAGCTAGTGGTAGTGAAAATCTCTTCAATATCATTTATGTGTATTGAGAATGTCCATCTCCAGAAATCCTGCTAGGTCTTGCTGGTCTAGTTGTTAAGATTTGTAATATAACATATGACAAAGAAAAACTGTTGTTCACAGAAGCCTTAAAAATAGATTGTACAGCCCCATAGTTGGAAAACTACATATTTTCATATATGTTTTTAGAACATTATTAAATGAATACATATATTTTAAAAATAGCAGGCTTTTTTCATAGCAGAATATCAATTGATATTCGTATAATTTTCACGTTGTAAGATGTTAAGCACTTAAGCGTTGTCTGATCTTTTAGAACTTGTCATTTTCTCTTTCTCTCTGTGTGTATGTGTGCATGTCCTTGCTGAGTCAGCATTGCACAGTAGTTCTTTATAATTCATGAATTCAGTTGGTTTTAACTTATTTTTTCATGTTACATTTCACTTGTTTTATACAATCTGAATCACTGAATTGGAGTCAAGATCTCATCTCTTTGGCTCAACACTTCATAGTAAAATGAAACATTTCATGTTCTTAAAAAAAAACCCTTCCAAATTACACATTTTAACTGATAAAATAAAATCAAGGATGTGAAATCAAAGAGAGAATGGAGTCATGAAAAGGGAAGCCATAAAATGTTTAATTATCTATCTATCAGGGAACAAAAGATAAATTGTAAGGTTCAATTCATTTTAGTAAACATTTATTAAGCCCTAGGATAGTCTGGGTAAGGGTGTAGATTCACATTTTAGATGATACAGGTATGAAAAATAACCAATTCTATTTCAATCCTGCTGTAGATCTGTGATTTCATTAATATGGGTACTTCTTCCACCAGGGCAGTTCTCACTGAATCCATGTCTTTTTCCTGCATAATATTTTGTTTATATATTTCTTTAAGTCTTGCATAGAGGATCTACCTTGGTACTCCATTGGCATTCCTTAGATTCATGAAAAAGAGAACATACACAATACAAAATAAAGCATGGTAATCATGTAAGAGAGGCAGAAAAAGTGTTATGTGGAATCCTTGGTGATGGGGGAAGGATGCCATGAGGGCAACTAGGTGGTGCAGTAGATAGTGCTAGGCCTGGAGTTCAAGGAAAATGTGACTTCAAATCTGACCTCAGACATTTACTAGCTGTGTGATCCTGGGGAAGTCACTTAGCCTATGTTTGCCTCAGTTTTTGATTATAACAACACCTATCTCTCTGGGTTGTTGTGAGGTTTAAATGAGATAATATTCATAAAGTGCTTAGCATAGTGCCTGACTCATAGGAGGTACATTTAAATCCTTATTTCTTCCCCTACCCCATTCCTGCCATCCTCATTGCCGACTGTTAGGATAGGGTATATTTCCTGGATAGTTAATAAACAATATTTGTCTTGGAGATGATATCTGAGTTGGGTTTTGGACAATAGATAGGAATTCATTTGGTAGAAAGGAAAAGAGGAAGTTATCTCAGGAACAAGGAAGATTATGAACCAAGTTAGGTAGGCAGGAAAGTATAGAATATGTACAGGGGATAATGAATAGTCCCCCTTTTGCTGTATCATAGAGATTGAAGGGAGGGATATAAAATCAAACTGGAAAGGTTGTGGAGGGCACTGAGAACCAGGAAGGGAATTTGAGCAGGACTCAGGAAGCAATAATGAGCTTATCTAGGTGATTAGAAAGCTATTGTCTCTCTATTCCCACCATGGTGAGATACATGGTAGCACACATACAACAGTGTCACACACATAATATAGGTGCTTACTTCACTCAGCATCAGTTCATATAAGACCTTCCAGGTTTTTATGAAGTCTGCCTGCTCATCATTTCTTATAGTGCAATAGTATTCCAGTACATTCACATACCACAACTTGTTGATGGATGTCACCAAGAATTCCAGTTCTTGGCAACCACAAAAACAGCTGCTATAAATATTTTTGTACATGTGGGTCCTTTTCCAATTTTTATGATATCTTTGGGGTACAGATCCAGAAGTGGTATTTCTAGGTCAAAGGTATGCACAATTTTATAGTCCTTTGGGCATAGTTCTAAATTGCTTTCCAGAATGGTTGGATCAGTTCACAACTCTACCAACAATGCATTAGTGTTCCAATTTTTCCACATCTTCTCCAACATTTATCATTTTCCTGTTTTGTCATGTTTGCCAATCTGAGAGGTGTGATGTAGTACTTTAGAATTGTTTTGATTTGTATTTCCTTAATCAATAGTGATTTAGAGCATGTTTTCATATGACTATATATAGCTTTAATTTTTTCCTCTGAAAAACTGCTCGTTTGACCATTTATCCTTTGACCATTTATCAGTTGGGGAATGACTTACATTCTTATATATTTGACTCAGTTCTCTATATGTTTTAGAAATGAGGCCTTTATCAGAGGCACTGGCTATAAAAATTATTTCTCAGCTTTCTGCTTCCCTTCTAATCTTGGTTGGCTTTGTTTGTGCAAAAACTTTTCAATTTAATGGAATCAAAATCATCCATTTTGCATTTCCTAATGTTCTCTATCTCTTGTTTGGTCATAAATTCTTCCTTTCTCCATAGATCTGACAGGTAAACTATTTCTTGCTCTCCTAGTTTGCTCATAGTATAAACCTTTATATGTAAATCATTTTACCTATTTTGACTTAATCTTGTTGTATGGTGTAAGATGCTGGTCTATGCCTAGTTTCTGCGATACTATTTCTAGTTTTCCTAGCAGTTTTTGTTACATAGTGAGTTCTTATCATAGAAACTGGATTCTTTGGATTTATCAAACAGTAGATTACTATAGTCATTGACTACTATATCTTGCATGCCTAACCTATTCCACTGATCTACTACTCTATTTCTTAGCCAGTACCAAGTAGTTTTGATGATTGCTGCTTTATAATACATTTTAAGATCTGGTACAGCTAGGCCACCTTCCCTTGCATTTCTTTTCATTAATTCCCTTGATATTCTGGACCTTTGTTCTTCCAGATGAATTTTGTTATTGTTTTTTCTAGCTTTATAAAAATTTTTTTTTGGCAGTTGATTGGTATGACACTGAATAAATAATTTAATTTAGATAAAATTTAGATAGATAGAATAGAATTTATAATATTAGCTCAGCCTACCCATGAGCAACTGATATTTTCCCAATTATTTAGATCTGACTTTATTTGTGTGAAAAGTATTTTATAATTGTGTTCATATAGTTCCTGGGTTTGTCTTAGCAGAATGACTCCCACATATTGTATAATTTCTAAAGAAACTTTAAATGGAATTTTTCTTTCTATCTCTTGCTTTTGGACTTTATTAGTAATATATAGAAATGCCAATTATTTATGTGGATTTATTTTATATCCTGCAACTTTGCTGAATTTGATTATTATTTCAAGTAATTTTTTACTTGATTCTCTAGGATTCTCTAAGTGTACCATCATATCATCTGCAAAGAGTGACAGCTTTGTTTCTTCTTTGCCTAACCTAATACCTTTAATTTATTTTTTCTTCTCATTGCTAAAGCTAATATTTCCAGTATGATATTGAAGAACAGTAGTAATAATGGACATCCTTGTTTCACTCCTGATCTTAGTAGAAATGCATCTAGGTTATCCTCATTACATATAAAGCTTGCTGATGGTTTTGGTACATGATACCTATCATTTTAAGTAAGACTCCATTTATTTCTATGTTCTCTATTGTTTTTCTTTTTCTTTTTTTTTTATAATTAATTAAGTTATTTTTGGTTTTTAGCATTCACTTCCATAAAATTTTGAGTTTCTATAGTGTTTTTAATAGGAAAAGGTATTATATTTTGTCAAATAGCTTTTCTGCATCTCTTGAGATAATCATATGATATTTGCTGGTTTTGTTGTTGATATGGTCAATTATGCTGATTGTTTTCCTAATATTGAACCACCCCCGTATTCCTGGTATAAATCTTATGTGGTCATAGTGTATTATTCTTGAAATAAGTTTCTATAATCTATTTGCCAATATTTTATTTAAAATTTTTGCATCTATATTCATTAGGGAAATTGGACTATAATTTTCTGTCTGTTTTGGCTCTTCCCAGTTTTGGTATCAGCACCACATTTGTATCATAAAAAGAATTTGGTAGAACTCGTTCTTTGCCTGTTTTATTGAAATTAATTGTTCTTTAAATGTTTGATAGAATTCACTTGTAAATCCATCTGGCACTGGAGATTTTTTCTTAGGGAGTTCGTTGATAGCTTATTGAAAATTTCTTTTTCTGAAATGGGATTAAGTATTTCATTTCCTCTTCCCCTAATCTGGGCAATTCATTTTTGTAAATATTCATCTATTTTACTAAGATTGTCAAATTTATTGGCATACAGTTGAGTGAAATAGCTCCTAATTATTGTTTTTATTTCCTTTTCATTGGTGATGAATTCAACCTTTTCATTTTTGATGCTGGTAACTTGGTTTTCTTCTTTCTTTTTTTAAAATCAAATTAACCAAAGGTTTATCATTTTATTGGTTCTTTCATAAAACTAGCTTTTAGTATTATTTATTTATTCAGTAGTTTTATTAATTTCAATTTTATTAACCTCTCCTTTGGTTTTCAGAATTTCTAATTCGGTATTTAATTGGGGATTTTTAATTTGTTCGTTTTCCACCTTTTTTTCATTGTGTGCCCAATTCATTGATCTCCTCTTTCTCTATTTTATTCATGTAAGCATTTAGATACATAAAACTTCCTGAAGAACTGCTTTTGCTGCATCCCATCAGTTTTGTTATGTAGTCTCATTATTGTCTTTCTCTTGGATGAAGTTATTGATTGTTTCTATGATTTGTTGTTTGAACCACTCATTCTTTAGCATTAGATTATTTAGTTGCCAATTGATTTTTAGTCTATCTTTCCATGGCCCTTTGTTACATGTAATTTTTATGCATCATGATATGAAATGGATGCATTTAATATTTTTACCTTTCTGCATTGGATTGTGAGGTTTTTATGCGTAACTTGTGGTTAATTTTTGGGGAGGTGCCATGTAAAGAAGGAGGTATATTCCTTTCTATCTCCATTCATTTTTCCCCAGTGGTGAACCATATCTAACTGTTCTAAAATTCTATTCACCTCCTTAACTTCTTTCTTGTTTATTTTGTGGTTAGATTTATCTAGCTCTGGGAGAGGTTGTGGTCCCCCACTAGTATAGTTATGTTGTCTGTTTCTTTCTGACTCCCTTAACTTCTCTTCTAAAAATTTGGATGGTATACCACTTAGTGTATATATGTTTAGCAATGACATTACTTCATTGTCTGTGATACCTTTTAGCACGATGGAGTTTCCTTCCTTATCTCTTTTATTTAGATCTATTTTTGCTTTTGCTTTGTGTGAGATCAGAATTGGTATCCCTGCTTTTTTTTTTTTTACTTCAGCTGAAGCATAATATATTCTGCTCCAGCCTTTTACCTATACTCTGTGTGTATCCCTCTGCTTCAGATGTGTTTCTTGTAAATAACACATTGTAGGATTATGGTTCTTAATCCACTCTGCTATCTACTTGCATTTTTATGGGAGATTTTATCCCATTCACATTCAGAGTTAATATTACTATCTGTATCTTTTTCTCCATCCTATTTCCCCCTCCCCATTTATGCTTTTCTCTCTCCTTTCTCCCTTTGCCTCCTCACTAGAGTTTTATTTCTACCACCACCTCCCTCAGTCTGTCCTGCCTTCTATTAGTCCCTTTCCTTCCCCTTTACCCTTACTACTTCTTTCCTCCTTTTTATTCACCCCTCCCTTTACTATCCCCATTACCCTTCTACTTCCTACAGAATAAGTTACATTTCTATGGCTAACTGATGATGTTATTCCCTTTTTGAGCCAAATCTGATGAGAATAAGGTTCAAACAATGCTCATCTCCCTCCCATCTTTCCCTCTACTATAATAGGTTTTGTGCCTTTTCATGTGATGTAATTTACCCTTGTCTGCCTCCTCCTTTCCTCTTCTCCCAGTACAATCCTTTTATACCACTTGATTAGATGTTTTTTATCATCACATCAAAATCGACATATACCCATGCCTGCTGTCTATATATACCCTTTTAAATGTCATAATAATGATACAGTTCTCAAGAGTTATAAGTGTCATCTTCCCCTGTAATGTAAACAGTTTATCCTTATTAATAACATGTTGGTTTTTTCTTTCCTGTTTACCTTTTTATGCCTTTCTTGAGTCTTGTATTGAAGATCATATTTTCTGTTGAGCTCTGGTCTTTTCATCAGAAGGTTTGGAAATCCCCTATTTCATTGAATGTCCATCTCCTTCCCTTAAAGATTATGCTCAATTTTTCTGGATCAAGTTGATCCTTGTTTGTAAGCCAAGCTCCTTTGTCTTGTGCAATATCACATTTCAAGCCCTTTGATCTTTTAATGTAGAAGCTGCAAAGTCCTGCATAACCCTGACTGTAGTTCCATGATATTTAAATTATTTCTTTTTGGCTGCTTGCAGAATTTTCTCTTTGACATGGTTATTTTTGAATTTGGCTACAATATTCCTTGATGTTTTTGATTTGGGATCTCTTTTAGGAGGTGATAGGTGATGACTATTTTACTTTCTGGTTCTAGGACCTCAGGGCAGTTTTCCTTGATGATTTCTTGAAAGATGCTGTCCAGACTCTTTTTTTTCATCATGGTTTTC
This sequence comes from Phascolarctos cinereus, assembly GCF_003287225.1. Classification (NCBI taxonomy): domain Eukaryota; kingdom Metazoa; phylum Chordata; class Mammalia; order Diprotodontia; family Phascolarctidae; genus Phascolarctos; species Phascolarctos cinereus. The sequence goes on along the minus strand of NW_027555736.1, from coordinate 94,854,869 downwards.
AGGCAGACCAATAATTTTTGTATTGCCTCTCCTAGATCTGTTTTCCATGTCAGTTGTTTTACCAATGAGGTATTTTTCAATTTCTTCTTCTTTTTCATTCTTTTGTTTTTGTTTGACTGATTCTTGATATCTCATAGAGTCATTAACTTCCAGTTGCCCAATTCTAATTTTAATGAATTGTTTTCTTCTCTTACATTTTGTACCCCCTTTTCCATTTGGCCCATTTTACTTTTTAAGGAGTTCTTTTCAGTGAGTTTTTGTTCCTCCTTTTCCATTTGGCCAATTCTGCTTTTTAAGGAGTTGATTTCTTCAGTGTACTTTTTTCCATTTGACCAATTGTATTCTTTAAGGACTTGTTTTCTACAGTTAGTATTTGTACTTCCTTTTCCAAGCTGTTGGCTCTGTCTTGCATACCTCTCATTTCTTTTCCCAATTTTTCTTCTTCTCTTATTTGACTTTAAAAATCCTTCTTAAGCTCTTCCAAGAAGGTGTTTTAGGCTTGAGACCAATTCAGATGTGGGTACATTGACAATGTGGATTCTTCTGAATTTGTGCCTTGATCTTCCCTGTCCCCATCGTAAGAATCTATGATCATTGTCTGTTTCTGCTTTTTGCTCATGGTGTTCACCTATTTCCTGACTCTTTTTTTTTAAGTTGAGCTCTCCTACTGAAGCACAGGGGGCACTGACCCAAGCTTCTTATTCTGGGAGCCTGGGACCTGGTTATTGGCTTTGTGTGCTGGGTCCTCAGGTGCTGGAAGCTGGATGCTATAGGTGTCTGAGAGCTTACTTGCTGCTGAGCTAGGTTAGCAACACTGGAGCTCTTGGGGTGGAGTTGGGAAGTCTAGCCCCTGGAGGGTGTCTGCACATCCAGGCTTCTTTAAAGCACTCGAATGTTTGGCTGCTAGAGGATATCTGCCAGCCTGGAGTTATACCTTCTAGAGTTGTGCTTCCTGAAGTTGTGTTGAAGCACCAAAATATTTGACTGCTGGAGAATGCCAGTGCACATAGAGGTTTTCCATGGTTCCCTTAACTGTTCTGAGGCCCTTGGGATTCTTGTTGGCACTTACTTGCTCCACCACCTGGGGCTCAGGAATTCCCCAATGCTTTGCTGAGGTGGGGCTTTTTGCTGGCTTGCTGGGACTCCTCCTGTCCTGTACTGCTCCCCCTGCCCCAGAGCGAGAGGAGCATTTCCCATTAATCCCCCAACCTTCCCTGGACTACAAGACTGCTGCATCATGTCTTTCTGCTGGCTCAGCTATTCCAAGGTTTTTCCTGGGGTGATATTTTCTTGACTTTCAGAGGTCAATAAGGGAGGGGGGGAGCAATCTACTTCTTACTTTGTCATCTCGGCTCCTGGAAGTCCTGGAACTGTGCTTGAAGGACTATAAAACTATATATCCTTTGACCCAGCAATACCACGGCTAGGTCTGTACCCCAAGAGATCAAAGAAAAAGGAAAAGGTACAAAAATATTTATAGTACTCTTTTAGTGATGGCAAATTCGAAATTGAGGGGATGCCTGTCAATTAGGGAATGTCTGAACAAATTGTGATATGTGATTGTAATGAATAGTATTGTGCTATAAGAAATGACAAATATGATGGTTTCAGAAAAAACCTGGAAGATGTATATGAACTGATGCAGAATGAAGTGAGCAGAACCAGGAAATCATTGTGCACAGTATTTGCAATATTGTAACAATGATCAACTATGAAAGACTTAGCTACTCTTGTCAGCACAGTGATCCAAGATAATTCTGAAAGACTCATGGTGAAATATTCTATCCACCTAAGAGAACTAATGAGCTCTGAGTGCAGATTGAAGTAAAAATTTTCACTTTTTCTTGCTTTTTTTTTTTGCAACATGGATAATACGGGAATTTTCCATGATTTTACATGTATTGTATTGACATTGTATTTCTTGGCTTCTCAATGTTTTGGGGAAGGGCAGGAATGAGGGAGAGATTTTGATACTCAAAATGTTAAAAAAAATGCTAAAATAAATAAATAATTGATTAATTAAAAAAATAAATCTAAAGTTGTTTGAAAAAAACACAGATGCTGTCAAAAATAAAATAAAAAATATACAGGTAGGACCTATCAAATCTTCCTCTTCTTTTTTTTTTTGGCAATTTATATAAATGCATTTGTATGAAACTAGCCATTCTTCATATGCTTTTATAAAATGTTGAAAAATAATAAATCTATTAGTTATTACACAGAGAATCTTACACTTTATGCATGATCTTAGCACAATGCCTGACACATGGTAGGTACATAATAAATGTTTATTAATTGATGCAATGATTTATTTCTGAATTATTATCAATTTGTTTGCAAAGAATGTTAGCTATTATCAAATATGCTACAGAAAACTACTTGCTGGATAAATTAGCAAAAAAAATGCATTGAGGGTATATTTAATCCAGCGTATTTCTCTAGAGTAATGAAGAAGTTTTGTCTCAGAGCTAGAGAACTAGTATCTCGTTCCTAAGGGCAATCCATCCAGGTTAATTATGAAATGTGTGATATTTCATGTTTGCAAATCCACTTTGACTGAGAAGTGAGAGTTATAGATGAGGAAGGAGAAGAGGAAGAAGTTGAGAAAGGATTGCCCAAATGAAACCTTTAATATGGAGTAAAAATCTGGGAGGGATTTTAGCTCAACGTAAGCTATAAAATATCCTATTAAAAATCCACATTAAGTTCTAATCTTCACTTTGTTATTGGGAAACTCTGAAGAGACTATTTTGTTTCAAATTATCTGGGGTGTGAAGACTTAAGTGTTAGAAATCTTAAGAAGTGGAGCTTTTGTTAATGTTATTTGAAAGTCATTTTCAGGTTATTAATATTGTCAGTTTTGCATATGAGTTTTGATGTTATAAACTATTATTTTAAGATCAGGTTTTTTTAACATCTTAAATCAATGAATCTATGATTTGTTAGTTTAAAAATCTGTGCTAATGTTTTGTTTAATTTTGTACTTAGTTTTGTTTTTAATTTGTTTTTAATTCAGCCACAACCTCCCCAAAGCTGTACTCCTGAGGCTCAATGTGACTTGGGGGTAATCCTGGAGTCTTTTCTTTTTTATTATGAAGTTAAAGTTGTGAACTCATAAAAAAGCCATCAATTAGCGATTAAAAGATTATTGGTAACTTTAGAGAGCAGTTTTAAGTGAATGATGAGGTCAGAAGGCAGATTGTGAGAGTTGAGAATACAGCCTTGGGAGAAGAATTGGAAGGGACAGGTTGGCTTTTTCTTTGAGTTTGGATGTAAATGGGGGAAAATAGCCTCTATACATGTATGCTTGAGCCAAGTGGAAGGTTTAAATATGGGAGATACCTGGGTATGTATTAAGATAGTTGGAAAAAAGTAGATAGGAGAGCTTGAAAATTTTTAATAGAAATGACCACTTCTTCTAGGGGTCTTACAATAATGTTCTAATTTGTCGCTCTTATCCACACCATTTCCTCTCTAGTGCATCTTCCATATATCTTTTAAATTGATAATACTAAATAAATAGCACAGGTCCAACCAAACCATCTCCCTAATTAGGAGACTTTAGAGGCTCCTGATTTATGGTATTCTAATTTGAAATTTAAAGAAACAGAATCCAAGATTTTAAAGTTCCAAGGGATCTCACAGATCATCTAGTCCAACCCATACAGTAGAGCTATCCTCACTATAATATATCCAGCAAATTTTCAAGTCCTTCACGGTGTCTTAAATGTATCTTTTCAGATTAATTTCCCATTATTCCCCTCATATACCTTATATTTTAGGCAAACTGGCCTACTTAATGCTCCATGGAGGGAACATTCCTTTTCTCTTTTCTGTTACTTTTCCTAAAATGCTTTCCCTCCTCAGCTCAACTGCCTGCAATCTCTAGTGCTTTCCCTACTTTGGCTCAAGTGATATATTCTGTAAGAGGCCTTTTCTGATTTTTTAACTTTTTTTTTTATATTTTTACATGCTCCCCTTAATTCCTAGAAATTACTTCCTATTTATTTATATCCTTTACATTTATTTATCTGACTGAATTGGATCAGTTATATAGCTGCAAATTCCCCACCACATATCTAATTTTTGTATTTACTTATATGCAAGGATTTGCTGGTAATTGTTTAACAACCAGATCTCAAGGTGGGGAGGAGGTGTATGCACAATATATTTTAAAGTGTAATGCATATTATTAACATTTTCTCCAATTTTTTAAGTCTAGATAATCACCAAAATAGTAAATCAAGTCTTTATTTGAAGAAGTTGTTGAATAATGGGAAATATGTTTATAAAAATATATTGAGGTCACAATGTAGAGGGCCTTGAAAGATAATATAAGGAATTTTAACTTGTTCTATTGGCAATGGGCAATTCAGGGCAGCTAGGTGGCACAGTGGATAGAGTGATATGCCTGGAGTCAGGAAGACTCATCTTCCTGAGTTCCAATCTGGCATCTAATTCTTCTTCTTATTAACAACAACAACATATTATTATAGCAAACATTTATATAGTCCACTCCTGCATATAACTAAATACAAAATATATGCAAAGTAGATACCAAGTAATTTGCGTGGTGGGATATTCATAGCTGGGGACTATCAAGAAAGGCCTCACAGAGGAGGTCGTATTTAAGCATATCTGGTAAGGAGATAAGGGATCTTAAGAAGTTGAGGTGAGGACAGGGAGTGGAGGGACCAGCCTGTGCAAAGTCCAGAGAAAGAGGAGCAATATATAATATGCCTGGATAGGTAGTCTAGAGACAGATTATGAAGGAATTGAAATGACAAACAATAGAGTTTATATTTTGTCTGTAGTCCATAGTAAGTTTCTAGAGATTTTTGGACAGGTCTATGACATAGCCATACCTGTGTTTGATAATTGTGTGAAAGATAGATTGGAGAGAGAAGAGACTTGAGTTAAGGAGACCACGTGACAACCTGAATTAGGGTATGGACTGACAAATGCAAAAAAAAAAAGCAAATGTGGTAGAGCTAGGATCCCCAACACTTTGCAATTGGCTATGAAGGCTAAAAGAGAATAAAGAGCTAGGGGTTGCTCCAAGGTTACGGACTTCTGTAAAAGGAACTAAGAGGTTGGTCAGTCATTTTTTTCAATCATGTCCAACTCTTCATGATGCCATTTGGGTTTTCTTGGCAAAGATACTGAAGTGGTTTGTCATTTCCTTCACCAGCTCATTCTATAGATGAGGAGCCTGAGAAAAATAGGGTTAAATGGCTTGCCCATGGTCACGCAGCTGTTAAGTGTCTGAGATCATTTGAACTCAGGAAGATGTGTCTTCCTGACTTCAGGCTCAGCACTCTATCCATTGTGCCACCTAGCTGCTCCTGGAACTATGGTAGTGTCTCCAATAGAAATAGGAAAATGACAAAGATGGGTAGCTATTGGGCAATATTGGGGAAACACATAATGGGTTATGTTTGGACATATGACATTTAAAATATCTACAGGGCATTAAATTTTCTAATATTTAAAAAAGAAATGAGATTAGGTGATTAGGAAGATTATTTCCTATAGTAAAATTATGTGATTATGAAAGTAGTCTATTAAGACCATTAATCTAGGGGATGCTTGCTGGATGGATTGTAAGGGGGAAAGATTAGAAGGAAGGAGATCAATTTATAGAGTATTGCAATGATCATGGTGTTCGATGATAATGGTCTGAATTTATGTGGTGGCACAATAAACAAAGGTGAAAATGATAAAAAAAAATGAATAAGTAGTCGTTTACCAATGTACTTTTAAATTACTTTGCAAAAATATATTGTTTAACTGAAGGCTGAATAATGTTCCTAAATTTTAGGCTGTATTCCTTTTTCTTATATGCAACTATTCATCTCTCCTAGAGACTACTTTGGGTGTCTACAGATTCCTAGAGTTTCTAATAACAGTAACAAAAACAACAATAGTAACAATACTTAGCCTTTCTATGACACTTTTGGGTTTAGAACATACTTTATGTATATTATTATTTCATTTTATCCTCACAACAACCCTGGGAGATAGGTGCTGTTATTATCCCCATTTTACAGATGATGAAACTGAGGCAGATGCTGTGTCTTGCCCAGGGTCACACAGCTTGTAAGCGTCTGAGGCTATATTAAATTATCTTATTTAGTCTTGTCTTTGTCCAAGATCAGGAATGACTGAGTTGCAGAGCTGGTATGGAGGCAGTTAGGTAGCACATTGGCTAGAGTTTTGGGCCTGCAGTCAGGAAAACCTGAGTTCATATCTTGCCAAATATATGACATGGGGACTTGATACTGTTTGCTATGTTAGTTTTCTTTTCCATAAAATATTGAGGATAATAATTTAGCATGTGTCAGGGATACTAGAAGCCAGCATTTGGATGCCAGATTTAGAGTTGGAACAGAACTTAGATGTTTTCTGATCTAACCTCTTCATTTTATAGATGTGCAAATGAAGAAACAGCCCTGAAGATCTCACTTGCCTAGAGTCACACAGGTGGTAGGGAATAGGATAGCTTGGTTCTAATCAGTGCTTAGTGGGAGTAATCATCCCCTGAAGTGAGCGCATTATTCAAATTTGCATTATTTCCATTGTGCTATAAGCAATTACTGTATTTTATGTAATTATGACTTCAAATAGTGCAAATACAAATGTACACATTGATTTCAAGGGATTCATTATTCATACTTATTTTGACCTGACTGTAGATTCAGGATCCAAATCTGGATTTTTTCATTTAGATCTAGAAAGATGATACATTTTCAATTTACTATACTACTTCTCACCCAGGAGCAAAGAGAGGACAGATTTACTTTAAGAAGCAGAGAAAAGACATAATCAAAGCCAGAAAATCTGGGGCTGTTATTGTAGGCAGAAAGATAGCACTAAACAACTCAATACCCTTGAGGGCATTGTTATATAATTATTGATGTTTATAATGGTGACTCTGACTCCTAAAGAAAGGACAAAATTATGTTCATTCTGCTTTGCTTAAAAAGACATTTTGTTCGCAAATTTATTATGTTTATATTTAAGAAAGTTACCATTAAAATTGTTTCCCTGAAAAGGTTTATCACTTAAAGTGATAAACTTTAATTATCTGTAAAATTCTCTGAAGTGGAACAATGTCCTACAGATGAAATTGTACTGTATTACCTTCTTATGTATGTGGATCAAGAATTCAGGTTCTATTTATCTTTTAAAATAGGTTTTCCCAATTAAGAGAAAGTACAACTTTTTATTTCTACAATGTGATGCAGTGGTTTCCAACTTTGATGGTGTATTCCTCAGTTAAAAACATATTTTGACTAACATGTGTCCCCAATATGTGTATATTTACTATTTTAAATTAAACATGCATAATACTGAAGTACTAATTATGTATATTATAAAACTTAAACAAAAAGTTTAATTTTTTTAACAAAAATTTTAAAAGGGTGAGATAAAGACAAAATAATACTTGATCCTAGGGTTAATAAGGAGCTACTGGAATTTTGTGAGTAGGGGACTGACATGGACAGACCTACACTTTAGGAAAATCACTTTAATAGCTGTATGGAGGTTGTATTGGTGAAGGGAGAGAGACTTCAGGCAGGAAGATCTGCAAAGCTATCATTGATTCTGGAGACAAAAGATAAGGATGTGAACCTTAATAGTGGCCATCAGTGAGTAGAGAGAAAGGGACAGATGTGAAAGATGTGAAGGTAGAACCACAAGAGTTAGCAACTGATTAGATATATAGGGTGAGGGAGAATGAAAAGCTGAAGATTACACTGAGATGGTGAGAACTTGAGGGGCTGGAAAGATTATGGTATACCTAACAGTAAAAGGAAATTTGGATGAGGGGTAAATTTGAAGGGAAAGAAAATGTAACAATACTCGTGATGCAGATCACAATCTAACCATGACTGTTCATCTTGTGGGGCTCATTCTTACTCAAAATGAAAATGTGGAGTTGTTGATTATTACTGCCCCCAAGAACAGAGAATCTTTTTGCAAAATGCCTACTAAAGCCACTAGATGAACTGCAAGGGCAGGGGATGGGGACAGAATTTTCTCTATGGCTCCTGCACAGCTGCTGCTATGCATACCTGGAAGCTCAGAAGAGGGAAGATGAGAGCTTGCACAATAGGAGGAGAAGTGGGGAAGTGTTGGAGGGTAGAGTAGATGTGGTGGTATTGGGGACAACCTCCCCAAGTGGCCAGCTCAACAAGTGCAGTGTGCAATCTGTTTCCCCTCCACCCCCTAATTATCAGAATAAATACCCCTTATAGTCAGTGTATATGCCTTCTCCCTACCTATACCTTGAACACCACTGGTTTAATAGAATGACATTATTTTGAGGCCCCAGACATCTAGGTTCTGAGCTCAGTTTTGTCTTTGAATAGAATTTTGACCTTGGGCTAATAGCTTCTTTTTGGATCTGTTTTCTTCTCTTTAAAATGAAGAGGCTGTATTTGATGTTCTCTGCTACCCATAACATTATGTGATTCGATGACTTATCACTTCTCAGTTTTATTGATTTCATTTTTCAAAAGACCTTTAGTCACAAATATAGAAGAATTATAAGCCAAGAATGAGCCTCCAGTGGCATACATTGGCAATATGTGGAGTGTAGCAATTTTGACTGCTGGGGCAAAGTAGAGCAAAGATCACAAACTTTACCTTGTTAGCTTATCCTTTGCCATTCCTGCTTCTGACTTTATTTGTATGACAACCACCTGTGTTAGGTGAGTTGGATAGATTTTTCTTATCCCAACTCCTCCCAGTTCTTTTAGTTTTGATAAGTAAAGTCAATAGAACACTTAAAGGTGGCCTAAGGGTGACTCAAAGATTTAAAAGGGACTTGGAGCTATAACTTGGATACAGTAGGAGAAGTGAAATAAGCAATTAAAAAACAAATTTCAAAGCCCAGAGTCTTCTGTTACAGTTTGACTGGGCACAACTGTAGTCCACATCACAAAAGAGTCAAAGAGAATTCCTGGGGCTTAAATCTGCACTGATTGAGGCCAGAAGGGAGCAATAAAGAACAGCAAGAATAGAGAAATAACATTGAGGAGGAGGAGCAACAGGTGGCATCAGAGAGAAATGCAAGATCATTACCATGTGATATTTGTGTCTGTGAGCAAATATGTCCTCTGGGCATAGATCTCTGATCACGTGTTTCTTGGACACACACATTCCCTGTGCAGATGCCTTCTGTGTGTTCCCTCGTATTATGCATATTCCTTGAATGTTTTCTTCCCAAGTGTTCACGTAGGTAACCTATGGGAAGGTGTGCTCTTGCCTCTATGAGGAAAATCTTTGTCATTTGTTTCACTACATTGTTTCATCACATGTCTTTTGTTTTGAACTAATATGTCCCCAGGTTGACCTACTAAAATAAAGACATTAGTAGGAGCTTGTAAGCTATGATTCAGATTTTTGAATGACTCAAAATACAGATTTTTTGGGCCCAAGTCTGAGGATGCCCTGTGACACTTTAGCACATCATTATATACAAGTGATGTTGCTGAACTCAGGAAGACATGTTCAAATCCAGCCTTAGGCTCTTAGTAGGTGTGTGATACTGGATTTAACATCTTTTAGCATCAGTTTCCTTATCTGTAAAGTGGGCATAATAATAGTACCTTCCTCTCGGGGGATAGGATGAGGATAAAATGAGGTAATATTTGTAAAGCACATCATCACAAATCTTAAAATGCTATATAAATGCTAGTTATTATATGGGGTGGAGGCTCTCCATTTCTAAATTATCTTCCTTAGAAAATAATTCTAAAACCTTACCTGATGTTCTGTGCTTTCAAGTTACTTCCTTTTATAATTTTAAAGGATTTAAATGGCTCTTAAAAACTCAGTCCTTTCAGTTATAGGAGTCAAAGAGAGAGCTAGCCGTTCAAGAATAATCCAGATCTTTACTTCTTTGGCGTAGGGAAGGATTTTCTCTGTTCCATTCAACAATGGCATCTAGTAGCAAAGCTACTTGCCAGAAGACATCCCTTCCATCAAGTGGAGAGGCAGTTTGAGAGAGTTTGATCGAGGCAGATACACACCGCAGACAGAGATGTAGAGGCAATCAACTGAAGGTGAATGCAGCTTCAAACAGTATGACCCCTACTAGCAGAGAAAAGACTCAAGGGAGAATCATGATATGGAAACCAGCAGACCCTCAGAAATCAGCTGAACAATCCACCCAGGAGAGACTCAGTGCCCAGGGTGGAAGGGGGCTTTGTAAGGATAAGTCAGGAAAAAAATAGGACATTGAGGCCCTGCCTTATAGGAAGAGCTAATAGTTTTGCAACATATATTTTTTACATTTGTGCCTCATTAATATTTTACTCTGTTTGGGGCTACTCCTATCATAAATGCTGTGTATATTTTGGGGGAGAGTATGCCCCAGGTTTATAGGATGAATTTTTTCATAGCTACTATTTTTACTATGCCATCTTAGTAAATGTCCTTGCTAAAAGCAAATTATTTCAACTGCACTGACTTAGAAGTGGGAGCACACCAGTGAGGGCTTGTGAGCTGTAGTTTTAGGAGTATAGCCCCCAACTACTCCTTAGATAATGGAAGCAGTAGCTGCTCACTAGGGATCCAATCCACAAGACAGAATAAAAGAAGTTTTAGACCAGAGGGGTGCTTACATAGTCAAGAAATGCTAGCTGGTATATGTAATCTCAATTTAGACTCCTGCAAAAAGCCAACTTTATCTTAAACTACATTAAGAAAGAAAGTGTCTGGAAGAAGAGAGCCCATAGCATCTGGAATACTGTGGAATATTTTGTTCAATTATTGGCTCCATTTTTTAAGAAGGACTTTTACAAGCTGGTGGGAGTCCAGAGGAGGGTGACTAAGATGGTGTGAAGGGGTTTTAAAGTGTTACCCATTAACAATTTATAGGAACTGGGGGTGTTGTTCCTAGAGATAAGAAGACTTGCAGGTGGAAAGGAGATGTAAGAGCTGTAATTATTTATCTGAAAGGCCTTCCTGTAGAAGAGGAAGTTGTTGTGCACAACTAATTCAGCTCACCACTAGAGCCAGGATCCTATACTAACTTTGAAGGGTAAGGCCAGCTTAACCTTCTATCTCGAATGCGCATTGATGAGGCCAGAGACAAGATGGAAACAACTCTGTTTATTTTTAGCAAAGCACTTACTTATATAGTAAAATAACAGGAACTCTTTCTCAAGTTACAATGAGGTATAGCACGTCCTGTGCACTTATCTGACTCCAATCCCAGGATAGACTGCTAATGACCATGTAATAACTTGGGGAGTTAAAGATTGTTAAAGATCCATACAATGGAGCGCCGAACTTTGCTCAGAGATCAGCAACCGAGAGGGGCCTCCGCCTGTCAGTGAGACCTCATGAACAGCCTGTGGCCCTCTACATCCTTACAGATCCCCAACAACTCCCCCTATTTGTTTTGGACAGAGACGGAGCATAAGAAGCTCAGTTCCAAAGTCCTTTATCTGATTAGCTATGGACCTGAGCAAACACGGTCCAAAACACAGCATGGCCAGCAAAATCAAGCATAATGGCAATAAGGAAGACAATAGAGATATAAACCAATGTCCAAGGTCGTTAAAAGGATTACAGAGTTTATCCAGTCAAGTATACGTTGGGCAGTTTCATCTGGCATCAAATCCTTATCAGCCGCCCTTGCAATATCTTTAGCAATTTCGTATAAGTCATCAATATCCACTGCAATAGTAGAATTTCCAAACAGCCCATTTAGATGTCTACGTATTCTTTGCCAATCCCATTGGGATTTATTGTATTTAACATTGGTAAGGCAAATGAATTCATACCTATAATCACATTTTAAATGTGTTCTATATTCTAAAATATCCAATTCATCACCTATTTTGATAATGGTTTCCTTAATTCCCTCAAGTATATGGTAAAATTAATCATCTATCCTTTTTGTGTTTGAAAACCTTTAGATACATTGCGAGCTAATTGATTCATAAAATCAGCTTGAACCATTTCATTTCTTGTGATAGATATAGATTGAGATAAAGATACAGAAGCAGTTATGATAGCTATAAGTGAAACAATTCCTAGTGCTACACATGAAATACATCTCTTTTTCCTAGCAACTGCTAATTGATTACTTTGATCTATTATTCCAAAAATATGATCAGAATGTGACTCATACCAATCTTTGCTTTTCTCAGGCACCAAGGCAAACTTTTGTTGTGTAATAACAAAAATAATTTGGTCTCTAATCTTGGTTCCTATACATTCAGACATCCTGCAATTAATACAAGTGACATTATATTCTCCTGAATCCACGGCCGTCATATTAACATTCTGTGCTTTTCCCCACATAAATGCATGATTACCAGTCAAACAAACTCACATTGTCATATTATCATGGATGGTCCCTTGCAAATTCATGATGTTTATAGGGCCTAAGGCTGCCCACGCCTTCCACAACTGATTTTCAACCCCTCTGTCATGAAGGGAAACCCACTGAGGAAATGGAAACCGCCAAAAGCCCAAGTATGATTGTTTTTCTCCCTAGTATAATTGTGCCAGGATTGTAATGAAAATTCTTTTGTAACACAACACAATGACGTTCTGAAGTATGATAAGATAACCAAGGAGGATACCCTATGCTCTTGCTAATCAGTGTCACATGATAGCATGGCTTTGAATTACTTGGACGTCTGATAGGTATGTCATTAACACACTGTGACCCCAAGATGCCCGTGTAAGTAACCTTATAAAATTGAGAAAAGACAACAGTATAAGGAGGGGGTGCTGTGTTATTAAACACATACCCATCAAAATGGGTGGTGACATTAAATAACTGTAAACACATGGAGTCTTTGGTGTCATTGCCTTTTGTAACACAAATAGGCGGCACCAAAGCCACACCAGTAAAGTTCATTTTTACAGTGTGTTGAGACCGGTTCTTAGGTGATATGAAATGAAATTCCTTGCCAAAACCTGTGGAGGCATTTCCTTGCAGAATGACCTCAGGTATTGTCTCTCCCCATGTAACTAGTCTGGGCCATAGTGGTTTTGTCACAAAGGCCCATCGTGTTGTATTTCCTGTCTGCTGCTGCTGTATTCTGTATCCCTGCTGACGATAATGACAAGAGGCACAGCTTGGTTAAAAGTTCTTGTAGTGCCTTCTTCTTATTCCTTCGGCTCCTTCAATTTCCTGGCCGGCCTGTGTTTTCTCTTCTGCTTGCCTTGTCCCTTCTGAATGGATAATGCAGACATCCTTCGTTCTGACCCAGAGTTCTCCATCACCTGTGAAAATAAGAACAAACCCTTGCCCCCAGGTTAGCATTTGCCCTGGACCCTGCTAGAAACCGTCAACATCTCTCCACATGACTTTCATATTATGTTTAGGAGAAACAATCTGTTTGATTTAGTGGTGTCACTAGTACTGTTGTCATTTCCTGCCAGATATTTCATTGCAGGAGAGAGGTTACAACTATCTTATTTTAAATAATTTATAGTGTAGAGTGCAATGTTCAACTGATGCCAAGGGGATGCCTTAGATCCCCTTTTTGTTTTTGGAGCACCATTTTCAAGGTACAATTGGCATGTTCAACTGTGGGCTGACCACAAGGATTATAGGGAAGGCCAGTAGTATAACTAATAGAGAACTCAGTACAAAACTTTTTAAAACTTTGAGAAATATATGCAGGACCATTATCAGTCTTTAAGCATTGGGGTGGGCCAGTGAAGGAAAAACAATGGAGCAAATGATTAACAACATTGCGAGTAGCCTCACCGGCTTGAGCAGTAGCAAAAATAAAGCCTGAATAAGTATCAATAGAAACATGAACATATTTTTGTCTTCCAAAAGGAGAATAATGAGTAACATCCATTTGCCATAAGGTGTTAGGTGTAAGTCCCTTGGGGTTATGGACATCAACATGGAAAGGGGGTTGAAAAGGCACACAAGTAGCACAGTGCTTAACAATTTCACGTGCTTGTGATTTTGTTATGCCATATAAAGTTCTTAAAGACCTAGCAGATAAAGGTAATTTATTATGACGATTCCTTGCTATTTCCACATTCATTGTTAAAGACCTATCAACAATATCATTACCTTCAAAAATTGGTCCTGCGGCAAGAGTGTGGGAACGAACATGCAAAACATAAAATTTTTCTGTCCTATTCTGTATCATAAGTTGTATATCATTAAGCAGCTGACATATATTGTTACCAGTATTTTTTTATTACAGCAGTCTCTAGATGTTTTAGAATTCCTTCAACATATTTACTATCTGTGCTAATATTCATTGGCTCCTCATATTTTTGAAATGCACAATAGACAGCATATAATTCATTCTGTTGTGTGGATGTGAAGGGTGTTTCAATCACATGTAACTCCTTTCTTTTAGGGCACCAGATAGAGGCCTTATTCATCTTTGTGGCATTAGTAAAGACATTAATCCCGTGTACGGGTTCACCTGCTGTAAGTGTGGGTTGTATCCAAGGCCAGTTCTCAAAGATTGTGATATTTAAGGGTTTTCCATACACAAGTTTCAAATTGATATTCACTTGCCAGTTAGGCATTGTTTGTATTGCTGTTTCAATCATTTGTTGAGAAAATGAAGGTGTATACTTCCGGATGTGTGCCACATAATGTTAAACACCTGTTGTCAATTTTATGTATTAAGTCCCCTATCAGGACCATATAATTACTTAAAGTATTTTTTGACTGAGATGGTAAATATACCCATTCTAAAAGCCTTTGTTTCTGATGTATCACTGCTGTTGGAGAATTTGGGGTGTTAAATATAGAAGCCTCCACACTTTCATGCCTATCAATCCTGTTTGTGTGTGCTCCAACTACTTGTTCCTGAATATACAACAATGTGTGTTTTGCCTCAGGGGTCAGTATTCAGGGTGAATCTAATTGAGGATCACCTCTAAGGCAATCATATAAAGGTATCAATTCATAATTTGGAATGCCTATCTGTGACTGAAGCCACTGTATAACTCCTATAAGTTTCTGAAAATCATTAAGTGTTTTCAACTTTTGTAGGTCTATTTTTGGAGGATGTAGAACTATTTTTTCTTGAAGTATCTGGTGACCTAAATATTGATATGGAGGATGTTTTTGAATTTTTTCTGGGGCTATTTGAAGCCCATGACTTTGCAACAAATTTTGTATTTTTAACAAGATTTCTTCCAACACTTCAGGATTGGGATGAGCACATAAAATGTCATCCATGTAATGTATCATTTTTAGCTTTTTGTAATGGAATAGTAAAAAAGCAATCTTTTAAATCAATAACTATCAAAGGCTAGGAAGTCATAAAGCATTATTAATTTTCCTGACTTCTTTGCAATAATAAAAACAGGTGAATTTTAAGGAACCCAAACAAGTTCATTGGATTTCATTTTGTATTTTGTCAGTTTTATGGATAGAAAAAGCACAAACAGTGGGCGGGAGAAAATAACAGCTCTCAGTAAATGTAAAATATCGCACCCACAAATTAAGGGGAAATGAATTGAGTTTTAGCTATCTGTTATCCTAGTAGTTTAACTTCATCTTAAAATAATTGATTAGTGGTGATTTATTAGGCAAGCTAAAAGTAATTAATATCCATAAAAGTCATGTGAAACTTATTAAAAATTATCAAGGAATCTTGATTAATTTGTAACATTTTGGTGGTATACCTGCAGACTGCAGAACAATACACCCAAAGTAAGCAAAGGGTGACACCCTCTGTACCCTTTCAGGGGTAATTATAAATCTATGAGACTGAAAGGCTTGTTGACTGAAAAGCTTGTTAAAACTTGGGCATTAATAAGGAAAGTTTGGTAGTAGTAGGACAACTGCAAAGTTTATCATCCATACAATAAATTATTTTTGTCTGGGAATATTTCTGACTAACAAGTTTAATAGTGTGATGAACAAAATTTTGGCACATGGTAAGAAACATTCCTCCTTAAAGGAGAATAATAGGGAAAATGGGAAATACTGATTTAATGACAACCATACCAAATTCAAGCTCAAAACAAAGTTAATTATAGTTCTAAGAGTCTTTTACCTCAAGCAGTAAGTTTCACTGATTATGGCTTAAAGCCAGATACAGTTAATTGTTTTCATAGAAGTGTAATAATCAATAAAGATTTACTAGGACTCACATATATAAGAAATTTTACTTAACATCCTTTCTTTCCCACATTTAAACTTGTCTTGGTGAAAAAGCCAATTATTAGAAATCATTTATATAAAGTTGCAATTTCTCAGTAAGCTAAATGAATTGTTTAGGAACTCAATAACATAAACAAATTCTTCTCTCAGAGCAGACGACCTTGACACAGTTGGTAGGAGCTTTTGGCAAGCTTACAAAGTTAAGGGAATTGCCTTGTGTCCCTCCTTTTCACTCAGAAGTAATTAAGAATTCTAGGTCTTAGCTTTAAAACAGTAACTTCAAATAACTTAGTTAACAATTTTGGTAATTTTCATGAGTGATAGTTAAATTATTTTAGCTCTAAGCTGTTCTTTTAATCATAGGTAAAGATAGAAATACCTGATTTTCTAAATGATAGTTATAAAACATCATAGAACAAGATTAACTGGACTTGATAAAATAATTTAACTGGATTTACACAGTTATCTCACTACCTTTCAGTTTCTTTTAATTCACATTTTAATAACCTCAAAATTATTAAAAATTGCTTGACATAACACATAAAAGTGTACCAATTTGTAATGAGACTAGATTTTTAAAACTTGAAACATGCATATTACTAATGTGAATGAACTAAATTATCTTTAGATTGTGTTCCAATACTTAAAAACTTTCCTTTTTGATCTTGAAGAGGAAAACTCCTCCTTTTCCTTCTTTTGTCCCCCACCCCAACCTGGCCAGGGTTGGAATTCGACAGAAAGGAAGAGAATATTTTTCAACATAATCTTTCAATCTTACACCCAAAGCTTTGGCCAGAGCTTTAGAATGCAAAAAAGAAAGAAAATTTTTTCTCCAAAAGTTTCCAAGTCTTTTACTCTCAAATCATGTATTCCTGCTATTCATGCAAACAGATTATATTATTCTTTCTATCCATACTTTTCTTATTCCTGTATGCTTAAACTTTCTTGCCTTTTATCAAATTACATAACCTAAATAATAAAGTACTTTTTCTCCCATTCTCTCCCCCATCCACCCGCTCCCAGGAATGCTGCTGGTATTAGGGAGGGGGAAGGGGAGAAAGTCACTAACAGCGTTTCAGCACAGACCATCATTCACACAGACACAGACAAACAGAACAAAATAACAGGGAGAATCCAAAAGCAAGACACTTATCAGAAATTCCCTACACAAAGAAATAATGCTATTTTTATTTTATTTTATCTTTTCTTTTCATGGTATTCTAAAACCAGGCAAAATCTTTCTTAAGGTTTTGGTTTTTATAAAAGGAAACTTTTTCACTTTGTAATGCTCCACAATGTCCATAATATATTGCTGTGACTACATGTTTCTTTTCTACTTCCCCTTGGGGATTTTTGAAATTCCTCACGGTGGGATTTTTGAAATTCCTCATGGCACATGGCAGGAGCTTCCTTTGTTCTCACAGCTCTACAAGCTCATTTTTATAAGATTATAGATAGTGAAAGTACCCAGAGAAATTGATTTTGGGCCTTTGGTGTTATAAAATTCTGTTGATTGTTCTCCCATTATTTTCCATTGTTCTAAATCTAAACTCCCTTCTCTGGGGTGCCATGGAGATTTTATATCAATACTATCTAGAAACTCTCTTATTTTCTTAGGAGTTACCGAGCACCCCTGTTCCTCAATCACTTTATATATTACTCTAACATTCTGTCCCTTATCTGAGAGTTTACCTAGATTTTGCCTCATGATAAGACTTTATCTTACCTCTCCGTAATTTTGTGCCATAGGGTACGATTTGGAGACCTCTCACAAGGAGGCTGCCTGGCTTCCCAAAGACCTTGGTGTCCTGACCGTGGGTGATTTCTCCGCCTTTTCTCCGGCCCCGCCCTTCACTTTTCAGGCTAAAGAGGGTCCCACGTTGTGGATCGTGGGTTGTTTTCTCAGCTTCCTCTGCTGCCTGCCCTTCAGTCTTCAGACTACAAAAGGGGGCCCCACGTTGGGTGCCAGTTTGTCGTGCACAACTAATTCAGCTCGCTGCTAGAGCCAGAATCCTATACTAACTTTGAAGGGATAAGGCCAGCTTAACCTTCTATCTCGAATGCGCACTGATAAGGAGGGAGACAAGATGGAAGCAACTCCATTTATTTTTAGCAAAGCACTTACTTATGTAGTAAAATAAGAGGAACTTTTGCTCAAGTTACAATGACTTATAGCCCATGCTGTGCTCAAGGACAGTGCATGCACATCCTGTGCTCTTATCTGACTCCAATCCCAGAATAGACTGCTAATGACCATATAATAACTAGGGGAGTTAAAGATTGTTAAAGATCCATACAGTGGAGCACTGAACCAGGCGACCTTTGCTCAGAGATCAGCACCGGAGAGGTGAGACCTCATTAACAGTCTGTGGCCCTCTACATCCTTACAGATCCCCAAAAGGAAGTAAGGTTTGCTCCATTTGGGCCAAAGAAGGCAGAAGTAGGAGCAGTAGATTGAAGTTGCAAAAAGGCAAATTTTGGCTCAGTGTAAGGAGAAACTTTTTCATAATTAGAACTGTTTGAAACTGGAATGGTCTGCCTCAGGAAGCCTTTCTACATTCCTGGAAGTCTTGAGCAGAGGCTGGATGATCATCTGTCAGGAATGTGGTAAGAGTTCTTTTTGTTTAGATGCAGATGGTTTAGGAATCCTCCGAGATTTTACCTGACATCATGCCCAGCTCTGAGATTCTGGAGTTCTGGTATTTAAGTTCTACATAAATTCCATTATCACCTGGAGATTTTTTAATAATTAATTTCATTTCCATGATAATCTGTTGGGTATCTGAAAGATGCTAAATAATCTGTAATTTTTTTGTTACAATTTTGTTAGACTTTCTTCAGGACAGTAGTTTTTTCCCCAACTCTGGTAATTGGTTTGGACCATCTCCAAAGTCTTTATATTTATGTGATGTAGAGGTTTAAGTTCAACATAGCACTCTGATTATATGTAACTGAGGGAATTCATAGTTACTTTATTGCTTCTTTATATATATAGAATGGTCATTGGCGGAAGACATGAACAGCACAGTAAAATTGTTTAAAGTAGAAAATTTCAAGGTAAAAGTTCCTGATTCTAAAATAACCTGAATTGTATTCTCTTGTGGATTTATATTTTAAAATATTTTTTGTAGTTTATCCCAATGTTTGATGATCCCTTTTCATTCGGGAAAAGAAAAGCAACTTTAGGATATATTTGGAAATGTTAAAAGAATGAATTGTGTGAAACTACATCATGCTAATTTACCTTATACATAGTGAGCATTTCTTTAGAGAAAATTAATGGTTTGAATGATATTACATTGCTGAAGGGGATATGAAAGGAAGCAACAATCCTATTTGACCTTCTATATGATCAGATTATACCCCAAAGGATATAATAATTTACATACCTTCAGATATTTAGTTGCCAGCCATGTTTCATTTAATGACCTTTAGCAGCAGTGAATTTGTGAAGCCGATTATATCCTGTGTGAGTATTTCTTCTAAATTTATAGCCTCATACTTTTACTGAGTGGGGAGTTATAAAAGGGCAGTGTATAATCAAGCAAAAAAAAATCAATGAAAATATCACAAGATGATTTAAAAATAGTGGCATTGTTGAAAGTACCTTATGTACTGATTAACTGAAATGTAGCCTGGCCTGCAAAGTGGCCTTGGTTATGGTGTAAAGAAATTTTATTGAGTGAAAATATGATGTTCAATTTTGGGCAGGCAAGAAAAAATGATATGACAGCAGAAAATAAAGTAAACTGATAAAATTAGCTTAAGAAGGAAGAAAAACACTGCTTAGTATCTCATTAAGTGGATGATTTTAGCTTTGTGGTTTACTATTAGAATGAACCAGTTTCAAGGAGTGTTGGATATAAATGGAACAGCCTTGTTTCTGAAAATCAGTCAGACAGCTTTAGATAAACTAAACAAGCTTTCTTTCATTCATTTATTTTGATATGTTTGAAAGTAATTATTGTGTCCTGCAGTTGTATACTGTAAGGATTCTCATTCTAGAGTTAACTCTGAAGTCTACATCTCCATCCTTAGTCATTGTCTTGAACTTCCAGTCCCACATGGCCAATTGCTGACTGGATAACAATGGATGGTCTGTAAAAATCTCAAATTGAACTTGTCTAAATTACAATGAATTATTTCCCCTACTACATCTGATCACTCCAAAACTTTCCTTCCTCTGTTGAGGATACCACCATTCTCTAAGACTCTCAGGTTTACAGACTTAGTTATCTTTGACACTTTTTCTCTCCCTTACTCTTCCATTTTTCAAGCTTTATCCATTCTACCTCTACAACATTTCACACATCTCTCTCCTGTGTACCCATAGGACTATAATGTTAAATATAGCTCTCATCAACTTTGAGCTTCCTGAGCTCCTAGATATTCTAGAGCTACTAGATATTCTAGATAACCCAACAATAATTTTAAAAAATCATAATTTTCACTGTTTTCCATGTATTTTCAAATACTATCTAATGTAGTGATATATTTCTCCTATCATATCATATTCTACTATAATACTTTCCTTTAAGAGTTAACCTTTGGAAGCCTGAGTTTTCCTTCTTCAGTCTGTATAAACAAAACAATAATTTTCTTTCTGTCTGCTTTCTTCTCATCTATTCAGGGATCTTAACTTACATAAGCACCTCTGATTATTTTGTGGTTTCTTCTTAGCTAATTCACCAATTAGATGTTTTCTTTTAAGTGAAAAAGCAAAAATAATTTTGCTTTTTTTGTTGTGATATAAATATTTTTATAACAAAAATATATTAGTAGCTACTTTATACTTCCACATAAAAGCATTCATTATCTCATTAAGAATGGATATTCTTTAACTGATGCAGGTCATAGGCCTTCCATGATAATAAATAAAGACTATTAATAAATAATATTTACAAGTTTCAGTAACTAGAAAAAAGAA
This sequence comes from Phascolarctos cinereus, assembly GCF_003287225.1. Classification (NCBI taxonomy): domain Eukaryota; kingdom Metazoa; phylum Chordata; class Mammalia; order Diprotodontia; family Phascolarctidae; genus Phascolarctos; species Phascolarctos cinereus. The sequence goes on along the minus strand of NW_027555736.1, from coordinate 94,833,813 downwards.
TCATCTATTGCCAGTATTCTGGAGATGAACCTCTCTTATCTTAGAATGGCTGGTTTTTAAACCTCAGACACTGAGCTGATAGCAAAATCCTTTCTAGCTTGTGATTCAGGAAACTAGGCTCATCATGCCATTATTAGGCACTAGAGTAGAAATTTACTGGAGGAATGAATCAATGAAAAGCATTTATTAAGCATTTATTGTGTGGTAGGCACTAGGGATAAAAATACAAAATTGAGGTAATCCTTGTCCTCAAGGAGCATGTATCCCCGTGGTGAAGAGGAGGGGAGTAGTGGCAAGGGAATGAAGTTGTTTGGCAAGTCAAGATGGTGAGTGGAACAGTAAGACAATCAGTTAATACCTCTCTCCCTGCCCCTCTCTCCAGGCAATGGTAGTTTTGATTTAATTACAGTTCTCAGAGCAGAGGGGGTGTGTGCAGTAATGAGGGATAGGTGCTTCAACAGGGTACAAAATGGCTTAAGTGAAGGAGAGGAAACAATATCAGGAGTTCAGGGGCAAGTAGCTTAACTTCAACCCTCCCCCCCCACCAGTATAGTCTCTTTAGAGGAGGTAGAAGTCTAAAGTACAACTATAATATTGAGAAATTTAGCTATTTTAATCATTTCCAATATTTTTAGGAGTTGTTACTATTCTTATATCCAATACGAAACAAGCTTCCTTTGAAACTTTTGTACTTAAGGAGGAAATGGAATGCTATATATTTTATCATGTTTAGTGGATGTGGCAATAATATTGATTGTTAATGGGTTTTTGTTTCCATCCTGAGAGAAGTTAACAAATTGAGGAATTGTAAGAATGATGGAATTCAGTATGTACAAATAATTGTATTTAGAAAAAAGAAGCAAAAATACAATTGAGGGAATAGTAAAGGCCCTAGGGATCATATTGAACCATGAACTAAACTTCTAAGGTTCTTTCAGCTCTAAATCTATGAGCCTATGAATCATCAAACATGACTCTAGCAAATATGATCCTGATATTGGAACCATAAATAAAGTGATATAGCATGTACAGTGAGACCACTTTCCCTTCATACTTAACAATAGAAATAACTCCTAGTAAACTTCTGTGTTCTACTATAGTCTACACAGGATAAACTTGAAAAATGTTACAACCACGAATTATTACCACAATAGAATTTTCCATAATTAAAGGAATAATTTTTCTTTTTTTTTTTTGGAAAAGAACTTGTAGGAACTTACACTGTTGAACTTGGGGAATAGAAAGCTTAAGAGTAACATTATTATAGTCTTCAAGTGTAAGGCCTCTTCAGTCTCCCTTGCTCCAGAATATCCAATCAATTGTCAAAGCTTACTGATCCTACCTCCACCAGATCTCTTGCATATTTCCTTATTTCTACTAATATAACCACTATCCCCATTCTGACTTTCATCAGATTATTACCTGAACTATAATAATAGCTACCTAATTGTTTTCAGTCAGAAAGTAATACGTCCCTATTCTGTAGCTAGCAGTCTCCTATCACTAACTGTATATTGGTCATTTAAAGTAGGTATACCAGAGACATCTCATACTCAGCATGTATAAAATATAACTCATTATATTTTCCACTAAACTCATCCCTATGCCAAACTTCTCTACTTCTATAAAAAACAACACAAGTCTTCTAATCTTTCAGGCTTGTAGTCTCAGTGTTCCTTTCTACTCCCTAGTCTTCTTCACCATACACATTGATTCAGTTGCCAAATATCATTATTTCTATTTATACAGTATCTCTTGAACTGAACACCTTCTCTGTACTCATTGCCTTAGTTCGAACTTTCATTATCACTCACCTCGATTATTGCAATAGCTTTCCTGCTTTATGCTTCTCCTTTCCCTAATCTGTCTTCTATGCAGCTGCCAAAATGATTTCCTTTAAGTACTGATCTGATCATGTCACTTAATAAACCCTGGTGGTTCCTTATTGCCTCTGGGATAAAATATAAACTCCACTTTTTAGCTTTTAAAACCTTCACAACTTGTCCTCATTCTATATTACTTTCCATTCCATGTTACTCAGTCAAGGTAAATGGCATCTTCTTATTCTTGAAGCATGATACTCAATTTCCCATTTCTGTGCCTTTGTGCAAGATGTTACCTTTGCCTCTTAGACGTCTTAATTTCCTTTACAACTTGGGTCAAGTACCTTCTCCTACATAATGCTTTTTATTTTCTATCTTCCTACCTTAACTTCCCCCAGCTGCTGTACTTGGAGTCATGGAAGGCCTGGATTCAAATCCTGTCTCCTAGGATCATGCTTAAGCTCTCTATCTTAGTTTCTTATCTTAAAGGGTTGACTTGATGGCCTCTAAGGTACATCACAATTCTATATTTATGATCCTATGATTCTACTTTGTATTTAACTTTGTATTTATTTATTTAGGTGTTTTCCCCTAATAAAATAGAATTACTTTGAGGGTAGGGCCTGTTTTATTTCATCTCTATATCTCAATGGCTAGTATAGTACTTGGAGGAAAATAGGCACTTAATAAATGTTTATTGAATGAATGAAAAATGAAGTCTTTCCTTAACTTATCCATACTCCACAAATATAGCAAACAAATATTGCTATAACAGAGGTGTGATGGTATTACTGTCCTAAAAAAATCTTTTGTGGCTGCTTATTTCCTTTAAGATAAATTCAAACTCTCTAGCCTGGCATTTTAAAAAGTTTTTTTTTACTTAAAAATTTATTTTTTCCCTCCCACTTCTACCTTCTCCTACATTGGTACAGAAAAAGAAACCTCTTGTAACAGATATGCATTGTAAGCAAAACAAATTCCCACTTTGGTCATTTCCCAAATTATATTTCCATCTGCATCCTGATTCCATCACCTTTCTATTAGGAGGTGGGTAGAATGTTTCATCATTAGTCGTTTGGAATTGTGGTTAGTTATTGAACTGATTTTTTAAAAAACTGAGGTTTTTAATACTATATTTTAATATTCTATTTTATTATTTAGGATTAAATTATTCAATCCCCAATTAATTTTGTCTTTTTTTAAAGAATTTTTAATATAAATTTATTTGTTTTTAGTTTTCAATATTCACTTCCACAAGTTTTTGAGTTCCAAATTTCTCACCCCACCCCCCACCCCAAATGACATGTATTCTGAATACCCCTTCCCCTGGTCTGCCTTCTCTTCTGTCTCTCCCCCCTCCCTTCTCTTATCCTCTTTCCCTTCTATTTTCCTGTAGAGCAGGATAGACTTCTGTACCCCATTTCCTGTATTTCTTATTTCCCAGTTGCATGTGAAAACATTTTTTTTAAACATGTGTTTTTAAAACTTTGAGTTCCAAATTTTCTCCCTTCCTCCCTCCCCACCCATCCTCATTGAAAAGGCAAGCAACTCAATATAGGTTATACATGTGTAGTTATGCAAAACACTTCCATAGTAGTCGTGTTGTGAAAAACTAACTCTATTTCCCTTAATCTTATCCTGCCCTTCCATTTATTCTATTCTTTCTTTTGATCCTGTCCCTCCTCAGAAGTATTTGCTTCTGATTACACTCTTTCCCAATCTGCCCTCCTCTCTTATCACCCCCCCTCTCTTGTCCCCTTCTCCCCTTATTTTCCTGTAGGGTAAGACAGATTTCCATACCCAATTGAATGTGTATGTTATTCTCTCCTTAAGCCAAATCCTATGAGAATAAGATTCCCTCATTCCCTCTCACCTTCCCCTGTTTCCCCTCCACTGTGAGAGACTTTTCTTTTCTGTTTTTTTTTTTGATAATTTACCCCATTCTACCTCTCCCTTTCTTCTCCGAGTATCATCCACTCCCATCCCTTAATTTTATTCTCCAGATATTCTCCAGATATGACCCCTTCATCTTCAACTCACCCTGTGCCCTCTATCTATCTATCTATCTATCTATCTATCTATCTATCTATCTATCCATACATACAATTTTTTCCCTTCAACTACCCTAATACTGACAAAGTTCTCATGAGTTACAAATGTTATCTTTCCATGCAGGAATGTAAACAGTTTAACCTTAGTAAGACTCTTATGATTTCTCTTTCCTGTTTACCTCTTCATGTTCCACTGGAGTACTGTATTTGAAAGTCAAATTTTCTGTTTAGCTCTGGTCTTTTCATCAGGAAGGCTTGAAAGTCCTCTATTTCACTGAATGACCATTTTTTCCCCTGAAGGATTATACTCAGTTTTGCTGGGGAGGTGATTCTTGGTTGTAATCCTATCTCCTTTGCCCTCCAGAATATTATATTCCATGCCCTGTGGTCCTTTAATGTAGAAGCTGCTAAATCTTGTGTTATCCTGATTGTGTTTCCACAGTACTTGAATTGTTTCCTACTGGCAGCTTGTAATATTTTCTCCTTGACCTGGGAACTCTGAAATTTGGCTACAATATTCCTAGGAGTTTTCCTTTGGGGATCTCTTTCAGGAGGAGATTGTGGATTCTTTCAATTTCTATTTTGCCCTCTGGTTCTAATATATCAGGGCAGTTTTCCTTGATAATTTCTTGAAAGATGATGTCTAGGTTCTTTTTTTGATCATGGCTTTCAGATAGTCCAATAATTTTTAAATTCTGTCTCCTGGATCTATTTTCCAGGTCAGTTGTTTTTCCAATGAGATATTTCACATTGTTTTCTAATTTTTCATTCTTTTGGATTTGTTCTACTGTGTCATGATTTCTCATAAAGTCACTAACTTCCAATTGCTCTATTCTAATTTTTAAGGAAGTATTTTCTTCAGTAATCTTTTGGACTTTCTTTTCCATTTAGCCAATTTTTCTTTTTAGGGCATTTTTCTCCTCATTGGCTTTTTGGACCTCTTTTGCCATTTGGGTTAGACTGTTTTTTAAGGTGTTATTTTCTTCAGTATTTTTTTGGGTCTCCTTTAGCAAGCTGTTGACTTGTTTTTCATGATTTTCTTGTATCACTCTCATTTCTCTTTCCAGTTTTTCCTCTGCTTCCCTTACTTGCTTCTCAAAATCCCTTTTGAGCTCTTCCAAGGCCTGGGACTGATTCATATTTTTTTTGGAGGCTTTAGATGTAGGAGCTTTGATTTTGTTGTCTTCTTCTGGTTGTATATTTTGATCTTCTTTTTCACCAAAGTAAAATAATATAGTCTGACTCTTTTTGCACTGCTTGCTCATGATCTCAGCCAGTTACTTGAGTTTTAAACTCTTTGTTAAGGTAAGAGTCTGCTTCCAGTGTGGAGAGTGTACTGTTCCAAGCTTCAGGGGTTTGTGTAGCTGTTTTCAGAGATACTTGTAGGGACTTGTAAATTTTCAGTTCTACCAAGGTGATATGATAAGGGGCGAGGTGTTTACTCCTTTCCTGGCCTGTGACCACAGGTATTCCTTTCTGTCCCATCACTGTGAGGAGGGGTTCTCCTCCACAGCCACTACAAGCTCCACTATGCCAGCGCTCCTCCTCACCGCAGCATTGCCGCCCTGAACTGTGACCCAGATCCACACACGGGCAAAGCAAGAGATTCCTGCCTCAGCACTGGCAAGGAGATCCCTGCAGTCCCTCTCTGATCAGCCACTGGATTCCCCCTCAGTCTGTGGGCCAGAAGCTTGGGAAGCGCCCTCCCCCACCCCCCGCCTTGCTCTTGGGGAGTGGAGCTGAAACCCCGCCTTCCTCTCTGACCACCCACAGAAACAGACTTTTCCCACTGACCTTCTAAGTTGTCTTTGGCATTTGTGGATTGAGGAGACTGGAAACCTCCACAGCTGCCCGTGATTCAGTCCTCTGAGGCCTGCTCCAGGTTTGCTGCGGCCTGCGCACCCGCGCACTCGCAGCCCGGCCTGATACACCTTTCTGGTCAATCATCCAGGTTGTCTTGGGCTGGAAATTTGTTTCACTCTGTCTTTTTGTAGGTTCTGCTGCTTCAGAATTTGTTTAGGGCCATTTTTTATGAGTATTTGGAGGGATTTGGGGGAGAGCTCAAGCAAGTCACTGCTTTCACTCCGCCATCTTGGCTCCGCTTGTCTTTTTCTTCAGACAATCTTTATTTAAATAGAATTTTTATTGTGCAATGATTAGTACAATGCTTAACATTTCTGCTTCTTTGCATTTGTTTGTAAGGCTTAATGCTTTAATACTTGGTCATTTTTTGTAAAGGTGCCTTATACAGCCAGGCCTTTGTAAAGCTAGAGATTGTAATGACAACAATAATAGCTGATATTTCTATAGTGCTTCAAGATTTTAAAAATGCTTCACATATACTATTTCATTTGGTCTTTATAACAGCATTATGAAGTTAATATTATTCTCCCCTACATCTAAATGAGGAAACTGAGGCTCAGGAACATGAAGTGATTCGTCCATGGTGCTTGATCTTCTGGTTCTAAGTCTGTCATTTTTACTATTACGTTGTACTGCCTCTCAATTTTAAATCACTGTTGGATGCCATTATCATTATTATTGAAAGTTATGTTGGACCATCAGGTTGTGAAATAAATAGCCTCCTGAATATATTTCAATTTGCCCTTTTGAGATACTGGCAAACTCCTCCAATACATTTCAACACTTAGTGTAAAAATGTATTTATTATAGATCTGTGCATGCTTTATCAAAATAAGGAATCATTCATAATGCATATAAATCACGTGATAAATTGTTGTGACATAACAGTGTGTCAGCTTGATTCATTCCCAGAAGCCTCAATGCACAATGGAAATGTGTAGTTAAGTACATTTCATCCTCTTGAGAAAAGTGGAGAATGATGAAAATATTTTAGAGGACTCTCTTACTGGAATAATGATCTCCATTTTACTTATGGCTCAATCTAAAATTAAGGAGAATAAGAAATCTAATGCAAGCATGACATTTTCTCTCTTTATTAAAAATATTTGGCAAATCTGAGTCAAAACAGTATTTTCCAGTTTATTGCTGGAAACTTGAGAACAATATTTGTTAGTTTGTTGTGTCAGGGAGTATTAAAACATGCAATAGTAATCTGGTTCTTTTTACTACAAGAACAACCATGGTCTTTATCTACTCTGAATCTTTTGCTCCATCATGGCAACAATGTCTTAAGTTAGATATACTAGCATTGGACCACACAAAATCACTTGCATACGTAATGGGTACATTACTTTTGTATTTATGTATATTTAATATAAAAAGTCTTACAATTTAATATATGTTAAGCACATGATAAATTCAAACCACTCTATTTCAAACATTTCAAATAATATTGGATTTGTGTTTAAGAGGGGTTCTTCAGGGGGCTTCCTGATCTGATGAGTTCTTGAAACAACTTGCTGAAATTCCAGCATGTGACCTTTGTCTGAAAGATATCTCACCTAGCTGTGCATGTACCCTGGCATCCTGCTGAAAGGACACAGGGAACTTGTCTGATTGGTTCTAAGTGCCTAGGGCTTCCTCCAAGGTGTTTGGCAATGGAAAATCAGGTGGAATAGACTCTTGTCAGAACAGGTTATCTCTTTCTTGAGATAAGCAGAAAAGAACTGACACCAGACTTCTTCCACATGCTCTCTCTACCCTGGACTTGCATACCTAGAATGATGTAAATCTTCTTTCAAGGGATAATTTTCTACATATAGGTGAATCACACAGTTGCTATGTAGTGTTGTTTGGCCAATCTGCTTCTTTACTTTTCATGTTCAGAGATTAGAGATTAAGGTTTATGAAAGCAGACTTTCCATGCCCATAATATATGGTAGTGGTCAGAAATTTGATGTAGTTCTTGCAAAGGCATATGATAGTGGTGAACACATGCTTACATGTGGTCTGAAAGGAGACATTCTGAGGAAGTGTGACCAGCCTTCAGTTACCCCACTGATAATTTATGCTTCCAGAGTTTCCAAGTTAGAGAATTTCTGAATTCAGGCAATTAGGCACCTGGTAAAGGTGGGAGACAGAGAGAGTCAGAGAGAGACAGAGAGAATATATATGAGAATTCCTGATGCATTGTCTCCCTTGGAGAAAGAAGATATGTCTACATAATTCACATACAGCATCCTACTTGGAAAGCAAAGGTGGTAAGTTCCTCAGACAGTATGTATCTGAGATATAGGGGTATCCTTATTTAGCAGCACCCCCAAAGTAATTGCCTTTCTGTTTTTATTGTTTTTCTTTCATAAGACCGGCTCTTAGTTTTATTTATTAGTTTGTTTTTCTTAATTTCAATTTTATTAATCTCTCCTTTGGTTTTTAGAAATTCTCATTTGGTATTCAATTAGAGATTTTTAATTTGTTTTTTTTCTAGCTTTTTTAGTTGCATGCCAAATTCATTGATCTCTTCTTTCTTTATTTTGTTCATGTAAGCATTTAAAGAATATAAAACTTCCCCTAAGAACTGCTTTTGCTGAATCCCATAAGTTTTGGTGTGTTGTCTCATTATTGTCTTTCTCTTGGATGAAGTTATTGATTGTCTCTATGATTTGTTGTTTGAACCACTCATTCTTTAGCATTAAATTATTTAATTTCCAATTAATTTTAATCTATCTTTCCATGGCTCTTTATTGCATACAATTTTTGTTGCATCATGATATGAAAAGGATGTATTTAATATTTCTGTCTTTCTGCATTGGATTATGAGGTTTATGCCCTAGTACATGGTCAGTTTTTGTAGAGGCACAATGTACCTCCAGAGAAAAAAGGTATATTCCTTTCTATCTCTATTCAGTTTTCTCCAGAGTTCAACCATATCTAACTTTTATAAAATTCTATTCATCTTGTTAACTTTTTTCTTGTTTATTTTGTGGTTAGATTTATCTAGTTCTGAGAGGGGGGAGGTTGAGGTTCCCCACTAATAGTTTTGTTATCTATTTCTTCCTGTAACTCCCTTAACTTCTCTTCTAAGAATTTAGTTGTTATACTACTTGGTGCACATATATTTAGTAGTGATATTACTTTATCACCCATGGTACCTTTTTAGCAGGATGGAGTTTCCTTCCTTTTCTCTTTTTATTAGATCTATTTTTGCTTTTGCTTTGTCTGAGATCAGACCTCTGCTTTTTTCCCCCTCAGCTGAAGCATAATATATTCTGCTCCAGCCTTTTACCTTTACTCTGTGTATATCCCTCTTCTTCAAATGTGTTTCTTGTAAACAACATATGGTAGGATTATGGTTCTTAATCCATTCTGCTATCTGCTTTCATTTTTATGGGAGACTTTATCCCATTCACATTCAGAGTTATGATTACTATCTGTGTCTTTTTCTCCATCTTATTTCCCCCTGTATATGCTTTTCTCTCTCCTTTCTCCCTTTCCCTCCTCATTAGAGTTTTATTTCTACCACCACCTCCCTCAGTCTGTCCTGCCTTCTATTAACCCCTTCCCTTTTCTTCCTCTTTACCCTTACTACTTCTTCTCTCCCTTTATTCACCCCTCCCTTTACTTTCCCCATGCCCCTTCTACTTCCTCTAGGATAAATTAGATTTCTGTACCTAACTGAATATGTTATCTGCTTTTTGAGCCAAATCTGATGAGAGTAAGGTTCAAACAGTGCTCATCTCCCTCTCATCTTTCCCTCTACTGTAATACGTTTTTGTGCCTTTTCATGTGATGTCATTTACCCTTGTCTGCCTCCTCCTTTCCTCTTCTCCCAGTATAATCCCTTTTCACCACTTAATTAGATTTTTTGTCATCACATCAGTCAACATATACCCATGCCCTCTGCCTATGCATACCCTTTTAAATGTCATAATAACAATACAGTTCTCAAGAGTTTTAAGTGTCATCTTCCCTTGTAGGGATGTAAACAGTTTGTCCTTATTAATAACATGTTGATTTTTTTTTTCTTCCCTGTTTACCTTTTTATGCCTCTCTTGAGTCTTGCATTTGAAGATCAAATTTTCTGTTGAGCTCTGGCCTTTTCATCAGAAGGGTTGGAAGTCCCCTATTTCATTGAATTTCCATTTCCTCTGCTTAAAGACTATGCTCAGTTTTGCTGGGTGGTTGGTCCTTGGTTGTAATCCAAGCTCCTTTGCCTTGTGCAGTGTCACATTCCAAGCCCTCTGATTTTTTAAGGTAGAAGCTGCAAAGTCCTGCATAATCCTGACTGTGGTTCCATGATACTTAAATTATTTCTTTCTAGCTGCTTGCAGTATTTTCTCTTTGACCTGGTAATTTTTGAATTTGGCTACAACATTCCTTGATGTTTTTAATTTGGGTTCTCTTTCAGGAGGCCATCAGTGGATTCTTTGAATGACTATATTGCAGTGTGGTTCTAGGACCTCAGGGCAGTTTTCCTTGATGATTTCCTGAAAGATGCTGTCCAAGCTCTTTTTTTCATCATGGTTTTCAGGTAGACCAATAATTTTTAAAATGTTTCTCCTGGATCTTTTTCCCAGGTCAGTTGTTTTACCAATGAGATAAATCTTCTATTTTTTTCCATTCTTTTGTTTTTGTTTGACTGATTCTTGATATCTCATAGAGTCATTAGCTTCCACTTGCCCAATTCTAATTTTTTAACAAATTTTTTTTCTGTATGCTTTTGAGTTGAAAATTTTTTTCTCCCTTTTTCTCCCCCCCCCCCAAGACGGTGCACAATCTGACATAGGCTTTACATTTACATACCCAATAAACACATTTTCACATTAGTGAAGTTGTAAGTAAAAATAAAACCAATAGGAGGAACCATCGGAAAGATGAAACAAAACTCAACTGAAGGTAAAAATAAGTGAGAGCGATTCGACTTTCATAGTTCTTTCTTTGGATGTGGACAGCATTTTCCATCCCGAGTCCTCTGGAGATGTCTTAGATCCTTGTAATGCTGAGAAGGGTTCAGTTTAATATTCTTAGTCATTGCATAACGTGGCTGCTATTGTATACAAAGTCCTCTTGGTTCTGCTCACTTCACTCAGCATCAGACCATATAAGTCTTCCCAGGTTTTTGCCAATTCTAATTTTTAATGAATTGTTTTCTTCTCTTAGATTTTGTACCTCCTTTTCCATTTGACCTATTTTACTTTTTAAGGAGTTCTCCTCACTGAGTTTTTGTGCCTCCTTTTCCATTTGGCCAGTTCTGCTTTTTAGAGATTTGTTTTCTGCAGTGTACTTTTTATTCCCAATTTGTCCAATTGTATTTTTTTTCAGCCAAAGACAAGGTTTATTAGAACATCCATCACATTGAGCAGACTCTTAAGGAGTCTGAATATTAATAAGTTTTGGCTAGATTTTAAAAATCTAAACAGTGGCTAGATTTTAAGAATCTAAACACCTTAATGGAGACAAGATGGACCTTATATACAGAAAGACTGTGGGAGGGATCTAGGAGTGGCCAAGTAGTTTGGGGTGACTGGAGGAGGATTCTAAGGATGATCTGAATGGGAGTGGCCAGTAAGCTGGGAGGAACAGAACTCCTGGGACCTGGACAATGGAGCCTAGCTAGTATTAAGTGTGGGAAATGCCCAGGGGGCCATAGGGAGGGCTAGGCTAGGTTTAGGGTAATAGAGAATTGGGAGGTTGAGTGTAGCCACAATGAAAGGCAAATTGATGGAATTATAGTCTCAGGTAAACACCAGAAATTTGGCCACGTGGGAAGGTCCAGGGTTTTTCCTTTTTGGGGTCTAGCTTCCATCTTCATCATTCCTCCCTCAAACAAATAGGACCCAAATTCTTTTGGGGTAAGGGGCGAATATTTGAATATTTGCCCCCTGCTCACATAGGCCTTGCACTGGAATGTTTGCCTGCTGGAGGATGCATGTCAGCCTGGAGCTTTGCCTCCTGGAGTTGTGCTGAGGCAAGGAAAGATTTGACTGCTGGAGAATGCCAGTATAAGTGGTGGTTTTCAGAGTCAGTGTCTACTGGTTCCCCTGCCAGTACTAAGGCACACACTGGGTCCTGGTATTGGTGCTTTCCTGCTTCACAACCATGGGTCTCAGGATCTGCCTTTGGTGTGCTGCCATGGGTTTTGTAGCTGGCTTGCTGGGACACCTCCCATCCTGTATTGATCTTCCTTACCCAGAGTGAGAGGGGCCTTTCCCATTAACCGCTTAAGCTTCCTGGGCTACAAGACTACTGCACCCCATCTTTCTGCTGGTTCAGCTGTTCTAGAGTTTTTTCCTTGAGTAATGTTTTCTGGGCTTTCAAAGATCAACAAGGGAGGGTGAGGGAAATTTACTTCTTCCTCTGCCATCTTGGCTCCTGGAAGTGGAAAAAATCAGTAATTGCCTTTCAGTGGGTTGCTTGAGTATTTCATGTTTATGTATTTGTTCTTGGTCTTCTGTCAGTATTTGGCATCTTATACATTTTCTATAGGGGTGAAATAAAGATTGCTCCTTATCTGATACCCATATCCATATCCCAGCTCTGTGAAATTTCACTGGCTATCCTCCATGCCTGGAATTCTTTCTATTCTCATCTTTATCTGCAGGCTAGCCCAGTTTGCTTCAAGTCTTAGCAAAAATTCTACTTAGTATAAGAAACCTTTAATGATTCCCATATATATTCTACTGTGTTCTCTCTGTTTATCATCTACAATTTATCCTGTATATATCTGGTTGGCTCATAGTTTATTTCATCTTGTCTCCTCAATTAGACATAAGATCCATGAAATCATGGACTGTTTTGTTTATTTGCTTGTTTTTTACCTTTTGTTCTTTATATCCTTAGTGCTTAGCATGGTGTATTATATGTAGAAGGCACTTGATAAATGCTTGATGACTTGACCAGCTCATTGAGTGCTTATGTTGGAGTTAGGGATACTCTTACCCTCATTTGGCATATGAACTATACCTAAGTTCTATTTTGGAAAGTTCTCTTGAACAAAAATTCTGTAGCTTGAGCAATGAGCCAAAGGATTCTGCTTGTTTCAGAAATCCAGGCTCATACCTCATCTCAGAGTCTTTGGTGGAGTAGAGAACATTAGGTCATAGTTTACATGAATTTTTATTGTCAAAATCCTTGAGAATTTTTTTCTGAAGAATTATTGTTCTACGGGACTTCTTGATCTCATGTTCATGAACTTGTTTTAAAACTATTTTATGAGTATTTTCAATATAATTGTTTCTGTTGTAAATCTGTTTTTTTGCTTTTATTCATTTGAAAACATTGTGAGAAGGGGTCCATTGACTTCATCAGAATTCTAAAGATGTCTAAGACACAAAAAGGTTAAAAACTCTTGTTCTAAAAGCTGTTTTAATCTCATCACATTACAAATACATATTGTATTTGTAATTTTACCAATTTTCAGATTCATTACTAATTAGCCTATACATTTTAATTACTTAATAATGGGGCCCAATGAGCCAAAATGAACATCAATTAGGGAGAATACTACTCTTCACCTGTAGTAAAATGTGCCTTTGTTTGCATGTAAGGTAACAATGATTATCAAATGTCATTTTCAGATACAGTAGAGATTTATTTAATTTATTGGAAAATGCAGACAACATAAAAGACTTAAAGTAGCCATGAAGTAGTCACTAAAAGTTTCTTTCCCTTTCCAATGTGTCCTTACCCCAAGGGAATCATACAAGCCTCTGGCCTTACAATACAACCCTTAAGGCTTCAACTTCCCTGAGGAGGGAGATGAATTTGGGATTTCTAGAGCAGCAGTTTTGGACCTGTACTAACCAACTAAATAGAAGGCCAAATCCAGGTGTTTTACTCCTGTATGCCTTTGCTTAATCCCTTGCTGCTCATCTAGTTCTTGATCTCCTTGCTAGAATCTTCAGAGAAATCTTGACATTCCTTCAGAAGGAGAGGGTACATGCATTTCCTTTACTCAGACATACCCTCTCTATGATTACCATAACTGTTTTTTTCCCAGTCTCAGAGGCAATGCTACTTGCTCTCTTATTGTTCCTGGCACTCGGCACTTAGGGCTCAAGTTACCTTCCTGTGACTGTGTGGCTGAGAAGACCCATCATTGCCTCTCAGGCCATGTGGCTGAGACAGCCTCTAACTACAACACTCATCAGATGTAGAATTCTTAGGAGTACAGGTGACAGTGTGTCATGTGGATACATAGGCTTTTTTACCTGAATGTTCATATCTGTACTTAAGTTTCTGATTTCTTTCTATTTCCTCTTGGAATCTCCTAGAAATAAAGGGATGAAGTCCCACAACAAATCTATTGATCCTCTTTTGTAAGCCCAACACTAAGAATTGCTCTGCCACAGAAACACTGGCTTATTAAATGATTCCTAGTTTCTGAGATTCAATCAGGAATTTTCATTGAGGTGTGAGGTCAAACAAGTACCCATATCCAGAAATCATCCTCAATACTCTCAAGATGGTGCCCTTAGGCATATAAGCACCCTTCATCCTTATCAGGTTCCTCACTGAACTCCCCTAATCAACTATTTAACATCAGTAAAAGTGAATGTAAATTGTATTTCAAGTTGGAAGACTCAGAGCCTACAGTGTTTGCTGGGTTCAAATAAGCATATCAACATTTAAAATCCAAGAATAAGGAAGGCTTTATTTTACTAAATGAGTCACATTCAAATTAAGGAGTTAAATTCCAAATTATAAAAAAAAATCAGAGAATAGGAAAAAAATAATCTATCAGGCATTTAATAGCATGAAAGGGCAATTGTGTAGTGTTTTTTAACAAAAGTCACACAGGCTGATTTACAGTACAATTTATTTCAATGATCGATATTTAGGAATTGCTAAAAGCAATAGCTAGCATATGTTCTTTTAATTTAGTTTTAAATGCCACAGGTTAACTCTGCTTTTCAAATATCAGTTGAATGTTATACAGTTAAACATACTGGGCATGTGCCATCATTGTGACTTATAAAAGACTTATCAAAATTAATCTTTAAAAGGAGGGTCATTTTTGCTAGCTTTCAGGATTTATTAATTCCTATTCCTTTCCTCTCTTCCCCCTGATAAGGTGGCAGGAAGTGTAATACTTTTGAGTCATTGGCATTAATCTGAAATTTTAAAAAATGAAAGCTTAACTGCTGGCCCTTAAACTTGACCCAAGCATTACTTGTTTCCAATCATGCACTAGAATTTTCTGCAAATGTTGAATTATCATGAAAAGTGAATTTTTGGAATGTTTTCTTGGAAAATCTGCCAAAAAAGCTTTCTCTTTTTTCAGAGCACGCACTCTCATTTCTTGGATTTATGGAATATATAGATCATGCTTTGTATTCACTGGATGATGGACTACCTCAGCACGTAGCCTAAAAGTATTTGAGGTGACATTCAGAAATTCCATATTTCTGACTAGCTGGTGATATTTCAAAATCAAAATACTCTCATTATATAATATAGCTTTGAGAAGGCTGATTTTACATTTCATAACCTTCAACAAGTGATGTTGCCAAAAGGAGAGAAAAAAGATTGAAATGAAAACAAATCTATAAAATTATGTTTTCAATGATAAAGTGTCATTGTTATCATTACATTTTACTTTGGTTGTCTGTGGGAATTATTGTTATCATTACATTTTACTTTGGTTATCTGTGGGAATAAAAGAATTGATGTAGATGTCTTTATTCCATATTGAATTAGGGGAAAACATTGTTTTAGAGGAGTATATAGAGAATATCTTCAGTAGTATATGAAAATGATATAAAATGTTAAACTTAAAAATCCTATTATTATGTGATTTAAACAAACTGACTTGGGACATATATCCATGCTGGTAGGTAGAGCAAATGAAATATTGTCAGCTAGGAAAAGTAGTAAATCTAATTGAAGCCAATTATTATGTGATTTAAGAAGCTTGAGTAGAACAAACCATCAGACAAAGGAGAAAGGATTGGTTCATAATATAAGTTGTTTGAAGGCAGTATATGAGACATTTGTAAAGAAATTAAACACTGGTCATGGTCAAAATTTTTCTCCACAAAATGTAACTTTCAATATACTGAATAGAATATTTTATGCTTCATCAGGTCTTTTTATTCCTCAGTAAAATGGCAGGAAATATAGGACCTTTTAGTGACTGTGCATTCTGTCATGCTGATAGTTGTTTCCTTTAATGTACCATATCCATCAGCCCTCTAAAACTACAATTTTGTTAATTACAGTCTGTTCTTGACTATGATGTATAAATATTTACCTAACTTGCTCAGTCCCAAAACAATGCTAACATTCTTTTTCCTGTCACAATGAGAATTTGAGCAAATGTCATTAGACATAAGACATTATATGCTATTTTTTTTAAAAAGCAAGTGTTTTCATTAGTTACAATATATGTCAATAACAAAGTGATGTTATTTCCAGGAAGATAATTTCACATTAGAATGAAGCAGGCATTTGTAGATAGGACCATTGTGGTAAGCATCACACTTCTCTAAACCTTATTATCCTCTCAGGCTAGTATCCTAAATCTGTCTTCTCTTTCATTGCTAAACCTATAGAAAGAGTCTTTTATACTCATTTTCTCTACTTCCTCACAACTAATTCATTCCTCGACATCCTGAAATATGGCTTCTGTTCCTATCTCTCTATTAAAACCACTCCCTCCATTATCACCAATGACCTCTAAATGGCCAATTCCAATGGCCTTTTTTCAATCTGCATCCTCCTTGACCCCTCTATTATATATGATAGTTTATCACTCCCTACTTCTTGATTTTTTTTTTCATTCTTTGAATTCTATCACATAGTTATCTTTTGGTTCTTCTATCTAGCTAACTGCTCCTCCTTGACCTCATTCTGTATAGCATAGATCATTGTCTTCATGTTGCCTTCCAAGTATGTATATTTCCTAAAGTTCTGCCTTTGATCTTTCCTTTCTCCATACTTTCTCTCTTGGTGAACTCATAAACTCCCATAGCTTTGATTATTACTTCCTTTCGGAAGGCTGAAAAATCTATATAACAGCCTAAATTTCTCCTTTAGCTGTAGCTCTGCTATAGAAAGCATGGTGTAGTTCTGGTGTCAGAGGACTTATGTTCAAATCTGACCTCTGACTACCTTTAAGACTTTGGGCAAGTTATTTACTTTCCTTCACTTTTCTCATCTGTGGAATGAAAAGTTTGATCTGTATGGCTTCTAAGGTTTCTTCCAGCTCTAGAACTATAATCTTAGGATATCTAACTGATAGGTAGATTTGTCTTCTTGGAGGGCTTACTAGAACTTGTGATTCAACATGCCCTAAACTGAACTCATAATTTCCCTCTCTAAACATATAACTTCTTTCTTTTGCTGGCACTTCTGTTGTCATCTAACTTCAAAATACTTCTTTCTCTCTTATCTTCCACATCTAAGTGCCAAGTCCCACTGAATTTACTCTCACAGTTTCTCCAGCAACTGTCCTCTCTTTTCCATTCATACTTCTACCACCCTGATTTATACTTTTATCATGTGTCACCTAGATAGTTTTAGTAGTTTCCTAACTTGTCACTCTTCCTGCTTCCAGTTACATACCCTTAAAACCATCTTTTACCCATCTATCTTTAGAAGGCACAAAATAGTGTTCTGCTATGTCCTTACCTTTCTCAAAAACCTTTATTGATTCTCTATTATCTGCTAGATAAAAATATAAACTCATTGGTCTGACATTTCAAGCTCTCCATAATCTGGCTCTAAACTGCTTTTTAAATCCAAGTTCACACACTTGCAGCTCAATCCAAATGTTCCACCAATAATTCCCTGATTAAATAATGAACTCTGTCACCTCCATGCCTAGAATGTTTTTACTGATTATCTTCATATATTGGAATTCTTTTCTACCTTTAAGAACCACATCAGATGTTGGTTATTCTATGAAGTTTTCTTTGTTTTTTTTTTCTTATAAAAACATATTTTTTCCTTCTTAGATTTTCATATAACATTCTCTATGGTTCTTTGCTTGTCCTCTGTATTAGAGTTTGTCAGCAATTATTTGAATTAATTTAGCCAAAGCAGAGAAATGGCTATCAAAATTAACACTGGGTCAAAATATAAAGTAATTTACAAAATCTTGTGGAGAAAGATAATGCATGATTGTGAGAAGGATTGTCTCCTAAAGCAGACAGAAGCAGGACAGGATAAAACCAGTTTAGAGAAAGCTTGAGTTTGTCTTTGATATTTTATACTGTCTACAATAATTTTAAAATGTAGCATCTCTTACTGTCTCTTCTTGCAGGGTTTTGCTGGGTGATATAAAGAAATGGTGATGATTTATGTGGGTTTATTTTTATATCTTATTACTTTTCATTATCCTATTGCCTATTGTGATTCCTTCAATTTCTTTTTGTTCTCTTATTGCTATTGTTAGCATTTCTAATACAATATTGAATAATATTGGTGATAATGGGTATCTTTGTTTTACTCCTGATCTTATTTGGAAGGCTTCTAGTTTATCCCCGTTACAAATAATGTTTGCTGATGGTTTTAGGTAGATACTTCTTATCATTTCAATGAAAAATCCATGGAAAGATTTGCATGAAAGAAAGAAAAGTGAAATAGTAGAACTAAGAGAATGTTGTATACAGTAACAGCAATATTGTTCAAAGAATAACTGTCAACAACCAAGTTATTCTGAGTATTATAAATATGCAAATCAACTATAAATGACATGTGAAGGAAGATGCTATCCACTGCCAGAGGAAGAAGTGATAAATATAAGTATACATAGTGTGGTGCACATACATACATATATATATATATATATATATGTATATATATATATATATATATATATATATATGGTATATATATATTTATAAGTCTGTGTCAAATGGTGGCCTTCTCCAGTGAGAGGTGGAGAGTGAGGGAGACAGTTTGGAACTTAAAATGTAACAAAAATTAAATTAAATTAAATTATTTTTAAAAAAGAAAGCATGCTAAAATATCCAGCTTAGGAAAATCACCCCAAAGATACTTAAGGATAAAAATAAAAAAATAAAGATTTGGAAAAATAATTTTTGCCGTTTTTTTCTCCATCAAGGATGATAAAATCAACACAATTGAATCCTAACACCACCTAGATGTGCTTATAGAGGATGCAGAAAAGGCTTTTAAAAGAAAAAAAATAGAAAAGAATTTCCATTGGACCAAGCATATTTAGGACATCAGTGTGGTAGAGGAGATATAATTATGAGGGCATTAAGGTACTGATATGTAAAGAAGGGGAAGATACCAAATATAAAAAAAATCTCATACCTCATTGATACTGAAAAAAAGATGACCAAGAACATCAGTAACTATGGAATTATATGCTTATTCTCCCATTTGTATAAAATCTTTATGCAAATCATCTCCATGAAAATCAAGAGCATCTTCAATGGTAGCATTAGTAGGGAACATGCAGATTTTCACAAGTTATATTTAACAATGTGTTACCTACTTATAATTTCACAATTAGCCAAAGGTATAGAGGACATAGAACCTTATTGTGCTTATTGTTTGTTTATGATCATAAGTTCTTTTCTTCAGTGAACTTATGTACATCTTTTTCCATTTGGCCAATTCAGCTTTTTGAGGAGTTCCTTTCTTGATTGGATTTTTGTGCCTCTTTTACCAGTTGGCCTATTCTGTTTTTTAAGACATAATTTTTTCCAGTATTTTTTGTGCCTTAGTTACCAAGTTGTTGACTTTTTTCAAGATTTTCTTGAATACCTCTCATTTCTTTTCCCAATTTTTTTTCTCTACCTCATGTATTTGATTTCTAAAATCCTTTTTGAGCTCTACCACAGATTCTTTTTTGGTCCTGAGACCAGTTTACATTCTTATTCTTTGAGGCTTTGCATGCAGCTGTTTTGACATTTTTGTCTTCTGTGTTTATGTTTTGGCCTTTCTTTTTACCACAGTAACTTTCTATGGTCAGGTTATTTTGTTGTTTTTTGCTCATTTTCCCTCCTATTTCTTGATTTTTAATTTTATGTTAGTGTCAGGCTCTGCTCCTGGGCTGGAGGGAATACTGTCTCAAGCTTCAGGTTTTTCAAGCTGTTGTAAGCTGGTCTATCAAGGTGAAATTATTTAAGGAGAGATGTGGTCACTGCTTTCCTGGCCTGTGCTCTGTTCTGTTTGCACTCACAAGCACTCTTTTCTGCCATAGCACTCTGTCCAGGCTCCCTACCTCTGCTGGTGCTCCTTTTCACAATGGGATTGCAAACCAGAAATGCATTTGATCACTGCAACAGAGTCCTGCTCCCAATGCCTGCAAAGGGTCCTCTGTAATCTCCTTCTGACTAGTTGTCTGGCAGTCCTACTTTCTATGGGCTGAGAGCTCTAGAAGCTACAGTTATGAATTCAGTCACCCCCAAGGCCTGATGCTGGCTTGCCAGGGTTCTGCCTGAACTGGACTATGTTCCACTCTCACCCTGATGAGACAGGCCATTCCTGCCTAACTTCTAAGTTGTCTTGCACTGGCAAATTGTTTCACTCCATGCTTTTGTTGGTTATGCCATTTCAGAATTTGTTGTGAGACATTATTTTAACATTGTTTGAAGGGGAATTTTGTAGAGCTTAGGCAAGTCTTTGTCTTTACTTTGTCATCTTCTATTAAAAAAGAGTCTTTCATTTGGTAGAATAAAATACTGTCCCCAAATCATTCACAAATCACCATTTTCATCATAGAGTCTACAACATTGCCAGAAATCAAAGCCGCAATGACTAGCATATACATTGCAAACTCTTGCCTTTTTTTGAAAATCAGGTCAACATTGAACCTTCGCTCATGTGGTAACTTTCCCATTCTCCATGTTCTTACAAAGATCACTGAGACCTAGAAAAAAAATCACTTCCATCACTTCTTACAGTGCCTTGTGTTAGAAGTTTTTTGGGCTTTGTGACAAGGGTAGCTGCGATCCTTTGCTACTTCCTCATCATTAGGTTTTTTAATTTTTTACCATTTTGTTCCAGTCTGAACATCAGGCTCACTGGGAGAAAAATAGAAACTAACTAAAAAGATCTGATCAATTCTCTATTTTCTCTGTTGCCTCTAATCATTGTAGCATTCATCTTGAGGTATACTCCTGTCCCATCTTTGTTCTTCATCCACTCCCATCATCCAACAACAAACAACAACATTTTATTGTTCTTACCATTCAACATATTTCTCAGTTCATTTTGAGCTTTGCACTTCATGTTTTTATAGGATTTTGCCACCTTTTCCCACACATCCTCCATTATATTTTATTGATGTCACCTACTAAAAATGTGCCTCCCCACATAATATAAGTTAGTTACCAATGTATCTTTATTATTTTCCTTAGAAACTTGCTTTTTTCTTTCTCATAATATTTTTTCTCTTTGTCTCTTTACAGTTTAGCCCAAAGACCCTAGTTTCCCCAAATCTATATTGCATGTCAAAGTATGGTTCATTTTCTTCCTTTTATTAATGTTAAGTTGTATAATGAAGTATTCAACTTTTCCCCCCAAAATCTTTTATTTCTACTTCATCAACTAGTTATTTCTTTTTGGTCAAACATCAGCTTTAGAATTGGAGATCAACTTTATGTGTCCTTTATCTTTTGAAGAAGAAAATTACTGTAACAAAAATAAATTAGGGCTGCTCACTACAATAATTGGAATGGGGGTCGTCTGTTTGAGGAATCAATTCCTAATAAAGGCAAAATTCCATTTTTATTCCTTTATCTGGTGGTGAATGCCTTGCCAAATTAGTGGTTATGTAGTAAGCCATGTATTCACAAAAGAGAGAAAAAGAATATTTACACATAAGAGTTCACATATCTGATGGCAATTTATAAAAGGTATTTATTTCAAGCTATCTGGAGAGGAGACTGGGTTGCTGTGAAACTCCAAATATGTGCTCAGATTAGGGCAGTGGTTTGACACTCTCAAGATTTGGATGGTGTGCAAGTTCCAACGATGGCTTCATGGCTTTCTTCTCCTCTCTGCACTTCTCCCCTCCCCTACTCTCATCTCTCATCTTCTCCCCTTTTTATATAGGAAAAAATCCCCTCTTTGACATGTGTTAGAGATTCTTCCCTCTTTTAAGGGGTTACATTTGCATCATTGACTGTAAAATATGATTGAGAAGGATCAGAGTATGGAACTGAAGTGTTTGCTGGTTTACTCAGGGTTAGATAACAGGGATGGGGGGGAGATGAATAGTCTTATGATGTGAAGCTTTCTGGGATCAGAACACTTGACTGTGTGAGGTTATTAGAGTGAGAGCACAAAGCAATGAAAAATTAAAACATTGTTTAAATGCCAATTGATATGGCAGATGACAAGAGGTTAGTCTTGAATGGATATCATGTAGGCTTATGTTTTTTTTTCCTTCTTGGGGTAATAACTATTAGTGATAATTTGTATTCCATACACAAGGTGGTATAAATTTTCAATAACACAAATATCCTGACCAAGCCTTACTTGTTGTTATAGCTATTTACGAATGTATATATTCCCATGTATATTTTATAATAAGCAATTTTGATTGCTTTACATTTTTCAGAGTGAGAAGTATAGCAATTGCTCTTAGAAAATCTTTAATGAGCAGAAGTATAGACAAATAATAATAAAAGGGTATATAGAACAGAGACAAGACATTTAACTTCATTCAAGCAGTTAAAGTTTTGTTGGCTCTGCCACAGCAAGTCAAGAAATTCTTATCTGTACCATTTTTGGACATGGGGTAGTATGGCTGCAGAGTCCTTTAGCCAGTGGTTTTCTATTATGTTGTCCCTGTGATGAATGTCCTTATCTCTTTCCACACCCAGTTTTGTGGCATTTGTACTGTGTGCAAAAATTCCTGTTTACGGTTCTGTTCATGATTAACCATAACTGAAGCTGCTACTTTACATGTGTACTTTAGTTTATAATTTTTACTATATAAGCATATATTTGTTCATGTATTTCTCTTACAACATAGGCAGTTTTTCTGTGTGTTATTCTATCAGGCTTAAGATTCCTAATGGGAGATTTTATGACTTTTATGTATTTTATATCTTTCTACAACTTATCACATAATAACAGATAGCTGATATTTAGGTAGCTTTAGTCTTTGAAATGCACTTTACTTATATTACCTCATTTGATCCTTATAACTGTGAGATATATGCTACAAACATTACTCTTCTCATTATATAAGGAAGAAAACTGGGTTCAGAGAGAATAAATCAGTGTCAGAGGTGAAATGTAGAGCTGGGATTCTCTTGACTCCAAAGCCGATTCTGTCACACTCCATCACACTGCTTCTCTACTATTCTTGAGCTACTGAAAATATAATTAATGTTACCATATATATAATTGATCTGTAATAAGGTTTGGAATACAGTGCACAGATGTAAGTAAATTGTGATATACACAGTTGTGAAGGGTGGAAGCTATAGCAACCTGCACCTTTCTGTGAATAGTCACTTGTCCTCTTGAGACTTCAGTTGTCCTTGCTTCCAAGATAAGTATAAGCACTTATACATCGACTTGTTTCTCAGTTATATTGAGCTTCTTGGAAAAGAAGGTGTTGTATAAATGATATGTTATTTGTATTTTTATGATCCATACTAGAAAATTAGGAATTACTGTTGTTTCTTTTTCATCACTTATAGTCATTGGGGGAAAATGGCCTCTGTGTGTTTTGATGTAAAGTTTAGGAAACTAGGGAAAATGTTCAAGGTGTTTTGTTAGGCTATCTCTAATCTAGCATAAATATCTCTAATATAATTTGAAAATCTTTGGCAATAGCTGAAGTCTGGTCGACTACAATGTAGAGTTCGCTTACCAGTCATTGTCTATCATTTTTTGAAACCATTGTAATGTTTAACCAACATGCTTCATATTAGGAAAGTAGCTTGTTATGATATAAAATTTCTATTTCAATGCCAAATTTAATTTAGATAAAATTTATATTTCCTGAATTTTCTTAAATGTTCTCCTAAGTCACTAAGTACAGTATAATTTTATTCTAATTTATTCTTACTTATGTTTGCCTTTTATATTTAATCTTGTGTTCAAGACAGTAAAAAAAAATTAGTAATTTTATATAGAAGGATAAGATTAACATGATTTCTTGACCTTCTTTTGTTTAGTTTTCAAACATAGTTAAAATTGCCCATGTTGATTTTATTTGAATGTGCTAATGAACTTTGCATATAAGAAATTAAAAAATGTTTTTCAATATATAGGATATATTGAGAATGAGGAATAAGAACTACTTCATTTGCCTTTCATATATTACTAGAGTTTTGTCTACAACTGCTTATATGGTTTAATATGCTACCTTTGTAGGTTGTTCATTTAAAATTTGTACTTTTATAGGGAAAACTTAGACTGCTTTATAAAAATAAAATAAAATGCACTTTAAATGCATAGAAAGAATGTGTATGAAAAAAGTAACCTCAGTTGTACTTTTGTCAATTTTTCCGTAGTATGGTTTGTATGGTATTTCTTTGACATTTATATGAAGCTACACATATATTTCATTAAAAGATTATAACTGGAAAAAAGGTATTTGGCATTTGTATACAAATCCAAAGGCTCAGAAACAGAGATGACCTTGCTAGAACTCAATGACTATCCAATGAAGAGGTTTTAATATCCTCCAGAAATTATGCCTGCTGGTAGCACTGGCACTAATCTGCTATGATCAGGCAGTTGGATCTCATTTTATTAATGATCCCTTTCAGAAAAAAAGCAGTCAGCATTGCTAAGGATGATTAAAAGAAATTTATTCAGATATTATTTCAGGATTTCTACTTTCCTTTTGTCAGTTTATGAAACAATAACAAAATCCCTTAGAGAAATGAAGAATAAAACAAAGAACAGAGGGCCAGCATTATGGAAAAAAGGAAGTTTCTTAGTAGAATTTTCTCCTAGCTACAGCAATCTGCTAGGAAAAAAAATTGAACTAGGAGGCAGGAAGGCTGAATTTTAGTTCTGGGTAAACTTACTAGCATTCTAATCTTGAACAAATCATTTCACTTCTTTTTTTCTTTCTGAGCAATTGAACTTCACCCTTATTTTTACTTCATGATCCTGTTAGTAGAGAACTATTGTATAGTAATGATATTAATAATAATTTCTATAGTACTTTAAATTCTCAAGGAATTTTCATATATATTCTTATTGGGTTCTTAAAATGACCTTTCCCACCAGATTGGACTTTCTGATGCAGTCAGAAAATAGGCATTTATTAAATGCCTACTATATGCCAGGACTGTGCCAAGCACTAAGGAAACCAAGTGAGGCTTTCAAGGAGCTCACAGTTTAATGGAGGAGACAGCATGCACACAACAATGTACAAATAAGATATATGCGGGATAAATTGAAGAAAATAGAGGGAAGGCACTAGCATTAAAGAGGATGGCAAAGGCTTATTGTAGTTTTAGCTGGGTCTTAAAGGAACCCAGGAAAACCAGAAGACAGAGATTAGAAGGGAGAGAATTCCCAATACAGGGGACAACCAGCAAAAATGCTGGAGTTGGAGTTTTTGTGTAAGCTAAAGGAAGGTAGTCAATGTGCCTGGATACCAGAGTATGTAGGTGTGAATGAGGTATAAGAAAACTGGAAAAGTGGAGGAGGGTAAGTTAACAAGGGCTTTGAACTCCAAACAGAGTATTTTATATTTGATCCTAGAGGTGGTAGGAAGTCACTTGAATTTATTGAATAAGGAAGTGATCTGTGCTTTAGAAAGCTCAGTTTGACTATTGATTGGAAGATGGACTGGACATGAACCAGAAGACTTCCCAGTAACCAAGGCTTACAATGTAGGTGTCTTCCTCAACTCCTCTCTCTCACCCATTCCATATGCAATTGGTTGCCAAGGCTTGCCATTTTTCCTTCTTGACATCTCTTCCTTATAATCTCTACTCTCCTGTGACACTGTCACCATTTCGTGCAAGCCCTCATGATTTCATGCCTGGACTATTGCAATAGCCTCTGTCACATGTCTCTTCACTCCAGTCCATCCTCTACTCAGCTTCCAAATTAATTTTTCTAAAGTGCAAATTTGACCGTGCTATCTCTCTATTCAATAAACTTCATTGACTTCCTATCACCTCCAGGATCAAATATAAAAGTCCTTCACAACCTGGGTTTCTTCTACCTTTCCAGTCTTATACTTACTCCTCTCTCCATATTGTTTCTTGAAAAAGACATTCCATCTTCAGATTTTGTGCTTATCTACTGATTGCTCCCCATGCCTGCAGTACTTTCCTCATATCTACCTCCTGGTCTCTCTGGCTTCCTTCAAATCCCAGCTAAAATACTATTTTCTATGAAAAGCCTTTTCTGATCCCCTTAATGCTAATAATCACTTCCCTTTGTTGATTATCTCCAATTAAACTTGTATATATTTTGCTTGTTCATAGTTGTTTTCTTCCCCTTTAGCCTGAGGGCACTTTGGGAGCAGGGACTTTCTTTTGCCTTTCGTTGTATTCATAGCAGTTAGTGTAGTGCTTGCACAAAGTAGGCACTTTATAAATGCTTATTGACTGTTGACTGATCTGACCATCCTATTTGCATGAAGACCTCCTAGCCTTACTCTTGACTTGTATCTAGCATCTGATATCTGAATCTTACAATGTCTTACTTAACTCACCATTTCTCCATTTTGATTCTTGGCAGTATACTGGTTCCTAATTTGTGTTTAGCAAAATAATCTGCTTTATAATCCTTTGATATCTCTCACACTTCTATCTCCCTCCACTGTCTTAGAAACTTCCATTCTTTACATCATTCCATGTTTCACAACCACTCTTCATAGTACAGTGACACACATAATAAGGTAGTATGGAATCATTGAATCTTAACAGTTGCTTCATCTCTGTTCAAAATAAAAATAGGATGATATCTGCCATTCCTTCCTCATATGGATTTTTTTGGTAAACAAAATGAGGTGGATGGATAGATGAAAAGTACTTTAATAATTCAATTCAATTCATTTCAATTCAACAGGCATGTATTTATTGAGTAGGTACTATGTAAAAGGCACTGTTTTAGATTCCTGGTGTACAAAGGTGAAAATAAAACAGTTCCTGCCTGCAAGGAATTTGTATTTCATTGATGTAATGAAGAATTTGCTATTGAAATTCTAGGTTGTGGAAGTCTTTCCAATTTTATTCCACAAAGTCTAATTCTGTCATTTGTTATTTTTGTAACTGTCATTTCTTACCTCAATTTCCTCCCCCCCCACTTCAATTTGTGTAGTCAAAGCTGATAAAGTTTTAGTGAGGCAGCAATGCAATAAGCTAATTATAAAATTGTGATCATATCTGGTCATCAGTTTATAAAATCCAAATACCTCTCTGAGTCAGAAGGAACCAATGAGATTGGATAAGCAAAGAAATTAACCACACCCCTGGAAACTTTTAAGAGTGAGTTAATAGGATATTTGCAGAAGCAGAACCTCATGTCATTGTGTGGACAATGAAAGTAGTAGATATTGTTCAGGAGGTGATTTCTGAGTAGAAGTAGACATGCTACAAGCTTGTTTATTATAAGACTTGATCCATACTCCACTGAAAATTAGCTAAAACTCAGGGTGTCTCAAAAGTCTTGGTGTAGTTTTAAGCTTTAATAGCTTCAGAAGTATAAATGATATAAAATGTCATTTGAATGTATATTTATTTAAATTTCTTTTATACTTATTTACTTTCATGAATTTTGAGTAATGTATTTTAATTTAGTTTTCTGTATCATGATTTGTCAGACTGATAGAGGTCCTTTGGCTTGTCCACCTCATCCTTTGATCTGTCATTAGACTTTTTCTTATGGGAGTTCAAATCAAAATTGCTGTGTATGAATCAAAACCTCACTCTTACAATGACTTTATGGCTAGGATAACAAATGAAATCCTCTCACTTACTGAGCAGCTGATGAAAGATCTTACAGAGTTAATAATTGACTAGAGTGATATGGAGCATGAGGTGATTGTGTTGAATTTTCAAAAGAAACATTAATGTTTTAATATTCAAGTAATTAACATTTCAAATATTTTTGATAAGTTTGTAGTATTTATACTTCTGAAGTCATTAAAGCTTAAAATTGCACTGTGACTTGTAGAACACCTTGTGTAGCAAAATGTCTTGTGTTCACATTTTGATTATCAATAAAATCAGCTAAATATGTATAAGAGCAACCCTTTTAAAAACACACATGGAAATTATAGTCACATTGTCTCGGAAGAAAAGTCACATTTAAGTCACTAGAAATGAGTAAAAACAAGATATGTGTGTGTGTGTGTGTGTGTGTGTATATATATATATATATATATATATATATGTATACATATATGAATAAAATGAACAAAACATCTTGATTTTGTTTATTTCTGTTAAGTTCTATGTGATATTTCTACTCTGTACTTGTTTTCATTTAACTCAAAGGTGGGATTGAAAGGTTCATAGATATGGATATTTGTTATGATCCCCTTATTGTTTAAATGTAATCATTTTGTCTAATTTACAAATCTGTTTATATAACTCATACAGTAAGTTATCAGTAATAAAAGTATGTTTACCCTCTACCTGAAATTGCAGTTTCTATGTTGAGACATCCATTCTGTTAACAATATTTCCCAAGATCTACCATTAAAGGTTATATGGGAAATATTATAGGTTACTATAAGAAGTATTTCTCTACATATAGTATTTTTTACCATTCTATCTCCCAAGTTCCTTTTCTCCTAGGACTAGGGTTATTTTGTTTAAACTTACAACAGTGGAGTAGCATTGCCAATGTAGATCACTGTCTTATTACTTTATTCGAGGAACTCAATCGTTTTGTGGTTCTAGAAGTGATCGCTGTACTGCAGCCAAAGATGCAGTGAGACATCAATATAAATTGGAAGTTGTGACAGATGAAACCTATGCTTTGAGGTTTCATTTG
The DNA here is from genome assembly GCF_003287225.1 of Phascolarctos cinereus. NCBI lineage: Eukaryota > Metazoa > Chordata > Mammalia > Diprotodontia > Phascolarctidae > Phascolarctos > Phascolarctos cinereus. The sequence continues at coordinate 94,805,162 of NW_027555736.1, read as the reverse complement.
CCCTGTCACTCTTCTAGAGAGGTTAGAGTATTCTGCTGCAAAACTGTGACTGTCGTATGAGTAATTACAACTACACAGTTATGGTCTTATTAGGAACCGCAGACCTGTATAAAAGGCCTCTCCAATAATTCATCATGGATGTACACCATTCAATCCTTCTGTGTTTCTAAATTCCAAAAGAAACTATCTAAACAACATAAATACCAAGAAAAATATATAAAATCATAGAAAACAAAATATCAAATTTAGCAAAAATAAAAGCAAGGGTGAGAATTTCCTAGTCCTTTTGAAATGCCACTGAGTTTTTTCCCCACTGCTTCTTTCTCGTATCGATTGTTATTAGTATAAGTCTACATTTTCTAGATGGATATTACTCTTTCTTTTTTTACATGAAGCTTTTCTCTGCAGTTCAAATACTACTTCATAGAATCATAGGATATCAGAGTTCGAATTGACCTCAGAAGCCATCTAGTCCATCTAGACAGAAAGATGGTCATAGCCTTAATCTCCCCTTTCTTTATACTGGGCTGTGATCATAATCTAGAACTCTGAAATCCTCCTCTGATTATAGTCTTATAGTCTTTTATTTCTTATGGTTTCATGCTTCCTAAACATGAAGAAATTATTCTTCATCTTTACCACTATTTCTAGTTCCCCAAATCCTTCTTGTTCTCCCAGTCGTCATCAGTGCTTTGACCTGCATTTAAGAATCATTTCTCCACTTTACAGTCTTGACTCTATGGTTAACTAGGGTAAATACATATACTACTTTAGAAATCACTTGCTGCAGCTTCTTTGATCTGTTGCTGCTGACACATTGCACAGCTACAATCCTACATAATAGTACTACAACCTTCCTTTCCTATTCCTGTTGGTGTGCTGTAGAATACTTCTGGAGGAAGTTCAGTAAACGAGTTGCCTAAATCAATCAGTTATATATGTATGTGGTCTCATCTTAACTGGGCCTTCACTCCTCCATGGTGAATGTGCTAAGTCTTCTTTTTTCAAGCCTGCTATCCTACTCTTTTTCTCTCAGCAGAGAACCCTGTATCTGAGGGAACTGAAGGTATCCTCGTGAGCTTCTTTCTCTTCTCTGCCCCATACTTCCAAATTCCTGAAGCCATGCCCTATTCTCTCCCACTTAGCTCTGGTCTGATAAAAAGGTAATCTTTTTCATTATTAAGGCCACCTACTCTCCTTATGCCCTTTAAACAGTGTAAATATCAAAAAAGATAAATTCTGTAGAACAAGGGATAGGCATTGTATCTAGAATATCACTGACAATGGTAACTTCAAGATGAGAGAACGTTTAACAGTGTAGAGTAATGAATTCTATGCAGCCTGTAGTCTTAGAGAGTTGCTTAGACCAGTGGTGTCAAAATCAAATAGAAATGATCCCAGCTGGCTGTTTATTCACTTAGACAGTCACGAGTTAACATTATCTTTGTTGCACTGTATTTTTACATTTTTACGTATTTATTTATTTTGTTAAAAATCTCCCAATTGTGTTTTAATCTGGTTCAGTCTTTTCTATAAAGGCTTGAATCTGATACCTCTGTTAGACCACTGATCGTTTAAGTGATTTGCTCAAGACCACACATCTAGAAGGCATCAGAGACCTGTCTTAGTCTAGATCTAGTTCCAGTAACTGGTCTGTATTTCTAAAAAAAAAAATAGATGTAGTTAAACCAGGGAAGGGTTCCACAGAACCCCCTTCCTCCTCAGGCTGCAGTTAGCTTCCTACATTTCGCCAAGTCCAATGTCAACCTATATAATGATATTCTTAAAGTTATATCTGTATGGTAGCTTATTTCATGAAAATATCAAGAGTTCTATCGCATGTCCTCTTTACATGATTCAATATGAACTCAACTATTTGCTTTTTTCCAACATGACAGCTATTTCCATGATGATCCTTTTTCCTTAATCATGAGAGGAGGTAGTGTCTTCTAATAGAAATAGCACTGGCCTTGGAGCCAGAAGACCTGGTTTAGAGTTCCAATAATTTCACTTATTTGCTCTGGTCCTTGGGCAAGTCATTTAACCTCTGTGAATCTTAGTTTAACCTTTAAAAAAGAAATAATACTACTTGTGATACTAAAAGCGTTTTGAAGATCAAAAGAGATTATGTAAAGCATTCTATAACTATAGAGCAATGCGAGCTATTAGTCAAGAGAAAGAAAATAAGAGAATAATGATATGTAGAATAAAACAAGACCCAAGAAATTATTTAGCCCAACCATCTCCTGTTACTAATGAACAAACATGACTTGTAATGGGGACAGGGAATGTCTTCCTTTCCACAATGTCTGTTTATTATGCCTTCTAACTTGTCCTGACTTGTGTACACAGATTGATTAACATTATGACTTAATACCATATACAACCAAATAGTTATTACTTTTTTCTAATTCCCCCCTTTTCCTTGAAAAATGTCAGAAAGTTATTCATATCAATTTAATTAAACTACCTGCTGATGAGCTATATGAAAGTTTTAACTCTCTAAGTTTCTTTTTACTTTTATAAAAAAGTTTCTAAACAAGAAAAAAAATTCATGTCAAATTTCGTACCCCAGGGAAAATACAAAGTCATATTTTATGAATGGTATTGTTGTAGATATGAAAAAGAATAAAATACCATCTTACAAAATAGCCATCATAAGAGAAAATATTAATACTTCATAATTACTATAATTGAAATAGCTATAACAAAATGCACACATTTATATAAGTTATGGCCATTATTAGGGAGGGATTTAGAGACATTATTTACATTCCAAAATCCCTTATAAATATTTCAACCTAATTCAGTTTTTCAAAAGTTATCTCTTGCTGTTTGCTTAATGGGAGTAGCACATGATTATCCAGTTTTCTTTAGCATTGAAATCTTTGATGTTATATTTTTAATCAAGCTATGAAGAAGCTTTTTGAAGATTTTTTTATACAAAAATGCCTTCAGTTGTCAAAATCTTATTTAACCTACATCTCAGAAGACAATTATCTGATTCATGAATGTGGTTTGAATATTGAAGCATACATTTATTTTGCTTTTAAATCATTGTTTTGTCTAGATTATTTTCTCCTCCTATACTGTTTAAAATTTTCTAATCTGACTTAACTCCTAATGCCTCAGTTTACTTTTTTTTTGTAAGATAGAGACCATATTAATGTTGAAAATTTTAAACTTATGGCAAATTTGTTTAATAAATAAAAAGGGCTATGTAAATTATATAATAGTATATTCTACTTCTCAAAGATTTCATTCAGTATATCACATATCATGAAGTTCCAAATTTTATATGTGAATGCTTGTAGTTATGTATGTGAATTATTATGTTTTCTTTTTTTAAAACCACATTGAAAGTTCTCATGTTTCATATGAGGGATTATCTGTTTTGTTAGAGCATATAATTTAGTCTTAATTATTAGAAACAAGTTAAACACATAATACTATTAATGACAATTAAAACTTTTGTAACATGTTAGAGTTTGCCAATCACTTTACATTTACTGTCTCACTTGATCCTAGTAATATGTCTATGACATAGGTACTTTAATTATTCCCATCTTACAAATAAGAAAACTGAGGCTGACAGGTCAAGTGACTTACCCAATGTCACTTAGCTAGTGAATGTCTGAGATAGGATTCAAACTCCAATTTTCCTGACTCCAAGTACAATGCACAGACCACTTTCCTGCCCATCCATTAGAGTTCAATAATTTCATTCAGGATTGCTTCAGAAATGATAATATTTCAAATTTTTTGAACTAACTTTAGGTAGGTGATCTAGTATAGGATTAAGCATAGCTGGACAGTGAATTTCATGAATCTAATTAAATTTCATGTGGAATTAAAATTATTATTCAAAAAAATGATAGATTTCATCTAATGAAACTGTTAGCATTTTTTGCCTTAATCATTTTCCAAGGTACTTTTCAGTATTATTGTCTTAATTCCAATTTATACATTTTATTCCAATTCGTAAGGAGGGCTACTGGATGATAAATATATACAATAAGTCCTTTTTCTAGGCTTTTGTATGAAACAAAGTAACTATAATTCTCTAGAGTAGTGTTATCAGATACTGTAGTATACTTCTCGATTAAACTCTAGTATTCTTTCAGTTCTTATCTTTTCTTATTTAGCATTCACGTAGCAGTAAGTTATGTAGATTTTTTTGACATGTGATTTATGAAACTAAAGGGGTAGGCAGGGAGACCAGCAAAGACAATTATAAGAGATAGACTTCCATTTTTTATGACCAATCAGATAGAGAACTGGATATTTTTTCCCACTTCTCACAAACTCTCAAAACTCCCCCAAATAGGAATTGTTCTCAAGAGGTTAAATGATTGCAGGTGTTTCCACAGGCCAAGACATAAAGAAATATAACAATATAATAACTTGATGACTTAACACTAAAGAAGGCTAATTTCCAACACACTTAGCATGCACTTTCCCACTAGCTCTTATACTCTGACAGGGCACATAACCCATCCCAATTAATTTTTTCTCTGGGATCCACTTAGCAATTTTCTTGTTGTTCCTACAATCCCTGTCCCTTCCCTTATCCTACTGTTCTATGTCATCAAGAAATAGATCTCAACTCTGCTCACTCCTTTCCAGTGGAGGAAGAGGTATAGAAAAGCAGAATTGTGCTCTGCATGAGGCAGTAGCACTTGGAAGTAGTGCTTATCCAGAGAAATCAAGAATAGAAAACAGTAATACAGACATCATGAGGTGCTCCTAAAGTCCTAAAGGAGAGGAACCTCATATCTGGTTAAGTCCAATTCTGTCCTAGAAATCACTTGGTGCAAGAACTGAGGCTGGTGGAAAGGAAATTCCCCAAGTTGAGAGAAGATGGAGAATGATGTGAGATGCTACTCCCAAGAGATCTATCATAAATGGACAACGACTCAGAAAGTGAGAAATATGGTAAAATGGTGCAGGGGTGGGCAGCTGAAATTACCAAAGATGTTGGGAGGAAGAAAGCACAATTAGAAAACCTAGAGCAGAGGCAAGTAAATCTAAGAAAAAAATATTAAAACAGAAGGGAAGATAGCCATCAAAGACATCAAAAGGAATCTAAATATCTGTAAATAAACACTGAATGACAAAGGAAATTGAACCAACACCTGATCAAATAGAGGATCCTGTGGATTCCCAAGAGACCATGGAATTACAGCAGGCTCTTCTTAAATGGTTAGAAAGAAATGTTCTTGAAGCATATGTGTAAAGAGGAAAAAAAATAGTAAAATTTCTGACCTGCAGAGCAGAAATAATTAGCAGGAGACAAAATTTTGAATCCAAAGTAGTGTCTCTCTTCAAAGATGTGAAAGAGAAAATAAATAATTGGAATACAAATATAGTGAAGTGAAGAACAATCTGGAAGAAGAAAAGCAAAATGTAGTAATATTAAAAATACATTATCTGTGTATAAATAATATACACTGATCTCAAAGACAGGATTCATAAAGATAATTTTAGGATTGTATATATCTCATAAGAACACAGTACATAAAAATATGTCTCATAAGAACACAGTACATAAAAATCTAAACTCTACAATTCATGAAATAATTCAAGAAAACTTCCCAGAGTTTCTCACTACAGAAAAAATATTGATGTTATAAAAATACACAGATTTCCCTCAGAAAGTTATGTTATAAACTATAATACATATAGTTGTTAAATACAACATTTCTAATTACCAACAAATTCTATGGGTAATCAGAAGAAAGACCTTCAAATATGAATTGAAGAAAATTTGAGCAGCACAAGACTATTCTGCATGTACCAGAAACCACAGGAAGGAATAGAGTAATTTATTCCCAAAAGGCAAAACAAACAATCAAACAAACAAAAAAACTCTTGAGGCAACCTAAAATTACATGCCCTGCAAACCTAAACCTAATTATCAATAAAAGATGGATGTTTAATAAAAGAGAAGTAAATGTAACATTCCTCAAAAAATGAAAAGTAAGACACGAGCAGATTGTTAGCTTTGCAAACATCCCAGACAAGAGAAACACAAGAAAAGTAAATAAATATAGCTACCAAAGAAAGGATAAGTAGGGAAATAAGTCACCCTATATATAGATACTAGTAAAAGGAAAGGGAAAAAAAACCCTAAAAAGTGAAAGACAATCATGGGATTAAACAACAACAACAACAAAGTAAAAATAGCCCATTAAGAGATTTCTTTCTAAAAGTACACAAGAGGATTAAGTATGAAGGGAAATTTACATATAAGAATTGGAGATAGAGGAAAATGGCTGTAACATCATAGATTAAACTACTCATTCATTAATCAATGGGGATTTTTTAGGGTGAGAGGAGCTAAAATTGCCAAATGAATAAAAGAGGAAAAAGAGAAGATAGAACAGAATGTGTGAAGTACTCAAATTAAGTCAATGGTAAATGATGAAGGGAAGATCTGTAATCTCTAAAGAAGAAAGGGATTATGGAAGAATGGGAAAAAGGCTCTTGGAGACAGAGAATCCAAGGGACATATTTAAGTGTGAAAAACAAATAGATATATGAGGGAGGCATGGAGTTCAGGGGAGAAAAAGGAATAGATTTTTATAGGTTAGAAAGGGAAAAGAGTTTCTCTCACCTTCAGATGGGGTTGGTTTTACATTGGCATAGCCCAGTTTGCAGTGTCACAGCTTCTTGTAGATATGCTGATGAAGTTTGCCCATGTCCTCCTATGTGAAGCTGAAAGGCTGAGACAGGGCCAGATACTGCAATATGAAGGCAACAGTTACTGTCATTATTTTGGCATGGTTGGCTAAGTGTTCCTCTCTCAGTTTTAGACAAATATGTCAGAAAGATAAAGAAGAAAACATAGAAATTTTAAAAATTTCTGGAGAGATTAGAGCAAAAAGATTTTTGACTCCTTTCTAAATGGAATTTGTAAAGTAAGTGTTGCATGCATTAGAAGCTTTCCCAGTTAATATAGGAATAAAGCAATAATACCCACTCTCCCCATTATTATATAAAATAATTCTAGAAATAAGAATAAGATAAGAGAAATTTATGACATAAAGATAGGAAAGAGAAGATGAAACTATTGCTATTTCCTGATAACATATGGTTTAATTGGAAAATCCTAGGGAATCAGCAGAAATAGTAATGGAGACAATATTAAAGATACAGACTCACAAAAATAAACTTTTTATAAAATAATGACAAATTCCAAGAGACACTTCTGGAATAGGAAATCTCAGAAGTAAAACCAAAATGAATATAATATTTTGATATTAATCTGCCAAAATCCACAAAATATTTACATGGATTCAACTGCACATTGGTCGTTGGAGAAATAAGAGAAATTGAGACAACTGTTTTGCAGAGGATAGATACCTGCCCTTGAAGATGAGAAGACTTTGTTTAAGTTCTGCCTCTGACACATAAAGGCTACGTGACCATAGACAAGAAACTTAATCTGTCAGTGCCACAGGTAACTTAATAAAAGTATAAATTATAAAGTGGCTGCTCATCTTCATTGACACATGGAGTTCTTTATGCCAATGAAATCATGGGTTTGGTTCAATTTTCTTTTTTTTCCCCCAATTGTTGGAATATTAAGTACACATGGCTGGGCTATGCCAATGTAAAAAAAAAATGAAGTGCTACCAAATGCAATTTACAGCTTAATTCTGTACCAATCAAATTATACAAGGGATACTTTATAGAACGTGACAAAATGATAATCATGTGGAATAAAAAAAACACATAGAATATCAAGAGAAATAATGAGAAAAGGTAGGAATGAAGGAGCAATATTGCTCATTCTCTCCCCTTTTACATGTGAATTTGAGGGCAGGGACTGTCTTTTTTCACCTTTTGGATCCCCTCTGTTTAGCAAAGTGCCTGCACAGTTCTTAACAAATGTTAATTGACTACTATTGACTGACAGAATCAGAAATGTAATTCAATGACGTTCAGAACCCTTTGTAATCTACCTTCCTCCTACATCTCCAGTCTTGATCCCGTGGTACTGGACTTCTTGATTTATTTTGAACAAGACACTTCGTCTCAACTCTGGGCATTTTCTCTGACTGTCCCCCCTGCCTGGAATGCTCTTCATCCTCATTTCCACATACCAGATTTCTAGTTTTGTTTTGAGTTCCAACTAAAATCCCACCTTCCACAAGAAACCTGTCCTGACCCTTCTTGATTCTAGTATCTTCCCTCCTTCAGTTATTTCCTACTTATGAGACTTTAAGGAAGCTGGGAAAGCCAAGAACTGAAGATGAGAAGGGACAGTTGGATAATCCTTAGAGAATCCTAGGGAGTGAACTAAAAATTAATTGAAAATGAAATATTTTATAAATTAAGCAATTTAATTCAGTTCAATCTGACAGATATTCATTAAGTCCCTACTATGTGCCAGGCACGATGCTAAGTGCTAGAGATACAAATAAGAAAATAAACAGCCTGTGCTCTTACGGAGCTTACAACGTCATGGGGAAAGAAAACACACAAAAGGAAGCTTACCCATTGGAGGCAGGGGCATGATGTTCAGTGAAATCAAAGGCAAGTGGAGCTGTTGATGCAAACTGGAGTGCAAGTTTTTAGGATATGAAATTAAGTGACACAAAATGTTAGCATTTTTGTATGTTACTAAAAAAATACCCTATTGGTATAACTATAGAATGCATAACATATTTGGGACTGTATCTATGAAGGTACACTAGTACATGTAGTCACATACGTATATTCAATTCAATAAACATAGAGCTTGCTGTGTGCCAGGTTCTATGTTAAATGCTAGGGATACAAATAAGAACAAAGACAGACAGGCCATGCCTTCCAGGAACTTACTATTGAATGAAGGAATACACTGCACAAAAGGAAGCTGGAAAGGGGTGAGGGGACCACCAGATAGCACCCACATGGAGGGAATCTTGTTGTGTGGATTTCAAACCAAGCAGAGATGTAGATGGAGAATGGAAAGAGTAGAGTGCTCTGGAAAGTCTAGATCCTGTCTTCTATAAAGGAAAGCTGCTGAAGCCTTTTAGTGTTCTATCCTCCAGCCTTCTACTCAGAGGGGAGAGGATACTGAGGGAGTTGGGAAGGTGTATCCAAGTATCCAAGGCAATGAGGTGGCAAGAAGATGAATGGATTTCAAGTGATCAGCTTATCCTGAGAGGGGGCGTCTTATTCTATAGAGTTCAAATACACACACCCTACCCCCCACCAATATGTGCATGTGTATATACATGTGTGTTTGTGTGTGTGTATATATGTATATGTATATGTACATATACATACACACACATACATATATCTGTAACTATACACAGAGAGAGACACAGAGCATTCTTTACATAAAGATAGACCTGAACGTTTGGAGAAATGTTAATTATTCATGGATGGATGGGCTGAGCCAATAATAAAATAATAAAAGTCATGGTACTACCTAATTAAATTATTTTGTACCACAGCAATCAAAATACCAAATAATTACTTTATAGAACTAGAAAAATCATAACAAAATTCATCAAGATGAACAAATCTCAAGGGAAATAATAAACAAAGTGGGAGGGAAAGAAACTTAGCAGTACCAGATCTGAAATTATATTACAAAGTATTAATCATCAACATTTTTTAGTACTGGTTAAAAGATAGGGAAGTACATTGGTGTAAGATTAATTACATGACACAGAGACCTACTACCCTTGTAGCCTAAAGTTTAATAAATGCAAAAACCCCATCTGCTGTGGCAAAGGATTCACCATTTGACAGAAACTTGTGAAAAATAAAAAAGTTGTGCTTTCTTGGTGATTTCTGTACAAAGTATACATTACAGTCAGAAAAAAAGCGTATGATTTTTAAATGCTCCTTTTATATGATAGCATTAGTATAGGCCATTTCTGCATTTTTAAAACAAACAACTGAGGCACAGGTATTCTGTGTCACAATAGGTGGGGAACATACAACACCTCACTGTGGTTTAATCTTGGAAGGACTGGGAGGAAAGATGGCAGAACCTCATTTCTATTGCCATTATTGTATTACTTGATCATGGAACTTATTAAACCTCTTCAACTAAAACAAGATATAAGAAAACATGGGCTTTTTTGTATAGCACTTTAAAATCTTTGGACTAACTGTAAGAACATTTTAAGTGGAGAGGGTAATAACAATGTTATATTAATCTAAATGCTCCTCCTAAGAGTTGAAAATATTTCAGAGATAAAATATGTTCACCTTGGTTTCAACATTATATTTTAAACGCCCTGTAATTTGGATTTTTGGAAAAGTACAAAACAATTACTTCAATAACTAAAATGTATAATGGTAGAACTAATTCACTGAATAGCAGTTTTATAATTGGAACTATATTTCTTGACTTATTCAAAGCAATTCACATGAGCTACACTATGCATGCTTAATGGAGAATAGTAACAGTTTGGGAACAGAATAAAACTGGGACTTAGAATATATATATACATACACACACACACACACACACACATATATATATATATATATATATACACACATACATATATATACACACACATATCTATACACACATACATATATATACACATAAATGCATATATGTGTATTGCTCTCTCTCTCTCTCTCTCTCTCACCACACACACACACACACACACACACACACATTTATTTCTAGAAATAGCCATTAACATTGCATTAGATTAATTTTTCCAGCCAAATTTTTTTAAGTTTTTTTTCCCCTCTCCCTTTTCAATTGATTAATACCTTTCAAGGAGTATAATAGGACTTTTTCAAATATTCTTGATAACACTTTTTCTGTATTTATAAAACCTTTGGAGTTAAAGTATAACAGTATGAGAGTATATCATCATGTTATGATTATGCATTGTATAATCATGTATTTTGTATTATGGATATTATATTGATTTATCAAGAATCATATTAGACTAAATTACATGACTAAAATCATATTATTTCCTTTAGAACTAATCACAGTCTCTTTTCTAGTTATTCTCAAGACTAGATGGCTCTTAAAATCATCCTTAGTTTAGATTAAATTGTAAAATTGTGCCTATTCAACTAAGTTAACTACATTTTAAAATCTTACAGTGAAGCCTCATCATAGTATAGAGGTAACCCTAGGCTTTTTGAAGGTGATGCCAGGAGAGCACAAACTCTGGTAGGGTTCACAAAGACAAGAGTCTGCCAGTACAAGGCTGATGACAGGCTCTGAATGATGTTCAAGGATCCACCCAACTGAGTGCAGAGAGTCTGATGGCCATAAGGTTGTCCCCAGAGATTTTGAATAATGGCAAACCCTGAAATAGAAAAAATACAAACCAGACCCTTATTCTTGTGTGACTGCTTTCCATTTTCCTTTTGTTAGTTGTAGAGTGGAGCGAAAAGGAAGAATATTTGCTAAAAATCACTTAGTTCTTAGACATACATCAAACAATCTTTTAAATATTGGACCTCTTAATATTAAATCTTTTTCATTAGCTGATGAGTTGTCATACCACTGGAGGAACTAAAATACATCTATAATCCTTCCATATTTTTTGATTTCAGTATTTAGCAACTGCTATCTTGACAGCTGAGTGGAGGACAAATTGGAGAGAGGAGAGACTAGAGGCAAGAAAGCTCTTTTCCCAACATGCTTGCACATAATAATAATAATAATAATAATAATAATAATAATAATAATAATAATAATACAATACTTTACTCAAAATATATGTATATATGAGGTAGATTGTATTATCATCACCTCTATTTTACAGTAGAGAAAACAGAGAATGAGAGACCAGATACCTAGCTAGTAAGTAGGAGAACTAGGGCCCAAATCTTTAATCCTAAAGTCAATTCTCTTCCCATAACCCTGACAGATGATCTTCATAACAGCTATGGAAATATTCTGGAAATGATGTTCTTGCCTTACCCTGAAATTCTCTAGCACTCTTAGAATTTTGAAACTTCTAATTCTTTTTTTTTAAATTTTCTACTGCACTTATCAGCACTTACTACTTACAGTATTGTTTCATGTGTGCGTGTCTTGTTTCTTCCATTAGATCTTTATGAGACAAAGGGAGCATATCTTATATTTCTTTTATAATTCCTATTAACATAGTTCTTGCTATTTAGGGAGCAGGGAAACAGAATTTATTAAGTAGTAACTACATAAATATTGTCTCATTTGATCTTTGCAAAACCTCCTCAAGGTAGGTGCTGTTATCATTCCCATTTTATAGTTGAAGAAACAGAAGCAGAGAAAGGTCCAGTGAGTTGCCCAGTATCACACAGCTATTAAGGGTCTAGGGCAAGATTTCAAACTCTTCCCTGACTCCATGTGCAATGCTCTATCTGGCATACAACCTAGCTTCTAACTAGCACATTGGTTCTCAATAAGAATTAATTGATTAATGCTAATGTGTGTTTGTATACAGGATAAGGGAGCCTATGTAATTGTTGCCCTCTAAAACAACCAGAGTACCTCCTCTCAAACCTCACAATATGTTCCTCTTAGTCTATATTCTGCTTCATTTTTTCTTCCTCTTCCTTTTTTTTTTTCTGCCCTAGCAGTTATACCCCTAATGAAATGCTCACGGAATTGGAATCTGATCTGAAAGGGACCTTAGAACCAATCTAGCAAAACTCCTACCTGTGTGAGTTGCATTTCTATTTCTTGCAAGTGGTCATCTATCTTTTACTTGATGACTTTCAGTAATTTGGAGATTTGTTGAGGAATTGACTTTGTAAGCCTCAAAGTAGTATGAAAATATAAATTATTATTAAAATAGTCACATTTTTAATACAAACAAAACTAGAATAGATGAAGAAGTGGTCGCTAAATGAGAGGAAATACCAAGTTTACTCAAAGTGATAAATTTTGATAGTAATCATTAAACATTTGTTAAACACCTACTATGTGCCAGGCACTGTGGCAAGCACTGGTGGACACAAATAAGGAAGAGAAAGTCCCTGATCTCAAGTAGCTTACTGTCTAAGGGAAGATGACCATACAGAAAAGAAAGCTGAAAAGCAAGGTGGGAAGATACCCGGTGTGAGGGCATAGAGGAGAAGTCAAAGAAGTCCAAAGTGAGTACGGAATTTGGTTTTATCATTAACTGAAAGGCAGCAAGATATTTTTATATCATGAGACATGCTTATTTCACCTCCTATTAACCAAGATGAGCATGACGGACAGACCATCATAAATTAAACTGCAATTTTTATACCATCATCTGTTGCAGAGGAGGAAGTAGAGAAATTCCGTGAAGAATTGACAGTATCCACTAAACTAAGTCAACATACTATAAATACTCATTTACCAATTGATTTCTATAGGAAGGTAGATTCAGAACATTGGTGGCCAAAAGTGTAGTGGAATATATGATTTATATTTAAGAAATGAGGTTATATTACTGAAAAATATGAAACATCACTACTTAAGAAGAATAAGTATTTCAATTGATTCAAATTTAATGAAAAAATGATAGATGTAAGTATGCTGTACTATATCACCAACAATAGCTTATGGACAAGAAGTAATTAATGTAAAAGATATCCTCAGGGATGAATATGACTTTACATGACCAGGTAGGCTGGTTATAGAGTGGTAAAGATGAAAAACAGCTTAAATACCATGATGGTATCCACACAATTTTAAGATAGCCAGTCAGCTGAAATCCTCTAGTATGTTGGGTGAGAATTCGCTGAGAGGTTGTCAGAAAGATATGGACAAAAATCACGGTGCCAGAATAGGTAGAAGAATTATAATTTATATCAGTAAAGAGAATTCATGTACTGAAGAACTCAAAGATGAAATTGCTGAAATAAATTCTTATTTTGTAATACATATATACATATATATGCATATACTTATTTAATTTCCTAAAGATGTTAATGTCAATACAGAATGCTTTAGACACAGTGTACATTTCTATTCTGTTTCTGTGTATTAATGGAATAGTGTTACATTAGTGCAGTTCTTATTCTTAAAGGACGTATTTGGCTTCTGTAGTTGCGTACAGCCTACCAGTTTAAATGAATGTTAATCTGAGAAATGAGAATCTTCAGAAATGTTTTGAATCCATTAAAAATTGATTATAGTATCCTCTCAGGGGGTGAGACTTTTTGAGTGATGACCCAAGTTTGAGTCATAACCCACATTTTAAATGTGGTCAGTGTCTTCTCAAAATCATAGCTAATGAGCCCCTCTAATGTGTTTCCTTTTGTTAAGCCAACAAACAGGGACACTTTGGTTCACACCAAGAGATATTCAATCAGTGTAGCAAATTAAGAGACAAGAAAAAATTAACCCACTATAGGCATCAGGTGTACTCTTCCGTGCGTGACCATACCACCAGTTGGAATGCATATGCAAAAAGAGATTTTGTGAGAAGGGAACATGAACAGAAAACACAAATATATTCCATAAACATGCTTCCAAGGCTCATACAAAGAAGGTATATGTGTGGGAACATGGTTTAACGCATATTGCAGATCTGTCTCAGGATACAAAGATACTGCTTCAGGTAAAAGTGTACCTTTAATTAGCTTTCTCTCAAAGTCTCTCTTTTGATCAGAGTGGATACTCTTCGAGAAGCCATACACACAGCATGCCTTTTTCACAATACGTTTACATTCTGGAAGCTTTTAAGGTTCCTGCTTTGGTGTGACTTCATACAAAATAGATTAATCTATATTCACCAAGATATTCGTGTTCTACTTAACTCTACCAGTACAAAACACCTATATATGAGATCCAATGCTTTTCTAGTACTTATATTCTCTATTCATTATGAGTTGGTAGTTCTGTCTCCTAAATGCATCCAACACAAGTATTATGCTCTGTTCAGTTATCTGCTACCAACTTGGGCGAGTAGAAGCTATTGATTTCCTGTTAGAGGGGGCATTCCTCAATTCCTGTATCCATTTTCATCATGACAACAGTTAGATTTTGAGTAGCATTAACTGCTTCCTAGTACCAGATGAATGATCCATTATGGTCTGATACAGTACTTCTTTGCAAAGATTCAATTTCTTTCTGCCTCTCCACAACAAAGTGAGGCCCTCAATTATTGGTTGGTGTCATTTATTAATTGTAGATCTACATCATCTTGCTACTGGTTATCCAAGGACAATTAATACAAGTATTAGCTCAACACAACAAAGTTCATTCCACTGATGATATACTTCTTGCTGGCAGATCCCTGAATATCAGCAGCACTCTCATGTGGGAGAGGTCTGACTTCCTGTCAAATCAACTTTCATCCATTTCTGGCTATCATCATAGCTTTGGATTTTTTATGACATATAGGACAAGGCATCTGCATTCACTTTAGTTTTCCCTAGATTAGAGTGCACATTGAACTCCTAGTTGTTAATTGTTTCTGTACATCTGTGACAAGTAGCATATGATTTAGCTCCAGTATATAATAATGAATTGTTATGTTTATACTTGAATTTCAGTTCTAGTAACTTCAAAGTCACAAGCCTCAATTTATGTATAGAATAATGAGTTATCTAATAATAAAAAATGTAATATTTTTCCAATGGCTACCAATCTTTTGGCATAAAACTGTTGCCAGTCTTCCTAGGCAAATGTTAGTATCTAAGGAATAGACCTTGCTTGAATCTACATAAACCAGCACTGGTACATTCTTGAGACAGAATCATCAAAGGTCTTTTTATACTTCTCATCCCATCAATTTCCACATGGTGTCAAAAGAGTAAGGCCAAATTATTCTCTGTTGTTCATTTACTTTGGTTCTTTTAACATTAAATTATTTTTTATTTTTTCACTTAACAAGAATCTGTTTTTCTTGTTGATTCTTTTTAACTGTGCATCCATGGGTGGCATCCTTAGCAATGGTAGCATAGCTAGATATTCCTGACTTTTCTTTTTTTTAAAATTTAATTCAACTTTTATTGAGCATATTATGTGCAAGTCACATTGTTAGGTACTATGTAAAGTTTTGAAATACCAATACTATTTCTTTCTTTTTACAGATGAAGGACCTGAGGCTTAGAGAAGTTAAGTAATTTGTCTAGGGTGACATAGAAGAGCCATGCCATTGTCAACCCTGTCTTAGGAATATCAATTTGTCTTTGGGACTGTTCATTAACATTACCTATGTTCTCTTTTCAAAAATAAATTTTATTTTAAAAATATTTTTATTTATATTTACTGTTTCCTATGTCACCATGTTATCCCATGTGTCTCTCCCCCTTTCCTTCCCTGAGATCCATTCTGAATGACAACTAGTGATCTTTTGTTAAAGACAAAAAAAGACAGCAAAACTGATTAATACATTGAGAAAGTCCAAAAGCACGTGCAATGTGTCACAAATGTGGACCTCCCACCTCCAACAAGGGATAAATTGGTAATATCTTCTCACATCTCTTTATGTGAGTCACATTTAATGTTTACAGTTTTGTTACATTTACTTTTGATATTTTGGTGTGCCGTTGTTCTTTCTGTGTATGTTGTTGTAGTTACTGGGTATACTGTTTTCTTGGCTCTGCTTACTTTACTGTGCATGAGTTCTTATAGATCTTTCCATCACATGTATTCATCATATCCATCATTTCTTTCAGTACTCTTCCATTACATTCTTCTGCCACAGTTTGTTAGCCTTTCCCTAATAAATGGGAATCTACTTTTTTCTAATTATTAGCTATCACAGAAGGTCCAGGTGCCAATTCCTCCCAGAGGTTCCAACACCTCTCCCATCCTCTACCTTACCCCATGACAATTACACTTTTCAGGCACCAAAACCCCTAAGCTTCATCCCATGGAAGTCCTCATCTTCCTTCACCCATGGGAACATTCTTCAGTGGAGCTCCCTCTCACTTCTAAAGCATGGCCTTCTTCCTTTTCTCCCGTTTTCAGTTTTGCCCCTCTTCTCCTCACCCACTCCACTGAAGGCTCTTCTCCTTCTGAGATCACCATAGAGGTCACATTCCCTTTACTGCTGGCAATTGATTTGATCCCAGTGCCTCACTCCCTTTTCTCTATCCCCCTGATCCTCTTATATTTTTCATGTATACTCTCATATTGTAGTATCATACCACCAAAAAGCATTCACCTACAGACAAGATGTGACTTGGTTCTGTTTGTAATGCTACGTTTTTGCCTCTTCACCAATACTTCTGTCTTACCAGGTAGCCAACAAAGCCTCAGGCTAAGATTACATCTATTCTTTTGACATTTTTCTTTTTTTTCTTTTTTTTAAATATAAATTTCTTTATTTTTAGTTTTCAATATTTACTTTTACAAGATTTTAAGTTCCAAATTTTTGCCCCATCTCCCCCTCCCCCACCACAAGAGGCATGCATTCTGAATACCCCTTCCCCTAGTCTGTTCTCTCTTCTATCTCCCCCCCCTTCTCTTATCCCCTTCCCCTTCTATTTTCCTGTAGGGCAGGATGGAATTCTGTACCCCATTTCCTGTATTTCTTATTTCCCAGTAGCATGTGAAAACATTTTTTTAAACATATGTTTTTAAAACTTTAGGTTTCAAATTTTATCCCTTCCTCCCTCCCCACCCACCCTCATTGAAAAGGCAAGCAACTCAATATAGGTTATACATGTGCAGTTATGCAAAACACTTCTATATTAATCATGTTGTGAAAAACTAACTCTATTTCCCTTAATCTTATCCTGCCCTCCCATTTATTCTATTCTTTCTTTTGACCCTGTCCCTCCTCAGAAGTATTTGCTTCTGATTACCCCCTTTCCCAATCTGCCCTCCTCTCTATCATCCCCCTACTCTCTTGTCCTCTTTTCCCCTCTATTTTCCCATAGGGTAAGACAGATTTCCATCCCCAATTGAATGTGTATGTTATTCCCTCCGCAAGCCAAATCCTATGAGAATAAGATTCACTCATTCCCTCTCACCTTCCATTTCCGCTTCACTGTAAGAGCCTTTTCTTTTCTGTTTTTTTTTTGTGAGATAATTTACCCCATTCTACCTCTTCCTTTCTTCCTCTCCCTGTATAATTCTCTCTCATCCCTTAATTTTATTCTCCAGATGTGACACCTCCATCTTCAACTCACCCTGTGCCCTCAATCTATTTCTATCTATCTATCTATCTATCTATCTATCTATCTATCTATCTATCTATCTATCTGTCTGTCTGTCTGTCTGTCTGTCTGTCTGTCTGTCTATCTATCTATCTATCTATCTATCTATTTATCTATCTGTCCATATATACATACATATAATTTTTTTCCTCCAACTACCCTAATACTGACAAAGGTGTCATGAATTATAAATATCATCTTTCCATGCAGGAATGTAAACAGTTCAACCTTAATAAGTCTCTTATGATTTCTCTTTCCTGTTTACCTCTTCATGTTCTACTTGAGGCTTGTATTTGAAAGTCAAATTTTCTATTCAGCTCTATCAAGAATTCTTGAAAGTCCTCTATTTCACTGAATGACCACTTTTTCCGCTGAAGCATTATACTCAGTTTTGCTGGGTAGGTGATTCTTTTGCCCTCCAGAATATTATATTCCATGCCCTGCAGTCCTTTAATGTAGAAGCTGCTAAATCTTGTGTTATCCTGATTGTGTTTCCACATACTTGAATTGTTTCTTTCTGGCAGCTTGTAATATTTTCTCCTTGACCTGGGAACTCTGGAATTTGGCTACAATATTCCTACGAGTTTTCCTTTGGGGATCTCTTTCAGGAGGAGATCGGTAGATCTTTTCAATTTCTATTTTGCCTTCTGGTTCTAATATATCAGGGCAGTTTTCCTTGATAATTTCTTGAAAGATGATGTCTAGGCTCTTTTTTTGATCATGGCTTTCAGATAGCCCAATGATTTTTAAATTCTCTCTCCTGGATCTATTTTCCAGGTCAGTTGTTTTTCCAATGAGATATTTCACATTCTCTTCTATTTTTTCATTCTTTTGGATTTGTTTTAGTGTCTTGATTTCTCATAAAGTCACTAGCTTCCAATTGCTCTATTCTAATTTTTAAGGAAATATTTTCCTCAGTAATCTTTTGGAGTTCCTTTTCCATTTGGCCAATTTTTCTTTTTAGGGCATTCTTCTTCTCATTGACTTTTTGGACCTCTTTTGCCATTTGGGTTAGACTATTTTTTAAGGTGTTATTTTCTTCAGTAGTTTTTTGGGTCTCCTTTAGCAAGCTGTTGACTTGTTTTTCATGATTTTCTTGCATCACTCTCATTTCTCTTTCCAGTTTTTCCTCTGCTTCTCTTACTTGCTTCTCAAAATCCCTTTTGATCTCTTCCAAGGCCTGGGACTGATTCATATTTTTTTTTGGAGGCTTTGGATGTAGGAGCTTTAACTTTGTTGTCTTCTTCTGGTTGTATAGTTTGATTTTCTTTGTCACCAAAGTAAGATAATATAGTCTGACTTTTTTGTGCTGCTTGCTCATGATCCTGACTAATTATTTGAATTTTAAACTCTCTGTTAAGGTAAGAGTCTACTTCCTATGTGGAGAATGTACTGTCCCAAGCTTCAGGGGTTTGTACCACTATTTTCAGAGATACTTGTAGAGACCTGTAAATTTTCAGTTCTTCCAAGGTGTTATGATAGGGGGCGAGGTGTTTACTCCTTTCCTGGCCTGGGCTGTGGTCTATTAGTGATCACAAGTACTCCTTTCTGTCCTGGAACTGTGAGGAGGGTTTCCTCTCTATAGCCACTACAAACTCTTTGAGGCCAGCTCCTCCTCACCCCAGGACTGTCACCCAGAACTATGACCCAGATCCAAGCACGGACAAAGCAAGAGATTCCTGCCTCAGCACTGGCAAAGAGATCCCTGCAGTCCATCTCTGATTAGCCACTGGATTCCCCCTCAATATGTGGGCCAGAAGCTCAGGAGGCAGCTGCATCCCCCAGGGCCACGCTCTTGGGGAACTGGAGTTGAGACCCCACACTCTTCTCTCAGCACTGCAGAAACAGACTTTTCCCACTGACCTTCTAAGTCTTTGTCATTCGTGGATTGAGGAGTCAGGAGACAGCCACAGATGCCTGAGATTCAGTCCCCTGAGGCTTGCTTCATGTTTGCTGAGGCCTCTTTCACCTGTGCCCCCACACCCAACTGCGCTCCTATTCCAGCCCAGCGAGATATACCTTTCTGATGAATCATTCAGGTTGTCTTGGGCTGGAAATTTGTTTCACTCTGTCTTTGTGTGGGTTCTGCTGCTTTAGAATTTGTTTAGAGCCATTTTTTATAGGTTTTTGGAGGGGTTTGGGGAAGAGCTCAAGCAAATCACTGCTTTCACTCTGCCATCTTGCCTCCACTCCGACTTTTTTTTCTTGAAGCTGACTTTGATTCCCTTGCCCATGCCAACTATCTGATGGGTTTTAGACAATTCCTTTTAATGTCTTCTGAATCCTGAAGTGTTAGCCAGTATCTCCAAAGCCTACTTTAGGGAGTCCTCTGGATAAAACTCATAGGAGCAGTTTGGGATTTGTGGCAACAAGATTCATTGTAGTTCCTATAATGCTCCTTTTTAATATACAGATGAACCCAGGGCAAGAATTTAGGGATAAATGAAACAGTAAGGCTTTGCTTATGACTGCCTTAGTTTGCATTTCTATAATTATGAAAACCTACAAGCCACAAAATCACTGGTTATGCAGCATTTTCTGACCAGCATGAAATGTTTATGTCTCTATGTTTACAAAAGCAACTAATAATTCAACATCACAGACAATATAGGCAAAATCCTCTCCATGTTATGTCGGACAGTTATCCAGCCTTTACCTGGACATATCCAGTGAAGAGGAACTCATTCCTTCACAATGTGGCACATTCCATTTTTAGACAACTGTAACTGTTAGGAAGTACTTGTCTTTATTATTTTAAAATCTTCTCTACTGTAACTCCTCCTGGGCAAAAGTTCCTTTGTATACTTAAGGAGCTGTCTAATTTCATATTTCTTCTTCATAATTCATAATTTTTTGGCTCTGAAATTAAATACTCTGTTTTTAGCAATAAAAATTGTGCTATATCATGATCTAAAGAAATATCCATAAATCAAATCTGATGGTGCTTCAGCTTACATAAGAATAAAAGTGCAGAATGACTAAAAAAAATCCATCAAATAAGTTCTTGGTCAGTCAGTAGACTGATTAGTCTACACTATTTCTCATCACATTATCTTGCTACAATAGCAGGTAGTTTGAACAATATCAACTTCAGGTAACAAAAATGAAAAGCTTTATAATTCAACACATTTGGGGAAATGGATCAGTAGTTGAGCTCTTAATGTCAATATTATCTACTTAAAGTCACTTTCTAAAAATTTCTTGTAATTTTCCAAAGTTCATATTTTGAGGTTGCTCTAGGCCTTTGAATGACATCCATTTGAACAAGAAAGTTACCATCACAATGCAGGGAATATTATATTTACTCTTTTTCTGTTCTTGAAGCACTATGGTTAAGGTGGTGAGATACTAAATTGCAACAATTCAGGTTTATTTTTGTGATGGAAAAGGGACTTGTAACTGTTGATAAATTGATACTACTTGCTTGAACTTAATAAAATTGATAGGGTTTGGAGAAGTAAGAGTGAAGGAAGAAACAAATGCAGTACTCAGAGAGATTCTAAAAGACTGATCCTACTACAACAATATCTGAGGGTTAACTTTTGGGCATTCTTAGTGATTCATTTATTTTTATGCAATAGCTATAGCTAGAAAAAAAACTGATTGTATGCTTCTGATTTCAAAAGGGGAATTTGAGGAATTAGAGAAAATCAAACCTTATAGGCTATATTGTTTCTTTAGGGGATAAAATTAGGAGGATTAAAGTGCTATGTCATGTGTAATTTATTTTCTTCTATAACCATAAAGCTAGTCATTCTTACTGCAATTCATTTTTGCAAAATGCACATTTTGTAGCCAATATGAGACTAAGAAATATAACAAAATAACATGTAATCTAATTAATTAGCCCACTGATATTATATTCTGGTTTAATTACATGTGTTACATGAAAGTAGAAAAACAGAACTGACTTACAAAATTGCATGTATTCTTGACTGTTCACTATAGCATTATGAAGATTAATTTATTCATGCTTAAAAAACAAATGTAATATGTATATTTTGTGTTACATCAATATGTGAATGAATCTGTGATCTCATCTCTATACTTCTCCCAATATCACAGATCATACCCATCCATACTTTCCCATCCTATGGGATTCTTAACTCCATCCTCCAAAAATTATTCATAGAGGATCTACCTAAAGTACTATAGATGTTGCTCTATATTTTGTTCTCTCTCTCCCTCCTCTGTATCTGTTAATATTCCATGTTTGCCAATGAAGCACTCTGTCCATATACTATGCATTGCTTAAGCCACAGGACTAACCCACCTTCTTTACCACCCACACATTTGTTTCAAGGAAGTCATTGCCAGTAATGCACAGTAGTTTCCTCGTACTCATCATGTTGCTCTCCATTGTTATTTGGGTTAACTGAAGTTTTAATACTTTGGGGATTGTGATGTTCTATGATTTAGTACCATATATGACTACTGGACAGATAATGACATTAAAAGGTGAGTCTTTGTTTCAAGGAGCATCTTGACTTAATCTGAAGTACTGCTTAGTTTTTCAAATTTTATTTAGCTTTCTCTATACCTCCTTGGTCAATTTCAGGCCCAGCTCATTGTCTACAATGCCTCTGTGCAAGATATATTTAGATACAGACTATCTATTAATGACACAGTTCGAATAATAATCATTACTTATTTGTTTTTTTTCCTTTATAGATTCTTAGGTTATAAGGTCCCAAATCTCATTGGAAAAGCTGTGTAATGTTTTGGAGCTCAATGCAAACAGCACTATACAATCAGCAAGGCAGGGTGTCTTGAGAAAAGCTCATTTATAGAGATTTTCTCTTGCTTTGTATACTATACAGGAATCCATCATAGCAGTAACAAACCACTTTGACTGGTCTACATCTCCATTTCATGCCTTATTTGATTATTACTTATCAGAAAATCTTGTATGGTCCTCACAAATGTTGAAATCAATTTGATTCAGTTCCTTGTATAATTGAGAAATGAGGCCTTTACCAGAGAAACTTGCTGTAAAATTTCTCCCATTTTTTGGTTTTTCCTTTAATTTTGGCTACATTTGTTTTGTTTGTGCAAAAGCCTTTTAATTTCATGTAATTAAAATTATCAATTTTACTTTCTGTGATACTCTCTGTCTCTTTTGGTCAGCAACTCTTCCTTTATCCATACATCTGGCAGGTAAAATTTTTCGTGCTCCCCTAATTTATTTATGATGTCACCCTTTTATATCCAAATCACGTACCCATTTTGACATTATCTTGGTATACAGTGTAAAATGTATGTCTGTACCTAGTTTCTGCCAGACTTTTCCAGTTTTTTGAGCAATTTTTTTTTTGTCAGATTGTGTGCACAATGCTTGGATCTTGGGATTTATCAAAACCTAGGTCATGATGGTCATGTACTACTATGTATTTTGTACCTAATCTATTTGACTTATCCCTCAATCTGTTTCTTAGCCAGTACCAGATTGTTTTGATGATTACAACTTTTTAACATAATTTGAAATTTACTATGGCTAGGCCTACCTTCCTTCATATTTTTTATTGATTTCCTTGATATTCTTTTGTCTTCCTGATGAATTTTATTACTTTTTCTAGCTCTATAAAATAATTTTTGATGGTTTGATTGGTATGACATTGCATAAGTAAATTAACTTAGGAGGACTTGTCATTTTTTAAAATTATATTAGCTCAGCCTATCCATGAGCACTTAGTAGCTCTTGAATTATTTAGATCTGTCTTACTTGTGTTTTGTAATTATGTTCACACAGTCCATGGGTTTGTCTTGGCAGCTAGACCCCCAAGTATTTCATATTGGCATTAGTTTTTTAATAATTTTTGGGTTACTAGAGCTCTGAGCTAGCAAGAGAAAATATGGAGAAGAGTCAGGAAAAAACCAACCAACCAAACAAGAATTTATTTCTAAGAAGAATTTATGTTTTTAAGAGCCTAACAGCAAAAAGTCCAAGGCCCTTCTACACCAAGCTTAAAGTAAAAGGATTTTCAAATGGAGACAGAAATTTTATACTCTTTATCACTTGAGTATTATGTTCTACCTTTAAAGTATCTTTTTTTTAAAAGACATTCTCACTGTGGCATTCCAATGCTTTTTTTTCACTTGAATAAGATAAAGATTCTTTTAAGTTAGTGCTTAATAATAATTGAGATTTCATATTTTGACAGATGTGATTCTGAAAATCGTTATGTTGGTAATCCACTCAGAGGAACATGTTACTGTAAGTATTTGAACATTTCCTTTTTATTACTTTGTAAGATGTTTTACATTATTTGCTAATCTGAGAAATTGTAGCTTTATTGACTTGTTTTTTTAAATGCTATCATTCCTATGTCAAAACCATTCTCTTTTTCCTTAAACCAGTAGTAGAACTCTTGCTTAAAGATCTAGCCTAAAAAATTATATACTATTTTTTCCCTACTCAGAAAACTATGCAATAGTGGGCCTATTGTACTTAGGATAGGACTCAATAAAGTAATGTAATAAACATAGTTAGATTTTGGTATAATATCTCTCATTGAGGTTAATTCTCGAAAAAAACATTTTTCAAAAGTGACATATTTTGGAGTTAATTGAAAATACCTTGAGAAATCAAGCATTTCAAACATTAGTTTGAGAGTACGAATATAAAGTACAGTTGAAGAGCAAGGTACATGAATGTAATTATATTTTTAGACCTCAGACACATAAGCAGAAAGAATTTACTTCTCTTTCCACCTTATTATGTAAAAACTGTAAATCATCTTTGTCTAAAACAAATTGCAGTATACCCCAGACAACCTTTTGCCTTTAAGTCTCTAATATTATTAGTCTCCCATCGGATTTTTAAAAATATTTTAAATTATTGTATTTTTTTGTCTGATAGATAACATGTTTAACCATTTAATTAAATTATTGCTTGCTATGCCATAATATTTACCCAGAATCCATAACTGTTAGGCTGGATCATAGATAAATTAAATAAACCAAGCTCCTCCTTTTGTATAATAAATTTAATTCCACTGACTTAATTATATTCCATTTAATTCAATGAACATTTATTAAGTACCTACTTTGAACACTATACTGGAAAATTTGCATATTTTCTTTACTCAAGGAAACTATAGTCTAGTACACAAACAACAAAAAGTTAACCAAGTAAGAATGCCAATTAGTCAGTCAACAAGCAGTAATTAAAGGCCTCTTTGTGCCAGGTACTGTGGTAAGTAAAGATACAATAACAAATAAAACAGCCCCTGATCTTGAGGAGCTCAAATTCTACTGAAGAAGACAATATGTGTGTATATATACACATACACACAAGCATATATACATTTATACATATGTATGTATGTACTGGTATAGTGAATAAATATGATAGGAATAGGTGCTGAACCTGTGACTTCATTGATGTAAGGAATTTCCACATGAGTAAAGTCATTGTACCAATACAAAATGGCACCTTATTTGTAAGTTATAGTTTTGAGCGTTGCCTGGAGCATTGAGAGATTAAATCATTTTTCCAGAGTCACATAGCAAGTATGTGACAGAGGCAAGATTTAAAACCAGGTTGGCTTGACTCCAAGGCCAGGGCTTTATCCACAGTACTATACTGTCTCATGCATATGGTGTGTACAGAATGAATAAAAACTATATTGTGTAAATACAAAATAAATGCAAATGGTTTTACGAGGCAAAGGTGAGGAAGGTTTGAATTGTGGTCATGGGAGGGAGGCCAGTGCAAAGAGGAGGAGAAGGGGAATGGAGTGTCGTATGAGAGGAATAGTAAGAAGAACCAGTGTGGATCACCTATAGAGTTTAGGAAGAGGAATAATTGTATCATGAGATTGGAAAGAAAGGGTAAGCTAAGTTTCTAATGGCTTTGAAAGCCAAAGAAAGGAGTTTATACTTTATATCAAAGGTAATAGTGGGCCATTAGAGTTGATTGAGTAAAAGAGTGACACAATCAAATCTGTGGTAAAGAAAATCCCTTTGATAACTGTATAGCCTGTATTCTAGTGGAAAGAAGCCTAAGGCAGGGATACTGATTAGGAACCCCTTGCAGTAATACAGTTGAATGCTGATGAACTGATGTAGTTTTGTAAGTTAAGAGAAGAAGGCTGATAAGAGGTGTTGTGGAGGAAGAAATGACAAAATCTGGCTATTGAATACATGCATGTGGTAGAGAATGATGAGTCAAAGATAACACTTAGATTATATTTCTAGGTGACTGACAGTATGATGGCTCAGCAGAAGGATGAGTTTAGAAGGAAAGGGAATTATTACTGTTTTGAACATTAAGTTTGAGATGCCTCCAGGGCATATAGTTTTAAATGTTCAATAGACATTTGTGGAGTCAGGGAGGAGGCTCAAGCTGGAAATACAGAATTATGAATCATCTGCAAATAGATGATGCTTGAATCCATGAGAGCTAATTATTTCACTTAGAAGGTATTGAAAGAAAATATAAGGAATCCCAGGATAGAGTAAAGGGGGTGGGCACACACAGTTAGGGTATATGAAAGATAGGTTGGATCCAGATTATAGTCATCTTTAAATGCCAGGCTTGAGTGTTTGTCTCAAAACAAAAGAGAAATATAGGAGGGAGAGGAAAGCCAAAAACATAAATTGCTGCAGTGGGAAGGATGAGAGAAAATGAAGGAAAGATTTGATTATGAAAGGAGAAGGGTTATCCTGTTACCCCTACTCACCTCTCTCAGAGAGAACTAATGTTTTTTTGGAGAGGAGGGAGAAATGAAATTCCCCCAAATGATGAATTTCTCTGGAACTTTGAGGATTGAGGCAATTCTTTTTACTTACTTCTCAGACTGGGAAAGGGCAGCTGAGTCGCCAAATGAGGGGAGGCATACAGCTGAGGGGGTAGCATCCCTGACAGAGTGAGGCACAGACACCTCTGAAGAAAAATGAAAACTCAGTAGAGGAACTGAATTTGGTGGGAATAATACTGTCAACACTTCCCCCAGAGCTGGGGAGTAGACAGATAGAAAAGGAAGGGGCATATTGAGGTAGGAATAAAACAAGTCAGCAGTTATTTGGAGATGGTAGATAAGAAGAAAGTCTGGCTCCCCCAAAAGACTTTTATGGAATGGAACACTCCATTTTCTCTCTTCATGCAAACACCCACTGAGTGAACTCTCTTAATTAAGAATATAACACCTTGGTTACCTCCTCCAACAAGGGAAGTCAAGGAGGGAAACCAAGGAGCTCTAGACCTTTCCTCTTGTCACCATTTTAGTTTAGAGTGCTTAGTATGAACAAAAGCCCCTAAATTAAGTTTCTGAGTTGCAGACATATTCTGCCTCTTGAAGGAAAGAAATCTTGGGATGGGGAGGCAGAGAGTATATTACTGAGGTGACAGTTCATAAGGATGAAAGAACAGAGGGCAGAGGGCTCAACACTCTCAAAGGAGAGAAAAAGACAATGGAAGCAGAAAATGCAAATATCAGAGGAAAGAGGAAATGGGGAAAGAATGTGGGGAGAGTTGAGAAGACTGAGGTCCTTTAAGTCTCTACCTCTCTCTCTTAACCATAATCTTCCTCTTCATCAATAATGGACTTCTGGTACTGCTGTCACTCAGAAATGAGATTATTAATTTTGTTCTCAGACTTGCTGAACTCCATGCAAAGGGAAGTGAGCAGAAACTGTATTTCTTATTAACATTATTTTTTAAAATTTCCAGCCCTCAGTTCTATCCCTTCCTCCAGGACCCCTGCCACCTATTGAGAAGGCAAACAATATGATACCCATTTTACATGTGAAGTCATGCAAAATATAGTTCCACATTAGCCATGTTGAAAAAAAGCAAAAAAAAATTAAGTGGAAAAATATGCTTTAATCTGGATTCAGACTTCATTAGTTCTCTCTCTGGAGGTGGATCACATGTTTCTTCATAAATCCTTTGGATTTGTTGTAGATCATTGTACTCATCAGAGTAGCTAAGTCTTTCACAGTTGATCATCATTACCATATTGCTATTACTGCATAAAACATTTTCCTCGTAATGCTCACTTCACTTTGCATCAGTTCATATAAATTTTTCTAGATTTTTCATCTTCCTTTAACAACAACCTTGTATTCTGCCTTTGGGAACTTGGCCTCTGATAGGTGAGCATTTGCTTCCCCAAAAAACCAGGCCTCCCTATCACTTATTGGCCATTTCTAAAGCATACTGCCTCTCCCTTTTCTAACTCTCCTGTATGTGTTGTCATTGAAAGCAGGTACTATATTAGGTGTGTCTGTATCCCCAGTGCTTGGTACTTAGTAAGTGCTCAATAAATGCTATATTATCATCCAGCAAAGGATGGGGAAGAATAGACAGAAAGGTAGGTAAAGAACCAAGAGAGAACAGTATCACAAAAGCTCTCAGTGGAGAAAGTATCCCATAGGAGAAGGTGCTCAACAGTGTCAAAGGCTGTCAACAAGATTCAAAACAAATGGGAATTGAGGTGGGAAATCACATTTTCAATTAAGAGATCAATGGAGGGAGCAGTTTCAGTTGAGTGATGAGGTTAGAAGTGAGATTACAAAAAATTTAGTAGTGAGAGAGAAGAAGTAGGGACAACACTTATAAATAGCTCCTCCTCTTCCCCAAAGGCCCCACCCATCCCCACATTCCTTCCCTGAATTTGGCTGAGAAAAATAAGAGAAGCATAAGATCATAACCTGAAGGAATGATAGGTTCTAGTGAAGTATTTTGGTTTTGCTCTGAGGATTGGGGGAAGAATGGGCATGTTTTCAGGAAGAAGAGAAGGAATCAGCAAATAAGGAGAGTTTGAGTCTTGGAGTAGGGTCATGATTTAGGAGGCAATCTACAGAAGAAGGTGAAGAGGTATCATGTCAGTGTACAATATCTATAGGAAAAGTTGGACCAAGAGGGATAAGAGATGGTGTGTAGCTTACTTCTAGCTTACTTTAGAAAGTATTTATGGAGGACATAGTATCTTACATGGATTTTAAAGAAAGAAAAGCAAGTGAATAGGTAGAGATAATGGGGATATCTGTTCTAGGTATGGGTAATAAAATATGCAAATTCATATATAATAGCGAAGGCAGGGCAAGATTAGGGAATGTTCACTAGTATAATTTAGCTGGATGGTAGGTACGAGGATAACTGTGTGAAACAAAGTTCACAAAGTTTGTTGGGGTCAGATTGTGAAGGGTCTTGAAAACTTACTGAGTTTACATTTTTTTGCTGTAAGCAGTGGGGAACCACTGAAGGAGTCTCTGAGCAGAAGAATGAAGTAACGAGACTAATGAATTAAGAAGATTACTTGGGTAGGTGGCTGAAGATTGGAATGCAGTGGGGGAAATGCCAGAGGCAAGAAGACTGATTAAGCTAGTATACTATTTTAGTTGAGACACTCTGAATTATGTTTTAGAGTACAGAGGTAGATGGGAATGAAGGGGATAGGTGAAGATAAATTGTAGATGTAGGATGTTTTAGTAGAATTGAATGTAGAATTGTAGAGTTAGAATTAACAACTGATTGAATGGGGAGATAGGTTAGGGAATCAGAGTAGT
This sequence comes from Phascolarctos cinereus, assembly GCF_003287225.1. Classification (NCBI taxonomy): domain Eukaryota; kingdom Metazoa; phylum Chordata; class Mammalia; order Diprotodontia; family Phascolarctidae; genus Phascolarctos; species Phascolarctos cinereus. Next base: position 94,775,585 of record NW_027555736.1, on the reverse strand, counting down.
GATATGCCTAAAGAAAGTAATGGCCATGATTTTTTTTTTTGCAGATTCTGAGCCACAGCCAGGCTGTGGAGTATTGCTATAAACCCCATCTGCTTTATTTTAGGGCACTTAAACTGTGTTCCATTTATGTAGCTTTCAGTGGAAAAAATCAGATATTGATTTTTTTCTCTAACTTGATGGTCCATGGAAAAGCCAAAGATTGATTTGAGTTAACGAAAGTTGACTATATTTTTGTAGCGTAGCTTTTGATTTTTATCTTGATATGTCACTTAAGTTATTTTAATTAATTTGCTAATTAATTTAGGATGTTCCTATTTTATCTTTGGTGAGGAGATCTACCCTGATGGGATCACTTTGCATTTTTACAAAATAGAAAGTCATTTATGGCTTACAACCATAGTGGGTTTCCTAGGACACAGAAACAGTAAAGGACTGGTCCATGGTCACATAGCTAACATGACCAAAGGCAGGACTTGAATCCAGGTCTTCCTGACACCAAAGCTAACTCATCCTCTATACCACATTGATCACCTAATCTAGATATAATAATTCAAAGCTAAATATATCTTGTGTAAAAGAACAAAATATTGTGCTGCAGAATTTTGTGTGTCTTTTAGAGAGCTAAGTTCTAAGTACTCAATGCCCTAAAATAACTTTACAATGTTTATGGAACTGTTCTACTTTAGTGATTTTTGCTTATAATCACAGTGGGGATTTCAGGAGGATGAAATGTCCTGGCAAAAGCCTTCTTTTTTCATGGAACCCATATGTGAATGTCCACTGAGTCAGTTTCCTCATCTGTAAAATGACAAGGTCCCATTGGATGTTAATATTCTATTTTTCTAGAAAGCTAATCTATCATACAGACATTATACTGGATTTCCAGAATGCTTAGTGACAGTGTTAAAGATGTTGCTTTGGCCTAGAATTCTGTTAAAAGTCAAACATTAAAGAGAACTTAAAGAAAATACTTTCATTAAACCATTTTTACAGCTATCACCCTCCTCTTTCAATAAAAATGTATAGATTTTTAAGTAAACCTTTCTCATAACACCTTAACCCAAAATTCTTGAGAAGGTAAGGGTAGTACCATTTTGTTTCATGAACAAATTATGCAAGCTACATAGAATGATTGGTGAAAGTAAATTAACTATTTATGTTATGTGGACTTGTAGAAATCACAGACAGTGTTTTGAATAGTGCTAACATCCCAAAGGCATTGATAGAAACAGTGACAAAGAGGATTTTTCTTTAGGGTGAGAAAATTGCTTAAAAAAGGGTTTGTTCATATTTTCAGATGAATTAACCAAAGCTATCTATTATGTGCAAAAATGCTCTAACTCACTGTTGATTGGAGAAATACAAATTAAAACAATTCTGAGATACTACCTTATACCTGTTAGATTGTCTAATAGGACAGAAAGGTGAATGGCAAATGTTGGAGGGTATGTGGGGAAAATGAGGCATCAATGCACTGTTGGTGGAGTTGTGAACTGATTCAACCATTCTGTAAAGCAATTTGGAACTATGCTTATAGGGTTATAAAATCCTGACTTAGCAATACCAGTAATATGTATGTGTCCCAAAAGAGATAAAAAACACAAAGTAAAAGGACCCATATGTATAAAAATATAGCAGCTCTTTTCTGGTCACAAAGAAATTGGAAATTGAGGGGATGCCCATCAGTGGGGGAATGGCTGAACAAATTATGGTATGTGATTGTGATAGAATACTATTGTGCTGTAAGAAATGATGAGCAGAATGCTCTCAGAAAAACCTGGAAAGACTTTCATGAACTGATGCAAAGTGAAATGCACTCTGTACAAAGTAACATCAATATTGTGTGATGATCATCTGTCAATGACATTCTTTTATCAACAATACAAGGATCCCATACAACTCTGAAGGACTTATGATTGAAAAGTGCAATCCACCCCCAGAGAAAAATAGTGATGGTGTGTGAATACAGATTGAAGCATACTTTTTATTTTATTTATTTTTCTTAATTTTTTTTTGTCTGTGTTTTCTTTCACAACATGACTAACATGGAAGTGTTTTGCATGACTACACATCTATAACCTATATCAAATTGCTTGCCTTCTCAATGGGGGGGTGGAGAAGAAGGAAGGGGGAGAATTTGGAACTCAAAGTTTTTAAAAGAAATGTTAAAATTGTTTTTACTTGTAATTGGGGAAAAATAAAATACTAAATAAATTTTAAAAAAGCTAATGTTAAGAAGAAGAATGGTATGAAGTAAAAAAACAAAGGCCTTGTTCAGCTTTTGATTCACTAATTAGTTTTATAGAAAGGCAGCCTAATTATGCTACTTGAGTAGTACTGCTACACACGTTTCAGTTCATCTTTATGGAAAAAGAAGCAAATAAAAAAGCTTCAGGGGATATCAGAGCTTTTTGCCCCCCAAAAAAACCCAACAAGTTCTGAGTTGGCTACTATGGTCAGTAAAAGTTCTAGATAAACTGCTGTGGTCAGTATATATTTGGCCCAATTCACTTCACTTCTTTTCCCTTCAACAAGTATGTATTAAACCTGAACTACATATAAGATACCGTATGAGGTACTAGAAACTCAAAAACAAAAGCAGAAGTAACCCCCCTCCCAGTTTCTGCTCTCAAAGACTTTATGTTCCACTGGGAGATAGAAAACATAAATAGATAAGTAAATAAAAAGTAAGTAAGGTGCGGATGGAATAAGGAACATGAGATGAGACATATAATTCTGAGGCTTCTTTGAAGAATATTTGAGAAGGTAATATGCTCTGGACACTGGAGACAACCTGTGCAGAAGATTGGAAGCAGCAGATGGAATGCTGGATCTCTATAATCTCAGGTGGGGCATTTTGGTGGGAATGTAACTTTCATGAACACAAATAATGCAAAATAAATTTAGAAAGGTAAAAAGGTGGAATGAGATTATAAAGGATTTTAAGTACCAAGTGGAAAAGTTCGTATATTATCCTAGAACCAATGGAGAATCACTGAAGATTTTGAACAAATCAATAACAGAATAAGACTGACATTTTAAGAGTATTATTTTCTAAGGTATATGTAGGATGGATTGAAGCAGAGGAAGACCTGAAGCAGAAAGTTAATCAGAAAGCTATTATAATACTTTATATTTGAAACAAGATGTGATGAGGACTTGAACTAAATTTGTGACTGTGTTAGTGGGCAAAAGGGGATTGATCATTCACAAGAGGTATAGCCAAAATGGAGGAGTAGAGACAGCAACCTAGCCACATTCTCTCAACATTTCCCTTCAAACAACTTTAAAATTCCCTTCAAAGCAAATTCTGGAATGGCACATCCAACAAAATGTTGAGGTGAAACATTTTTCCAGATCAAGACAATTTCATAGGTTTGTGACACTGGGGATGGAGCTGGCCTGGAACACATGCAGCAGCAACACAAGTGGTACCCTTGTAGGTCACTGGAATAGCAGCCACAACAACTTTAATAGATCTCAGCTAAAAATGAGAAGAAAATCATAAAACTGATCAGAAAGAGCTAATATGGGGGCACTGGCTGGCATTGGTTGCAGTACAAGGCACTCCATATATAGTTCTGTATTGCAGTCCCAGGGTGTAGAGGAAGTCTAGTGGTTGCACTTATAGGGAAGAAGGGGCCCTTCCTATGTAAAGACCAGAGCATAGACACAGAGATCAATGAGCAGACCTCTCAGTGAATCACACTACTTTGGAATCACTGAAAAAATCCATGCCCCCAGACCTAGTTCTAAAAATAGCAGTAGGAAAAAGTCTAATGATTGGGATGTGGCCTTTCCACCACTACATGAATAAAACCCAATTTTAACATAAAGTTTAAAGTCAAGAAATAGTCTGGAAAGAGGGATGCATTGGGAGAAGGGATAAAGCAAGAATGGGGGAAATTATCTTACATAAAAGAAGCATGTAAGGCAGAGATTTTGTGGTGGAAGGAGAATTGAGAGGGCAGGCAACACTTAAACCTCACTCTCATCAGAGTTGGTTCAAAAAGGAGAGAATGTGTTCTATATATACACATACACACACACACACACTCAGTTGTGTATAGACATATATCTTATCAAACACAGAAGTAGGAGGGAAAGAGGATAAAAGAAAGGGAGGGGGGGATAATGACAAGGAGGGCAGCTTAAAGGAAGCAGTGGTAGAAATTTTCTAATGAACTTTTGAAGAGGGAAAGGGTAAAAAAAGATAAGGTTAAACAGAAGAAAATAGGATGGAGAGATATGCATAGTAATCAAAACTGTGAATGTGAATAGAATGAACATACTCATGAAATGGAAGCTTATAGAATGGATTAGATACCAGAATCCAACAATATGTTGTTTACAAGAAATATACTTGAAACAGAAAGACAGAGTTTAAAAGAGGGGCTGAGGCAGAGTCTGTTATGCTTCAGTTCAAGTAAAAAAAAAGTCAGGGGCAACAATCATGGTCTTAAAGAAGGCTGAAACAAAAATGGACCTTAACAAAAAAGACAATCAGGGAAACTATATTTTACTAAAAAAGATACCATAGACAATGAAATTATATTAATACTAAACACTTGCAGTAAATGGCGTGACATCCAAATTCTTAAAGGAAAAGTTAAATGAGTTACAGGAGGAAATGGTATAACTATACTAGTGGGGAACTTCAACTTTTCCCCTCTCAAAACTAGATGGCTAAGTATAAAATAAATAGGAAAGAAGTTAAGGAGACTAACAGAATTTTAGAAAAGTTAGATATGATAGACCTCTGGAGAAAAATTGACTGAAATAGGAAGGAGCATACCTTTTTTCTAAGCTCTATGTGGCACACCTTTACAAAAACTAACCATGTATTGGAACATAAAAACCTCACAAATACAGAAAATTAAATAATAACTACTAATCTAAATAAATAATCTGAATAATAACTGGGTCAAAAAACAGGTCATAGAAACAATAAATAATTTATTAAAGGGAATGCTAACAATAAGACAACATACTAAAATTTGTAGGATGTAGCCAAAGTAGTACTTACAGGAAAATTCATATCTCTAAATGCTATTTGGATAATGAAGAGAAAAAGCAGATCAATGAATTGTACATTCAATTTAAAAAACTAGAACAACAAATTAAAAATTTCTAATTAAACAGTAAAATATAAATCCTGAAAATCAGAGAGGATAAAAAGTTTAAAGTAGAAAAGCCATCGAGCTAATAAATGAAACTAGGTGTGCTTTTATGAAAGAAACAATGAAACAGACAAACCATTGGTTAATTTCAGTAAAAAAAAAAGAAAGAAGAAAGTGAAAAAAAATAGGTTCTCAAAAATTAAAAAGGTGAGTGCACCACCAATAAAGATGAAATGAAAGCAATTATTAGGAGCTATTCTGCCAAGTATATGCCAATTACAACAGACAATCTAAGTGAAATAGATGAATGTTTACAAAACTAAAAATTGCCCAGATTAGAGAAGACATAGAATACTTAAATAACTCTATCTTCAAAAAAAAATGAACAAGCCATGAAACAGCTACTTAACCAAAAACCCCAAGACCAAGATTTATAAGTGAATTCTACCAAATATTTAGAAAGACCAGTTAATTGCAATACTATGTAAGCTATCTGAAGACATAGCCTTAGGGAAAACCTATCATTAGGATATGAGAGATCCAGCTATGATCCTACAGAGAAAGCTAAGATGAAGCAATCAGAAATGTAAGAGAACTGATGGTATTATCACAGAAAAAATTAAGAGTCCTATTCAATTTCTTCTATGACACAAGTATAGTTTTGATAGTTAAACTAGAGAGAGCAAAAACACAGAGAGAAAACTGTAGACCAGTTTTCCTAATAAGTATTAATGCAAAAATTCAAATGAATACTAGCAAGAAGATTACAGTAATATATCACAAAAATCATATACTATGACTAGGTGGGATTTTTACCAGGAATGCTGGGCCAGGTCAATATTAGAGTAACTTTGAGGATAACGGATTATTTAAATGACAAAAAAATAGGAATCAGAACTAAACTTTAGGAATATCATTTTGGAGCTATGCAGAGTACGGATTATAGAAGAGAGTGAACAGATGTAAGGAGACCAATTAGGAAGCTATTACAATAGTCCATAAGTAGTTGTGATGGATGAAAGAGATATTGAAAACTGATAAGACTTGGCAACTTAGTCTTATGGGGGGGGGAAGAAAAGGTAATAAGCATTTATATGGTGCCCACTACGTGACAGGCACTATGCTAAGTGCTTTACAAATATTATCTCATTTGAGAAGTTAAGGAAAGTAAAAAGATGAATATAAGGATAGCTGTGACCACCAAAAATAGAGAGTTTAGTAGGGGTGGAGTTAGAGGGAAATGTCACACTTATTTGCTTCCACTTCATCATCTCCAACCCACATCTCAACTTCTTGAAATCTGGCTCCTACCCCACTACTCAAGTGAAACATCTTGTCTCTAATCTTAATAAGACCACATAATTGCTAAGTCCAATACCCTTTCTTTGTCCTTATTCTTTAATTTAAAAAAATATTCTGAACTTAAGAAATAAAACAAACATTTCTACAACATAGCAGAATAGGAAAAAAAAGATGATTCTACATGAAACAGTGAATCTATTATGTACAAATTGTTATTCCCTTTAAATATATAATAAAGTTATCATGTAACTTTCTGTTTTTTCCTTTTCTTCTCCCCCCTACCCTAGAGATGGCTACCATTAGACACACATTTAGATAAATAGATAGATATAGATATAAATAGATGTAGATATATACACACATATGTATGTTTGTGTATGTATGTAAAACCATTCTATACATGCTTGTATTTGTCAGTTCTTTCTCTGGGTGCAGATAGAGTCTTCCTTCATATCTTTTATAGTTAATTTGAGTATTTATAATAGACAAAATGACTTAGTCATTTGAAGTTGTACTTAAAAATATTGTTGTTACTGTATACAACATCACTTGGTTCTGCTCATTTCACTCTTCATTATTGTACGTAAGTGTATCTATGTTTTTCTAAGATCATCAAGTTCATCATTTCTTACAGCATAATAGTATTCTATCACAATCATATACCACAACTTATTCACCGATTCCCTAATTGACAGGCATCCCCATAATTTCCAATTCTTTGCCACTACAAAAAGGGCTGCTATAAATATTTTAGAACATATGGATTCTTTTCCTTTTTCCCTAATCATCTTGGGAAATAGACCTTATAGGGTTATTGCTGGGTCAAAGAATGTAAGCAGTTTAATAACTCTTTGGGCTTTCTTTTGAAACTATTGATGACTACCTACTCCTGTATATTCTCTTTTTCCCCTACTTCTGTGATAATACCATCAGTTCTCTTACATTTCTGATTGCTTCATCTTAGCTTTCTCTGTAGGATCTTAGCTGGGTCTCCCATATCTTAATGATAGGTTTTCCCTAAGGCTATGTCTTGAGCTCTTTACTATTTTTACCCCATACCATCTCTCTTGTAGTTTCAGCCATTCCCATGGATCCAGGGATAAACTCTATGGAAAGGATTTCTACATCTACATCATAACATATTCTATTCACTTTCCTAAGACTCTAGTCTCATATTAGCTAAAATCATTTTACTATCTCCATCTGTATAGAAAAAGCTTTATTACATACTGTCTAGGTGCTAGGCAGTATTCTAGTCACTGGCGTTACAGAAACAAAAGATGTCCTTGTCCTCAAGAATCTTGGATTCTACTGAAAAGCAATTTTACATAGAGAAAAGAAAAATGTATATGAATTGAATTCAAAGATATTGTGGGCAGAGTAATAACAATCAGGGAAATCAAGGTAGGTCCCTTGATGAAGATGGCATTGGTGCTGAAAGCAGAAGGGAAAGAAAATGTTGAAAAGATCAAGTAGATCAGTTTCATTTGATTATAGAGTGTAGCATGGTGAACAGAAAAAATATGAAATCATTCTGGAAAAATAGACATGTCATATTGTGAAGTATTTTAATGCTAAACAAGGAAGTTTGCATTTATACTAAAAGGAGTAAAGAGCCAGTGGGGTTTCTTGAGCAGGTAGTGAAATGGAACTTATGTCTTCAAGAGATGTAGAATAGGGAAGAAGGGGGTACTCACAGTGGATGGTGTTTTTTATCAGTAAAGTAAGAGATCCCTAAAAAGAAGAATAAAGTAGGATGAGTCCCTTGCTTAGACTCCTTAGAGATAAGGAAAGGTATTGAAGGAGGCTTATGAAAAGAAAAAAAAATAGTTTGGAATTACCATTGTGGAAAGCACTATACAGAGGAAATCAGTCAATGAGAATGTGACTAGGAGAAGAGAAGGCTGATGTTGAGAGCGGCAGAAGGTTAGGGTTTGGCAAGGGATGCATGATATATGAGGACGAGGAATTCAAGGAAAATGACAATGTTAAACTGAAATCGTTAAAGATAAGGCCAATACCACATCAAAGCACAAGTGATCTGAACCTATCGCTTTCTGATGTCCATAATGATAGAGCCAGCAGGAAATAGTGAATAGAGAAGCCAAGAAAGCCTGACACATAATGGCTTTGTGACCTCGGGTAAGTCAATTAATGCTACCTAACTGCTAGGTAATTCTTTAAGTTTATAAATAAAAGAGAAGGGGCCGAAGTACACTGACAGAAAGGCTCCTCATCTAGAGTTTCCTAGAGTAATGAAATCACAAGTTTTGTCATGATCCTTTCCGTCATTACAGTGACCTTAAGCTATTTAAATCATGTTCAGTATACTGCACTTAAAGAGGGAGAGAAAGAATATTATATTTTTAGAAAGAGCAATACACAACTATTTAGTTTTTAAAAGTATACTATCACTTGAAAGGTAACTATCAATTATCTGGAAAATTTAGATATATAGATCACAATATCATAGATGTAGAGCTGAAAGGTATTATTTAGTTTATATCATTTAGCCTTTCATTTTATGGATGAGGAAACTGAGAACCCAGAGATATTAAATGATTTGCACAACATCACATGAATAATAAGGAGCCTAGATATAATTTGAACTCATGTCCTGTTATTCCAAGTTCCGTATTCTTTCCGCTGTACTACTTTGCATTGCAATTCTGGCTGTCAAGATTCCAGGTAGCCAGCGTTTTGCTCTACAATTGAGGTGTCTGAATAAGTAAAGAAATACTTAAGAAATCATCTGATAATCTAACTACTTGGTTCATAAATTGCTGTCTCGAAAGAAAAAACAGCTGACATTTGAGTATATGCTCAACATCTGATAAATTTAATTCAGTATTTACTAAATGTCTACTATATTCAAAGCTCTCCACATTTTTACATGTTTTCCAACATCACTAGCAAGCATTTTCATATTTATGGACACTAGAAGGGAGAGCCAAACTGTGCTCATGGTCTTTGTTTTCCATTGAGTATTGAGCACAGTAACCTTATATATAATTGACTCTTACTAAACATTTGGTGAATTGATTTTACTTTGTTGTCACTATCTTGGGGTCAAGGCACTTACCTCATGATATTTTCATCATGTTTCATTCATTACCTGCTTGGTATTAAATACCATGGTGCTATAAAAATGTCTGATTTGGCAGCGCTCCCTTTTTAATGATCTGGCTTCACACACCATTGCACTGATATCAGCACTATTCACTGTAAATCTGGATAAAGAAACTGTGTCTGCATTTGTTTGTTCATTCTTATCCTTTAGTTTTTCTTTAACAAACATATTGAGTAGAGCCTTTTTTATTTATGTATCTATCTACAACTGCCTCTTGAACACCTTATATTAGAGGGTTGTCAGAGTCCAAGTAGTCATATTTTGCCATGTTAAAATTCGATGTCTCTGTTATTTAGTATTAAATAGTCTGTTGCTTATGCTTTCATTTACTCAATATGGAAAGCTTTATGATTTTTTTTTGTTTGCCCATGGCAGGCATAAGGAAAGAAGTACATATTATTTGAAATGATAACTCCAAGCTTTGAGTTTCTGAATAGTGATGGAGAAAATTCTATCTCAAATTCCATATCCATAGAGAAATATCACATGAGAAAATTTCTTTCTGGTTCACTTAGCTTTATGCTAATTTCCACAATCACAGACTAAGCCCCTCATGGTAGCAGTAAAAGAAACTCCTTTTGAATTTAAAAGGGGGAGGGAGAGCTTTTATTGAGAAAGGATGAATAGCATATTTTTTTCATTTTAAGAACTAGACTTGGGACCTAATCACTAATAGTTCCATAGAACTAAGACTTAGAATAGCAATCCATAGATTATTATGCTACTTCACATCTCTAATTCATTTTTTAAAAGTGATTCTACACAACTGAAAAAGAGATCTAATTCCAAGTGTAGCACTTTGGGCTAAATATTAGATGTCATCATTAGAGGCAATGAAATTATTGGAGGCCAGAATTGGAGAGTTACACAGGACCTTAGAGGCCATCAATGTCAATCTCTACCTGAATAAGAATGTCACTTGTCGTAAGTGGGAATTCAACCTTTTCTTGAAGACCTCTAGTAAGAAGTAATTGACTGATTTCTGAGGCAATCGATTCTATTTTTTCATACCTCTAATTGTTTTGTTGTTTTTTCTAACATCAAACCTGAATTTGCCATTTTTCAGTTTCTACCCATTTCTCCTAGTCTTGCACATATGACAGTAACAACTTTCAATTGGGGTTTACTTCTAGTGATCTTGCTATATGGTGTGTGTGAGGCATATTTTAAGAATGATATACATCATACAAAATCACAAAAGTCATTATAAACTTAAAAGAAAATTTAAAACAAAAATGTCAATTTTTCAAAGCATATATATGAAGTATTGAAGTATTTGTCCCAAATCAAAGACTAATATAAGGAAATGGCAAATGTAAACTTGTGAAGCATCTCACATGGTTACCTATTGTATCAAATATTGTTCCTAGTTATTAAAGTTACATATCATCTCTTCAATAAATTTTTTTAAATATTATTACATTTGGAATGAAATTGATCAGAAAATATTAAGTTTCTTTTTATTCAATGACAGCTTACTTTTTAAAGCTCCTCAATGCCTTCTCATGTCCTAGGAAAGAATCTGAGAATTCAAGCCAGGTTTTCTCTGGATGGATTTATCATCTCAGATTCATTTTTATAGTAAAACAAATCTCTTCCCTGAGGAAGAGTGTCAAGCATGTATCAAACACAGCCATCATACACAAGATGCAATATACAAAATTATTTTATTATTTTTACCCAGTATTTTATTTTGGAGAAATAATTTTGACCACAATACATTATGTAAATAATGAATGAAAAGTATTTATTAAAATTCAATAGTAATTTATGTGAAAGTACTAAAATATAACAATTTTTTCTTTAATACAATGAAAAGAATTTATTTAAATGCAAGAGGCAGCTTTGTATGTAATGAGAAATATTAGAAAACTTTCCCATTGAGAATTAAGATATAGAATGTTGTTTACTTTCATCATTAGTATTTGCCATAGTTTTAGAAATGTTAGCTTTTGAAAGAATAAGCATTGGATTCTACACCTAGAATCCTAGAGTTTGGGCTGGGAAAAACAGTGGCTCAGGTGTGTCTTCATATAAGTTCTACAAAATGCAGTACCATGCTGGTTGCCACTGGCACTATATGGTACTTCCCACTGTTCTTTCCTAGACTTCCGCAATCCCCATCATTTGGCTTTCTGAATATCCCAGGACATTCTCAAGGGATTCCTGTGTTCCTGCTCTCTGCAAACAGAGATTTTCAACCTATACATGTCCTGTCACTAATCATGTTGGCATTAGTTTGTTTTTTTGGTTTTTTTTTGTTTTTTTGAGGAGCTCTCTCCTTTCCTGTGGGTTGCTGGTTGTCTATATAGTACAACTCCATTTTCTAGGAAAGGAAAATTGACCAGAGGTGATAAAAGGCAGATTCCAATTTATCCAAAATGTAGTTTCAAAAGAGAGATTTAATTTATAACCAGCCTAGAAAGATAGTCTTGAGTCAGTTTGTGAAAGATTTGAAATGCCAAGCAAATGTTTGTATTTTGTCATTGATGCAATGTGTAGGCAAAGAAGTTTCTCGGTCTGTGGAGTGATGTGGTAAGATCTGCGCTCATGTGGTAAAAATGCAAGGCTTAATCTCTGTTCAGGGCTAACAACATCTTGTCTTAGCTCCCAGAACCCAAATACCCAAATATTACCTTGTCTACTACCATGTCTTTTTCTTCTAGCATCATCTTTACCTGTTCCATGTGAGCTTCTAACTGCCATGCAGGGATTTTCTCAAATCACGCTATCTTCTTTATCAGCAATCAACCTTGTCTGTAGCAATTTTCTTGCATATAGATTTATATTGAAGGGACCCTGATTGCATCATATTTATGACAGAAATACTAGAACAAGGCACAGAACTATCTATTATAGTGCCTATTATCTTCCATTAGTAGGCACTCATTTTCTTTACTGGAAATCACCTGATTGAGAACCACCTCTTCTTAATTTCCTTTTTACAAAGTCAATCTTAATTTGCCTGTCATAAAGGTGCAGAGCTGAATCTACAGTGCTAATTTGTTCTCTCCAAGGAAAACCAAGTCCTTAAGAATAGGTAGTGATACTAAATTGTTTTTAGACAAAGGTATGATTGTAATAGAGTCAAAGGGCTGCCATTCTTATATTGATAGTATCTACATGATCACTACTTGTGACAGGTGCAGGATTTCTCTAAGTCCATGAATAATTGTCATGAGGCCCTCCAGAATGACAGGGGTAGTGGAGGAGAAGAAGGACACATATCCGTGGTATTAGTGGACCTATTATGTGAAAGGTCTTTTATGTGATAAGTAATCTATTAATTGTAAAGAAAAGTGCTATAATAATTCAGACTTCTGGCCAGAAAAGTTTCATGAAGTTATTTTAAGTTGATCTAGGTCAGAAAGAACAAATAAGATTTCATGGAAAGAAAATAAGGTGGCTATGAACTCAGGGAAAAAAATGCAATCTTTAAGGGATTTTCAGGGAATGATAATTCATTTCTTTGTTTAACCTGGAAAAGTTTCATATATCTATCTATATCTATCTATATCTATATCTATATCTATATCTATATCTATATCTATATCTATATCTATATCTATATCTATATCTATATCTATATCTATATCTATATCTATATCTATATCTATATCTATATCTATATCCATATCTATATCCATATCTATATCTATATCTATATCTATATCTATATCTATATCTATATCTATCTGTATCTATATCTATATCTATGTGCATTTATTTATTTATTATTTATGAATTTCTGTTATTTATGTTTATTTCTATATTTATAAATATATCTATATACATAACTATCCAAAAAACTGTTAAAAATGATATATATGTGTATATATATATATATATATATATATATATATATAAATTTTTAACAGTTTGGATAGTTAGCTTCCTTTATAATGAAATAAAACATGTAAATGTTTAAATAGATTGAGGCAAGAATAAAAAGATAAGTATAAGAAACTTGCCAAAAGGATAAGGAAACAACAGGAAAGTCAAAATAAGATGTGACGACTGAATATAACTGGAACGAAAAACACAATGGGATGGAAATATATGGGAATATCAGAATAATGTGACTCTTCTTTATCTCATTCATGCATTACCCTAGAAGATATAAAGGGACATGTGGAAGAATATTCCCAAACTTGATATTATTTCTCTATAGTCAAGTAAAAAACTAAGTTGCAAAATTCTATTTGATTTATATTATCTTTGATGCCCTATTAATTTTCTATATGGTCATAGAATGTATAGGTATAATACCTAAATTGGGCAATACTTTACTTAATCTTAAAAAAACCACCTAAATTATGGGAAACTTAAGCCATCTTTCCTCCTTAATTATAAAGTTTTTTTAAGAATGAAAATAGTCATAAAGCACTAGATGGCAGCGTTGTTGTGGTTAAGAGACTTTTAAAGCTTAAAAACATTTGAAGAATGTTTTAAGTGATAAAATAAAAAGTAATGTATTAACATTGTTAAAAGAAACCTTCCAGCTTTTAAAGATAAAATTGAAAGGTAAAATGTATGGTCCTAACTCTAAATTATATAAATGGGACATACTGTTACTATTAGCTCATTTGGAAGTTGAACTGTAGCTGACATAACATGGCTAGCAATGGAGCACATGAATTGCCTTTTTCTAAACTCTCACTCTTAATATGTAACTAATTTAACTACCTTTTCCAGGCTTACAATTCTTTGAATCATCTTTCGTACCCTTCCTTGTGTGTAGTTCTTCATCTGTAAGAGGCTGCAGATTATGTATGTTCATAATGTTCCCTTTTCCGTTAGATAATCTGGATTTTGATTCTTTGAAGATTGTGTTATTTCATGATTATAAGCACTATAGCACTGCTAGAAGAATGTTTAAAATGTTAACTTTTTTTTTAAAGAGAAGCTTAGGGTCTTAAATATTGTGCTGTTTCTTAACTATATATATATATGTGTGTGTGTGTGTGTGTGTGTATAATATGTATGTATGTGTGCATATATGTATGTATGTGTGTGTGTGTGTGGATAGATAGATAGATAGATAGATAGATAGATAGATAGATAGATAGATATAGATATATAATCACATACTTTCTTGTTTGGTATCTAGTTTATGGTCCATCTGCCATATTTGTCCAAGTTATATATGCCTGTAGACCAGATCAATGTGATGTCTGTTCATCTGAATATCAATTGTTACTTGTTGATGATAATTTGTTATTAATTTAAAAAACCAGGTCACTTTAAATTGAATATTAAGTGTAATGATAAAGCTTCCATTCTTGACTTACAATAATTAATTCTAGCAATACAATTAACTCCATAAAGTCATACACTAATGCCCTTTTATGACATAGAGGAAATCTTTGGTTCTTAATGGAGAAATGGGTTCTAAAATGGAGAAAAAGCTGTGAGAAATTTTATTTTTGTCATTATTAGTATTAGATTTATGATTTCATTGATTCAAGGAAGTCCCAGTGAGGAAATTCCCTCTATAATGAAGAACATCATAAGTGTTGCTACTTATAGTCTTAGAGATTTGTCAGTTACTATCGAGGTTTTGAATTTTTTCTTAGCTGCAGATTATGTCTCTTTTCCAGGGACAAATAACTAGAAATATGAATAGATTATCATCAGTAGAGTAGCCTCTTGGTGTAATTTTTGACAATGGAAACTCGGGAAACAAAGAAAATATAAAATGGGACTTACTCCTGTACATCCCCTTTTCCACTTTTTTATTAATTATATTTGAGTGGTGGGAAAGAATGTAAGAGGTGGTAAGAATTAGACAGATTTTAGGTCATCTATTAATGTTAATTTAGCTATTGGTGCTCTAAATGAGTTTTCATAGTAAAATGAATAAAGTGCTCATCTTGGAATTAGGAAGACATTGTTTCAAATTCCCCCTTTGATATGTATGGATTAAGTGATAACAGGGAAGACTTTTAACTCTTTTGAGCTTATACTAAATTATAGATGGATTATTATCTGTGTTGTTATAGCAAGATCCCATGCCAAGTGATAGATACTTGACTCTGAGTCCTATGATTTTGTCCAGTGACTGATGAGTAGATATGTTACTAGAAGAATTTAATCATATCACTATTGAAAATTTTCACTTAATGAAAACAGTGGACAAAGTTGTTTTAGTTAAATGGAAGGATGGTTCACAGGTGCTCCTTGGAGAAGCAAATAAAGGAATTGGTTTTATTGTGTGTACAAAGAAAGCAAGAAATATCATTTCATTGGACAATTTGGATGTCTTTTGTATTTCAGTGCTCATCAGTGTTTTCAAAAAAAGATCCCATGCAAATGATTCTACTTGTACTATTATCCTAGAGCAGGATATCAAATTTAGTCCCAGCATACAGATTGCTCTGACCCTGAATCAGGATCTGCAATTCAAACCTGCCAATGCAAACCAGGTTTAGGCTATCTTCTCAGTCCCTTTGACCTTGGAGCAGTTTCTAGAACTTGGCCCAAGGGAGAATGAACAGTGGAGGTAGGCTCTGCAAGACCAGGGTTCAGCCAATATGTTCTGCTACTGTGAATATGCAGAACTTTCCAGCTAGCTGATAGGGACTGGAACAAGCAACTGTGTATTGCAACTTCCCCCCAGTGGTGTCTGCATTTGTTTTGCCTAGACTCCAACCTGGGTCAGAAACATGGAAAGCTCAGCCTTGGAGAGCAGTGATCAGGCAGTAAGTTGGATAAAACTACTTTGGGCCCACTGAAAGCTTATAGCTCTCTGTTCAGATCTGTCCTAAAGAGCACAGCACTCAGTACTTGGAGAGTACAGCAGCATGACTCCAGGTAATATAGACTGGGGATCATATAAGACCTGAGCATTCTCTCAAGAAGTTTGCAGAGCTAGGCCCCAACCCAAAGTTCTAATTTGGGAAATAAGGTTGGAAGAATGAATAAATGAAAAAGAGTGCTCATAATTTAAAAAAAAGCTATAATAGTGCCAAGAACATTCAAGACACAAACCCAGAAGAAGAAAATAACTCCCAGACATTTATAAGCAAAGTCTGAAAGAAAAACATAGCCTGGCCACAAGGCCAGTTTCAATTTTTAGAGAAAATGAAGTGAGTTTTTTAAAAGTTTTTTAACAATGGTAAATGAAATGAGAGTGCTAGATGAAATAATTAGCAATCAAATGAGAACTTTGCAGAAAAAAACTTGAGAGAATTAACAGCTTAGGACAAGAGGGATATAACTTTACCTAAGTAACAGTTTCCTTAAAAATTTTAAGGAATCAAATAGATGTTAATGACTCTGTGAGACAAAAGAAATATTAAAATAAAGGTAAAAGGCTGAAAAAATAATGTAAAAATGTAAGGCATCTCATATCAAAAACAACTGACCTAAAAACAGATCAAGGAGAAATAGTTTGAGGAAAGAAGATGACAGACACCTGGTAACTTACAGTAGACTACAGGAGCTGAATAAAATCATCATCCCCATCAATGCAGTTGTTCCTGAAGTCACCAGTCTCATAGCTCAGATCCAGGGTAAATGGTATGGGATTATTGATCTTATCGGTTTTTTTTCTTCTCCATTCATATGCCTCATACCACTAAGGATCCATTGGGTTTCACTTGAGAAAGAGTCCAATATACATTCATTTTCCTGCTCCAGGGCTACCTGAATTATTCCTCATACTGCCACTTTCTAGTGGTCAGAGACATCAAAGAGTATTCTGTTCCTCAGCATAATGCTGAACACTACTATATTGATGACATAATGTCGACCACGCTAAATGAGACCACTGTGAATGAGACTTCCATCATATGATGGCCCATATGAGGAATAAAAGGTGGGAAATCAATCTTCTAAAAATTCAGGATCAGGGAAGCTAGCTGGCACGGTGATTGGACTACTGGCCCTGGAGTCAGGAGAACCTGAGTTCAAGTCTGGCCTTAGACCAGACACTCGTTATATACCTGGGCAAGTCACTTAACCCCAATTGCCTAAAAAAAAATCAGGGTCAAGCCATCTCAGTTGCTTTTTGGGTAATATAGTTAGTGGTAATTCTAGGCACAGGCCAGAAAAACCTACATATGCTTCCTTGTGATCTAAGAAAAGAAGCCCAGAGACTCTTCAAGTTTTGAGGAATCTACATTATCCATTTTGATATCTTGGTCTTCCTCATTTACCAAGTGACCCATGAGTCACTTTATTCAATTGGGTCCCAGAGCAGGTTAACACACAGAAAATCTAAAACAGATTATTTTGTAATCTCTCCCTTTAGGCTTTTATCACCTTGAAGGTCTCATGTTTTAATAATTGGACTTCAACAACCACAAGTCCACTAACAGAGTATAGCTTAGCAAATTGGAGTCCTGACAAGTACTTCCAGTGGGCTGAACTCCAGGCTGCACGGATGGCATGTCAGAAAGACCTTGAAGGGAGGAGGTAGAAAAGATCTTGATCTACACTGATTTCTTCATAATGGCAATGGGACTGACCAACTGCTTTGGGACCTGTAGAGAACAGCACTCAATAAACCAAGGTCTTTGTGGTTAAGGCCTATGGGGGGATTTCGATAATGCCTCCCATACAGTTGTTTTTGGGGTGTTTCTGCATCTATCGCATATCATATGCTCTCTGCTAAGTTAAACAACAAGGTTAGAGCTTTTATAACAACAGAGGTTGGGAGTTGGAGAATAGGTTAATTTCCAATCTGGACATTGAAGTAGTTATGCAATTCTGTATGGGATGCAAGACCATACCATCATTCTAACTAAAGGCCAGGAATTATTCCTGAACATCTGGGCATCTTGTACTAGTTGAGTTTTTAAAAAGATGAATGAAAATGATAGAATGAAATTAGCTACTGACAGATTTCTATTTTTGTGTGCCAGGTTAATTCTATCCCTAGTCTTTCCTATATTTTGATTTAGTCTTGAGATTAAATTTAAATTAAGTTAAATCTTGAGATATAGGAAGGAGGCAGCATGTACCAGATAAGTCAAACAGCTACCACTACTTGATCACCATCTCCTTTCAGACCCCAGTGGAAATAGGCCAAGATTTTGAACCCAAGAGTTTTGGGAATAGCAGTGCTTCTAACCCACTGCCGTCAGCCATTATGCTGGGCAGCAACCCTGTGGAGATGCAGCTTCACAATTGCTCATCCAGATTCTACAGCTACAGCTACTGAAAACCTGAAGGGGAGGAGAGTTCTTGCCACCAAAGTCCTTAGCACAGTCAAATAGTTCAATATCAGAAACCGGTATGATGTTATTCATGGAAATAACATTAAAGAATAGGCATCATCATCTGCTTTGCTCCCATATCCTAAGGACCATGGGATCTTCCATTTGATGTGCTCATTTTATGTATTGATTCTTCTATTAGAATGTGAACTCATTAAGAGCAGATGCCGTATTGCTTTCCTATTTGCATCCCCCAAACTTAGCACGGTGCTTTGACATTATAAGTGCTTAATTAGTTTCATTCATTCATTCATTCATTCATTCATTCATTCATTCATTCATTTTTCCAGTCCTCAATACTTCACTTTCTTTATATATCATACTTACATGGCAATGCAGAGACCAGTAGGAGTTGAGAGAATGTTACTAAGGAATGTTACAGAGAAAATTGAGTTTGGTGAGTTATTTAAATTAATCCAAGTTAAGATAAAGATAAAATTGGAAGGAAAACAATGAGCAGATTAAAAAACAGGATCTGCAAAAAATTTCTAAAATTTTTTTTTAATTAATGACAGTAGAACTCTACTCTCTTTTGACTTTATTATCATGAACTCTGATGTACTACATGAAGAAATGGAAATGACGCTAAAGAAAACCAAAATGCAAAGAATTATTGAACTGGAACAAATACTTGTAGAATAGTTCTTTGCGAGAAGCAACACCATTTTGAGGGCATTGAGAAATTAGGTCTTAAGATATCTGACGTATTGACACAGAATCATACAATAGTTGAATTTGAAAGTTGGAAGAGGCCTCAGCAACTATCTACAGAATCACCACTATAACAAATAGTTATCCATCTTTTTCATTTTTTTTCCTCAATAGTATTTTATTTTTTTCCCAATTACATGTAAAGATAGTTTTCAATGTTCATTTTTATAAAATGTTGAGTTTCAAATTTTTTCTCTGTCCCCATGATCCTTCTCCAAGACAGCAAGGAATCTGATATAGTTTCTATATATGTACAATCATATTAAACATATTTCCACATTGGTCATGTTGTGAAAGAAGAATCAGAACAAAAGGGAAAAACCACAAGAAAGAAAAAAGGTGGAGATAATATGCTTTGATCTGCATTCAAATTGCATAGTTCTTTCTCTGGATGTGGTTAGCATTTTCTATCATGATTCTTCTGGAATTGTCTTGGATCATTGTATTTCTGAGAACAACTAAGTCTATTATAGTTAATCATTGACGATGTAGCTATTGCTGTGTACAGTGTTTTTCTGCTTCTGCTCACTTCACTCAGCATTAGTTTATGTAAGTCTTTCCAGGTTTTTCTGAAATCTGCCTGCTCGTCATTTCTTACAGCACAATAGTATTCCACCAGCCTTTCAATGAGATCTCCATGGAAGGGAAAACCAACACCTCTCTAGGTTACCTTTTCCACCTTTGGACAGCTGTGATTGTAGGAAGTTTTCCTTTACATTGTGCCAAAATTTGCCACTTTTCAACTGCCACCCATTTCTCCTGCTTCTGTCCTGTGGAGACCAAGTAGAACAAGTCTAGTCTGTCTTCCACAAGAAAGTTCTTTAAATCATGAAGATTACTATCATTATGTCTCCCCTGATTTTCTCTTCTGTAGACCAAACATGTCCAATTTCTGCAAGTGATACTCATTACATAGCCTCAAGGCCCTTTATCATCCTGTTTTCCCACTCTGGACATTCTCTATTCTTTTGAACTCTGATGCTTGGAAATGCTCACAATACTAGAAATGAGTTCTGATAAGGGAGAATTATACATGAACATTTTTTACTATGACAAAGACATCATACAATTTTTATGATCTTGGTCTTTCCTTCTTGCCTTTGTACAAGGCCAGAAGAGAAACATTTGCAACTTTTACAACCTTGAACTGGACTCCAGGAATATCACCAACAGCATGACCTTTTCGACCAAATCCAGCAACCAAAACTTCATCATTTTCCTCAATAAAGTTCAAGCAGCCATCATTGGGAACAAAGGCAGTGATTTTTTTGCCGTTCTTAATCAGCTGGACTCTCACACACTTCCTGATAGCAGAATTGCGCTGCTTTGCTTCCACACCAACTTTTTCCAAGACAATCCCTTTTGCATGAGATTCTTCTCCAAACGGGTTGGCCTTCAAGGCAGTGCCCAAATAAGCTTTCTTATATTGTTTGTCATGCCACTTTTGGTCTCTCCTGTGGCTTTGGAGCTTTCTAGCAGTGCGAAGACCACGGCACTTAACCCATGCTGCCACCGTCAGGGCTGAGAGGAAAGAGAGAAGGCTGATAAGGGAGAATTATAGAGGGACTATTACACCCCTATTCCTCAATACCCCACTAATGCAGCCCAAGATTAGATTTTTGGTTGTGACATCACATTGTTGCTTTCTTATGCACTTATATTCCACTAAAACCACCCAAATCATTTCAGAACAACTCTTGCCTATCCATGTCTTTCTCATTTTATACTTGTGAAGTTATTTTTTGGTACTTAGGAGGAAGACATTACATTTATCTTTATGGAATTTCATCTTATTTTATTAATAACAATAATAGCAGTATATAACACTTCATTTTTTGCTGAGCACCTTACAAATGTTATCTTATTTTATCCTCACAACTCAGAGAGACAGGTGCTATTATTTTACAGATAATAAAGCTGAGGAAGATATAAGTTAAGTGAATTGCCCAAGGTCATACAGTTAAGTAAATGTCTGAGGCTGGATTTGAACTCAGATTTTCCTGATTTCAATCCAGTATTATATTCACTATGCTACCTAGAACATTGCAGAGCCTTCTAATTGAGATCCATAACAACACAAATTAGTTTGGACTAACTGCACAGTGGAAGAACAAAGGAAGAATGCCTATTAGCCAGACAGTGCTATAAGGTTGAATAAGCAACCCTTAGAGCAATTCCATAAATACTGATATTTTGTATAGCTTGACAAAGGTTCACTACTGAAGAGGAGAAGAGTGGGATAAATCCCTTTTTGGGAGATTGATCAGTGTTCTTTAATTACCTCAAGCTTCTCCCTTAAAAAAGGGAGGTTAAACAGAAAGCTCTTTTAAAAATATATCACTGTTCTTCTGGTGACTCTATGTAGCTACTGGTCATGGAATACCAATCTCTCTGGAATTGCCATTCATCCAAATAGCAGTAAAAAGCTGTGTAGTGGATATTAGTAGAATGCAGCATATTAATAATGGAGACTAGCACAGGAGAAGTGGTAGGAAGATAGCAGAGAATTATATGACATGAAAAGAAAAGGGGGCAATTATATAGAGAGTTAAGGTTTGCTAATAGACTCTATGCTACTTTTTTATCCTTGACAATGTCATGAAATCTAGAAGAAGGGCCCCATCAAGTTATACGGAATCTCCAGTAGAAGGCAAATCAAACTAAAATCACAGCTTCAACCATTATCTCCCCTCAGACCACAATGGAAACAGGCCAGGTCTCTGCATCCAACATCCTTGAGAGTAGCATTGATTCCAGTCCAGTACTCACAGCCATCATCCTGGAAAGCAACCCCTATAGAGATGAATCCTGACTACTGCTCTTTCAGGGGCTAGAGCCATAGCTACTGAAAACTCAGAACGGAAAGTTTTTAACACCAAAGTCCTTGCTACAGTCAAATAGTTCAATATCAGAAACTAAGGTGAATTTATCAGTGAAAATGACATTAAAGAAGAAGCCTGTTCATCTGCTTTACTGCTATCCCTAAAGAACATGAGACTTTTCCATCTGACTTGCAGCTGAAACTTTCTATACGTGTTGTCTACACTACTAGGGGAGCTTCTTAAGAGCAGGCCTTGTCTTGCTTTTCTAACTGTATCCACAGCACTTGGCACAGTGCTTTGTACATGGTAAGTGCTTAAGAAATGCTTCTTGTTCATTAACTTTCAATAATTCTGTCACCCAAAAATAACCCTCCTTATAGCAAAGATATACAGTTAGCAAAACCAATGTGCATGTTCTTACCTCCCCATCATTTCTCACTTCTGACCCTTTCTACATGCACAGCCACTAATTTAGTTCACTCCCTCATCACATTTTGCCTAGGTTATTATGGTGGGTTCCTAATTGGTCTCCAAACCTCATGTTCCTTTTTATTCCAATCCATTCTCTACAATGATGCCAATGTGATTTTTCCTAAGCATAGATCTGACTACGTAACTATGATGTAAAGTCCCCTGTTTAACTTCTAAAGACCTTCACAACCTGGCCCTACACTACCTTTCCAGACACATTGTATATTACTGTTTTTTCCTATGCTCAATAGTCCAACTTAACTGTCCTCTTTGATCCTAACAAAAAATTGTCACACCCTCTGTCTCTACTGGCTATCTTTCATTCCTGGAAAGCACTTGCTACTCACCTCTTACTCATAGTATCCTTCTTTTTCTTTGAACACAATCTTCTATGTGAAGCCTCTCTTGATTCCCCCAACTTCTTATGTCCTCCTTAACTATGTTGAATATAATTACCTATGCTTATTATCTGTATATTTATGTTTTATATGTTTGTGTAGACTAGATGTGTCACTCCACCTAGAACCTAATTCCCCTTTGTTCTTTCAGAGTGAGCACAATCACCCTCAAGTGCATTCAGGCTGGGAGGTTTGAAGGAGGGATGCAGAAAGGATGTAGGGGGGGGGGAGCCCAAAGCATGACCACTTGGCTGCAACTAATTTTCAAGGTTTTAGGGATTACCCTAATGTAGGGGTAATGTATATCTACACAGCAATTGTAGCTCCTGAGTTCCCACCAGTGTGCTTTCTATTTACACAAAATAATTATGATGAGATCATTGATTCTTAGAGATATAGGATGCTGGACCCTGAATCAGTAAGTTCTAAATTAAAATCCCACTTTAAACATTTAATATCTGTGTGATTCTGGGCAAGTCACTTGACCTGATTCAGCATGTTTCTTCATTTGAAAAGTGGTAATACTAATAGCAACTACGTCCTAGGGATATTACAAATATCAAATCACATAAAATATATAAAGCTCTTTGCAAGTCTTAAAGAATTACATAAATGTTATTATTATATCATTACCAATAAAATAGATGTTTATTAAATGAGAGGACAAAAGCAATACTAATTGTAACATTTTCTCAATACAAAGCAAAAGTAGAAATAATAAAAATATAACACTCTTACCAACGAATGCTGTTTCTGTGGGGGAAATTAGAAACATACAGAAATCTAGCAGTGAGACACACGAATAGGACAATTCATGACTCTTTACTGAAGGCCTGGATGTTGGTATATGTGTTCTGTTAAAGGTTAGTCTGAATTATATGTCACCTGTTCCTTTTCTGAGCCTCTCTGCTTTCCTACTGGATGAAGCACTGAAGCAGTGTTAAGTTCTTTCAGCAAAGCATCAACATTGCACTTTTTTATTAAAATGGCAACTGGGGTCTGTAGCTTTCCTGGTCTGTTCACTTCACTGTGTACTGAAGCAGCATTGAGCTATTTCAGATACAAGCATTTCCCCTAAGCCTGAGAAATGCATAGCTCCATAGAAAAGTTCCCTGGGCTCTGAGTAGTTCCTCCCTCTCAAAATACAGAAAGAACTAGAGGTCAACTGTGCCAAGAGCTATGGAGGCTTCATTTTCTCAGCCATCTCTTCACACAACAGGAGGATATAACTTTCTCTTTTTATCTTCCAGCAGCTATAGAGTCATTCCTCCAATGAGCATCCAGAAGAAACTAAGAGCTTGCCTATCTTCAGTCAGTTCTCTCAACTAACTTAGCATCTAACATGTACTCACATTCTGTTTCTTCTCTGTCCTGCTTCTTTCAAGTAGCAGAGAACAATCCCCAATTTGCTTCTATCTCCACCATAAGCTTCACAGTTCAAGTGGTAACTTTGTCTTTTTGTCTTCTAATTTCCTCTTTATCCCATTGCCTTATCTCATCTAGCTTTTCATCTGATCTAACCTGTGGCTTGAAATGCCTCAAATTAGGGCCTTCTTATCAGTACTGACCTATCTGTAATTGAGATGAAAAAAGCCAAGATTCACCATTGTATGAAGTAAGACACAATTGCTTTTTTTATATAATTTTTGCGTAGTCCTCAAGCAATTATTTAATATTGGGTTAATGGGATGTCTCAACTTACTCTAGTCCATCATACCTATATATGAGAATATAGACACCCACTTATTTTCTGGGTTGCCTTTTCACTCCAACCTGCCCTTATGTTGGTGGGTCTATATTCCTAGAGAAGGACTACCAAAATGTGGCCACACTTAGATTATTAGAGGTAATCCTGTTAAGGAGGAATACAATCCCCCAACTCAATGCTTTAGTTCTTTATCCCTCATTAGTGTGCTTCTATTTACACAATTATTACACATTAGCGTCTTAACTATAACTTTATTTACAATAAGGCAAGATAAGTAATAAAATCACAGGTAGTTATATATAAAAGCTAATGTATGAACAGTAAGTGTATCACAACCCATGGATAAACTTAGATCCCACTCTCCCACAAATGCACTCGGTATCTCTGGGGGAGAATGGACGTACACTTTTAGAAACCTGTCAGGGAGTGCTCTGGGTAACTCACAACTCTGGCTTATGTTATTGGTCCATTATGAAATATTACCAAATCTTTTCATCTCTTCCTTCACCAAGTGGGCAAATTCTATTGGTTTTAGTCTTGAAGTGGTGAAGAATTTCGAATCTCTTAAAGTATACAGTCACCTTTCAAAGGCTACTGCAAAACTGTTATGCTATTAAATTGTCTGTGATTTCCCATTAAGCCAGAAAATTGCAAAGCTTGCCAAGTTATCTCTTTTTGGACCATGGAGGCAAATCTCGACAGTTATTCACTCACTAGAATGCTGCATTGTCCAATTAAATCATAACAAAGAGAACTCACAGCAAAATGGTTCAAGTTGATTCTCTGAGCAAAGGCAAAGAAGCCTCCCTAGTTCTTTGCTCACCAAGATTCTGTCTTCCAGTTAAATCTCAGAATCTTTTCCTGTACAGCAAAGCAGCTGCATAACTTAGATTTCACTTTTCAACCAGAGGATGGCACTAAAGAACAACTAATTCTGAGACCCAGTGAAGGACAATCAATAACTGGAACTGATTTTTTAAAATTTATTTTATTTAATTTTTTTGCTTAAAATTCTTTCCCTCCAATCTCCCCTTCCCTCTCCCACTGGAAAAACAAGAAAAGCAAAACTTACTACAACTATGTATCATTAAGCAAAATAAATTCCTGCATTAGCCATGTCTCCCACTACTACCAAAATGCCTCAGTTTGTACTCAGAGTTCATTGCCCCTCTATCTAGAAGTAGCCAGGATCTTTCATCACGAGCCTTCTAAAATTGTGGCTGGCCAAGGTATTGATCATAGTTTCTAAATTTTTCAAAGTTCTTTGTTGTTAAGAGATTACTATTGTATAAATTGTTCTTCTGGTTCTACTCCACTTTACGTCAGTTCATGCAAATTTTCCCGGCTTTCTCTAAAAACACTCTCTTCATCATTTCTTATAACACGATAGTGTTTTGTCACATTTACATACCAATACTTGTTCAGTCATATGCCATAATAAGCACTCCCTCAGTTTCCAATTCTTTGCCACAATAGAAAGAACTGCTATAAGTGTTTGTACATATGTATAATTTTCTTCTTTCTTTGATCTCTTTGGGTCATTGTTCTAAATTGCTTTCCAGAATCACTGTATTTAAATTGGTAAATTTAAATATGTATTTAAATGTCTATTATATGAATATATGCATGTATGTTTAAATCAGGAAATTGGTAGTTTGGCATAATCTAGCAATCTGTTAATGCAGTCAAGTAACCCATGTAGATAATTGTAGAGATATGTTCCCTGTCTTACTGACATATTTCTGTTATATGTATCATAAAATTTCTAAATATTTTAGTTATACCTCCCACTTTACCTCAATGTTGTTGATTTAATTGTAATATAATTTTAAATAAATGAAGAATTTCTCAAAATGTTGGTAAAGAGAAACAAATAATATAACACAGGGAAAATGATCATTTTCATGAGATAGAATTCCAGTGTTCAATGTATTCCCAGTATTTTATATAATATAACTAGGAGCTATGTGATTAAATAATACTTTAAGCAATATTTTGTCCTTGAAAACACTAAACATGAAATAATTATCAAAATATTTACATAATAGCATATTAAAGTATGAATACAGACTTAACTTTTTTTTCTAAAAATGCTCCTACTTCCCATTTTTCTGTTACTCCAGATTATTTGGACTAGCCTTTATGGCTTCTGTTGATTTAGTTCAAGCTTAAGTAAGTTTAGGAAATGCTGTTCCAACAAATCAAATTATGTTATGTATTATGTCTGTCTCTGTCTTTATCTCTCCACACCTGTACATGTATGCTTGCAAGAATAATAGCAACAAATAAATTCCAAGAAATTATACAGAAGAAAAATAGATCAGAAAGGGACAAAGAATTAACTAAGATATTATGATTTTGTATATTATTATAAATATATACACACATTTAAATATTGAGATAGGAATGTAGTTTAGCAAGCAACAATTTAGAATTTATACTTTTAGGTATTTTAGTTTTTATTTTTGTGCATTAATTGAATGTTGTGTTATGGTTATTACATTTTTAATAAATACTCAGTTTAAAAAGTTCAATTGGAGTTCTTACCAACTGGCCCCTTGCTGTCCCCAACCTTTTTTTCTTTCTTGAAGCCCCCTCACCTCCTACTTACTTGGAAAATAAATGCTATCCCTTGTCATCCCTTTTCCAAGTCTCTGAACTCTTTGCCCATCTTCTCTACCTTTTCTCTAATCTCTGAGGAAGGAATAATCCTCCTAGCCAACACCAGACTCTAATTATGACATTGATTCTTTTCCCTTGTGATTTCTCTGAGATATTGGCTCTTTTATCATTACTCTCATCCACATATATTCTCTCTATACCTGTTCTTTTCCTTCTGTTTATAGACACACATAAGTCCTCTTCATACTTAAACAGATAAACAAACAGCCCTATTGGTTCACTCTGCCATAGCCTCAAATTGTCACCCCATGTCTCTTCCCTTTTATTGCAAACTCCTAAAAAGGGTCATCTGCCAGAGTTATCTCTACTTCCTTATCACCTACTTCTAAGTCCCTTATAATCTTTCTTTGAACCCAACACTGCGTACAATGCTCTTTCAAAAACCTACTCTCCCTTAAATATCCTCATGTCTGTTGAAGGTGCCACCATTCTTCCTGCCACTGAAGTTCAGAACATTGGAGTCAACCTTGACATTTTTCTTTCCCTTACCTCCCCCAACCATATCTAATCATTTCCCAAGTTTTATTAATGTTACCTCCACAGAATTTCTCGTATCTTCCCCCTTATCCCAAATCATATAGCCATCACCCCCATCACTCTTTCTCAGACTACTGGAAATGATTCTTAATTGATCTCCCTACTTCTTGTTTCACTCTTCTCCAGTATGTCCTCCACCTACCAAAATAATAGTCTAAAAGTGTTGGCCTTACCATCACTCTCTTTCTCAGAAACCTCCAGGGGCTCACCATTATGTCTGCTCTAAAACACAAATTCCTTAGCTGATTTAGTAACTTCTACAATCTGGTTTACCCCTACTTTTCTAACCTTATTTCATACTACTCCCTGTCGTGAACAATGATTCATCCAAGTTTTATTACTCGCTGTTCCATAGATATAACATTCTATGTCCATTCTTTATAAATTCTATATTTATATGTGTAGCCCTTATATATTAAAGACTTACATTACTGAATTTAAAATTGCCTGGTGAGTATCTCAGTTGGAATGTTCCCTTTGGTAGCTCAGGTTCAACATGTTCAAAATAGAACTCATAGTAGGTTCTTAATGGGTATATATAGAGAGAGGAGTTGGATCTAATTGAAAGAAACTATGGCAAAAATGAGATTTTTAATTATCTCTTTATTTCATTTATTGACATTAATTATAATCTCTTGCCATGGATAACTTAGTTTCTGCTGCAGAGATATTATACTATTTTTTATTATGTCATTGCGTTTTTTAGATACTAAAGAATATATTTTATTTAGTATAATATTATCATTGTAAAAGTTTTTAGCAACAATTATTCATTCAATTATCCCAAAACACTTTTATTGAGCATTGAACACATGCCTGAACCTTAATTTCTTCATTAATTGCTTTGATTCTGCAAAAGTTTATATCTTGTCTAAAATTCTATGTATGCACACAAATAGAATTTGTACATAGTACAATGCTAAGGTGGGACTCAGGATTTTCATCAATGATATCAGTTATAATTCTTATGATCCTAAAATAATCCTAAGTACTTATAATATCTTATTCAATTTGACTGTCCAGAAGGATAAGTTAATACATTAAATAGAATGTATAACAATTAAAAGTCTTTTTCTTTCTATTTTAAGCAAGATTTCAGCAGATAAAAATAAATTTTAAGAACATTTTATTTTTCAGGAAAAAAACACCTGCCTACTTTCATAATCGATTAAAAAATGAAATAATTTAGTTAATATTCAGTCAGTATGTACTAATATAACTATACAAAACAACAAATTTTGATTTTTGTTATGTACAAAATATTAATTCAATACAAATAAGACACTGAACTTTTGGCTCACTATCACATTTCCTCCTTGGATCATGGCATCCATTTATATTAAAGCAGTTCAGAAATATTTTAGAAGATAACTAGGGTAGTAGAAACTTCAATTTGACATATTTTCAACCTTTTTGGTATGTCATTCCTTTTATTTGAGATAATTGAGAATCTTTGTATAATCTAATAATTATGTCACTAGAGACACTGGATAGTATATCTTTATTTTCTCCTTAAACAATACAAAATCACTTTATTAAATAATCAGACACTTTGATTATGGAATCCATGTCAGGAAAGACTTTCCCCTCTCAGTTCCTGATGAGGAAGAGTATGAATCATGGGGAAAAAAACCCATTGTTCAATACTTTTTATTTATTCCTTGGGCAATACATGAGGCATAGTAGAATCTATCTATCTTTTTCTGTCTATCCATCTTTTTGTTTTTTACAAACATACACCTAAAGGAATGTTACTACCTTAAATTAATCACATTTGTGACATGGATCCTCTAACATTCACCTTCAGTTTGGGGTATATCAACTTCTGCCTGCCTTTTTTTGCCCTAAGAGATTACTGGGGCTCAAAAATGCTCTAACCACATGTTCACATCTACTAGGGTTTAATCATCACAGACCTCCAGATACAAATGCCAGTCTATTTGTGATCCATATATCACCTTTATAGACAGGGATCATCAACTTGGACTGGCCATGGAACCCATTGTCCATATACCCAATCCAGAACTGGCTTCAAGAGGCTGAACTTTGCTGCTATATTTCTCCCTGTCCTACTGAATACCTAACTGGATCCAAGGGTCAACATTTAGAGGCCATTTTATGGTTACTTTCCATAGTATAAGCAACTCCTCACACACTCAACAACTATCCACATACGTCATTCTCTTTTACATATGCCATTTTTCTGCATGCACTCTATAATTATTCTCTGTTTAGAAGCTGGATCCCATTACCATCATGCCAGATTAGCCAAATGTGAGGCTTCCTTTTGAGGGTTTTTACATGAGAATTAAAGTATTTCTTTCAAATATCTGGATATCTGGATATCTATCTATCTATCTATCTATCTGTCTGTCTATCTATCTATCTATCTATCTATCTATCTATCTATCATCTATCTCTGTCTATCTATTCTATTTATCTGTATCTATCTATCTGTCTGTCTGTCTGTCTGTCTATCTATCTATCTAAATGACTGTCTTCACCTGCTTAAATTATTGCAACAATAATACTTACTATAGATATTTTATACCTATTCAAGCTGAAATGGAAAACACAAATAAAAGATGACAACTTTTCTTGCCTTATTGTTATGATTTTCTTTGTTCAATGAAGGGAAAATTCAGATAGAAAGAAAAATGTATTTATTATTTATTTATATTTCTATATTTATTATTATATTATATATTTATTTATATATTTATATATCCCTTAATATTAGTTTCCTTTTCTGTAAAATGAAGAAGATATTGCCCTCTCTGCCTTCCTTAGAAGGTAATTATAAAATATAAATGGAGTAATTTTCAAGAAAGGGCTTTGTGTTATAAACACAAGGTGGCATTAGCATGTGATATGAGAAAGCAACCTGATGTGGAAAGAGAACTGAACTTACAGCATGAAACCTGGGTTCAAATGCTAGTTGAATACTTAATAGATATATAACCTCTGGAAAATAATTTTTTCTCTCTCTGAGACTCATTTTCCTCCTCTATAAAATGGAGATAGCAAAACTAGTCCTACCCTTACATGGTTATTTTTGGGTCTTTGTAAGCCATAAAACACTATCATTGTTCTTGGTCCCTACCACACTTACCGAAGGAAAGAGTTCTCTATTTGTTTGATCCAAGTCTCAGATGCTCTTCAGCCTGACTTGGCCCTATGTTTGATCTCTCCTCATGTTTCTTTCCTCCCTATCCTATGGTTGTGTGGCAGAAATCCTGGATTCTATGTGATGTTCTCAGTGCAGTTCAGGTTCTGATAGGTTCTATCAAGTTGGAAAAGCTTTGATTAGCGTCCTCCGAGTAGCACTTTGGCTAAGTGTGGAGAAACTCATCATCATATCAGTTAAAAAACAATTATCACTACTGTTCTTGTTATTCCTTTTGTTCTTTCTTATGGAATTCAGATAGAAGTGACACTAGGACTAGTCATTGTAGTTCTTTTCTTTAATATTTAACATTCTGTGAACTATTTCAGAAATGGATGATGAATTTTTTAAATTGAGTAAAAATATTGGCATACAAGCTCATATCCTGAATGATCATTGCAAACATCTTTGGAATAACTCAAGCAGCAGACAGAATGATGGGAATATACATGCATATATACCATTGTATGTTTAGATACCATACCTTGTTCTATTCTCACATGAGGTTGGGTTTTTTTTTTTTTGCTAGGGCTCTATTATTTTTTAAAAGCTTTTCATTCTACATAGTTTAGAGATAATGAGTATTTTCTCTGAAAATATCTATTAAAATATTATTCTTAAATGTTTATAAATCAAAGTTATATCTAGGTAATTTTAGCCATAAATTCTTTGACAAATGTCTGGTTTCAGTATAGTTTTTTTTGTTAAGCTCTTGAGGATATGTATATATTTGTATTTATGGTATGAGTTATGTTGTCTATTAGTTTATGAAAGAAAGTTACCTTGTCTTGTATAATTTTAGAGAATAGCTATGTCTTTCTGGGTGTTTGGTAGGTACTAAGTTTTTACAGTTATTTATTGCACTGTCTTTCTGCAATGATTGCAGTTTACAATGATAAGTAGTTTTGGGGACCTTAAGGATAATCCATCTATGTTTTCCAGTGCCAATGACCTAATCCTTAATTGCCCTCACAAATTTATCAGTCTCTATAAGCAACGTACTATGATAAACAACCATTTGTTAGACACTTTGTTGCTATGATATTGGTTGAGTTCCTGTGAATGTTATCTAAAGATCTTTTTGCTTCTACTTTTGGATTATAGTCCTTGCATAGATTACAGCTATGTGTAAATCCTTCTTGTTGTCATTCAAAACATCCAATGGCACCCACTTTTACTATTGCTCACTGATGTCTGCTCATTTCAAAAATGTAACCTTTAAACCTATTTATCATGAGTTCTTAATGTCTATAAATCCTCTTCCTCCTGCTGATGAAGTGTTCATATTTCCATAGCTACCTTAGGGTAATGGATGCTGTGTTTTGTCAGTTTTATATGGGTTTCTATTAGGAAACTTTCTAAACATGTTATAGTACACTTTTATTATTCTGAAAATGCATATTAATACTGATATTCCATAGATATTCACTGCTGTAAATGTCTTTTTCCCATTGAAATTTGATTCAGGGTGACAGTTAGGTCCTTGACATACATAGCTGCAGTATTCTCTTAATAGCTTTATGCTTCATTTGACTTGATTGGAAGAAACCAAGGTATTCATAAGCATCCTCTTCATCCATTATTATAATATGACCTCTGAACTCAAGCTTAAAGTCTTTAGTGTCTGTCTGTCCTTGGAACACATGAACAATTTTGTATTTATTATTTGCATTATCAGAGAAAGATTGCATATGATGGTGAAGTTATTGAATATATCTTTATATGGAGTCATAAATTTTTATGTTATCCATATATATCAATTAATGATATATACTTCTGGTAATTAGAATAATAAAAACAACAATAGTAATAATAATAGCATTTATATAGTACTTTAAGGTTTACAAAGCACTCTATATTAACCTCATTTGGTGCTCACAACAACCCTAGGAAGTAGGTGCTATCATTATCCTCATTTTACAAATGAGGAAACTGAGGCTGAAAGAGGTTAAGTTACTTGCCCTGAGTCACATAACTAATAAGTGTTTCAGACAGTGTTTGAGCTCAGGTCTTGCTGACTTCAAGTCCAGCACTTTTTGCTCCGCCTCCCCTAGCTGCCACTTTAATTAGAAAGTCATAGTTCTATTTAGGAGAATTAATCATAGACTTAAGGGCTAGAGAATAATTGTAAAGAGCTTAAGTAATGTCCATGAAAGATGCCACATTTTATATCCATTGTTCTTGACATCATTGTATTTGAAGCATGCTTTAAATAAAGAATATCTACATAAACATAAAATGCTCCAGTATTCTTACCATTCTGAGTCCATTTTTTATATTTATAGTACCTAAAAATGCATAAGTATGGAACTGAATCAAATATTTTTGTGATAATCAACAAAAGCATTATATTATCATTATTATTTTTTATGGTGTTCAGATAGAAATGATCCTTTGATAAGTAGCTATCTTGCTATTATTATTTTAAATGTTTTACAGATTATTATAGGTATATAAAATAACTGCTTTTGTCTTTGAATAAAAATATGAAGATGTAAGATCATCCTCCATAGGTTTCCTAAAAGGATCCTTTGTATAGTTCCAGTAGTGCAAACAAGAAACAGGAATAATGTACACCTCATTGGATTCCCAGATAATTTCTTACATTGCTGCATTTCTATTTTGAAAGTGCTTCATTCTAAGTAACTTGGTAGAAATAAATATTTGGTATGGTAACATTTATTAAAATGTTCTTAAATTTGTTTGTCTCACTATTTTATTTAAGATGTAGACTCTGATATTCTATAAGTTTAATATTTAATAATGATAATTTCATACAGTTTAGTGGTTTAGTTCTCTAGAATGTATATTTGTAGTATGGCAATTTGCCATCTGTCTGTTCATGAAAAGAAATAAGCTTCTTATATCCAGTTCTAGTGACTAGATCATGTCTTGCTAGGTATTTACTGGGTAGTAAATTTTTATAGCCAGCAGTTATGCATTACAGTTTCTACAGCTTCCTTGAATAATCTACATTGATCGTAAAGTCAGGGCTCTTTAAGGAAACCCCTTCTATATTTTCTAGTGAAAATTAGTTCATTAATTGCTATTACAAACACCACCTGCTTTGATGAACAAATCCACACAACTCAGCCATGTTTCTTTGTTGATATATTTTGTGTAAGTTTCCCAAGAAAGGTCTTTTGATTTCATCCTTAAATTTTAAACATTTATTGGCTTTACCTGGATCTAAGTCACTTTTAGTTACATTAAGCAAATCCAGTAGTTTTCTTATCAGCCTTTAACTGAAATGTTTTTAGACTTTCTTTCAAATTACAATTTTGTTAGATTACTGTGCCAGCATCTCATCATTCATGATGGTTACAGGAGTTACCAGATTTGTTGACTTACTGTTTTGGTATAATTAGTTCACCAAATGTATTCATGCCATCAAACAGAGAAAAGTGTTTTTTTTTAAGAATTCCACTCTAAGTTTCTCCATCTCCTTTTCAAAATCACTTGAGACTTTATTATTACTTTTGTAATCTATTTAATTATTAGGTATAATTTCTAGAGTTTTTATTAAGATTTTCAACGACCTGAAATTAGTCAACTTTTTGCTCGTAATATTTTAGTATCTCCTTGATTTCATAATTTCTTTTGTCTAACCTAGGCTTACAGATGTGGTTACAATTTATGATTTCTCTGCATTGGTCAGTAATTTGCTGTTGTATAATTTGAAGCTGACAAAAACAGTATGAAACTATGGCCTGTAGCTGGTGAAATCTACTTCCAATTTTGTTGTGAGGTACAACTAGCAAATAGTGAAAATAATTTTTTCTTGTCAATTTCATGCACATTTGTGGTTTGCTTGTTTTAGTGCTCAACATCATCTTCCTTGAAGCATTTCCAGCTGATGGGAGTATTGATATTTCTAATTTGTTCCAATCTGTCTTTCCTTCTTGTGCTCTCAGAACATTAAGGAACTTTACTGACTCTGCTATCCTTCTTAACCTGAGATCCACAGACCCAAAGGGTCAAATGGATACATTTCAGGAGTCTATAAATTTGGATGGAAAAAAAATCATCATTTCAATATAATTGGTTTCCCTTCTAATTCTGTATATTTTATTTTATATATTTAAAGACATTATTCTAAGAATGAGGCCATGAATTTTACTAGATTGCCAAAGGAGTCTTTGATATACAAAAAGGTTAAGAAATCATGTAATATAGAAAAATGATTATACCAATCATTTCCATAGGATAATTTTGCAATCCTATGTCACCCTGTCAGTCTCTTAGATTTTGGGCAACAATTAAGCATATAGAATGCAGTATTAACTCAATCAATGCTATCATTTCAGGAAATAATTTTTATTATTAATGTTGTTATTTTGCCATAACTCACACACACAAATCTGTCAAAATGCAGACAGGATAAGTCTTAATCCTGGATTGTTCAAGTACTTGAAGTATTTAGGTTTTTTTTAATTGTTAGGACCAAGGGACTTAGACTAAAGGATCTCTAAATTTTTCCAGTGTTTTGAGGTTACATGATTTCCTCTCTTTATCTACCTATACTCTCACTTAATTCATTCTGACTCTCCTCTTTTCCTATTGCATTAGACTCACACTTTTAAAAATTACTTATTTTGGAACTTATATCTTACCTTAAACTTCTAGGAATTCATCACCCTATTGGGGGTGACATATTGAGGAGGCAGCTAGATTCCTCAGTGGTTAGAGTGCTGAGCCTGAAGTCAGTTTAAATCTCGTCTCTGAAACTTACTGGCTGTGTGACTCTGGGCAAATCACTTAACCTCTGTTTGCCTTAATCCACTGGGGAGGCAAACCACTCCAGTGTCTTTGCCAAGGAAACCCCATGGACAGTATTGGCATACTATGGTCCATGGGGTCACAAAGAGTCAGACAGGACTGAATGACTGAACAACAACAACAAAAAAGGTTTAATTTTCACAATAGCTGGACTGGAATATGGGAGCTAGGAACAATTTTCAAGGTTTTTTTTTAACTAAACTTCAATATTCATCTCTCCTAATGAGAATCCCACTTTCCTGTTTCATTTGGGTCCCTAATAAAAATTATAAGAAAAGTAATTGATTACCTCAGTGGAGATAGGTTGTTGAGAGGTAGAAGTATTCCTCTAATAAGACTTTTACTTTTATTTCCATCTTTTCATGACAACTAGAATGAAGTTCTAATTATTCAATAGGGGTGCAGTGGATGGAGTACTTGGCTTAGAATCGGAGAAATGAATTCAAATTTGGCCTCAGACACTTACTAGCTATATGATCTTGGACATGTTACTTAACCTCTGTTTGGTTCAGTTTCTTGTAAAATGTAGATGGTAATAATAGCAAATACCTCCGAAGGTTGTGTGAGAATGATTTTATAGAATATTTTTAGAAGCATTTAGCACAGTGCCTGGCACATAGTAGACACTATATAAATGCTAGCTTTTAGTCTTCCTTGTCAAAGACACATTAGTATTTAGGAAAATAGTCATCCAGATTTAAGCAAACAGGTCTAATGAATTTTATAGGTGGCAGTTATAAATATTATTTATCATACTAAATAATTATATTATTACATTATATAACATTTATAAATCATTTTTATAAATTTCATAAGTTCTATAAAATTTATAAGTCATAACAAATAATATTATTAATTATAATAACATAATTATTATATCTAATATAAGAACTCATACATTAGATCATATATCACCTTTACTGGAGTTGTTTGTACCCATATAATCTTTTGTGCTTCTACTGAATAAAACTCTCAAGGAATAAATTAAATTTAAAAACATGAAGATAAAAGACAAAACTGTTCATCCTACGTTCTTAATGACTTTTTTCTCCTGCAGGAATTTGAGTTTGAAATGCCAATATTAGTAGCTAGTCTAACTAAAAGCAAAGGCACAGGCAGTATAATGGCATAGTTATCATTTAAGTATATACTGGATGCCTGGGCTTCCAAATTCATGGAGGAATACTTTAAAAATCCCAGTTAAGAAGATTGATCTCACAATATGCCACACTTCATCTAACATTGATTGAGGCTTAGGATATAGTTATAGTTGGTTTTTCTAACAGGAGTTCTAGAATACTTGTGATAATTTGGTTCATAAAGGAACTTGACACAAACATAGCAAGGTTAGAATTATCATGTTAAATTGGAATCGTATATTCATTTTTCAAGTTTACCTGGGTTTGGATTATATTGAGCTACTTTCTTCCTCATCTCACCTATGTATATTGTTGTAAGGTTTTAGGTGCTGTATCTCTTCTATCCCTCTTCCTTCTCTCCTTAGAAGTAGCCAAAGTTCAGACTCTTGTGCCTGCGCAAAAGTAAACATCTTCATTTCATCCTCTTCATATTTCAATTCATTTCCACATAGCTCAGAAAATATTTTTAAAACACAGATGTCACTGCCTGTCATTATCTTGTTCAAAATCCTCCCATCGCTCACCATTGCCTATAGGATAAAATATGAACTTGACAGCTTGACTGTCCTCCTTGACTTGTCCTCCACAAGCCCTCCACAATCTGCCTCCTACCTACTGTTCTTGTCATCTTAATACACCCCATCCTGCATTCTCCACTCCAGTCAAGTACCCTGCTAGCTATTCCTCATATATGCTGTCCCTTCTTCCACCTCTATATTTTTGCATGAGTGGTCCCTCATGTGTGAAAGATGCTCCGTATTTATTTTTGTTGTTGTTCATTTGTTTTAGTTATGTCCTTTGCTTCATGACCTAATTTGGGTTTTTCATGGCAAAGATAATGAAGTAATTTGCCACTTCCTTCTTCAGCTTATTTTACAGATTAGGAAACCAAGGCAAACAAGTTTAAGTGATTTGCCCAGGGTCACATAGCTAGTAAGTATATGAGACCAGATCTGAACTCAGGAAGTTGTGTTTTCCTGACTCTAGGCCTGGCACTCTATCTGTTGTGCTAGCTAGTTGCCCTTGCCCCTCCTCCTTATTTACAGGGGTCAGATGGCAAGAGATGTGATGGATATAGAAACACCAAATTCTGGCAACTGATTGCATGTATGAAAGAGTGAGAAGTTGAAGATAATATTGAAACTATGAACTGGGAAAATTGAAGAAAGGTAGCAACTTCAAAAGAGAGGGAAGTCCAATAGAGTGGTATTTTGGGGGAAAGATAATCATTTCTGTTTTGGAAGTTTCAAATTTGACATGGCTCAGGGACTTCCAGTTTTAAATGTCCAGACATTGTGATGTGACTAAAGCCAAGGACAAAAATTGTGTCTGGATATAGAGATCTGTGAACAATCTTCTTAGAAGTAATAATTAAGTTCATGGTAACCAAGGGCTCAGGATACAGCCTTGATGAATATTGATAATTAAGGGGTGTGATATTGATAATAAGCCAGAAAGGAGATTGAGAGATTCATGTCATGAAAATTCAGAGAGGATAAATATATATAGAAGTGAGTTATCAACAGTTTCAAATGCAGCAGAGCTGTCAAGAAGGATAGAGAATAAGGAAAACCATCAGATCTGTCAATTAAGAAGTAGGTAGAAACTTTGGAGAGGGCAGTTTCAGTTGAATGATGAGTTGAAAGTCAACAGTTAAACCATGAATGAGAGTGAAGTAAGAATAAGTGGAGACAACTTTTCCTGTAGGTTTGGCTGAAAACAGGAGGAGAGATATAGAATGGTAGATACACTATCCATCATGTTTTAAATGCCTTATCCTCTCTTCCATCCCCAAACACAAACCACAACATCCATGTGCATGCACAAAATTATTTGCTTCCCTTTACATGTACTGTTCTTGAAAGTTGTATCAAATCAAAGAAAACAGGTAATAAAACCTCTAATAGCCCCAGAGGAAAACAAAAATTCTATTCTGTGATTATCAATCTGATGAAATAAATTGTTTTTTAAAAATCCTTTAATTTTTGTTAAAATACATTTATTGTACTCTCTGAATCAAAATGATACAAAGACATCCAGTTAATAGAGAAATTGTTTTTCTTATATTGATCAACTGTCATTTATTCTGACCCAAAATATTCAATGTGTGGATATTTTAGATCACGATTAACAGTATTCCTCTTTCTTTTATTGTAGTCATACCTAACAGTACACTGGCATTTTCCAATTCTAAATGGAAAACTTTTAAATCTATTCTTAAGAGTAATGCTGAATGGAAGGATTTGTAAAAAAAAAAATTCTACTGAAATCATGTGTAATTTAATCAGTTATCTCAGGAACTTGGTAAGATACTAACTAAGCAAAAAGATGCATTAATTTTTTAAAAATTTAAAGTATTTAAAAGCATTTAAATTATTCACAGTTGTTGAATTGTATGATGTAATATTAAGTTTGGAAGTTTTGACATATTCCCTTCTGTGCTTTTCAAAATATGTATGTATGAAAATGAGAACAATCCTTAAAGGGAATTTTGATATGAAGACTTGCCTGGAGTCACTGAGTTTGTCCCTTTTAGCTATTAACTCATAGATATTATTAATCCCAATGAGGCAACTTGCATTCATCAGTGAGAATAGTCCTTCTAAAACCAATTTTAGTGTATAAATGAAAACTATTGTTTTAACATTTATTTTCTTCTTTAGTTAAATTGGTGCTTGGTTTTCTGTGAGGGATCATTGTAATGTTCCTAATCACTCTAATTTTTCTTAAATGAGTAAATAATCAAGGTCTTGATCCATTTTAAAAGATTAAAAAGATGTTAAGAGGATCTTGACAAGTGGAATCAGTAATTTTTTTTAACTAAACAATTATTTTGACTACATTTTTAAGCAATGTAGTACATTGATACAAAATAGGACAACAAGCTTTCTTTACAATAGCTACAAACTTTCAGTATGCAAATGAATATATTATTTGTGGTACTTTATGAGGGGAATATGTAGTAATAGGAAATATTTGAAATATTTTCTAAAGATATAGAGTCTCTGTAAAGAATTCATGGATATATTAAAAGAAAAAAAATTCAAGTCAAATTAACTAGCATTTATTAAGTGCCTACTATGTGCCAAGAACTACTTTAGATGTCTAATATGAAGTTGAAAATGAAAGATTGGGGGTCAGGAGAGAGGTTAGGACTGGGCAAGTAAATCTGAGAATTATCTGCATAGAGATGATAAATGAAATCATGAGAGTTTATGAGATCACCAAGTGATCTTTTTCCAGAGGTGTTTGATATATTGTAATGAACCCTTCAAAGATTTTCTATTCACAGTGGCAGATTTAAACATTTGAAGAGAGCTATATTCTTTACATATCACTCGATAAAAAATAAATAAATAAAGGAAAAAATAACTAAAAATACTTAAGGAAGTAAAAAAAAATCCAAAATAGATGATGAAAGAAGAAAAGAAAGCTGTGAATATATTTTTCATACATTTGAATAGCTCAAAAACCTTAAAGTGTGATTAAACACTGAGATGGGAAAAGAATGATCACAAGATATACAGAAACATATCTTTAAGTTAGGATGTAGAACAACCAGCGGATCAAATGAAGGAAGATATATAGAAAGTTTTTTGCCCCCAAATCACAAGGATGACATTCTAGATTAAAGGCTACTTTAAAAAAAAGTTAAATAATAAATAATGATGACAATAACCAATATAGCATTCATAAAATACTTTAAGGTTTGCAAAATGCTTGACATATATTTAGCTCATTTGATCCTCACCTCATTATCTTATTTGATCCTCAACAATCCTATGGAGTAGGTGTTATTATCCTGATTGAATTGATGACAAAACCTAAGCTAAAGAGATTGAGTGACTCATCAAGTATCACATAACTAGTGAACATTTAAGGCAGGGTTAGACCAAGGATTTCCTACCTAAAAATTCCAATGGCATACTTCCACTATGCCATCTAGGTATTTTTTCATGTGGAGACAATTATAACAAAATAAAGAATAAACATGATCACCAAAGAGAAGAAAGACAATTTTGGTTACTTAAAATTTAAAAGCTTTTGCATGAACAAAATCAAGCTAGAAGGAGAAGAAAAGTATTTATTCAGGGAATATTAGCATTAAATATTTCTGATAAAAGTCAGGTATCTGGTATAGAGAAGGAATTCATACAAATATAAAAAATCAAAAGCCATTCCCAAATAAATACATGGACAAAGGCTATAAACAAGCAGCCTTTTATTTTTAGAAAAAAAATTCTTACTTTCCCCCAATTATGATTAAATTTTTTTTAACATGCATTGTTACATTTTGAGTTCCAAATTCTGTCCCTCCATTCATTCTTTTCACCATCCCTGAGATGATAAGCAATCTGATGCAGGTTATACATGCACAGTCATGTAAAACATTTCCATCTTATTTTGTGTGTGGGGAAAAAAAAACTTGAAAGGAAGGAAGGAAAGAAAGAAAGAAAGAAGGAAGAAGGAGGGAGGGAGGGAAGAAAGGAAGAAAATAGCATGCTTTGGTCTGTATTCTCATGCCGTCAGTTCTGTCTGTGGAGATGGATAGTATTTTTCACCATGAGTCCTTTGAGATTGTCTTAGATCATCGTACTGCTGAGAATAGCTACATTATTTACAATTGTTCAGCATACATTATTGCTATTACAGTGTACAAATTCTCTTGGCTCTATTCACTTCACTTTGCATGAGTTTCTGTAAGTCCGGGTTTTTCTGAAAGCATCCTGTTCATCCTTTCTTATAACACATAGTATTTCCTTACAATCATATGTAACAACTTGTTCAGCCATTCCCCAATTGATGGATATCACCTCAATTTCATATTCTTAACCACATGAAAAAGAACTGCTCTAAATATTTTCTACAGATAGTTTCTTCCCCCGCTCCTTTTTTTGTCTCTTTGGGATACTGATCTAATAGTGATATTGCTGGATTAAAAGGTATGCTGAGATTGATAATTCTTTGGACATAGTTTGAAAATGCTCTCTAGAATGTGTCTCCTTACAACTTCACCAACAGTGCATCAGTGTCCCAGTTTTCCCACATCCCCTCCAAAATTTATCATTTTCCTTTTCTGTCACATTAGCCAATATGATAGATGTGAGGTGGTTCTTCAGATTTTTAAAATTTTCTATTTCTCTAATCAATAGCGATTTAGAACATTTTCCATGTGACTATAGAGAGGTTTGATTTCTTTATCTGAGAACTTCCTGTTCCTACCCTTTGACCATTTATCAATTGGAGAATGACTTGTATTCTTATAAATTAGACTCAGTTCTCTATATATCTGAGAAATGAGGCCTTTATCAGAGATACTTGCTATAAA
Organism: Phascolarctos cinereus; assembly: GCF_003287225.1. Classification (NCBI taxonomy): domain Eukaryota; kingdom Metazoa; phylum Chordata; class Mammalia; order Diprotodontia; family Phascolarctidae; genus Phascolarctos; species Phascolarctos cinereus. The sequence continues at coordinate 94,733,070 of NW_027555736.1, read as the reverse complement.
ATTTTCCCCAGTTTTCTGCTGTCATTCTAATTTTACTTTCATTGTTGTTGTTTGTGCAATAATTTTAAAAAAATTTATATCATCAAAATTTTACATTTTACATTTCATTATTCTCTCTGTCTCATATTTGGTCCTAAATTCTTCCCTTATCCATAGATCTGATGAGTAAACTATTCCATGCTCTCCTAATTTGTTTATGGTATCACCCTTTTTGTGTGAATCATGTACCCATTTTGACCTCATCTTCGTATACAGCATGACATGTTAGTCTATACCTAATTTCTGCCCTACTGTTTTCCAGTTTTCCCAGCAGTGTTTATCAAATAATGAGTTTTTGTACCAAAAGCTAGGATCTTTGGATTTATCAACACTAAAATATTATAGTCATTTACTACTGTGTATGATGTACCTAATCTATTCTACTCATCCAACACTATTTCTTAGTATCAAATTGTTTTGATGACTGTCACTTTATAATACAGTTTGAGATTTGATGTGGCTGGGCCACCTTCCTTTATACTTTTTTTTCATTAATTCCCTTGATATTCTTGATCTTTTGTTCTTCCAGATGAATTTTGTCATTACTTTTCTTAGTTCTATAAAATATGTTTTGTAGTTTGTTTTGCTATTGAATAAGTAGATTAATTTAAGTAGAATTGTCATTTTTATTATTATTGACCCAGCCTACCAATGAGCAATTAATATTTTTCTAATTGTTTAGATCTGACTTTATTTGTATGAGAAGTGTTTTGTAGTTGTTTTCATATAATTCCTGTGTTTGTCTTGGCAGGTAGACTCCCCAGTATTTTACATTGACTACAGTTATTTTAAATGGAATTACTCTTTCTATCTCTTGCTACTAGGCTTTGTTGGTAATATATGGAAATGCGGATGATTTGCATGGGTTTATTTTATGTTCTGCAACTTTGCTAAAGTTGTTAATTATTTCAAGTAGTTTTTTAGTTGCTTCTCTAGGATTCTCTATCATATATCATATCCTCTGCAGAGAATGATAGTTTTGTTTCCTCATTGCCTATTCTGATTACTTCAATTTCTTTTTATGCTCTTATTGATATAGCTAGCATGTCTGGTACAATATGGAGTGATAATAGGCATCCTTGTGTCATGCCTGCTCTTATTGGGAAGGCTTCTAGCTTATCTCCATTATAGAAATGCTTGCTGATGGTTTTAGATAGATATTATTTATCATTTTAAGGGAAGTTCCTATGTTCTTTGGTGTTTTTACTAGGAATGGCTGGTATATTCTATCAAAGGCTTGTTCTGCAGCTATTGAGGTAATCATATGATTTCTGTTTGTTTTGTTATTGATATGGTCAATTATGCTGATGGTTTTCTTAATACTGAATTAGCCCTGCCAATTAGTCATAGTGTATCATATGTGGCTGTAATAACTTGGTAGTATTTTGTTCAAAATTTTCATCAATATTCATTAGGGAAATCAATCTATAGTTTTCTTTCTCTGTTTTTATTCTTTCTGGTTTGGGTATCAACACCATATTTGTGTCATAAAAGGAATTTGGTAGGACTTCTTTGCCTATTTTCTCTAGTACTGGAATTAATTAATTCTTTAAAGGTTTGATAGAATTCACTTGTGAATCCATCTTGCCTAAGAACGCGTCTTAGAGAGCTCTTTGATGGCTTGTTCAATTTCTTTTTCTAAGATGGAGTTATTTAAGTACCCTATTTCCTCTTCTTTGAATCTGGGCAATTTATATTTTTACATATTTGTCTATGTCAGTTTGTCATATTTATTGGCATATAATTGGGAAAAATAGCTCCTAGTAATTCTTTTAATTTCCTCTTCATTGGTGGATTAATTCATCCCTTTCATTTTTGCTACTAGTAATTTGGTGGAGTTTTTCCTTTCCCTTTTTAAAAATCAAATTAGTCAGTGGTTTATCTATGTAATAGGTTTTTTTTTTTCCAGAAAATCAGCTTCTAGTTTTATTTATTATTTCAATGTTTTTCTTACACTTCATTATTAATCTTCACCTTTGATTTTCAGAATTTCCAACTTGGTATTTAATTGGGGGGAGGGGTTAATTTGTTCTTTTCTAGTTTTCTTAGCTACATGATCAATTAATTGATCTACTCTTGATTTATTTTATTGATGTAAGCACTTAGAAATATCATTTCCCCCCCAAGTACTGCTTTGGCTGTATCCCATAAGTTTTGGTATGTTGTCTCATTGTTGTCATTCTCTTGAGTGAAATTATTGTTTCTATAATTTCTTCTTTAACCCACTTATTCTTCAGGATTAGATTAATTAGTTTCCAATTACTTTTTAATCTATCTTTCCACTGCCCTTTATTAAATGCAATTTATTGCATTATAATTATAATTGCATTATAATTCTAAATGCATTATAAGATGCATTTACTATTTCTGCTTTTCTGCATTTGATTTTGAAGTTTTTATGCCCTAATATGTGGTCAGTTTTTGTGAAGGTGTCATTGTACTGTTGAGAAAAAGTATATCCCTTTCAATTCCCATTCAGTTTACTAAAGAAGTCTGTCATAGCAAACTTTTCTAAAATTCTATTAAGCTCCTTAACTTGCTTCTTGTTTTATTTTTTTAGTTAGCTCTTTGAGAGGGGAAATTTGAGGTCACCTACTAGTAAAAAAGCAGCTTTCAAAAGAAGAAATGAAAAGTATGTGAAAGAATGCTCCAAAACATCATTAATAATATTAATTTTTTTTAAAGTCTAAGATTTTGCTTCAAAATGGGAGAACTGGAAAAATGAAAATGCTAGATTTTGGAGAGGCTGTGGGAAGACAGGCATACCATTGCAGAATTGGTAGTGTTATAAATTTCGTACCTTCCTCAAAAATACTTTGGAACTATACTTTGGAAAGTAATGAAATTATACTTATCTTGTGTGGTTCTATGGTTCCTATCTATAATGCTTCAAGCACATAACATTTTAAATGCATTGTCTCATTTAATCCCTACAATAAACCTGTAGATGGAAGCTATTATTATGAGATAGAAGTTATTATTCTCCCCATTTTATATATGAAGAAACTGGGGATGAAAATTAAATTACTTTCCCAGGCAAAAACAAATGGCAAATATCCAAGGCAGGATTCAAATATAGGTCATCCTGATTGCAATTCTGGAATTCTATGTACTATATCTCGCTATCTTTTGGCGGTTTTAGTGGATGGTATGATTACTATGAAATGACAAGGAAATGTGGAACATACTAAGAGTGTGGGTCATAGCTGTTAGTAATAAGGAGTTGATAATCCTACTATACTTTGCCCTGTGTCAGCCCATTTTTGTAGAATTGAGCTAAATTCTGAGTATCAAATTTTAAAGGAATACTTACAATCTGGAGAGTAAACAGAGAGTAATTATGATGTTGAATGAGTTCATTTACCTCCAGCAATGTGGAAGGACTTGGGAATACTTAAGTTTGAAAAGATTTAGGTGGAACATAAAAATTGCCTTCAGGTTTTAAAAAGATAAATATCACTTTAAGGGGGAAGCATGCCAGATGTAAGGAATATCCTCCTAATAATTAGGGCTACCTTAAAGTAAAATGGGCTGCAATGGAATTAGTGATTGCCTCTCATTGGAGATCTTTAAGCAAAGTCTATGTGACCACTGGTTGGCTAGGTGTTTCATTTTTAGGTATAGGCTGAACTAAATGTTCAATGATATCCCTTCTGACTGTGACTTTATAATTTTATATCTATTAATTTTTTCCTTTTTTTAATATAAATTTATTTATTTTTAGTTTTCAACATTTACTTCCACAAGAGTTTGAGTTCCAAATTTTCATCCTATCTCACCCCTCCCCTCTCCCCAAGATGGCATGCATTCTGAATACCCCTTCCCCTAGTCTGCCCTTTCTTCTGTCTCTCCCTCCCCTTCTCTTATCCCCTTCCCCTTCTATTTTTCTGTAGGGCAGGATACACTTCTATACCCCATTTCCTGTATTTCCTATTTCCCAGTTTCATGTGAAAACATTTTTTTAAAACGTGTTTTTAAAACTTTGGGTTCCAAATTTTCTCCCTCCCTCCCCACCCACCCTCATTGAACAGTCATATATTCCATGTTCTGCAGTCCTTTAATGTAGAAGCTGTTAAATCTTGTGTTATCCTGATTGTGTTTCCACAGTACTTGAATTGTTTCTTTCTGGCTGCTTGTAATATTTTCTCCTTGACCTGGGAACTCTGGAATTTGGCTACAATATTCCTAGTAGTTTTCCTTTGGGGATCTCTTTTAGGAGGAGTTTGGTAGATTCTTTCAATTTCTATTTTTCCCTCTGGTTCTAAAATAATAGGGCCATTTTCCTTGATAATTTCTTGAAAGATGATGTCTAGGCTCTTTTTTTGATCATGGCTTTCAGATAGTCCAATAATTTTTAAATTCTGTCTCCTGGATCTATTTTCCAGGTCAGTTGTTTCTCCTGTGAGATATTTCACATTGTCTTCTATTTTTTCATTCTTTTGGATTTGTTTTACAATGCTTTGATTTCTCGTAAAGTTACTAGCTTCCAATTGCTGTATTCTAATTTTTAAGGAAGTATTTTCTTCCGTAATCTTTTGGACTTCCTTTTCCATTTGGCCAATTTTTCTTTTTAAGGCATTCTTCTCCTCATTGGCTTTTTGGACCTCTTTTGCCGTTTGGGTTCGGCCATTTTTTAAGGTGTTATTTTCTTTAGTATGTTTTTGGGTCTCCTTTAGCAAGTTGTTGACTTGTTTTTCATGATTTTCTTGTATCACTCTCATTTCTCTTCCCAGTTTTTCCTCTACTTCTCTTACTTGCTTCTCAAAATCCCTTTTGAGCTCTTCCACAGCCTGGGACTGATTGATATTTTTCTTAGAGGCTTTGGGTGTAGAAAGCTTTGACTTTGTTGTCTTTTTGTGGTTGTGTGTTTTGATCTTCTTTGTCACCAAAGTAAGATAATATAGTCTGACTCTTTTTGCACTGCTTGCTCATGATCCTGGCCAATTACTTGAGGTTTACACTCTTTGTTAAGGTAATAGTCTGCTTCCAATATGGAAAATGTACTGTCCCAAGCTTCAGGGGTTTCTACAGCTGTTTTCAGAGATACTTGTAGGGACCTTTAAATTTTCAGTTCTTCCAAGGTGGTATGATAAAGGGCGATGTGTTTACTCCTTTCCTGGCCTGTGCTCTGGTCTATGAGTGACCAGTGTCCTGGAACTGTGAGGAGGGTTTTCTCTCTCCACAGTCACTACAAGCTCCACAAGGCCAGCACTCCTCCTCACTCCAGGACTGCCACCCAGAACTGTGACCCAGATCAAAGCACAGGCAAAGTAAGAGATTCCTTTCTCAGCACTGGCAAAGAGATTCCTGCAGTCCCCCTCTGATCAGCCACTGGATTCTCCCTTAGTCTGTGGGCCAGAAGCTCAGGACACAGCCACCGCCCCAGGGCCCGAGCTCTGCACTCTGTGCTCTGGAACTCGCTCTGAGACCTAGCTCCCCTCTCACTGCGGAAACAGACTTTTCCCACTGACCTTCTAAGTTGTGTTTGATGTTCATGGGTTGAGATGTCTGGAAACCACCAAAGCTGCCTGCAATTCAGTCCTCTGATGCCTGCTCCAAGTTGCTGCAGCTTGGACGCCCAGGCAGCACTGCGCTCCTCTCCCTGCCCATGGTGTGATATACCTTTCCAAGCAATCATCCAGATTGTCTTGGGCTGGAAATTTGCTTCACAGTCTTTTTGTGGATTCTGCTGCTTTAGAATTTGCTTAGAGCCATTTTTAATAGGTATTTGGAGGGGTTTGGGGAGAGCTGAAGCAAGTCACTGCTTTCACACCGCCATCTTGGCTCTGCCCCTCTAAATTTTTTCTTATTAGAATTGTCTTCTCTAGTCTTTTAGAATCTTGTTATATCTAATTCTTCGTATCCTTTAACTATTTCATCATATTTTGCTTTAGCAACAAATTTGTTAAGCATAGGATCTATGCCTTCAACTAAATTATTGATAAAATTGTTGAACAAGGGAAAGGCAAGCCTTATGACGTTCCATAATAGGTTGACATCAATCATTTTTTTGTGTGTGTGTCTGTTCATTCATATGGTTCTAAATACACTTAACACTATACACAGAGTTAGTCAGCAAGTATTTGTTAACATTTACTATGTGCCAGACATTGTGGTAAGTGCTGAGGAATACAAAGAAAAGTAAAGAGTCCCTATTCTCAAGGAGTTCATATTTTACTGAGGGAGACAGCATGCAAAGAATTATATAGATGCAAAATATGTACAGAGTAAATTGGAGGTAATATATGCGTATATATCAGTTGGCATATAGAAATTTCTAGGAAAACACTTTAAAAGAAAAGTAAGATAGCAATAGTATCTTCAAGAATGTGGTATCCATAGACAGTTTGAATATTTTATTCCGGAAAATTTCTTTCTTTCTACACAGTTACTTACAAGTCTTTGTATAAACAAATTGCATGCAACTGAGTAACAATTTTAGTGACAGGACTCAGATGCCTACAACAATGAACTCCAGATATATTGTATCTACATATACGTATATTCCATTGTGTTACACTAAGTAATTATATTTTGATCTTTTGCTTCTTTATAGCTAGATATAATGATAAAAATAATACTTAGCATTTGTAGAGTGTCTTCAAGTTTGCAAAGCACTTTACATGTTAATTAAATTGAACTTCACAACAACACTGTGACAAAGGGGCTATTATTATCCACGTTTTACAGATAATGAAACTGAGATGCAGATAGTTTGAGTAACTTGTCCAGAGTTACACACCTTGTAAATGTGAGGCAGAATTTGAACTCAGGTCTTTCTTACTCCAAACATTGTACTTTATTCAGTATGCTACCCAGATGTCATTATGAAGTTTTCTTTGAAAGTTGGGATGATTTAGTACTTTAAACATTTTATACTTACTTTCACTAATGTACTTGCCACAGGATTCTAGATTTAGAACTGAAAAGAATCTTAGAGGGCAAGTCCAATGTCCTTAAAGATTTTAATAAGAAACATTAATTAATAGAAATTGGAAAAAAGGAAATGTTGAATATTCTTAGCAACCTCTAACTTAACACAGTGCTATGACCAATTTATTTAAAACAATACATTAGCAGAAGAAAAGAGCTGAAGACTAACCATTCCATTCTGCCTCAAAAAGCAAACTAAATTCTTTAATGTCATAGTTCCATTAAGGTACAAGCAAATGAAGAAAAGTAAACAAAGGATTTAATCATCCCATTATATTTTATGTGTCTTAGGATCCAAACAGAAAAGGTTTAATTTCTTCAAAAAGAATAGAATAGTCTTTTGATGATATCATTACTTGAAATTTCAACTTTTTAATGTTCGCATGCTTTAGAGCTTCAGTATGCTGTTTTCGGAGAAGTTTGGTCTGGATTTAATCATGTGCAGCTGCATTTCCAAGAAGTTCTGGTTAATGACAGTGTTAGCAATTTCAGTAAATTCCTTTCAGTTTATGAGATAATTTTATTTTTATCAATAGTGTAAAATAATTATTAGAATTGATTTATATTCAGATTTGCCTCATGGGTAGCTTTCTAAATCTTATTTTTCCAGTCTAGGAATATTTTTCTTCTCCATACAAGTAGGAAATTTTTAGTAGTAATGAAGAATAAGGTTTGGAAAAGATAAATTCACAAAATATAATGAGTTTGTTGTCAGGCTCAGATGAGGCAAAGATCTTGCATATAAACTTCAAAATCTTATTTAAATGTAAGTAGCAATAGTAGTAGAATGGGAGGAGGAGTAATAAAAAATCATAAAACATTTGCTTTTTCTCTGGCTCAAACTATTTTTTCTTTAGTCCAAATGAACATTTATTTTTTATGACTGCAATGTTCTCACAGGCCTTATCGGAAGTAGACTAAAACGGACAATCAGTTTTGCTGTTCTGATCAAGATAAGGTCAAAATTTGTCCCTCATTGGACAAAAATTCCTTAGCCTTGTTCATATTCATCACTGTCATTTTGTTCTAAACCTTCCATTAGTCTTCACAAATTGTAGCAAATAGTAAGATTCCTTTCAAATTTCAGTCTTCATCAAACCCTAAAATATAATATCTCAGAATATAATGAGACTCATTGACATTTAATGTCCAGGGATTATCATTATCATTATAATTGAAATCAATTTTGACTGTGTACATTATTATTTTTCTGGTAGCTATTAAAATATTATTTTAGTCCTAATAATGTGAACTAAATAAAAGTAAGTGGAGTTGAAAGTGTGAGTGTGTGTGTGTGTGTGTGTGTGTGTGTGTGTATGAGAGAGAGAGAGAGAGAGAGAGAGAGAGAGAGAGAGAGAGAGAGAGAGAGAGCGAGAGAGAATTTTTTGGTATTATTTTCTTATTCAAATCAATTCAGAAAGCCTGGTCTTAAAAATGTACAGTTCCATAAATATGTATATAAGTTTTCTTAGGGAAAATGACAGATGAATCAATAAATAAAATATTTATTCATCCTTTTTGTTGTATAGGAATTTACAGGCAATCATAATATGACTTACCTCTGCCTATTTCCCCAACACACACTTCTTTTGTTTTTCAAACTGTGCTGTGAACTTTTTAGATGCTATATAATGAGTATTACCAATTGGTTAAAACTTTGGGCCTGGAGCTTAAATGTGCCTATCTATCAGAAAAAGAAAGAAGACATATTTTCCAGTCCCTTAAATGGACTTTTCATTTTTTACACTACAAACTATCGGTATAGTTCTTTGACTAAAGACTACTCTTTACCATCGGACTTCCTCAGAGTCTAGAAACCAAGGCAAGGGTCCATACTCATTTGTGGATAGGAGAGCTCTGATTGTTAATATAGATTTCTTGTTAATTATTGTTAATAACACTACCCATGTTTTCAATAAATGACTTAAATTCATATATAGTAACTATATTTCAGTGGTACTTGGCTCATTAAACATCAGTTGACTATAATGTATGAAATATTTCCGCAGTCCTGAAGAAAAAGATACTGACCTTTCAAGTACTTCATCTCTTCTTTCTGTTGACCAGCTTCTAAAAATCTGAGACCAAAATAGTAGCAGTGTTTCACAGATATTTTGTTTATATAGAGACTAGGAGGTTACAATTTAAAATCACATGGGGATACAAAAAATGATATGTTGGTTATAGATGATTTGAAGTAATTAAAAATTTTTATGATTGCTTATTATCCAATTTTTTGGTTTTTCATTTATTGTGGAAGAATTTTTATACTGTGTCATATTTAGAGTATTATTTGGCTGGCAATAACATGTATATGCTGATTAAATATAGTTTTCACTTTTGTCTTTTTAATAATTATGTGTTACCAAACTGGAATTGGGAACTTCTTTATGTTTTTTGTTTTTTTCATTTTTTTTCATCAGTTTCTTGGTTATAAATTTTATGTTTTCAGGCCAGAAATCTTCTGATATGTAATAAAACCCACATTTTATCTAAAAGTTTGTAATCCATATTAGATGCTATATTACATTTGGCAAGTATAATTTTAAGCATATATGGAAACTTTCATGCTTACGCTTTGCTTTGTCCACAGACAGCCTTTTGATTGACTACCAGTTTACCTTCAGTTTGTTACAGGAAGATGATCGCCATCATACAGCCATAAACTTCATAGCAAATCCAGAACAGGTGAGAAAGCATCATTCATCTTCCGTAACATAATAATTCTGGGAGCAAGAGATTCAACTTTTTTGTTATATTTCATTGTGATTTTGCCTCTGCCCAGAGTTATTGCTCTGTAGAGTTTTATGGAAGCTCCCAAACCTGTCACCCATTTTGTTTTCTAAAATGTAGATATAGAAATTAACTTGAAGATAAGATTTAGGCTTTTCTGTGAGCTTTTGTGAACTTTTTCAAAGATGTTTTGTAATTTAAAATACATTTATATCTATCATTTTCAGACTTAATATATACAAGCATTCATCTTGTAATCATTCTCTCAAATTAGGAAAATTCTAATGAATTGGACACCCCGGATATAAAGCATATTGAAAATATTTTCTCTTTACTAAAACATAATTTTTGTCCTTTTGTATTTGTAGTAGTTTTCTGAATTGCTTGAATTGTGCTTTTACAACTTAGTATATTGATTGATATATTGATATATAAACTATTTTAGATACATAACAAATTGTAAATATTTTAAAAATCATTATGTCATTTGATTCAAATCAAATGAAAAATATATCCAGGCAAAGCCACATAAGATGACACAATATTGGGGTCAGCGAGGTGGCACAGTGAATAGAGCACCGGCCCTGGATTCAGGAGAACCTGAGTTCAAATCCAGCCTCAGACACATAACACTTACTACCTGTGTGACCATAGGCAAGTCACTTAACCCCCATTGCCCAACAAAACAGAACAAAAAAGCCAAGATGACACAAAATAATGTGCAAGTTTTGCTATCTGTTTTATCTATAAATACCCAAGATGACAACATTGGAAAGTGTTCATATTTTACATGATGTGTCTTGTCTTTAGAAAGTTACACTCGTGTTATAAGTGATTTATTTGTTTATTTTGTTTTATTTTTGTCCATCAGACATAATAGTTTATTCGGGGTGTGCTATTGCATACATTGGCAGACTTCTTCAATGTATTAGTTGTTTTTGCTTAACATATCTTTTCTCTCTTTTTACTACCTTTTTTTTTTAAAAAAAAGGAAAGCCTACTTGGTAAAGAAAAAAATAGTAAAAATAAATGTAATTTAAAAAGAAAAAAGCACCAGTTAAATAATTAAAAATTTTTAAAAATAGTCTTACTAGAAGACATATTTAAAAGTGTGTCAGATTGTGTCTCATGTCATTTCATGGTAATGATGATGATGATGATGATGATGATGATGATAATAATAATAATAATAACAATAATAACAATAATAATAATAATAGCTAACATTTATGTAACATTTACTATGTACCGGGCATTGTGCTAAGTATTTTATCATTATTATCTCATTTGATTCTCACCACCACCCTGTAAGGTGGGTACTATTATTAACTCCATTTTACAGACTTAGGCAAACAGAGGTCAAATGACTTATTCAGAATCACACAGCCAATAAATGTTTGTGGCCAGATTTGTACTCAGGTCTCTACCCATTGCCATCATTAATTAGGCTTTAATAACATTTGTAATTTTGCCCTTTGAAAGAAAAAAAACCAGTAAAATTGTAAACAGGAATTCATGCTTTAAAACCATCAAAACTTGTGACCAAAGAAATAAGGCAAAATCACATAAATAAATTATTCTTCTAAATATATTTGTTCACTATTTTAAAGCTAAATCTAAAGATTTACTTTATTTCTTGGCTAATTAATGTATATGGTGGCCTGTAAGTACTTTAATATTTTTAATTTCCTCAGTGAGGGTACTTCTTCTACCAATGTAGCTCACTACTTGTTCAGACATTTCAGTCATGTCTGACTCTTTGTGTGACTGTATTTGGAATTTTCTTGGCAAAGATGCTGGAGTGGTTTGACATTTCCTTCTCTACCTCATTTAATAGATGAAAAAACTGAGGTCAGAAAACTAGTAAGTGTCTGAGGTTCAATTTGAACTCAGATCCTCCTCACTCCAGGATTGGCACTCTAATCACTGTGCCACCTCGATGCCCAGTGTAGTCATAATCTCTTTATAACTCACATAGACAATTTTCAAGAATTCCTCTGGCCAAAAATGTCCATCATCATGCATTCAATCTAGTAATAAGCTTCTCCTGAATTAGCCAGTCCTCAGACAACCAACATGTATTCTCAGTGTGTGCCCTAATTCAGAACCTTTTCAGCTTGGGAAGGAACTGCTAGATCTTGGGCAGCACTGGTATAGATATTAGAAGCCCAAAGTCACTTTCATACCACAGTGGAATATAAAGTTAGGACTTTTAGTGAGGGACCAATGGATTATTTTATACAAATGCTTGCACACACTCACACTCACACACACACACACACACACACACACACACACACACACACGATAATATTCCAAGCAAAATAAATATGTTTTAATTTATACTGTGTCAGTAAAATTGAAAACTAAATTGCCTAAAATCAACATAATTCTGTGTTGGGCCATTAAAATGAAGAAAGACTTGCCAAAACCTTAATAAAGAAAATACTATCTAGCCATAGTCAGTTTCTGACTTTCAGTTGATTGGCTATGTAATTTACTTTAAGAGGACAATCTCTTGAAAAATAAAATAGTCAACATTAAACTGTAATAAAAATGTTTTTTCTTTGGTATTTTAGTATGAGTACATAATCTTAGTGCTTTCAAGTAGGGATCCCTTAAAGTATATTTTTTGAAGATTTAGGGAAAGTATAAACTTTATGCTTTCATTGTTTGCAAATTGAAAATAAAAACCAATAGTGAATAGAAAATAGGTGTCACCCATCATTAGACTCATGAAATCACAGAGTTTTCAAAATTGTAAGGAACTTTAGTGGCTATATGTCATCAATACTTAAAAGAAAAATTCCCCTTGTAACAAGTGATTATTGACCCAGGAGCAGATTAGTTTTTAGGTCAAAAGTTGAAGTATAAATTAAGATGAATGGGATTGAAACTAGGTCAGGAAAAGCTAATAATAGAAAACTTTAATAATGAAATCTCTGAAGAAGGCTACCTCAGTGGCAAAAAAGGGCAAAAATTCAGTCACCTTTATCTATGCTGGAAAAATCTCTAGAGACAAAAAGTTATGAAGCAATTCTAGATTGCTAAAATAAAATAATTTGCTTCTATTTTGCATAAAAAGATATTAAAACCTATATTAAATTTTTCAAAAGAAAATAATCTGTCTTTTGGATTGAAACACAACATTCTTTGTCCAGTGGAAGCAACCTAGGATTAAGGGCTAATTTGCAAAATGTATTTGGGTAAAGCATAGTATTTAGGATGAAATGTTGTTCAATTCAGGTCTCATACATTTAATTTTCTTTTTGTTGTCAGTCGAACAAAAATTTGGATATTTCCATTAATGCATCAAACAACTTTAATCTGAACATTACATGGTCCATTAGTTCAACAGGTAAGAACATTTTTTATGATATATCTCTTTTCTCTGTGTTGTTAAAAGCACTGCTTGTTCTAACATGGTTGTCTTTTTTTCAAGTTCAGTAACAAACTTAAAATATTATTTGCCATTATCATTATACTTTTATTAATTGTGTTAGTTAAACATGGATAATAATTTGTAATCTGAATAAAGCTTCATTAACATGTTAACTTTCTCCCTTATTCAATTAAAATTACTTGGATAGCAAAAACTTGTATTCTATTTAAAAATTTTAAATGGTACTGTTATGAAAGCTGTGATTTTAATTAAGATAAATTACTCTGTTAATGACTGGAGAGACTGAGATTTAATTTCTTTGTTTCAGTGTTGAAGCTAAAATTTAATTATTAACCTTAATATTGATATTGTACAATGAAATTCTTCTGTGTGTGGTGATAACACTGGCTTATCTGTTATTTTCAACCTATAAAATCCCTCCCCCTTTCAACTTGAGTGTTGAGAGAATAAAAGCTTTATTTAATAAGTCCTTTTAAAGAAAGCTTCTATGAATTGGATTTATTGCCATTTGAAAAATACATCCAAGGAGAAGTACAAATGCTCTTGTTCAATTATACCACCACCACTATCACTATCACTATCACCCCTGGGGAAAAAAAGTATGTTCCCTTTCTCTTTTCTTACACCTTTATGAATAAAATGCATTGCTTTTTCTTAGTTTACTAAGTCACAAATGCACTGTTGAATAAGACTGAAAGCTACCAATGTTTAGCTTGCAAAAATATGGGTTTAGATTTATGGCTTTCATTCTGATAAATGGTTAAAAATAGAAAAGCCTTGATCTCAAAACCTTGAAAACCTGGGTTCAAGTCCTGCCTATGACAACATTATGGCTACATGACTCTGCAATGAAATCCCTTTATCTCTCTCAGTGTTCTACTCAACTTTCTGTAACTATAAATTGCAAAGAACATAAAGGACTTCATTGGTAAAGAGAGTTTCCTCATCTGGTAGCTCCCTATTACAATGGAATATATACGTTTAGCCTAAGGGCTATAAAATTATCAAAGGGGATGCTTAACATTTAAAAACAGTTCATATTCAGTCACTCTAGAAATACTGGTAAGTGTATGACCATATGATAATTAAATGTCAGTTTAACATTGGAGCAGGATCAACTTGGCATCACTTTATTCATTTAAATTCCGGAAGTAGTTATTAAATGCCTACCATGTATTTCAGGAAGTGAGCAGTTAGCTCAAGCATTAAAGTATGGATTTTTCCTCTGCTTTCCAATTATCCCTAAGTTAGTAGGAGTCTTTCTTTTTGAAATTTAAAAATACCAACTCATTGGCTTACTTTTTACTAACTTTTCCATTGTGAACAGTAACTGTCAGAGGATTTTCTGATGGAGTTAAATAATTATTTTCAAAGTTTCATAATATCTACTTGTAGCAAGTTAAATATTTATGATATGATCGAGCATGATATAGTGGATAATGAGTTAGCCTGAGAACAAGGAAAACCTGAGTTCAAATTCTCCTTTTGACATATATTGGATATATGAACCTAGGCAAATCATTTTACCTCTCAGTGCTCTGGGCAACTCTTTAAGTCTCTAATTAGGAGTGAAGTTGCCCTTATCTGGAAATTCTGCTTAGCATTGAAATCACACAGCCAGGTCTTATTCATAATTTGTAATATGTGATAAAGGTAAATGTATTCAGACTATGCTTTAAGACATACAGTAGTTGCTTTTTTATGAGTGAGTATGACATTATATTGCTTGATTTTTAACATGACTGTGTTGCTTGATATGGATTCCAAAAAGCATTATTATTTGCATTTTAGCTGGAACAATATCTGGAGAGGAAATTCTGCTAATTTACAGGGTCAAAATAAAGGAATTCAGAGATAGCTTTTCCTGTGAAAAATTTAATTTCAGAGGCAATCCTAACATTACATTCTATGTGTATGTCAGCAACTTTTCCTGGCCAATTAAAATACAGGTAAGTGAAAATTATATTTCATTTGTTTGACCTAACAGTCTGCATTTTTGAAGGCAACTAGTATTTTAGCCAAATTATACACATACGTATACACATATCCAAACTGAAGGATGTATAAAATTTTAATTAATAAAACCACTTAATAAAATAATTAGCTATGGGAACTGAGCATATTCAACTTGAAGAAGGTGTATTGTGTGTGTAGGGGGAGTTGGACGAGAGCCTTGAATCAGTCTTTTAAGTATTAGTAGAGTTGTCATGTTGAAAAGGTATTAAAGTTAGAGAAAGGTGATGAGGGGAGGGGAACAGATTTTGACTTAACCATGCTGTCATTCAGTTTCTCTGGACCTTCATTTCCTCATGATGAGGCAACAGGACTAGGTGATTTTTGAGTTCCCTTCCAACTCTAAATATATAACTCTATGATCCCAAGTCATCAGTCTCCTGAAAAGAGGTGAGTTTTTGCCTCTAAGCATCATTGATAGCACTTTACTGCTTCAGGGACCCAAGGACTCATTGGTATAAATGTTGTTACTCCTTTGATCAACATAGATCACAACTTCTTTATGACTTGTTGAGAATTAGTATGACTGAAAAATGCATCATCACTCGTTGGCCAACCTGGTAGTGACCCTCCTGAGGTTGGTCCTCATGTGATAGACATATAATCCATTACAAGGTCTATATTCAGAGCCCTTCCCAATTGGTATTAGCTACAAATCACAGTAAAGTGCTGAAGTAGGAGTCTCTATTACATAGCACTCCTATGTAGTTATCACATTGCAACTTACAGTCATTTCTGTACATGTCAAATCTTACTAGACTATTAATTCTTTACAGTCAGGAAACATGTTCTTTGTATTCCCTAGTAGCTGCTAGACTACTTCATAAACAGGTGCTTAATGAATGTTTAGTTAATTGAATTAATTTTATTATTTTTTGATTTCTCATGGAGAGGAGAAATTAAATACTTTATACTATATTAAATATTATAGAGGTTATTGTAGACTGGATTAAAAGACAAAAATACTTGAAATTAACTTTATATGAGATAGTACCTACTATATTTAAAATATTACAACTAACTTTTTCCCTTATAAAGCAAAAAATAATTTATGTCAGATGAGTAATAGAGCTATAACCATTTTATTTATGTCACTACCTATATGGTTCTTAGAGAATGAAAGACTGATACAAACATTAATTGACAAAAAAACTTTTTAGTACTTTAAAAGGTGGGTATAGCCTCTAAAAGAAGGAAGTTGAATATTTAGCAAGAAGGAAATTATTTTTGTGAAACTGTCTTTAAAAATTAAAAAGCATGTAAGTTGTTTACATATATGTATATAGATAGATAGCTAGATAGATAGAAAGAAATTTGATACTCAATGAAACATTTTTGATAACTGACTGATTAAAATTTTTGATGACAGAGGGTACCAGCATAATTTTCCATACTATTTCCCTAATTCTGCTATGGAGAGTGATTGATACATAAGTGTAGCCAAGTTAATTTGCTATTATTAATATAGCTTGGATTTTGAGATTAATTGTGTTCAATAGAATTGAATAAGAAAAAAACCATTTCTATGAATAGACCTTTGTATATAATATTTGAAATTTAAATGCAGTATGATATTTTTGTGTTTTATTCATCAGTAATATAACACTTTTTCATTAACATAAGTAAAATCAATGGAATGTCATGGTTTGTATGATAGAAAATTAAATATTATTTCTATGTCAGACTTTTCCCCATGTTTGAATGAGAAGGGTATGTATTTGTGTGTTTAACACACCACAAACATCACCAGAATTAATGTTAAAGTTATCTAACTTTAAATCTCCCTCATTAAAACAATCTGAAATAATGACAATATGGAAAATACCTGCTGTTTTGGAGAAACACACTGATCCTAATTTTCTATTCCTAACTTGACGTATAATAAAATACATTAGTGAAAACACTTTTACTGAAATGATGGATATTTGTAACAATTCATTGTTTTCCTTTAACCTCCTTTAACATATTTTTTGGGCCAGTGACAAGAATGGGATTTTTTTTTCCTTAGGAATTTATCTCCTGTAATTGTAAAGATTTAAAATTAATGTTATCCCTTTAATAATGAAAAATTTTCTATCTCAAGTTTCACTGGTAGAGTTTGGGGAAAATACAGTCAGTAGTCCTTGTTAGAGTGGTTCTGGTTTCAGAGTTCTGTGAAGATGTTATCTCCCATGTTAATAGACTACCTTATAACTGAAGAAACTGCTTAATAAAAGTAAAAAAAGAACATCTGTCCTCATAATAAATTTTACTCAGTGTAGCATATTTAAGTATTTCAACTTTCTTTGTTTTGGAGTTCCTTCTGAATATTTAACATTGCTCAGTGACAAATACTGATTTAAAAAATCTGAGGAGTAGAAGTTATCATTAAATGCCATAAAGAATTTTAGCAATCTGTTGTTAACGAGGCACTACAAATCCAATTATTTTATTAAAATGAACTTGAAAATGAAACATAGGAGGTTTTTTGTTATATCTATTCTTAGGAACTGGGAAGTCAAAGAATTATAAAATTTCAGAGAAAGAAGAAAACCCAGATGCCTTGTAGTATAACTTCTACCTTAAAAGAATGGTCTTATGAGTTCTCATCTGTACTTTGCTTAAAGACCTCAAGTGCTGGGGAACCTATAGCTGCTCGAGGCAGCCTATCCACTTTTGGATAATACCAAAACCTTTAAGAATTTTTTTTCTTATATCAAACTTAAATTTACTTCCTTGAAATTTCTGTCTGTTAATGTCTTTTTTTTTTTCAAAATCTAAGTTACTATCATGTGATCAGCAAAAGGGTTAATTAAGCATTTTCTATAATGCTTCCTTACTCACACCCCCAAAATGGAATTATGTGTCATTGAGTAATTGAAATTAAAGATTACAGTCCCCAAGAAGGTAAAATCCTTTACAAATGAATACCCAGAGAACCTTTATGCTTATAATGTTTGCCTACTTTCTCCACTAGCTTCCATGTTCTTGTAGAAGCATCATAAACAAATGTATAGATGTGTTGGGGCCCATTTTGATATCTCAGGTTCGCATGGCAGGGACCCTTGCCAGCAAACCTTATATCCCCTAATACAAGGAGTTTGATGTCACCTTGTAACTCAGCCTCTAGTATCTGCTTAATAGGATAGCAGGCTGAATCAGACAGGGAGGTCCAAGGAACTCCCATAAGCCCTGGCCAAAAAAAGACCAAAAAGCTAAAACACCAAAGATATCAAGAGAGAACATCTAAAAAAAAATCACAGATCACAAGTAGATAAATCAACAAAGAAGATCCTAAAAGCAGAAAGAGGAATGAGTAAAATCTCAAAGAGAATACAAACCTTTCTTAATAAGTATTTTAAGCTATACAAATATAAACCAATAATGCTAGAATCCTATTGACTCCCTTGAGAGCTTAAAACAAAAACAAGAACCCCTAGAACAAATGAAATTAAATTTAAACATTTAAAAATGAAAATGGCAAACATTTGAGCATAAATTGAAAAAAAAATAAAATGAATCCATTAGGGAGACTCTCTCTAAAGCAGTGAAAAAACAGGTTTAGAACATAAAATACTAAAGTGGAGAAAAATTTGGCATAATAAAAGTAAAAGGCAACAATGTCAAAGAAACATATGAATCCTATACAATCCAAGGCCACTAACCTTGAAGACAAGATGCAGAGAAGAACTAGGTCATAGGTTCTTCCAAATAAAAATGACAATAAAAAACCTGGATGCAGTAATGCAAGAAATAATTCAAGAAAGCTATCTAGAACTTCTGAATATGGATAAAGAGAAGACATTGCAAGCAGCCAGAAAGAAACAATTTAAATATCATGGAACCACAGTCAGGATTACACAGGATCTTGCAGCTTCTACATTAAAAGACCATAGGACATGAAATATGATATTCTGTAAGGCAAAGGAGCTTAGATTACAACCAATCAAGAGAATCCAAGTATTACTACCAGTTTAAAAAAATGGTTCTTATTCTAAGATACACTGTGTATAAATTTAACAATTTCAACGGCAAACAACAAATTGTGCAAGTGGTCCTGGAATAAGGCCTTTAGATATGAAGATATGAAGCGAAGAAAATTGGAATGACACAAGATTATTCTGAAGTCATGAGAAGTTACAGAAAGAAATGACACAATATATTTAGAAAAGCGAATGAGCTCAAGCTCATTGAATGCCACCCAAAAAAGATATATCTTATAAAACTTCAAATGGAAAAAGATGTTTAAGAAAAGAATAATATAAAATATTTAAGACAAATGAAAAAATACACAAAGAGAATATTTGGCTTGTAAATACCACTGCAAAAAATCAGAAATAGAATAAAATATATCAAGATAAAGTACAACTATCAAGAGAAGAAAAAATCACAAAGTCAATTGAAGAATGTTTGTCATTTTTTTTAAGAAAGAGAAGGAAAGACAGAAAGATTAACTTATGGGTTGAGAAAAAAGAACAAAAGAAGCATCAAATAGTGAAAAAAAATGACCAAAAATTTAAGCAGAATTTAAAGCAAAAGATACTGTATTTGCTTTTTCTCTTATAACTATATCAGTGTCTTTCCTGGGATATAATTACAGAATGGGAGATTACATAGATAAAGAGAGTGGTAGAAAGAGCAGAAATTGTGATACATTCCTGCCAAAACCAGGATTGAACAATGAAAATGGTGATTTAAATCGTCTAGACAGCCAGAAAATTGGAAAGGTTGTGGAAGGTAAGAATTGAGACCATAGAGCTTGAAAAAGCATTTTAACACAGCAGAACTGAATGGTCCCAGTAAAGTGAATTTCCATGGGTGAAGAGTTGTATGCTTTTGGTTAGAGACAGGAACTTTGTGATGGATTAGATTGTGAGGAATTTGTGAGAAACCACCATCTAGAAGAGAATGTTATTTCTCCAACAGCAGCACTCTGACCCGGGAGAAGTACATGAATTCAAGGGGCCACTTGGCATGCAGAATGATGGTGAGGACATAGAGCTTATGATGAAAAGGCACAGACTTTGGAAAAGAGAGTAGTCATGGTAGATGTAGGACTGAGTCATATAATTTGGGAAACAAGGTGATTTCCAGCATATGATCCTATTTTCATTCAACATTATTTCTCTCCTAAATTAATATGAGGCATAGCAGAAAAAAAGAGGAGAAGGGAAAAATCTATTCAGGCAATAACATTTAAAGAGAGGTAGGAAAGCTCAAATCCTGTTCCTCTAGGAACTTTAATCGCACATGGAACATAGACCTAAGACAAATCATATATGTATAAAACTCATGAATCAGAAAACAATATTCAGAATAGATAGAAAAGGAATAAAATAGTGAAAAACACAGCAAACAAATTAAAAATGAAATAGAAGAGGATAAAGGAAAGGAAATTTTTTTGACTAATCGTAACATACAATGAAAGAAAAAGGGGAAAAGTAGGCAAATGGGAGCTGGAGAATCTTTGGGAATGGGTTTTAAATTTAAACTAATTACAAAGACAAAGTATTTACTTAAAAGAGGAAGGAGACATTGTAAAGGCATACAACTTTCAAAGTTGTACTTGAACTTTGCATTTTTCCCTTTTTTTTAGGCAATTGGGGTTAAGTGACTTGCCCAGGGTCACACAGCTAGTAAGTGTCAAGTGTTGGTCTGAGGCCAGATTTGAACTCAGGTCCTCCTGACTTCAGGGCCAGTGCTCTACCCACTGTGCCACCTAGCTGCCCCTTGCACTTGAACTTTGAAGAATGAAAGGACTAACTATGATTCAAGAGAACCAATGATACTATCCGCCTCTATGAGAGGTAATGGATTCAAGATGTAAATGAGAAATGTGTGGCTAGTATGGGAATTTGTTTTGCTTCAGTATGCAATTTTATTATAAGGGTTTTGATTTCCTTCTCTTTATTTTAATTTGATGGAAAGGAGGTAGGAAGGGAAAAGGAAGTAAGGATAGACTCTCCTTAGTCTCCCCTCAGTCCCCTCCTCCCAAAAGAAAGAAAAGAGAAAGAGAAGTCCAAAAGGAATCCCAGACAAAGAGGGCAGCTTTGAAAATTACTTGCTGAATTCATTTTATACTTAAAGAGAAAAGCAGGCTTTACATAACAGAGATTTTCAATATCATGTATAATCCTTTCCTGTCCCACAATGAGTATGTATAATACCAATAAAACAGGATAGCATGACTACTGTGAAAAATTGCAATCTAACAATCATATGAAAGCTTGTTCATAATCACTAATAAGAGGAATAAATATCAAAACAATTGTAAGATTTTGCTTTATAATGAGAAAATAGGAAAAGGTGAAAATAGAAATATTTAATGTTAAAGGGGCTGTAGGAAGAAAAACACACCAAACTCTGTTGGTGGTACTTTGAATTAGGCAAAAATTCTGGAAAGTCATTTGACATTAAGTGACTAACATGTTTATTTTCTTTGTCCCTGTGATCCTGCTCCTAGTCAAAGCTCAAAGAAGATCAGTGATAAAAAGAAATGTATGACATGCAATAAAATACATCAGCTTTTGTTTTGTAACAGCAAAAGTCTACCAACATAGTAGATTCCCAGAGATTAGGAAATGGAGAAAAGAAATTTTGATGCATGAATTTAATTTCCTTCGTAAGATTTTTCATTTCCTACTTCACTGTAACCATGAATTTTATTAAAAATGAAACATCCCTAATATCAAAGGTCACTTGATAGCACTCAATCAATTCACATTAAATAAAGGAGAAATTAATGACCAAAATTGCGATTATTTTGATGTGTTTTCTATAATTATTCTTAAGTGGAAATATCATCAGAGTGCGTCTATGTACAGTAGGGTTTTTGCTGCAAAGGAGAATGATTTCTATAAGGAACAACTTTCTAGAACAATTGCTCTTAAGTAATTTAAAAATCTTATAATTTTATAGCCTTTTCAGCCTAAGTGGGAAAGCTAAAAATGTTCATCTATGTTACAGTCTCATTTATAGTAATTGTCTTTTTCCATAATGCTTATGCCATTTGAACTAAATAAGAAAAAAAGACTGTCAAGAAGAATAAAAAAGCTAAAGCTGATCAATCAAAATGCTCAGTGTGTATGTAGCATACATGTCTTGTGATCTTTTTTGCATATTTTTGTAAGGATTGAACTCATATGGATAGTGCCTAGAACATTTTTGGCACTAAATAATCCTTAACAAATTTTCCTAACCTCTTTAAGGACTATTGAATCCTTTCCTTTTTTTAAAAAATATTTCTTGCATTGAATTTTATTACTTATTAAACTATAGTCAACTTAATAGAAAATTGGATCAAAATATATTATTTTATATCGAATGATAGTTTATAATGCTGATTTTTTTCTTTGAAAAATATATCATTTTATATATACACTTAAAAAGTTGCACATTGAAATTTACGATACAGTTCTGTAAAATCATCTTATTACTGGAAGAACTGCCAAGAAAAAGGGAAGGTGTTACCTTTTTTGATCGTTGGAAAAGTTAAGGGAATAAACAAAAACATGATAATTTTTTAAAAAATTAAGAAACTTTTTCCACGTATAAATCTTGTAAACACAAAAGCAAATTCACAAATTTTGAGTTGAAAAATGGGACCTATGAATGAGACTAAGTGACTTTATAAATACAAAAATGACTGAAATAATAAAGATACAATTAATCCTCAGACACAACATATTAATCTGGTTGATATCTGAAAGGCTTAAATATTCACTAGTTAGCTATTTGGTAAATAATCCCCACATTTTTAGAATAAATTATCAGGAACTGAAGAGATATTTAACATAAATGAATGAAATGAATTTTTTCAGACAAAGACAGGGTTTATTAGAAAATCTGTCATATTAGGCAGATTTTTTTTCTTTTTAAATATAAATTTATTTATTTTTAGTTTTCAACAAGATTTTGAGTTCCAAGTTTTCACCCCATCTTGCCCCTCCCCCCACCCAAGATGTCATGCATTCTGAATATCCCTTCCCCTATTCTGCCCTCTTTTCTATCTCTCCCTCTCTTCTCTTATCCCTTTCCCCTTCTATTTTCCTGTAGGGCAGAATAGACTTCTGTACCCCATTTCCTGTATTTCTTATTTCCCAGTTGCACATAAAAACACTTTTTTTAAACATATGTTTTTAAAACTTTGGTTCAAATTTTCTCCCTTCCTCCCTCCCCGCCCACCCTCATTAAAAAGGCAAGCAACTCAATATAGGTTATACATGTGCAGTTATGCAAAACACTTCCATAGTAGACATGTTGTGAAAAACTAACTCTATTTCCCTTAATCCTATCCTGCCCTCCATTTATTCTATTCTTTCTTTTGACCCTGTCCCTCCTCAGAAGTATTTGCTTCTGATTACCCCTTTCCCAATCTACCCTCCTCTCTGTCGTCCCTGCTCTCTTGTCCCCTTCTCCCCTCTTTTCCTATAGGGTAAGACAGATTTCCATACCCAATTGAATGTGTATGTTATTCCCTCCTTAAGCCAAATCCTATGAGAATAAGATTCACTCATTCCCTCTCACCTTCCCCTGTTTCCCCTCCACTGTAAGAGCCTTTTCTTTTCTTTTTTTTGTGAGATAATTTACCCCATTCTACCTCTCCCTTTCTTCTTCTCCTAGTATAATCCTCTCTCATCCCTTAATTTTATTCTCCAGATATGACCCCTTAATCTTCAACTCACCCTGTGCCTTATCTATCTTCTATCTATCTATCTATCTATCTATCTATCTACCTATATACATACATATAATTTTTTCCCTCCAACTACACTAATACTGACAAAGGTCTCATGAGTTATAAATATCATCTTTCCATGCAGGAATGTAAACAGTTCAACTTAATAAGTCTCTTATGATTTCTCTTTCCTGTTTACCTCTTCATGTTCCACTTGAGTCTTGTATTTGAAAGTCAAATTTTCTATTCAGCTCTGGTCTTTTCATCAAGAATGCTTGAAAGTCCTCTATTTCACTGAATGACCATTTTTTCCCCTGAAGGATTATACTCAGTTTTGCTGGGTAGGTGATTCTTGGTTGTAATCCTATCTCCTTTGCCCTCCAGAATATTATATTCCATGCCCTGCAGTCCTTTAATGTAGAAGCTGCTAAATCTTGTGTTATCCTGATTGTGTTTCCACAGTACTTGAATTGTTTCTTTCTGGCTGCTTGTAATATTTTCTCCTTGACCTGGGAACTCTGGAATTTGGCTACAATATTCCTAGGAGTTTTCCTTTGGGGATCTCTTTCAGGAGGAGATTGTGGATTCTTTCAATTTCTATTTTGCCCTCTGGTTCTAAATATCAGGGCAGTTTTCCTTGATAATTTCTTGAAAGATGATGTCTAGGCTCTTTTTTTGATCATGGCTTTCAGATAGTCCAATAATTTTTAAATTCTCTCTCCTGGATCTATTTTCCAGGTCAGTTGTTTTTCCAATGAGATATTTCACATTGTCTTCTATTTTTTCATTCTTTTGGATTTGTTTTACAGTGTCTTGATTTCTCATAAAATCACTAGCTTCCAATTGCTCTATTCTAATTTTTAAGGAAGTATTTTCTTCAGTAATCTTTTGGACTTCCTTTTCCATTTAGCCAATTTTTCTTTTTAGGGCATTCTTCTCCTCATTGGCTTTTTGGACCTCTTTTGCCATTTGGGTTAGGCTATTTTTTAAGGTGTTATTTTTTCAGTATTTTTTGGGTCTCCTTTAGCAAGTTGTTGACTTGTTTTTCATGATTTTCTTGCATCACTTTCATTTCTCTTCCCAGTTTTTTCTCCACTTCTCTTACTTGCTTCTCAAAATCCCTTTTGAGCTCTTCCACAGCCTGGGACTGATTGATATTTTTCTTGGAGGCTTTGGATGTAGGAGCTTTGACTTTGTTGTCTTCTTCTGGTTGTGTGTTTGATCTTCTCTGTCACCAAAGTAAGATAATATAGTCTGACTCTTTTTGCTGCTTGCTCATGATCCTGGCCAATTATTTGAGTTTTAAACTCTTTGTTAAGGTAAGCATCTGCTTCCAATGTGGAGAATGTACTGTTCCATGCTTCTGGGGCTTGTACAGCTGTTTTCAGAGATACTTGTAGGGACCTGTAAATTTTCAGTTCTTGTAAGGTGGTATGGTAAGGGGCGAGGTGTTTACTTCTTTCCTGGCCTGTGCTCTGGTCTATGAGTGACCACAAGCACTCCTTTCTGTCCTGCAACTGTGAGGAGGGTTTCATCTTCACAGCCACTACAAGCTGCACCAAGCCAGCGTTCCTCCTTGCCCCAGGATTACCACCCACAACTGTGACCCAGATCCAGGTGTGGGCAAAGCAAGAGATTCCTGCCTCAGCACAAGCAGAGAGATCCCTGCAATCCCCCTCTGATCAGCCACTTTATTGCCCCTCAGTCTGTGGGCCAGAAGCTCAGGAGGCAGCTGCTCCCCCAGGGCCACACTCTTGGGGAACTGGACCTGTGACCCTGTGCTCCTCTCTCAACATTGCAGAAACAGACTTTTCTCACTGACCTTCTGAGTTGTCCCTGGCATTCCTAGGTTGAGAAGTCTGGAAGCCACCACAGCTGCCTGAGATTCAGTCCTCTGAGGGCTGCTCCAGGTTCACTGCAGCTTGGGCACCCAAGCCACACTGTGTTCCTCTTCCAGCCCGGGGCGATATACCTTTCTGATCAATCATCCAGATTGTCTTGGGTTGGAAATTTGTTTCACTCTCTTTTTGTGGGTTCTACTGCTTTAGAATTTGTTTAGAGCCGTTTTTGTAGGTATTTGGAGGGGTTTGTGGGAAAGCTCAAGCAAGTCTCTGCTTTCACTCTGCCATCTTGGCTCCGCCCCCCCCAGCAGACTCTTAAGGAGTCTGAACATAAGTAAAATATTGGTTAGATTTTAAGAATCTGAGCAGTGGCTAGATTATAAGAATCTAAGCATCTTAATGGAGACAAGATGGACCTTATATACAGAAGGCCTGTGGGAGGGATGTAGGAGTGGTCAAGTAGTCTAGGGTGACAGGAATAGGGGACTGAGGAGATCTGGCTGGGGTGAACAGAAGTCCTGGGACCTGCACAAGGGAGCCTAGCTAGGATTAAGTGTGGGAAATTACCAGGGGTTACAGGGAGGTAAGACAATGGAGGGGAGATTGGATGTAGCCACAATGAGAGGCCAATTGATGGGATTATAGCCTCAGGCAAATGCCAGATATTAGGCCTTGTGGGAAAGTCCAGGGTTTTTCCTTTCTGGGGCCCACATCCCAACTCTGTCATTCCCCCCTCAAACAAATAGGAACCCAAATTCTTTTGGGGTAAAGGGCAAAGTTCTCAGCTTCTGAAACTGCTTCTTGCTGTGAAGGGGTGTAGAGTTGTCCCTGCCTCGCGGGGGTCCCAAAGGTTGACTGGAACTGAGCACAGGCTGCATCCAGGGAGCCATAGGGGGGACATTGGCTGGTACTCGATGTTTGTTACCAATTGTAGGTAAATAGCTGGCCTATAGTCTGGAAGACATAAATCTAACAGAAAAAACTGCAGAGCCCAGATATAAAGCAGGGACTAGATTTAGGGCCCAACTTTGAGAGGATAAAACATCCTTAGCTATTGGATTAAGATAATTCAGTTTTCTAACCATGCAGTATCAAATCTACCTCATAACCAGACTCAGGAATACGCAGGTGGGTAACATTCCCTTTCAAAGAAACATAATGGGGAAACTGAACCAGGAGTATCCCATCTTAGACTGAGGCTAAAATTGTCCTCTTAGCTTTTCCCAATGCTGACTTCCCACAAGCATCACCTTGTCTGAGTAGCTTGTGGCATTTCTCTCAGATGATGGATTGTTGATTATTGATGGATCATGACCCATGAGACAACTCAAGATAAAATTGTATGAGCTTTTGCCTCAAACAGTTTAGGAAAACTTTTCTAGGCTTTACATCTCAAATTTAAATTTGTCTTGGTGTAAAAAACTAATCATTAGAGATTTCTATACACTTGCAAATTCTCAGCAAGCCATACATAACCCAAACAAGATTTTTGGCTAGTTTACACATTAAAACAATAACCAAAAATAGCTAAATTATTTTAGCGGTAATCAGATTATGAAAAGTTGCTTGACATAAAGGATGCAAAAAGTTCACCAACTTGAAACTTGAAACAAACCCATTACCAATCAGGTGACTTCAGTTTTGTTAAATGCACTTCCAAATTACTTTACACAGAGAATCAACATCTCATAACAGTTAAAACTACAAATTTAAAAGAGCATGCTTACCCAAGTTCAGAGGCTAGCTTCTTTACCTTGAGCAGGATGTGCTGAACCTGGGTGATGCTTCCAGGCAAAGACTGCCCTAGGGCCCAAGGTCATTGCCAGTGGGGCCCACATTGTGGCTGCTGCCCCTCACCCCTCCTTCCTTTCCCAGGTGGGGGGAGGGCAAAATCAAACGGTGAGGGGTGAAGGGTGAAACTCTCTTCTCCTACAGGAGGGGTTATGAGGTACTCTTTTGACTCAAGGGAAGGGAGTGGAAGAAAAGAGTGACCCGGGTTGTAAGGAGGAGTTCTAAACTCCTTAATGATCAATCACAAAACCTCCAGAATCTGCCAAAATATTTTTAGCTTTTCTAACTTTCCCTGTAACCTCCATGAAGGAGGATTCAGAGGTGCAGAGGGAAGGAAGTAAGTAAGCCTCAGGGAATCAAAAAGCAACTGCAGTTTTCCCCAATTCCCCAGAGTGGAGGGAATTAACAGAATAGAACATACACTTTCAGATACACTTGTCCTCTATGCTGTGGAAGATGTACCCAGGTCCATGGCCTTCAAACGACCCAGTGAACTGAGAGCCTAAGAACATCAGGCTGAGTGTGAGACAGTCTTGTAACTGTCTGCCAGAAAAGCAACTCCAAGCCTTGGTTCTTGGAGAGCGACCCCAACTGCAGAGCTATAAAGGAGGGGAGTCGAGGCTTACATACCTTCCAATTTTGGCTGAAGAAGAACGTGGGGGTTAGGCAGTTTCCCCATATGGGCCACCAAAATGATGTAGTTCAGGGGTGCTGTGACCCCCCAAAATCACAACATATGGTCCTTCCAAAAAGAATTCAACTCAAGCCTTCTTTCAGCCAAAGACATGGTTTATTAGAACATCCGTCGTATTGGGCAGACTCTTAAGGAGTTTGAACATTAGTAAGCTATTGGCTAGATTTTAAGAATCTGAGCCTGAAATGAATTTTTAAAAAAGCATCTGTTAAGCATTTACTATGTGCAAATTACTGGGATAAGTGCTAGAGATACAAATTGAAAAATGAAATAATTTCTGCTCTCCAAGAGCTCACATTCTAATGGAAAAATGACATCAGGGGCAGCTAGGTAGCACAGTGGATAGAGCAACAGCACTGGAGTCAGGAAGACTTGAGTTCTAATCTGGTCTCAGACCAGACACTTGAAACTTACCAGCTGTTTGACCCTGGGCAAGTCGTGTAACCCCAATTACTTTACAAAAAAAAATGTCAGCAAATGTGGAAGGTTTCATCTCCAAGTCAGTTAGAAAGGCCTCATGGTTCTTAGGGAACAGTAGCAAAGCATAAAGCAATATTTTTTTTCATGTGGTAAGAACATGTTTCATGGAAACCAGTCATACCACTTAAAAGTATCAAAACAAGCATTTAAAATTTCCTTACTCATCTATAAAATCTTAATAGTTTCCATCGTTACACCAATTGATAGTGTCAAGAGTTTTGGTGACAAGAACTTGTTTTTGTGGGTCCTCAGTAGCTGTGGCTATAGCACCTGCATGAGTGGTAACCAGCCTGTATTTCCACGGGAATTGCTTCCAAGGATGATGGCTGAGGACAGTGGAATCAAAGCAATTCAATTTGATTGTCCTTTAGATTTGGGGTCCTGGTCTGTCTCCATCAGAGTCTGAAGGGAAATGGTGATCAAAGTGGTGGTGGTCATTTGACTTGTCTGACACATGCTACATCTTGTCTCTTCCTCGTTGGCTACTTCAGCCATCCCAGCTTGCCTGCCCTATTGGTGGCAGTTGGCTGATAGTTAGTGGAAATAACTTACCCTTTTGTCCATAGGAGTTATTTAGCCAGCTAAGAGGGTGGGCTGGAAGCAAGACCATTTTGAGGGGCTGCTATCTCTCATAAGGCTTGGTGGTGGTTGGTCAAAGGTTGTTGCTGATAGTTATGAGGAAGGCGGGCCCCTTCTCTGCAATCATAATTTGATAATGTCTATGAAATTCTTTGTAACTAAAGCAGTAATATAAATATTATATGTGGACATCACATATGCATTTACATATATGGACATATGTGAATATAAATGTGTATATTTACACATC
This sequence comes from Phascolarctos cinereus, assembly GCF_003287225.1. NCBI lineage: Eukaryota > Metazoa > Chordata > Mammalia > Diprotodontia > Phascolarctidae > Phascolarctos > Phascolarctos cinereus. The sequence continues at coordinate 94,703,658 of NW_027555736.1, read as the reverse complement.
TAGTATGTGTTTATGAAATAATATTAATGGTAATAATAATGATGGTAACAGCTGACATTTATATGGTACTTACAATGTTCCAGGTACTATGCTAAGCACTTTACAATTATTATCTCAAAGTAGATATGGTCACGAAATACATGATTAGAAAAGATGTCAACCTTCCCAACCCTTTCTCTCTCTCGGAATTCTTCTATAGATGATTTCTTACTGCTTTCAAATCCAGTCTGAGACACATAACACTTACTAACTGTGTGACTTGGGGCAAGTCACCTTTTTAAAAAAAATTATTTTGACTTATCAACAATCAGTTCCATAAGCTTTTGAGTTTTAAATTTTTCTCCTCCTCCCTCCCCAAGATGGCACACAATCTGATATAGGCTATACATATACATTCCTATTAAACATATTTTCACATTAGTGATGTTGTAAGGAAGAATTAGAACCAATGGGAGGAACCACCAGAAAGATGAAACAAAGCACAACAGAAGAAAACAGCAAATAGTATGTTTCAGTCTGCATTCAAACTCCATGGTTCTTTCTTTTTTGTGGATAGCATTTTCCATCATGAGGCCTTTGGAGATGTCTAAGATGCTTGTATTGCTGAGGCGGGTTAAGTCTATCAATATCAGTCATAGCACAACATGGCTGTTACTGTGTACAACGTTCTCCTGGTTCTGCTCACTTCACTCAGCATCAGACCATACAAGTCTTTCCAGATTTTTCTGAAGTCCTCCTGCTCATCATTTCTTATAGCAAAATAGTATTCCATTACATTCATGTACCACAACTTGTTCAGCCATTCCCCAATTGATGGGCATCCTCTCAATTCCCAATTCTTTGCCACCACAAAAAGAGCTGCTATAAATATTCTTGTGGGTCTTTTTCCCATTTGTATGATATAACCTTATATCTAGGATATAGCCTTAGAAGTTCTATTGCTGGATCAAAGGGTGTGCACATTTTGATAGCCCTTTGGGTATAGTTCCAAATTGCTCTCCAAAAATGGTTGAATCATTTCACAACTTCACCAACAATGCATTAGTGTTCCAATTCTCCCACATCTCCAACATTTATAATTTTCCTGTTTTGTGATGTTGGTCAATCTGATAGGTGTGATGTGGTACCTCAAAGTTGTTTTGATTTGCATTTCTCTAATCAATAGTGATTTAGAACATTTTTTCATATGACTATAGATAGCTTTAATTTCTTCATCTGAGAACTGCCTATTTATATTCTTTCACCATTTATCAATTGGGGAATGACTTGCAGTCTTATAAATTTGACTTAATTCTCTATATATTTTAGAAATGAGGCCCTTATGAGAGACTAGTTGTAAAAATTCTTTCCCATTTTCTCCATTCCTTGTAATCTTGGTTGCATTGGTTTTGTTTATGCAAAAACTTTTCAATTTAATGTAATCAAAGTTATCCATTTTGCATTTCATAATGTTCTCTATCTTCTGTTTCATCATGAATTCTTCTGTTCTCAATAAATCTGATAGGTAAACTATTCATTGCTCTTTCAGTTTGTTTACAATATCAGCCTTCATATCTAAACCATGAAACCATTTTGACTTTATTTTGATATATGGTGTGAGATTTTGCTCTAAGCCTAGTTTCTACCATACCCTCTTCCAGTTTTGCCAGCAGTTTTTTTTCAAAGAGTGGGTTCTTATCCTAGAAGCTGGGGTCTTTGGGTTTATCAAATGATAAATTACTATAGCCATTGACTACTGTGTCTTGCATACTTAACTTATTCCACTGATCCACCACTCTATTTCTTAGCCAGTACTGAGCAGCTTGGATTATTGCTGCTTTATAATATAATTTAAGATCTGGAATGCTAGGATACCTTCCCCTGCATTTCTTTTTTATTAGTTCCCTTGATATTCTGGACATTTTGTTCTTCCAAATGAATTTTTTATTATTTTTTATAACTCTATAAAATAATTTTTTGGTAGTTTGGTTGGTATGGCACTGAATAAGTAAATTAGCTTAGGTAGAATTGTCATTTTTATTCTAATAGCTTAGCCTACTCATGAGCAACTGATGTTTTTCCAATTATTTAGATCTGATTTTATTTGTGCAAAAAGTGTTTTGTAATTGTATTCATATAGTTCTTGGGTTTGTTTCAGTACAGAGATTCCTAAATATTTTATAATGTCTACAGTAAGTTTAAATGTAATTTCTCTTTCTATCTCTTGCAGCTGGGCTTTGTTGGTAACATATAGAAATGCCAATAATTTATGTGGGTTTATTTTATGGCCTGCAAATTTGCTAAAGTTGTTTATTATTTCAAGTAGCTTTTTACTTGATTCTCTAGGATTCTCTAAATATATCATTATATCGTCTGCAAAGAGTGATAGCTTTCTTTCTTCTTTGCCTATTCTAATACCTTCAATTTCTTTTTCTTCTCTTATTGCTAATGCTAACATTTCCAGTATGATATTGAACAACAATGGCAATAATGGAAGTCCTTGTTTCACCCCTGATCTTATTGGAAATGCTCCTAGTTGTCCACATTACATATGATGCTTGCTGAAGGTTTTAGGTAGATGCTATTTATTATTTTAAGGAAGACTCCATTTATATCTCTGCTCTCTAGTGTTTTTAATAAGAATGGGTTTAGATTCCTGGCCCATGCGCATGAGCGTTAGAGGCAGCAAGGTGGCACAGTGGATAGAGCACTGGCCCTGAAGTCAGGAAGACCTGAGTTCAAATCCAGCCTCAGAACAAACACTTGACACTTCCTAGCTGTGTGACCTTGGGCAAGTCACTTTAACCCAAATTGCCTAAAAAAAAAAAAGAATGGGTGTTGTATTTTGTCAAAAGCTTTTTCTGCACCTATTTACCTCATCACGTGGTTTTGGTTAGTTTTGGTGTTGATATGATTAATTATGCTGATAGTTTTCCTAATATTGAACCAGCCCTGCATTCCTGGTATAAATCCTACCTGGTCATAGTGTATTATTCTTGTGATAGGTTGCTGTAATCTATTTGCTAATATTTTATTTAAAATTTTTGCATCTATATTCATTAGGGAAATTGGTCTATAATTTTCTTTCTCTGTGTTGACCTTCCTGGTTTAGGTATCAGCACCATATTTATATCATAAAAAGAATTTGGTAAGACTCCTTCTTCACCTATTTGCCCAAATAGTCTATATAGTGTTGGAATTAATTGTTCTTTAAATGTTTGATAGAATTTGCTTGTGAATCCTTCTGGCCCTGGAGAATTTTTCCTAAGGAATTCATCAATGGCTTGTTCAATTTCTTATTCTGAAATGGGGTTAAGTATTTTACTTCCTTTTCTGTCAATCTGGGTGATTCATATTTTTGTAAATATGTATCCATTTCACAAAGATTGTCAAATTTACTGGCATACAGTTGGGCAAAACAGTTCCTAGTTATTGTTTTAATTTCCTCTTCCTTAGTGGTGGATGTACCCTTTTCATTCTTGATACTGGTAATTTGTTTTTCTTTTTCATTTTTTTTAAATTAAATTAACCAAAGGTTTTTTATTTTATTGTTTTTTTTAAAACAGCTCTTAGTTTTATTTATTATTTCAATAGTTTTCTTAATTTCAATTTTATCAAATTTTCTTTTGGTTTTCAATATTTCTAATTTGGTGTTTAATTGAGGGATTTTAATTTGTTCTTTTTCTAGTTTTCTTAGTTGTATTTCCAATTCATTGATCTCCTCCTTTTATATTTTATTTATATAAGCATTTAGAGATATAAAACTTCCCCTAAGAACTGCTTTCACTGCATCCCATAAGTTTTGGTATGTTGTCTCATTGTTGTCATTGTCTTGAATGAAGTTATTGATGGTTTCTATGATTTATTTTTTGACCCAACCGTTTTTTAGGATTAGATTATTTAGTTTCCAATTATTTTTTTGCTTATCTTTCAATGGCCCTTTATTACACATAATTTTTATTGCATCATGACCTGAAAAGGATGCATTTATTATTTCTGCCTTTCTGCATTTGATTGTGAGGGTACTATCTCTTCATTTCTGTTTCAAAGAATACCTCTCTCTGCTTCTGGGAGCCAAGATGGCAGAGTAAGAAGTAAATTGCTCTTACCCTCCTTAAGAACCTCTGAAAGCCCAGAAAACATCACCCCAGGAAAAGCCCTGTAACAGCTGAACCAGAAGAAAGACAGGGTGCAGCAGTCTAATAGCCCACGTACCTTGAGGGATTAATGGGAAAGGCCCCTCTTGCCCTGGGGCAAGGGGAGCAGTACAGAACAGGAGGCATCCAAGCAAGCTAGTGGAAAGCCCCACCTCAGCATACCAAGAGTAGATTCTAAAACCTAGGTGGTGGAGCAGGCAAACACCAACACCTGGACTCCCTAGTGCTTCAGTGAGGGTGGGGGAATGGTGGAAACCAGCTCAGAAAACCACCAGGTGTGTCAGCATTCTATAGCAGTCTCCCTGTGCCTCAGGAAAACTCTGTCAAGGTCTCCAATGGGTCCCAGTGGATGAACATTGTGCAACATCCATCTGAAAGTAGCTGAAGAAAGCAAAAGGAAAGGAAAGGCAGGCAATATCCAGGGGCCACTATGCCCAGTCCTACCCCTACAGTTCCAGTGTTGCTGATTCCAGCCCAACACCAGGTAAGCTGCTAGAACCCTACAGCCTCCAACTCCCAACATCAGAGGCCCCAGCACACAAAGCCAGTGACCAGGCCCAAGGCTCCCAACACAAAAACCTTGGGTCAGTGCCCTCTTCTCCCCAGCAGGAGAGCTCAATCTCTTTAACGTCTAGGAAATAAGTAAACACCATGAGTAAAAAGAAACGTACCATAGATTCATATTATGAGAAGAGTGAAGATCAAGACAGAAATTCTGAAGAGGACAACATTGTCAATAAATCCACATTTGGATCCTTAAAAGGGAATATGAACTGTTCTGAAGCCCAAAAAGCCTTAGAAGACCTCAAGAAGGATTTTAAAATTCAAATGAGAGAGGTAGAAGAGCCCTTAAAACATATAACTGGCCAACTGGATAAAAAGTACACTGAAGAAAACAAGTCCCCAAAAGTAAAATTGGCCAAATGGGGAAGAAGGTACAAAATCTGATAGAATAAAACAATTGTTGAAAGTTAGAATTGGGCAAATGGAATCTAATGATTCTATGAGAGAGGAAGAATCAGTCAAACAGAAACAAAAGAATGAAAAAATAAATGAAAACATGAAATACCTCATTGGTAAAACAACTGACCTGGAAAATCAACCCAGGAGAGACAATTTAAAAATTATTGGTCTACCTGAAAATCATGATGAAAAAAAGAGCCTGGACAGTATCTTTCAGGAAATCATAAAGGAAAATGGCCCTTAGGTCCTAGAATGAGAGGGTAAAATGGCCATAGAAAGAATGCACCAATCACCTCCTGAAAGAGATCCCAAATTGAAAATGCCCAGGAATATAGTAGCCAAATTCCAAAATTACCAGGTCAAAGAGAAGACATTGCAAGCAGCCAGAAAGAAACAATTTAAATATCATAGAACTGCAGTCACGATTACACAGGACCTTGCAGCTTCTATATTAAAAGACCGTAGGGTGGGGAATGTGATATTCTGTAAGGCAAAGGAGCTTAGATTACAACCAAAGATCAACTGCTCAGCAAAAATGAGTATGATCTTTCAGGGGAGGAGATGGATATTCAATGAAATAGGGGACTTCCAAACCTTCCTGATAAAAGGACCAGAGCTCAACATAAAATTTGATCTTCAAATACCAGACTCAAGAGACACATAAAAAGGTTAACGGCACAGAAAGATACAACATGTAGTTAATAAGAGCAAACTGTTTACATCCCTACAAGGGAAGATGACACTTGTAACTCTTGAGAACTGAAATGTTATTACAACACGTTAAAGGAGTATACATAACGGTGGTGGATATAAGTTGACTTTAATGTAATGATAAAAAAAATCTAATTAAGTGGGTTAAATGGATCCAAGTAAGTGGGTTAATATAATCTAAGAAAATGTACTCAGAGAAAACGAAAGGCAGAGGCCAAAAAGGGTAAATTACATTACAGGAAAAGGCACAAAAAGCTATTGCAGCAGAGGGAAAGAAGAGAGGGAGATGAGCATTGTTTGAATCTTAGTCTCATAAGATTTGGCTCAAGAAGAGAATAACATAATCAGTTAGGTATAGAAATCTAACTTGCCCTATAGGCAGTAGGAGGGAAAAGGGGAAAGAAAAGGGAGGGGGAATAGAAGGGAGGGAAGAATTAGTAAGGGTAAAGGGGAAGAAAAGGGAAGGGGCTAATAGAAGGGAGTCAGGACTGAAGGAGGCAGTGGTCAAAAGAAAAACACTTGTGAGGAGGGAAAAGGAGAAAGAAGAAAGGAAAGCATAAATGGGAGAAAAGGATGGAGATGAAAGACACACATAGTAATCATACCTGTGAATGTGAGTGGGATGAACTCTCCTATAAAACAGAATTGGATAGTAGAATGGATTAAATACCATAATCCTACAATATGTTGTTTACAGGAAACATATTTGAGAAAGAGTGACACATACAGGGTAAAGGTAAAAGGCTGGAGCAGAATATATTATGCTTCAGCTGAAGTAAAAAAAGCAGGGGTAGCAATCCTGATCTCAGACAAAGCAAAAATAAAAATAGATCTCAGGAAAAGAGATAAGGAAGGAAACTACATCCTGTTAAAAGGCACCATAGACAATGAAGTAATATCATTACTAAACATATATGCACCAAATGGTATTGTTGTGGGTCTAAGAGGCTGTAACCCCTCAAAGACTAGAGTGTAGGATGGAGTTGTCTGGAATGAATTCACAGACTCAAGCATTCCTTAAGTCAAGTTGGCAAAGAGTTTATTGTTATGCTTTTCAATGGGCAAGGATTGTTAAGGAAACTGCAACCTTAGAGGGGTACAGTTAAAGTTTGCATAGGATAAAACACAATAAAACATGTGCCAAATATACTAACTAGGTGATTCAGGGTGGGATTAGGGAGTGGTTAAGGAGTGGTGAATTCTTAAATGAGCATACATTTCTTGTATCTACTGTGCAGGTGTTTTACCCAGAGTTCACTAAGAAAAGCCCACAAGGGGGGGCCACAGGGAAGTATGGTTTTAGGCCTGCTATGTCACTAAGTTAACTAGAGTTCAGGGGTAACTGAGAGTTGTCCAATCTGCCACCAGTCAATGCCTTGTTTGACGAGATAGATGTAGAGAATATACATGTGTCTTAAGTCTAGAATACAGATAATGAGAAGTCCAGGATGCAGATAATGAGGTAAGGCAGTAGTATAGATAGTCCAGTGGCTAAGATATCTTTACGGCCCAGTGAAAAGCCAGTTCAAACTAATAATTCCACTGCACCAGGGAGAGAGATAAGGGTGTTGCTGGGGCCCACTCATGAGTAATTGTAGGCACAGTGTCCTTGGGCTGGGGGGTGTCAGGGATAGTGTTTCTGAGGCTAGCGAGAAATTGGGGTGAAAGCACAAGCACCCAAACACAAGCACCCAAGCACCCCATCAGTGTAGCATCCAAATTCTTACAGGAGAAATTCAGGGAGTTACAGGAAGAAATAGACAACAAAACTATACTAGTGGGGGGCCTCAACCTCCCCCTCTCTGAACTAGATAAATCTAACCACCAAATAAACAAGAAAGAAGTTAACGAGGTGAATAGAATATTAGAAATTTAGGTATGATAGACCTCTGGAGAAAATTTAATGAGGATAGAAAGGAATATACTTTTTTCTAAATGGTACATGGCACATACACAAAAATTGACCATGTACTAGGGCATAAAAACCTCACAATACAATGGGGCAAGTCACTTAACCCCAATTGCCTCACAAAACAAAACAAAAAAAAATTGTTTTGAGAAGGGGTTCATAGGTTTCACCACATTTCCATGGGGTCTGTGACACAGAAAAGTTTCAGAAGCCCTGAGTTGGGGCAGTTCTAGATTATACAGATTATAAGGAGAGTTGAAAGGGGACAGTATGTCGTACTAGAAACACTGATGAATTGAAAGTCAAGAGAAATAATTTCTACTTCTAACTCTATTGTTAATTGGTTAGGGAACCTTGGGCAAGTCATTTATCACCAATAGATCTCAATTTTTTCATCTGTACAAAAAAGAAGTTGGACTAGCTGATCTCTAGGAGAACTTACAAATCTTCAATTAAGATAAGTAGGGGCAAAATCCATCAAGGAGAAATGCAAATGAATCCAACCTTTCCTTAGGAGGGAAAAAAGATGAATTATAAGAAATGGATGGTACTAAGTCATCATCATGACAAACTCTTCTGAGAGCAAAGAAAAATCAGAGAAAAGTACAAATGGAGCTGCAACTGTCATTGCTATGTTGTGAATAATATGAACTAAAGATCATGCTAATTGATTGTTAAAAACAGTTACTACCAGAGAGAAGACACCAATTCATTACTAGGAGTTGGTATTTTAAAAAATTTACCCTAGATTGTATTTTTCTTATTTTTTTGGTAGATAAAGGAAATTGATTTTTAGTTCAAAGTATCAACATATGTTTATGCATAGAATAATTTGTTTCTGTAGAGAAGGCATATTTAACTGAAAAGTACATGTTTTAAACTAACCTTTTAGTTATCTTTGGAGAAGTGTTGAATAACCTGATAAGTTCCAAAAGGCACCTGATAACATCTGCATGAATTACAGATAGTTAAATGAACTAGCTTTTGTAAGATGTAACTTCAAATTCAGCCTTATATCAGTGATAACAAATGTCACATTCATGAGATAGTCTTTATTTTTACTCTAAATAGTCTTTCACCTAGAAAGTATACCTATATAGCCTAAGATAGTTAATTAAGTTATAATATGTCCCTTGAGGAGAATAAGTAATAAGTATATATTAGTAAGATTTATTTTAATTAAAGTGTCATTTTAGTGATAACAAAACAATTGGTTAAATTAATTAATGCTAGACATACTGGTAGAGTTTTGTTACCAATGAAAGAATGTTGCTAGGTTATTGAATTTAACATTTTAATAATTACATTCATCATTTTTGTACCAACTTAAGTTTTCCTATAGTTAATGTTTATGTAATAATTTTAGGGTATTTCCCCCCAAAGGTTTAGATTTATTGCCAAAATATCTGGAAATATAGAACCTCCATGTTTTACTATTTTGTTTTTCTCTACTTATGTTACAAAGTTGTATCCCATTGATTTGATTTTCTTATAGTTTTACTCTGTTGTTTATTGTGACAGAAAAAAATACACACAAGGCTGACATTATATTATAGATTGCAGCCTTCTTAAAATTGCCATATTAGCTTGCATTCCAGGTACATGAACAACTTTATAGCTGTCAGATGTTCTAAATGAGTGAAGTCAAAGCTGTTTGTACTTACCTGAAATTATCATTATGCCTGTATTTGTGATATCATTACCTTCTGTTGTTTTTTAATGTTTTCATTTGACAGACTTCTAATCTTTCACATTTTCAATAACTTAATGGATGCTTAATGGATACTTGCTGGAGGAGAAAATTCCCAATTAAGCTTCTCTAGAAAAAAAATGTCTTTGCTTTCAAATATATCTTCAAAAATACGAAATAGCTCTCAGTCCTTTGTAGTCCCCTTGCACTTTAGTAGTTACTATGGCAAACTGGTAGAAATGGTGCAATTTTTCAAAAAGATAATACTGTATTCTTTGTTCTTTTTTATTTGAAATAAGCTGGTAGAGCTTATTTCAAGCTCTGAGGTCATTTCCAGATCAATAAAAAAAGAACTATACTTTAAAAAGGTATTTTGTGAACAAAGTACTTCTTATATACTATCTCATTGGATCATCATAACCTGTAAGATAGACATTATTGTCATCCCCATTCTAGTCAGAGAAACTGAAGTAGAGAGGGCTTAAGTGATTTGTCTAGCATCAGAACTAGAACAGTATGTCTTAGGGAAGATCTAAATTTCTCTCTTCTAAACTCAAAATCCACCTCTATTCACTATGCCACCTAGTTGCCTAGATCAAATGTTTAATGTTCTATGAACAGTCATCATAGGTCAATAGGTTTTTCCTTCAAATAAAAATTGGGAATAGGAAAACTTATTATCTAATTAGCTAAAACCTAATTAACTAATGTATTCTTTCTTCTAGACTCTAAGACCCATGAGGGCAGTCTCTCTACTCCTTTATCACATGCAATATCTTCCAATGGGTTTTTATGTCTACTAACAACTCAAAGGCATCCATAAAGTATTTTCAACATCGTCTACTAGTGAATAATTTGAGCCTAAGATTTTGAAGGCTAAGCCAGAAGAATTTAATCTCTGGTACATTCTACCATGATTTGAAAGAGGGGAGACAAATTTGATTCTACTCCTGGCAATGAATGATATCTGCTTTCTTTTTCTTTTTTCTTTTTTTTTTAAAATTTATTTAGTATTTTGTTTTCCCTCAGTTACATTTAAAAACACTTTTTAACATGTGTTTTTAGAACTTTGAGTTCCAAATTCTCTTCCTTCTTTCATCCTCACCCACAACCCTGCCCAATCATTGAGAAAGTAAGCAATTCAGTATATAGGTTATACATGTGTCTTCATGCAAAACATTTCCATACCAGTCATGTTGTGAAAGAAAATAGACTGAAAAAAAAACCTCTAGAAAAATAAAGAAAGTAAAGAAGGTATGCCTCAATCTGTATTCAGCATTTTTCATCATAAGTTCTTCAGAGTTATCTTGGATCATTCTATTGCTGAGAATAGCTAAGTCATTCAGAGCTGATCATCTTAACAATATTGCTGTCAGTTTGTACACATTACACTTAATTTTGCATCAGCTTATGTAAGTCTTTACAGATTTTTCTGAGAGCATCCTGCTGATCATTTCTTATAGCACAAGAGTACTCCATCATAATCACACACCACAGTTTGTTCAACCATTCTAAATTGATGGACATCCCTTCAATTTCCAATTCTTTGCCACCACAGAAGAGCTGCTATAAATATTTTTGTACATATCGATCCTTTTCCTTTTTTTTTAAATCTCTTTTGAGCTACAGACCTAGTAGTGGTATTGCTAGGTCAAAGAATATGCAGGGTTTTATAGTCCTTTGGGCATAGTTCTAAATTGCTCTACAGAATGGTTGAATTAGTTCACAACTCCACCAACAGTGCATTAATGTCTCATTTTTTCTCACATCCTCTCCAAAAACTTGTCATTTTCCTTTTCTGTCCAAAAGCCACTGTACTAGGTTCGAGGTAGTACCTCAGAAATGTTTTAATTTACATTTCTCCAATTGATAGAGCATTTTTTTTTCACATGGCTAGAGGTAGCTTTGATTACTTCATCTGAAAACTGATTATATCTTTGATCATTTATCAATTGGGGAGTGGCTCTTATTTTTATAGATTTGACTCAGTTCTCTATATGTTTAAGAAATGAGGCTTTTATCAGAAAAACTTATTTCAAAAATTTTTTTGCAGTTACTATTGCTATCTGTATTTCCCTCCATCCTATCCTTCCCCTCCAAGTTCATTCTATTCTCTCTCTCCTTTCACCCTGTCACCATCCTATCTTCCCCCTAGTTTATTCTGTTTTCTCTCTCCTTTCACCCTGTTGGTCCTCAAAAGTGTTTTTCTTCTGACTACTGCTCTCCCTTCTATCACCCCCTTCTCTTATTCTCTTCCCCTCCTACTTTCCTATAGCATAAAATAGATTTCTATACCCTATTGAGTGTGTATGTCATTCTCTCTTTGAGCTAATTCTGGTGGGAGTAAAGTTCACTCATTCCCCCTGTCCTCCTTCCTTCTTCCCCTCTGCTGTAAAAGCTTTTTGCCTTGTTTTTATGAGATACTTTACACCAATCTACCTCTCCCTTTCCCTTTGTCACAGTATATTCCTCTTTCTCACTCCTTAATTTTTATTTTTTATTCTTTCAATTTCTATTTTACCCTTTAGTTCTAGAATATTGGGGCAGTTTTCCTTGATAATTTATTTTATTTTAATCTTTTGTTTTTAAAATTTTGGGTTCAAAATTTTCTCCCTTCCTCCCCACTCCCCACCTTCATTGAGAAGGTAAGCAACTCAATACAGGTTATACATGTGAAGTCATGCAAAACACTTCCATAGTAGTCATGTGAAAAAATAAGGAGTACTTCCACTTCTGGGAGCCAAGATGGCGGAGTAAAAAGGTTGTCGCTCTCACTCTCCCCTCTCAACCTCTGAAAACCCAGACAATATCACCCCAGAAAAAACTCTGGAACAGCTGAACCACAAGAAAGATGGGGAGCACCAGAGCAGTAGGCTAGCCTCACTTTAGCACACCAGGAGGAGATCCTGGTGACTTGGCATTCTGCAGCAGCACTATAAAAGGCCCAGGTGGATAAGCACCCTGCAGCATTCATCTGAAAGGAGCTGAAGGGGGCAGCTAGGTGGCACAGTGGATAGAGCACAGAGCAATGGCCCTGAAGTCAGGAGGACCTGAGTTCAAATCTGGCCTCAGACCAAACACCAGACACTTGCTAGCTGTGTGACCCTGGAGAAGTCACTTAACCCCAATTGCCTAAAAATAAAAAAATAAAAAAAATGAAAGGAGCTGAAGAAAGCAACCTAGAGTCCTAGCCTTGCTGATTCCCACACACCACCAGGTAAGGTGTCAGAACTGTACAGCCTCCAACTGCCAACGGGAAGGAGATCCTGCATCCCAGGTGGTAGAACAGGCAAACATCAACATTTGGACCTCTAAGTGCCTCAGTGAGGGTGGGGACACTGGTGGAAACCAACTCAGAAAACCACCAGGTGCCTTGGCATTCTACAGCAAAGGAACCTCCCAGTGCCTCAGCAGATCTAAGGGAGGCAACACTGCAAGGGGCCCCACGCAGATAGATATCCTGCAGCACCCATGTAAAAGGAGCTGAAGAAAGCTAAAGGAAAGGAAAAGTAGGCAACCTAGAATTGCCTCAAAGTTCCAGCCTTGCTGATTCCAGCCCAACACCAGGTAAGCTGCCAGGACCCTACAGCCTCCAACTCCCAACATCAGAGGCCCCAGCACACACAAGCCAGTGACCAAGACCTAGGCTCCCAACACAAGAAGCTTGGGTTAGTGCCATCTGCTCCCCAGCAGGAGAGCTCAATCTCTTTAAAGGCCAAGGAATAAAGGAACATTATGAGTAAAAAGAAATGCGCCATAGACTCATATTACGAGAAGAGTGAAGATCAAGACAGACATTCTGAAGAGGACAACACTGTCAACAAACCCACATCTGCAACATCAAAAGGGAATATGAACTGGTCTGAAGCCCAAAAAGCCTTCTTAGAAGACCATAAGAAGGATTTTAAAAGTCAAATGAGAGAGATAGAAGAATCCTTAAAAAATGCAATTGGCCAACCGGAAAAAATACACTGAAGAAAACAATTCCCTCAAAAATACATTTGGCTAATTGGAGAAGGAAGTAAGAAAACTAAAAGAAGAAAACAATCAGTTAAAAATTAGAATTGGACAAATGGAAACTAATGACTCTGTGAGAGAGCAAGAATCAGTCAAACAGAAACAAACAACTGAAAAAAATAGATATAAATATGAAATACCTCACAATGGACCTGGAAAATCAATCCAGGAAAGACAACTTGCAAATTATTGGACTACCTGAAAATCATGATGAAAAAAAGAGTCTGGACAGTATCTTTCAGGAAATCATGAAGGAAAACTGCCCTGAAATCCTGGAACAAGAAGGTGAAATAACCATAGAAGAGAATACACTGCTCACTACCTGAAACAGATCCCAAATTGAAGACACCAAGAAATATAATAGCTAAATTCCAAAATTACCAGATGAAAGAGAAAATATTGCAAACATCCAGAAAAAAGCAATTTAAATATCATGGAACCACAGTCAGGCTTACACAGGACCTTGCAGCTTATACATTAAAAGACCGTAGGGTGTGGAACATGATATTCCATAAGGCAAAGGAGCTTGGATTGCAGCCAAAGATCAACTACCAAGTGAAAATGAGCATGATATTTGAAGGAAGGATGAATGAAATAGGGGACTTCCAAACCTTCCTGATAAAAAGACCAGAGCTCAAAGGAAAATTGATCATCAAGTACAAGATTCAAGAGAGATATAAAAAGGTAAATGGGGCAGAAAGATACAATCTGTTGTTAATAAGTGCAAACTGTCTACATCCCTGCAAGGGAAGATGACACTTGCAACTCTTGAGAACTGTATTGTTGTTACACCGTGTTAAAGGAGTATTCATAAAGAGAGTGGATGTAATGATAAAAAAAAATCTAATCAAGTGAGTTAGATGGATCCAAGTAAGTGGATCAGTCTGATCTAAGAAAATGTACTGAGAAAAGGGGAGGAAGACAAGGGTAAATTACATTACAGGAAAAGACACAAAAACCTATTAGGAGAGGGAAATAAGGGAGGGGGGTGAGCATTGTTTGAACCTTACTCTCATCAGATTTGGCTCAAGAAGGGAATAGCATAATCAGTTAGGTATAGAAATCTAACTTGCCCTATAGGCAATAGGAGGAAAAGGGGAAAGAAAAGGGAGGGGGGATAGAATGGAGAGAAGAAGAAGCAAGGGTAAGGGGGAAGAAAAGGAAAAGGGCTAATAGAAGGGAGGAGGGACTGAAGGAGGCAGTGGTCAAAAGCAAAACACTAGTGGGGGGAAGGAGAAATAAAAGCATAGACAGGAGGAAAAAGGATGGAGAAAAAGACACAGATAGTAATCATAACTGCAAATGTGAATGGGATGAACTCTCCCATAAAATGGAAACAGATAGCAGAATGGATTAAAAACCATAATCTTGCAATATGTTGTTTACAGGAAACACATCTGAGAAAGAGTGGCACATAAAGGGTAATGGTAAAAGTCTGGAGCAGAATATATTATGCTTCAGCTGAAGTAAAAAAAAAAAAGCAGGTGTAGCAATCCTGATCTCAGACAAAGCAAAAGCAAAAATAGATGTTATCAAAAGAGATAAGGAAGGAAACTACATCCTGCTAAAAGGCACCATAGACAATGAAGTAATATCATTACTAAACATATATGCACCAAATGGTATAGCATCCAAATTCTTAGAGGAGAAGTTTGGGGAAGTACAGGAAGAAATACACAGCAAAACTATACTACTGGGGGACTTCAGCCTCCCCTCTCTGAACTAGATAAATCTAACCACAAAATAACCAAGAAATAAACAAAAAAGAAGTTAAGGAGGTGAATAGAACATTAAAACATTAGGTATGATAGACCTCTGGAGAAAACTGAATAGGGATAGAAAGGAGTATTCTTTTTTTCTCAGTGGTACATGGCACATACACAAAAATTGACCATGTACTAGGGCATAAAAACCTCACCAAAATAAAGTCAAAATGGGTTCATGATTTATATATAAAGGCTAATACTAAATAAGCAAACTGGGAGAGCAAGGAATAGTTTACCTACCAGATCTATGGAGAACAGAAGAATTCATGACCAAAGAAGAGATAGAAAACATTAGAAAAAGCAAAATGGATAATTTTGATTATATTAAATTGAAAAGTTTTTGCACTAACAAAGCCAATGCAACTAAGATTAGGAGGAAGATAGAAAATTGGGAAAGAATTTTTACAACCAGTCTCTCTGATAAAGGCCTCATCTCTAAAATATATAGAGAATTAAGACAAATGTATAAGAATACAAGCCATTCCCCATCAAAGGATATGAACAGACAGTTCTCAGATGAAGAAATTAAAACCATCTATAATCATATGAAAAAATTCTCTAAATTATTTTTGATTAGAGAAATACAAATCGAAACAACTCTGAGGTACCACATCACACCTATCAGATTGGCCAACATGACAAAACAGGAAAATGATAAATGTTGGAGAAGACATGGGAAAATTCGAACACTAATGCATTGTTGGTGGAGTTGTGAAATGATTCCACCATTTTGGAGAACAATTTGGAACTATGCCCAAAGGGCTATAAAAATGTGCATACCCTTTGACCCAGCAATAGCACTTCTAGGGCTATATTCCGAAGAGATCATACAAATGGGAAAAGGACCCACATGTAGAAAAATATTCAGAACAGCTCTTTTTGTGGTGGCAAAGAATTGAAAATTGAGAGGATGCCCATCAATTGGGGAATGGCTGAGCAAGTTGTGGTATATGAATGTAATGGAATACTATTGTGCAATAAGAAATGATGAACAGGCTGACTTCTGAAATACCTGGAAAGACTTGTATGGTCTAATGCTGAGTGAAGTGAGCAGAACCAAGAAAATGTTGTATACAATAACAGCCACGTTGTGCTATGAGTAATATTGATGAACTTAACCCTTCCCAGCAGTGCAAAGATCTAAGACATCTCCAAAGGCCTCGTGATGGAAAATTTTTTCTCTTGTATTGAGTTTTGTTTCTTCTTTCTGATGGTTCCTCCTATTAGTTTTAATTTTTACTTATAACACCACTAATGTGAAAATATGCTTAATAGGAATGTAAATGTATAGCCCATATTAGATTGTATACCATCTTGGGGAGGGTGGTGGAGAAAAATTTTAAACTCAAAAGCATATGGAAATGATTATTGATAAATCAAAATAAATTAATAAAATAAAAAAAAGAAAAATTAAGATAGAGAGGGAAGGAGGATTGAGGAAAGAAAGAATTTATTAAGTGCCTACTGTATGTCAGACACTGTGATAAGCACTTTATAATTATTATCTCATTTGATCCTAACAATAATCCTGGGAGATGGTAACTATCATTATCTCAATTTTATACATGAGGAAACAGAGGTACACAGAAACTAAGTGACTTGCCTAAGATCATACAATTAGCAAATGGTTGAAGCTGGATTTAAATTCAGTTCTTCATGACTCCAGGACTACAACTCTATTCATTGAAGTACCTACTTGCCTCCATGATCAAAGTAAATACTTCAGCTTATAAGCTGCTACTATGGCCAGATGATCAACTATTTCCCAGCTATCATTTAATTTGAACCTCTTCCAGTTCTAACATTCTATAATTGAAAGCAAAAACAAAACAAAACAAACAAAAAACCTAAGTATATTTCCCTTCATCCTATCCTGTCCCCCCTTATTCTATTCTGTCTTTTGACCTTGTCCCTCTCTAGAAGTGTTTGCTTCTGATAACCCCCTCCCCCAATCTGCTGTCCCCTTTATCATCCTCCTGCTCTCTTGTACCATCCCCCTCCCCATTTTCTGCAGGGTAAGATAGATTTCCATACCCAATTGAGTGTGTATGTTATTTCCTACTTAAGCCAAATCCGATGAGAATAAGATTCACTCATTCCCTTCTATCCATTTTTCCTCCACTGTAAAAGCCTTTTCTTGTCTGTTTTATGTGAGATAATTTATCCCATTCTACCTCTCCCTTTCTCTTTCTCTCAGTATAATTCTCTCTCACCCCTTAATTTTATTATCCAGATATCACCCCCTTCATCTTCAACTCACTCTGTGGACTCTATTTATCTGTCTGTCTTTCTCTCTATCTGTGTATCTATCTATACATACATATAATTTTTTCCCTCCAACTACCCTAATACTGACAAAGGTCTCATGAGTTACAAATATCATTTTTCTATGCAAGAATGTAAACAGTTCAACCTTAATAAGTCTCTTATGATTTCTCTTTCCTGTTTACCTCTTCATGATTCTCTTGAGTCTTGTATCTGAAAGTCAAATGTTCTGTTCATCTCTGTTCTTGTCATCAAGAATGTTTGCAAGTCCTCTATCTCACTGAATATCCATTTTTCCCCTGAAGGATTATGCTCAGTTTTGCTGGATAGGTAATTCTTGGTTGTAATCCTATCTCCTTTGCCCTCCAGAATATTATATTCCAAGCCCTGCAGTCTCTTAATGTAGAAGCTGCTGAATCTTGTGTTATCCTGATTGTGTTTGCACAGTACTTGAATTGTTTCTTTCTGGCTGCTTGTAATATTTTCTCCTTGACCTCGGAACTCTGGAATTTGGCTACAATGTTCCTAGGAGTTTTCCTTTGGGGATCTCTTTCAGAAGGTGATTGGTGGATTCTTTCAATTTCTATTTTGCCCTTTGGTTCTAAAATATCAGGGCAGTTTTCCTTGATAATTTCTTGAAAAGTGATGTCTAGGCTCTTTTTTTGATCATGGCTTTCAGATAGTCCAATAATTTTTAAATTCTCTCTCCTGGATCTATTTTCCAGGTCAGTTGTTTTTCCAATGAGATATTTCATGTTGTTTTGTATTTTTTAATTCTTTTGAATTAGCTTTACAGTGTCTTAATTTCTCATAAAGTCACTAGCTTCCAATTGCTCCATTCTAATTTTTAAGGAAGTATTTTCTTCAGTAATCTTTTGGACTTCCTTTTCCATTTAGCCAATTTTGCTTTTTAGAGCATTCTTCTCCTCATTGGCTTTTTGGACTTCTTTTGCCATTTTGGTTAAGCTATTTTTTAAGGTGTTATTTTCTTCAGTAATTTTTTGGGTCTCCTTTAGCAAGCTATTGACTTGTTTTTTATGATTTTCTTGCATCACTCAGTTTTTCCTCTACTTCTCTTACTTGCTTCTCAAAATCCTTTTTGAGCTCTTCCATGGCCTGAGACCAATTCATATTTTTCTTGGAGGATTTGGATGTAGTACCTTTGACTGTGTTGTCTTCTGCTGGCTGTATGTTTTTATGTTCTTTGTTACCAAAGAAAGATTCTATGGTCTGATTCTTTTTGTGCTGCTTGCTCATGATCTCAACCAATTACTTGAGTTATAAACTCTTTGTTAAGGTAGGGCTCTGCTTCCAGTGTGGAGAATGTACTGTCTCAAGCTTCAGGGGTTTTGTGAAGCTGTTTTTAGAGACACTTCTACAGACTGAAAAATTTTCAGTTATTCCTAGGTGCTATGATTAAGGGCGAGGTGTTTACTCCTTTCCTGGCTTGTGCTCTGGTCCATGAGTGATCACAAACACTCTTTTCTGTCTTGGAACTGTGAGGAGGATTCAATCTTCACAGCCACTACAAGCTCCTCTGTGACAGCACTCCTTCTTGCCCCAGGCCTGCCACCCAGAACTGTGACCCAGATCCAAGCACAGGCAAAGGAAGAGAATCCTGCACCAGTAGAGAGATCCCTACACTCCCCCTCTGATCAGCCACTCAATTCCCCCTCATTCTGTGGGCTGAAAGCTCCAGAGGCAGCTGCTGCAGGGAATGGGGCTGGGACCCAGTGCTTTTCTCTCACCCCAGACACAGACTTTTCCCATTGACCTTCTAAGTTGTCTTTAGTGATCATGAGTGGAGAAGTCTGGAATCAGCCATAGCTGCCTATGATTTAGTCCTCTGATGCCTGCTCCAGGTTTACTGTGGCCTGGTGCTATACACCTTTTTGATCAGCCATCCAGGTGGTCTTGGGCTGGAAATTTGTTTCACTCTGTCTTTTTGTGGGTTCTGCTGCTTTAGAATTTGTTTAGAGTCATTTTTTACAGGTATTTGGAGGGGTTTGGGGGAGAGCTCAAGCAAGTCACTGCTTTTACTCCACCACTCTGCCCCTGATAATTTCTTGAAAGATGATGACATCTGGGTTCTTTTTTCAATCATGGCTTTCATGTAGTCCAATAACTTTAAAATTATCACTCCTGGATTTATTTTCCAAGTCAGTTGTTTTTCCATTTTCACATTATCCTCTGTTTTTTCCATTCTGTTTGTATTATTTTATTGTTTGTTGATTTTTGATAAAATCGTTGGCTTTGATTTGCTCAATCCTAATTTTTTAAGGAATTATTTGCTTCAGTGAACTTTTGTACCTCCTTTTGCTTTGGTCAGTTCTACTTTCTAAGGAGTTTTTTTTCCTTCAGTGAATTTTTCTGACTCTTTTCCCTTTTGTCCAGTTCTGCTTTTTAAGGCATTCTTCTCCTTATTGGCTTGTTGTACCTTTATTTTTTAAAACCTTTTGTCCTAATCTGTTTTTTAAGATGTTATTTTCTTCAGTATGATTTTTGCCTCCTTTACCAAGGTGTTGACTCTTTTTTCATGATTTTGTTTCATAACTCTCATTTCTCTTCCCACTTTTTCCTCTACCTCTCTTACTTGATTTTCAAAATTCTTTTTGAGCTCTTCCATGACCTGAGACCAATTCACATTTTTCTTGGAGGCTTTGGATGTAGGAGCTTTGACTTTTGTTATCTTCTTCTGAGTTTGTGTTTTGATCTTCCTTGTCACCATAGTAACTTTCTCAGAATTTTTCTTCTGTTGTTTGCTCATTTTCTCAGCCTATTTCTTGACTTTTAACTCTTTGCTAAAGTGAGGCTCTGCTTCCAGTGTGGAGGGCACACTGTCCCAAGCTTCAGGGGTTTTGTGCAGCTGTTTTCAGAGATACTTCTAGAGACCTGTAAATTCTCAGTTATTCTAAGGTGGCATGATCTGTGGAGAGGTAAGTTTACTACTCCTCTGGACTGTGCTCTGGTCTGTGAGTAACCACAGCACTTTTTTCTGCCCTGGAATTGTGACAAGGGTCCCTACTCTACTATAGCGACACGTGCTGGTGTGCTAATGCTCCTGCTCACCTTGAACTGCCATCTAGAACTGTGACCTGGATCTGAATATGGGCAAAGCAACAGAGTCCTGCCCTCATTTCTAGCAAAGATTACCCCTGTAATCTCCTTCTGATCAGTTGTTTAACTGAGAGTTCTAGAAGCAGCCACTGCAGTTGTTCATTCAGTGGCTTTCCAAGGATTGCTCCTGGTTTGCTGAGGCTGGAGCTGTGCTGGCATGACTTGCACTGGACGGTGCTCCACTTTCACCCAGGCATGTCAGACTTTTCCTGCTGACGTACTAAGTTGTCTTTTGCTGGAAAATTATTTTACCCCATCTTTTTGTGGGTTCTGCTACTCCAGGATTTGTTTTATGACATTACTTAAAGGTGTTCAGAGTTGGTTTTGGGGACGGCTCAGGCAACTCATTGCCTTTTCTCTGTCATCTTGACTCCTCTCCTCTGATAGGTGCTTTCTGAGGGCCAGGGTAGGCAACTAATGAAAAACTCATCATCCATTGGCTGCTAATAAATTCTTTAGTAATAGCAACCAATTTACAGGGGTAGGGGGGGGATGCAAAATAGTTCTCAGTTCTATGTAGCCCCCATCTATTATTTCAGTAAATATTCTGGTAACATTTGGTCTTTCTGTCTTTGACCTCTTGCAATAGTGAGATCTCTGAGTGATAGGGTATGAATAGATTGATTGCTTTTCTCAAATATTTTTAAATTGTTTTCCCAGGTAGATGGGCTAATACTTAGCTGTGCCAGCAATGATTATTGTGCCTATCTTCCCACATTACCTACAACATTGACTATTTCTTAATTTAATCATTGCCAATTTTCTTTATATAAAGTAAAATCTCAGAAACATTTCAATTTTTATTTTAAAATGACTGATATGGTAAGTTTTTTTATATGCTTATTGTAAGTATTTAATTTTCTGGAAAATTGTTCATCTAGCTAGCCAGTGTGATAGTTTAGTAGGTAGAGTGTTGGACTTGGAATCAGGAAGATATGGGTTCACATCCCCATCCTGAGATAGCTGTGTCACCCTAGGCAAGTCACATAACTTCTTTCAGCCTTAGTTTCCTCATTCATAAAATAGTACCTTAAAGGGCTGATATGAGGAACAATGAGTTAATAATCAGTTCCTTGCATAGCTTGGATTTCAAGCTTTGGTAAGAGATATTTAATCCAGTTGTCATTGTTATTGTCATTTTTTCATACCAGAGTTTTTCTTAAGCTAGCTTCATTGATTGTGTTTTGGGACACTTGAAATGTATGTAACAAATATAATCTAATTTTCTTTTATAATCATTTCAATACCTTATTAGGTTAAGAAATGTCCCCCTCATCATAATTTTGAAAGGTACCACCCTTTCCCCCTAATATTTACATAATATGAATTTTATACTTAGGTCACATATTATGCATTTGAAATGTATCATAGTATTTGTATGAGATCCTCATCTAAACGTACTTTATGCTAAACTATGTTCTATTGTTTTCCCCACAAAAATTCTTGTTAAATAGAAAATTCTTCCCAGAGAAGTTCATGTCATTGAGTTTTTAAAACACTGAGCTACTGTTTGATGACTATTTTAATCACTATTATTCTACTTTACATATATAACTTCTTTATTTTAAGCAGTACCAAATAGTTTTGAAAATTACTGCTTTATTAGGATTACAATTAGGGTTAGTTAACAGTTGGAAATTGATAGTCTCTTCATTCCATTTTCCCATTATTTTCTTTTAAATTCTAGATTCTTTCTACAAATGAAATTTTGTTATTATTTTAGCTGTTTCTCTAATATAATCACCAAGTAATTTTTATTTTTACCACCAAATCTTTAAATTAATTTTGGTACTGTTATTATTTATGTTATATTGCTGTGGCTCAACCATAAACAATAACTATAACTTCAGTATTTAAGTATCATTTTATTTCTACAAAGAGTCTGATTGTACATATTGGTATATACATAATACCATAACTTAGAAAAGACTTCAACATGTAGAGTGGATCCTCTATTGTGGAATTATGGGAGGAATTGAAAATTAAACATTTAGATAAATTGCAATGTGCAATATTGAAGGATACATCCATGCTGTGAAATTAATGATTTATCAAAGTAAAGCCCTAAATGAATATTTGTTGGATGAATGAATAGATGAATTAAGAAATGAATGAATGCTTATAATCATACAAGCATTGCTTATAAACTTTGAAAGATCTACAAAAATTCCACCATCACATTAGATGGATCTCCTTTACAAAATTTACATGAGGCCCTGGTTAAAAGTTACACAGAACAAAAAGCTATGGGTAGGTGTACTCTATATTATTTGACAGAGAGGCCACATTGATGAGATCACATATCTATTAAAATATGCAAAGGCATTAATTTTCTGGGGAAAAAATGACTACTTTTTAAAATATTGCTTTCTAAAACATTTTGTTTTGATAGAAGATTCATTTTCTAATCAACTGCAAAACAAGTTATCCTCCCTCCACAAAATACATTACCTAATAACCATTAAACAAACCTACTGACTGTCATGATTTATACTGTTTATATATGTGACATTCCACTTTCCATTTTGTTATCCAAAAAGAACATGTGTTTCATCTTCAGTAGTATAGTAATAACATTATTTATATTATTTGACCTGAGTTTTGTCCTCTTTATTTCATTGTTTTGGTATTATTAATATTTTTGGTGACTATTTCCTTCTCTACCCTCACTAGCTTTCCCTGTTTCCCTGAATTCTTTATTGTCATTATTCCTTATCCTTTGTATTCTACCTCCTGCTGTCTTAGTTTTGCACAGGCGGTTCTTACTGTCTTGACCCATTCCCTCCCTTGTCACCTCCACTTCAGGAAATTCTTAACTGCCTTCAAAGCACAATTCAGATCATTTTTTCACATTCTTTCCTTATTGAAATCCTTTTATTACTTTGTATACATTTTGTATTAACTTAGCTGTATGTATGTTGTAACTTAGCTATGTGTATGTGTGTAATATGAGTTGTATAGCACATAAGCTCTTTGAGAACAGTCTGTTTCAGTCCTGTACAACATTTGGCCTGTTAAAGGATTTGGGGCAGCCCACGAAAAATGTAGAGAATGTATTTCTTCTTTCAGTCCCAATCATCTAGCACAGTGCCTTTACCCTATTAGATACTTAATAAGTGTTGTTGAATTAAATATTTGTTCCTGATGATTGGCAGACTTCTAGCAATGTGGATGAGTACACAATTATATCTGTGCCCATTTCTTCCTCATCACTTCAAAACAACAATACTTTCTTTTTTTAAAAAATTTTATTAATTTATTTTGATTTATCAACAATCACTTCCATATGCTTTTGAGTTGAAAATTTTTCTCCCCCTTCCTCCCTCCCCACCCTCCCCAAAGATGGCTACAATTGGATGTAGGCTTTACATTTACATACCTATGAAACACATTTTCACATTACTGAAGTTGTAAGTAAAAATTAAAACCACTATGAGGAACCATCAGAAAGAGGAAACAAAACTCAACAGAAGGTAAAAAATAAGTGATAGCAATTCGACTTCCATAGTTCTTTCTTTGGATGTGGACAACATTTTCCATCCCGAGGCTTCTGGAGACGTCTTAGATCCTTGTAATGCTGAGAAGGGTTCAGTTTAACAATTGGTCATCGCATAACATGGCTGTTATTGTGTACAAAGTCCTCTTGGTTCTGCTCACTTCACTTAGCATCAGTCCATACAAGTCTTTCCAGGTTTTTCAGAAGTCAGCCTGTTCATCATTTCTTATAGCACAATAGTATTCCATTACATTCATATACCACAACTTGCTTATCCATTCCCCAATTGATGGGCATCCTCTCAATTTCCAATTCTTTGCCACCACAAAAAGAGCTGCTATGAATATTTTTGTACATGTGGGTCCTTTTCCCATTTGTTTGATTTCTTTGGGATATAGCCCTAGAAGTGCTATTACTGGAACAAAGGGTATGCACATTTTTGTAGCCCTTTGGGCATAGTTCCAAATTGTTCTCCAAAATGGTTGGATCATTTCACAACTCCACCAACAATAAATTAGTGTTCCAATTTTCCCACACAAGATGTATACTTTCAAAAATAAAGTTTTGTGAGCAAATCTTTGTAGGAAAATCAGTAGAGGAACTGAATGAAGAAATGAGCAAGCAAAACAAAAAGTAGTTTGAAATGCAAATTCAGTGGACAAAAGAACCTTAATATTAAATTAGTCCATATGTTATGAAAAGGCCAAAAGATAATTCTTTGTTTACATCCGCCAAGAAAGAGACGAGAAAGTTAGTTATCTTTTAACTTTTCTCAGGGTTATTGAATGTGCTGAATTATTCTAATGTTTTAAACCTCAGTCCTAGGAAGGATGTATCCTCAATAGAAACAGGGGAATCTGGAGGGAGACTGAGTTTGGGACAAAAGATGAGTTCCATACTAGACATGTTGAATTTGATATTATTAAAACTATCCATAGTTAGAATGGGCTGCAATGGGAAATAGTGTATTTCTCCCCCACCCCACCCCCACCCTATTGGAGGTCATCAAATAGGTTAAATGCCACCTTGAAGTATTATGTAGTAGACTTCCCTTAATGGTATATGTAAGACTGAATGGGGGCTGAGGTCCTTTTCAACTCTAAAATTCTATGATTCTGGGATACCTATAGGATGTTGATTTGGGAATCTGAGTTTAACACATTCAAGGAACTATGTACTGTGGTTACAAGTAAGTACAACATCTTGTCCTGGAAATGCTCATTTAGCCCATCTGGGATTCAACTAGCATTTCTGCCCTAGGCCCTCTTCTCTTCTCCCTCTGTACTATTAAGCTAATATCATCAACTTCCCTGGTTTCAACCATGATTTCTGTGGGGATGGTGATCAGATTTATTTGTCTAGTGCTAACCTCTCTCCTGAGCTCCAGGTTCATATCTCCTACTGCTTATTGAACATTTTGAATTAGATATCTTGTAGACATCTTAAAGCCAACATATCCAAAACTGCTCTCATCCTACCCCCCAAAATCCCTTCACTTTTCCTATCTTCCCTGTTACTGTGGAGAGTACCACCACCATCCCAATCACCCTGACTTGTAACCTAGGTGTCAACCTCTGTTGCTTATTCTTATCCCATTTATAATAGGAGTTCAGTTTTTTCTGCCTTCATAATATTTTGTATATGCTCCCAGCAGTAGCTATGGGTTGGTTTCTCTGCCTCAGTTCCCTCCTGACTCTAATTTTTTCGTCCATTTATCTGTCAAATCAATCATCCTAAAGTGTAAGTTTGATCACGTCACACACATTCCCTCTCATTTAGCCAACTCCAGTGACTCTCTGTTGCCTCCAGGATCAAATATAAAATCTTCTACTTGGCTTTTAAGGTTCTCCATAACCTAGCCCCTTCCTAACTTTTCAGTGTTCTTGCTCCTTGCCTCCCCTAGCTCTCTGTTCTCTGTGATCCAATGACACCAGGCTTCTTGCCATTCCTGCCATATGACATGCACGTCTAGATTCTGGGCATTTTCACTTGCTGTCTTCCATGCTTGGAACTCCTCATCTTTGGCTCCTAGAACCCTACCTTCCTTCAAGTGTCAGCTAAAATCACACTTGTTAAAGAAGCCTTTCCTGATTCTCCTGAATGCTATGTCTTCATTCCATTGATTACTTTTAATTTAGTATGTATATATGTATGTAGTCCATAATTGTTTGAATGTTGTCCCTTCATTAGCTGTTAGTTTTTTGAGAGCAAGGATTGTATTTTCCCTTTATTTATATCATGAGAACCCAGCACAGTGACTGGAAGATATTAAACACATAAGTACTTGTTTATAGACTGACTATTAAATGTTCATACGAAGGACTGTTGTAGGCATTAGGGAATAATAACAAAAATTAAAGAATCTCTGCCCTCTGGGAGCTGACATTCTACTAGGAGGATATATTATGCAGATAAATACAAGGTAATTTGTGGAAGGACAATATGCTAACAATTAGAGTATTAGGGAAGAAGGTGATATCTGACCTGAGACATAGGTAAGGATTCCAAAAGGCAGAGAAGAAAAAAGAAAGAAATCTAAGCAACTAAGCAGCTAGCACCAATGTATAGAATCAAAAAATGGCATGTTTAGTTAGGGGAAGAGCTTGTAGTCCTTCCTAGAAAGAAGGTTGAATAGAGGAGGGGGAGATGGAAAAGAAACTTTCTCAGATATTTTGCATCCAGATAGTACAGGATCTTGAAAATCATGCTGAGAAATTTATATTTTTTCCCAGAGACAATAGGGAATGCCCAGGATATTTTTGAGCAGGAGTATAACACAATCATACTGAAATTTCGTTATGTCCATAGTAAGTTAGGATATTTTGGTGTTGAAGAATATTTTGTTGAAATTCAAATTACACATACTACAATGCAGTTTTACTCTGTTTCATTTGTTGCCCTTTTGCTTTTTAATAATTTATCTGACTTTATTTTTAATAGAAAGATAAAAAAGATAATTCATTTACTCCCAAACCTCTCTGCTTTCTTTGATAATATCTGGCTATAAAGTGCTTTATGTACAGAACAGGCTGTCAGAAAGTCAGTCAACGAGCATTTAGTAAATGCTTACTATGTGTCAGACACTAGGTTAAGTGCTAAACAAAGGCAAAGAAAAAAAGAAAGAAAAAGAAAACAGTATCAGCTCTCAGAAAGCTCACAGTCTGATGAGGGATCCAACATATAAGCAGTCTTGTACAAACAAGGTTTATACAGGATAAATTGGAAATCTTTGCAGAGGGAAAACATAAGCATTATGAGGGATCTGAAAAGACTTCTTGTGGAGGTGGTCTTGAGCTGAGATCTGAAGGAATCAAGGAAATAGTGATGAGGAAGTAGGGAATTCTAGGCATGGGGAATAACCAGTGAAAATGCTTGAAGTCAACAAATGGAGTGTCTTGTGTTAGGAGTGATTTTATGAAGGTAGTTTCAACAGATTGGATATGAGAGGTGAGATAAGGAGAGGAGTTAAGAATGACACCTAGGCTAATGTAATTATCATTTTCCTAAATATTAAAAAATAGTGAAAGAGCTAAATATTTTTAAAATTAATATGATTTTTACAATACAACCTTATTCTCCATGAATTTTTATACATACATACATACATATATATGTATATCTATATCTATATCTATATATATATATATATATATATATATATTCTGTGTTTATTTTTTTAACCACAGCATTCTAAACATGGTATTAGGCTTAGGAAATGTATCTTTGTTTGCCTGTTTTATGTACGTTATCAGTCATATTTTTTATTTATTTTTTTGCCTCTACTCATCTAGTTTCATTTATTCCTATGTAGAAATAAAATGAGTGCAAATATTTGCTACCTTTTGGTTCATTTTTTTTTTGCTTTGCTCAGAGATGTTGAAACATTAATATTTGTTATTCTTTAAATGTTTTGGGGATTTTAAAGGGGTCTTGTTCACTATGATGATTTATTTATTTATTTAGCTGAAGCAGACATCTACATAATGAAGAAAAAGTCAAAGAGTTGAGGTCAATGTCAATAGCCTTCGTAAGTCATGTGCCCACAACTGAACATAGTATGTCAGATGTAGTCTGACAAAGGCAAAGTACAGAGAGATTGTCACACCATTATTACTATAAACTACGTCAGTAGCTTCCCTTAATAAAACCCAAGATCTCAACAGTATTTTTAGCTAACATATTACACTGCTGACTTTTCCTGAGTTTATAGTCCACTAAAATCCCAGAATCTTTTTTTAGAAGATAAAAAAACAAACTACTGTTTAATCATACTTCCTCCATATGAGACTTGTAAAGTTGGTTTTTTGAACTTAAGTATAGATTTTATATTGAGCCCCATTGAATATCATTTCATTTAACATTTTATTTTCCCCAATTACATGTAAAACAACATTCATTTTAAAAAATTGTGATCCAAATTCTCTATCTCCCTCCCCATCTCCTCACTGACAAGGTAAGCAATTTGATAGACGTTATACACATATAACCATGCAAAACATATTTCCATATTGATAATGTTGTAAAACAAAACAAAGGCCAAAATAAAAACTGAAAAAAATAAAGAAAGTAAAAAAAGATATGTTTCAATCTGTATTTAGACTTCATCAGTTTTTTTCCCTGGGAATAGATATCATTTTTTTTCATTCAGAGTTATCTTGGATCATTGTATTGCTAATAGCTAAGTCATTCGTAGTTGATCCTCTTACAATACTGTTGTGTACAATGTTCTCTTGGTTCTACTCATTTTATTTTGAATTAGTTCATGTAAGTATCTCCAGGGTTTTTTGAGAGCATCTAGCTCATCATTTCTTTTTCTTTTTAAATTAATTTATTTTGAATTATCAACAATCACTTCCATAAGCTTTTGAGTTTTAAATTTTTCTCCCTTTCCCTCCCTACCTTCCTCCGCAAGACGGCACGCAATCTAATGTAGGCTATACATATACATTCCTGTAAAACTTATTTTCACGTTAGTGATGTTGTAAGGAAGAATTAGAACCAATAAGGAAGAATTAGAACCAATAGAACCAGAAAGAGGAAACAAAACACAACAGAAAAAAAAATAGCAAATAATATGTTTCAATCTGCATTCAAACTCCATAGTTCTTTCTTCTTTGTGGATAGCATTTTCCATTGTGAGGCCCTTGGAGATGTCTTAGATCCTTATATTACTGAGAAGGGTTAAGTCTATCAATATTAGTCATCATGCAATGTGGCTGTTACTGTATACAATGTTCTCCTGGTTCTGTTCGCTTCACTCAGCATCAGACCATACAAGTCTTTCTAGGTTTTTCTGAAGTCTGCTTGCTCATCATTTCTGATATCACAGTAGTATTCCATCATAATCATATACCCCAAATTGTTCAGCCATTCCCCAATTTATGGACATCCCCTCAATTTCCAATTCTTTGCTACCAGAAAAGAACTGCTATCAATATTTGGGCATAGTTCCAAATTGTTCTACATAATGGTTGAATCAGTTCACAATTCCACCAATAGTGCTTTAATGTCTCAATTTTTCCATGTCTCCTCCAACATTTATCATTGTCCTTTTTCTGTCCTATTAGCCAATCTAATAGATGTGAGGTAGTACCTAAGTATTGTTTTAATTTGCATTGCTCTAAACAGTAGTGATTTAGAGAATTTTTTCATACGGCTTTCAATAGCTTTGACTACTTCATCTGAAAAATGACTTCATATTTTTTGATCATTTGTCAATTGAGGAATTGCTCTTATTTTTTTATAAATTTAACACATTTTTCTATATATTTGAGAGATGAGGTTTTTATCAGAGAAACTTGCTTCAATTTTTTTTCACAGTTATGATTCCTAACTGTATTTACTTCCATCCTATTCCTGCATGTTTATTCTATTCTCTTTCCTTTCCTTCTGTCCTTCCTCAAAAGTGTTTTACTTCTGATTATTGCCTCCCCCAAGATGCTCTTCCTTCTATCACCTCCCTTTCTGTTATCCCCTCCCCTTCTATTTTCCTGTAGGGTAAGACAGATTTCTATATGCAATTGAGGGTGTATGTTATTCCCTCTATGAGCCAATTCTGATGAGAGTAAGGTTCACACATTCCCTGCCATCTCTCCTATCTTCTCTTCCACTGTAATAGCTCTTTCTTGCCTCTTTTATGGGAGATAATTTATTCCATTCTACCTCTCCCTTTCCCTTTCTCCCAGTGCATTCCTCTTTCTCACCCCTTAATTTTATTTTTAAAGATATCATCCAATCACATTCAACTCACACCTGTACTTCTGTCTACATACACTCCTTCTAACTGTCTTAGTAATAAGAAAGTTCTTATGAATTACAAGTATCATCTTCTCATGTAGAAATGTAAACAGTTTAACTTTATCAGGTCCCTTATGATTTCCCTTTCCTATTTACTTTTTTATGTTTCTCTTGAGTCTTGTATTTGGAAGTCAAATTTTCCTTTTTTTCTTTTTTTTTAATTTTATTAATTTATTTTGATTTATCAACAATGATTTCCATATGCTTTTGAGTTGAAAATTTTTCTCCCCCTTCTTCCCCCCCACCCTCCCCAAGATGGCGCACAATCTGATATAGGCTTTACATTTACATTCCTTTTAAACATATTTTCACATTAGTGAAGTTGTAAGTAAAAATTATAACCAATAGGAGGAACCATCAGAAAGATGAAACAAAACTCAACAGAAGGTAAAAATAAATGATAACGATTTGGGAAGTCAAATTTTCTATTCAGCTCTGGTGTTTTCATCAGGATTCCTTGAAAGTCCTCCATTTTATTGAATGACCTTTTCTTTCCCCTGAAGCATTATACCCAGCTTTGCTGGTAGTTGATACTTGATTGTAATCCTAGTTCCTTTGCCCTCCATAATATTAATACTCCAAGCCCTCCAATCTTTCAATGTAGATGCTGCTAAATCTTATGTTATCCTGATTGTGGCTCCACAATATTTGAATTGTTTCTTTCTGGCTGCTTGTAGTATTTTCTCACTGGTCTGGGAGCTCTTGAATTTGGCTGTAATATTCCTGGGAGTTTAAATTTTGGGATCTCTTTCAGGAAGCTATTGGTGGATTCTTTCCATTTCTATTTTACTCTCAGGTTCTAGAATATCAATGAAGTTTTCCTTGATAATTTCTTGAAAGATTTTTTTCATGACTTTCAGGAAGTTGAATAATTTTTAAATTCTCTCTCCTTGATCTGTTTTCCTGGTCAGTTGTTTTTCCAATAAGATATTTCACCCTGTCTTCTATTTTTCATGCTTTTGGTTTTGTTTTATTGTTTCTTAATGTCTCATAGAGTCATTAGCTTCCATTTACTCATTTCTAATTTTTAAGGAATTATTTTCTTCAATGAGGTTTTGCACCTCCTTTTCCATTTGGCCAATTCTATTTAATGAGTTCTTTTCTTCAGAGAATTTTTGTGCCTCTTTTTCCATTTGTCCAATTCTACTTTTTTAAGGAGTTCTTTTCTTTGGTGAATTTTTGTATATCTTTTTCCATTTGCCCAATTCTACTTTTCAAGGCATTCTTCTCCTCATTGGATTTTGTACTTTTTTTATAACCATTTAGCCTATTCTGTTTTTTAAAGTGTTATTTTCTTTGGTATTTTTTATGCCTCCTTTATCAAGGTGTTGACTCTTTTTTCTTGATTTTCTTGCATCACTTTTCTTTCTCTTCACACTTTTCCTGAATCTTTCACTTCTCTATCAAGAAATTGGTAGAATGTTTCACCATTAGTCTTCTAGAATTCTGGTTTGTTATTACACTACTCACACTCCCTAATTCTATCAAAGTTGTTTGCCATATTTTAATCATTGTGGAAATCGTTCTCCTGGTTCTGTTCATTTCACTCTGCACCAGTTCATAGTTACTTGATTTGTAAAATTATTTTTGAGCTCTTCCAAGGCCTGAGACCAATTCATATTTTTCTTGGAGGCTTTGGATTAGGACCTTTGACTTTCTGTCCTCTTGATTGTGTGTTTTGATCTTCTTTGTCACTGTAGTAACTTTCTGTCATCAGATTTTTTTTCTGTTGTTTGCTCATTTTCCCATCCTATTTCTTGACTTTGAACTCTTTGCTAAAGTGGAGCTCTGCTTCCATCATAGAGGGTGACTATCTCAAGCTTCAGGGGGTTTGTGCAATTGTTTTCAGATATAGTTCTAGGGCATGTAAGTCTTCAGTTCTTCCAAAGTGGTATGATCTAAGGAGAGGTGTTTATTACTCTCCTGGCCTGTGCTCTAGTCTGTGAGCAACCACAGCACTCTTTTCTGCCCTAGAATTGTGACAGGGATCCCTTCTCTATCATGACTGCAACTGCTGGTGTGCTAGTGCTCCTCCTCACCTTGGAACTGCCACCCAGGACTGTCACCCGAATCTGAGTATGGGCAAAGCAACAGAGTTCTGCTCCCAGTTCCAGTAAAGAGACCCCTGTTATCTCCTTCTGCCTAGTTGTTTACCATCTATGGGTTGAGAATTCTAGAAGAAGCCACTGCTTGTGCTGTTTCAGTGGCTCCTAAGGCCTGCTTTTGGTTTAGTGGGGCTGCAGCTGGGGCTAGGGCTATGCTGGCAGGGCCTGCATTGGATTGTGCACTGGGCTCTCACTGAGGTGCAACAGACGTTTCCTGCCAAACATTTAAGTTGTCCTGGGCTGAAAATTTATTTCATGCTGTCCTTTTGTGGGTTCTGCTATACCAGGATTTGTTTTATGGCATTATTTAAAGGTGTTCAGAAGGCTTAGGGGAACGCTCAGGCAAGTCCCTGCCATCTTTTCTCCACCTCCCATTGCATATCATCTTCTTAGAGTCAGCTTAATAAACATTCCAGTTTCATAGGGATCTGGAATCACCAGATCTTGCCAACTCCCTTCCCAGTAATTGTCTAGTTTGTTTTGTTTGAGGCAGTCCCTTTCCTGATCTCACACTTTTACACAAGTCTAATCTCTCTTCTATATGAGAGCCCTTTCAATATATGAAGATATGCAGCATGTCTCCCCTAAGTCTTCTTTTCTCTAGGTTAAGCATACTATTTCTTTCAACCAATATTAATGTGTCATCTCCAGCTTAATAATCTCCTTTCTAAAATGTGATACCCAGAAATTAACAGGATACTCTGGATCTCATTTTATTCCTGCTGAGGTCAGTATGACTACCAACTGCTGGAAGCTTTCTTATGTACTCTAAAATTGCATTAGCTTTCTTGGCTACTATGTAACAATGTTAAGTCATATTGACCTTATATTCCATTAAATAGATAGATTTTATATATGTATATATATATATGTGTGTGTGTGTGTGTGTGTGTGTGTGTGTATATATATATATATAATATATGTACACATTTTTTGAATCAGCAAAAATTTCTTCCTTCTTTCCCTCCCTTTACAAGTCCCTCTACCCCAGTGAGAAAAAAAGTAACAAAAAACAGTTAAAAACACTGATAGTCAAAAAATTTTCTGCCTTGAATATGTCCTCTGTGTGTATGTGTGTGTGTGTGTGTGTATATGTGTGTGTGTGTATCATTATTCATGCTGAATCCTTCACTTCTCTATCAAGAAGTTGGTAGGATGTTTCACCATTAGTCTTCTAGAATTCTGGTTTGTTATTACACTACTCACACTCTCTAATCCTATCAAAGTTGTTTGCCATATTTTACTCATTGTGGAAATTGTTCTCCTGGTTCTGTTCATTTCACTCTACACCAGTTCATAGAAATCTTTCCCAGTTCTTCTAAAACAGTCTTCATCAAAAAGTGACAGATCTTTTTTTTCTAATTAACACTTTTGTGTCTCTTCAATAGGATTTGAATTTTTTTAGGAGAATGACTAGCTTGCTTTTGCATCTTTATCCCTAGCACCTTACACAATATCTGGCAAATAATGTGCTTCACAAATGTTTGATCCTAAATTCTGTTACTTGGAATAAAGCGATCCTATTAACTGTTTTTCACATCAAAGCTAAGATTAACTTGTAATTTCTACAAGAACCTTTTCCTGATCCCCTCCAGCCTGTGTTCATTTCATATATGTTTCTATGTGTACATGTTATCTTCCCCCCAGTAAAACGTAAGCTCTTTAAGGGCAGAGAGCAGAGATATCTCATTTTTGTCTTTGTACGTTCAGCAACCAGCAGAGAAAGGCTGAGCTCTTAGTAACTACTTAATAAATGTTTGTTGATTAATCAAGTAAATACATGAACCAACATTGGGAAGGGTTTCTTTTCCACATGGACTATGCACATTATATGGTGTTCAAACATTTATTTATTTAAGACAGTATAAATCAGTATGAGGCATGGAAAAGGCCTTGAATATTATATTTTCTCTATTGTCAAAGCTGGAAATAATTTAAAATTGTACATGTTATATCTTTGGATGAAAGTAACTTTTAATTAAGTCTTTCACTTTGTGAAAGTACAAAAATGATTTTAAATGAGAAAAAGAGAGAATTTGATTTTAGGGGGCATGGCTTATGACCAAGCTACAAATTCACATTTAATAAATTAGGTTTTAAAAACTAATATCACTTCATTCTGATTTCTATTGACATAAACTACAAAACTGAATTTGTTTAGAAAATACTTTGATAAACTCTATTCATCTGTGTGTGAGGGGTGTAAAAATCAATATGGTGGTATTATTTGCAAAGTAATAAATTTACTTCTCAATTCAAATCCAGAAGAGGCACCCTGAAGGATTGAAAGAAAATTATACTGATCTGATATAGATGGGGTTTTATCTTTTTTTTGGGGGGGGTGAAGACTTGATCCATGTCTTTCTAATCTATTCCCTTTGGCTTTTATTTAGTGCTCATATGAAAGAGTTATAGTAAAGCTACATAAACATTGTTCTAAATCAGATTAGCTTTTTTGTTACTTGTTTTGCTTTGGCCTTGCAGTACTATTTTCACTACTTGGATATTTTGTTCACTTATAAGATGTAACTTAATTTAGTAAGAATACATTGCTAACATTAAAATTGTTTCAATATTTTCTTTTTTTTCTTTCTTTGTTGTGAAGTGCTCTATTAAATGATGCACTTGGTTGTTGCTCTGCAGCAGATTACAGCATTTTCTTTTGTCAGAGCTGGCGCTTTATAAGGTTTTTTAATCTTATTTTATTTCCCATTTAAAATCATTTAAGATATAATACTATATGTCTTAAATAATGGTTAAAATTAAAACATTACTTTTGAAGAATTCAGAAAATCAAGTGTTTATCAGTTTTATTTTTTTAGCTCAACACAATTGTTAAACACAGAATGTGTATAGATAATCATAATTAACTCTTTGAGAAGACAATTTTATTACAGAGATGATGGCATAGATTAGCCAATTAATAGCAGCAGTAACTTTACATTTTTACTTTCCTTATTTTTTATTTAGAACCTAAATTTTTTCTTGTAGATTTTTTTACTGTCAAAAATATGGTATTTAATGGTGACATTTTGATAAGGGGGACATTCTCTTGCCAAGAATGAACCTAGTAGTCACAGCTTTCCATTGTCTGATACCCATTACCATTTATATAGAGGCAAAATTGAAGTAGAATGAACTTTACTAACTATTATTTTCTGAGCTCAAAATCCTAGTAATTCTAAATAAGTGGAAGTGAGATAGGTAATTAGGGAATGTGATGTAGTTGAAAGGTATGTGGTGTTTATTGTGTTGATAAATATAGGATGTTTGTAATGTGTGTGGTATATGAAATAACATCTTCTCAAAGATAAGAGACCATCATGTATGTTATCAGTGTAGTAATGATTATTAACCTGATTTTAAATAATACTATCTGTGTGGTGCCCAGGGTCATTGAGGATGTTCAATAAATTCCCAACTCCATTCAATTTTGCCCTTACCTTTCT
Organism: Phascolarctos cinereus; assembly: GCF_003287225.1. Lineage (NCBI taxonomy): Eukaryota > Metazoa > Chordata > Mammalia > Diprotodontia > Phascolarctidae > Phascolarctos > Phascolarctos cinereus. The sequence continues at coordinate 94,667,737 of NW_027555736.1, read as the reverse complement.
GTTTTTACAGGTGTTACTCTTCTTCCTTTCCTGAATTCGTTTCTTTGAACTTCATTATGTGTTGATGATAGCCATTATCAAGGAGCTTCCTTTAGTTAATTGCAAAACAGGATGAGGTAGCTAACTTTGCCATATGCAATTAGTATGTACGTACAGCAAGATGATTGTTAGATTTTTTGCCCTACCACTGTACCTCAAACACTCCTGGATCGATGATTTCTTTCATGACTTTTGGGTAGGGAAAACCCAATACACTGAAGCTATACAAATTTAGAATTGGAGAGCTTACATTATAGCTTTCTTAATGAAAGAGACTGCACAAGACATTGTAAAGGATTTAATCAGAACACTGACCTTGACCTGAGACCCCCATTATGTCATAGGACCAGATTCCGTAAGTATGTTGGTATCTCTGTGAAGCTACCAAGTTAGGATCTAAGATGGGGCCTTTATGATTAATGAATGAAAACTGGGACAATTTTTGCCAGTCTTCAGTCTTGTGGTACCTCTTTCATTCCTCCATGATCTTTCAATTGTCACTGGCAAAGGTCCAGCAATTATACCTGCAAGTTGTTTTTTTTTTTGTACCCTGGGGTGGAGTCTTCTCAGGCCAGGTGACTTGAATTAAAAGAAGTCACCTGGGTACTTGCTTCACATTTCCTCCACTTTTGTCTTAGTTTCCTTAAATATTTTTGTTTATTCCAATTAGTCGAGTAAAAAAAAAAAAAGGAAAATAGTAGTGCAGTAGTGTTATCTTTTCTCCATCATTCTTATCTTATAATCGAACCCAAAGAGGGCTCCAAGCTCTTCTTTGTTCCATTTATTGTCCCCAACACAGTTTTTGGTGTTTTTTTAAAGATCCTTTAGTTGTTCATAGCCATATTAAAAGTCCTTAGTGCATTACCTTTTATGTTGTTATTCTTACATGGCTATGTCATTCACTTACATTTACTGTCACTTACCTGCCTCTGCTTTCCTACTGTATATACTTTATTTGTGCAGCCACATTGGCCTTCTTAATTTCTCCTCTTTTCTGCCTCATTATAATAATTTGTGATTTTTACCTTTATAATTTTGTTCTCTAGGGGACCTTGGGTCTCTCTTGAGCTGTCTTCCCTTGTGGAATAGCATGATGGGATTCTACAGTTTCTCTCCTTTCTTTGAATTCTAAAATCTGACATATGTTACACTATGTTTGCTGTTCTTTATTTTTCACAAATCTTGAATTAGCATGGTTACTTCCTCCCAAGATTCCCCAGCTGTTCCATCTTTTTGTCAGTCAGATACAGAATAGCAATTTCCTTCATTGCCAATATTTATTGGAGTGACAATGTATAAAGTGCTTCTTAAGTCATAAGATACTAATTAGCTAATGTTAACATTATTGTCTTCTAAAAATTACAATATCAGCAAAGTAAAGTCAATATTTATAAGATTTTCTGCTATTAGTGACAGAGGCCTATATACATAATTGAGGTTTCCGATCACAAATATATTGTGCTTCTGTACTAGGTTTATGATCTTTAGAAGCTTGCTTCCTAGTCTTATGTGATTAGCAATGTAGGAAATACAGTAGTTTTCCATATAAGTTTGTCTTCCAAGCAATTTCAAAACAGCAAAAAACAAAACAAAACAAAACAAAAAACACCAGAAACAAATCTATAGTAACTAAAATTTCAGCAAAGAGAAAATAGAAGTACCTTTATAAAATATAAAAACTTGCTGAAAAGTACATAGCAGTATATCCAAATTCAATGACTATTTCTTGAAAAAATAATACCAGAAATAAATGTTACTCAAATTAAGAAGTTGGATTCAAGGTAGGGAGAAATTATTTTGAACCGCATTCTTAAATAGAGAGAGGAAAGTGACCTGGAGAAGAAAAAAATGTTGAACAAACAGCTAAAAAATAAATTAATGATTTAAGTAAATTAGAGGAATATGGCATAGGGCAGGTAAATGGGAGGGTATGGAGTAAAGAGAGAAAGCCTGTGAAGAAAAAAAAAAGAAACAAACAACAACCTAGAAACATATGAGTGTAAGGAAAACCAATCATAGGTACGAGGTGTAGACTTAAAAGAGAAATGGTATAAAAATAAGTGCAAAAGAAGTAAATGGAGGACAACATACTCCTGACAGTTATAGCCTGGAGTGTAAATGGATTAAACTTCCTATGAAGATGAAAGAGAATGGCAGAATGCATGGGATAGGAAGAGAGCTAGGTTTTCATTGTGAAGGGAATCTCATAAGAAGGAAGTTCCTTCTCAATTTATAGTTGTAAGAAGCTGCCTAGAGCTCTACAAGGTTAAGTGACTTGCCCACTTTTTCACAGTTAATATGTATCAATCTGGATGTGAATTCTGATCTTTCTGAATCTACTTTGCTGTGTAATCAGTAGCAGTGGAATTCATAAGAAAATGAAACCACAAAATTTGCTGCATAAAAAGCTTCATTATTGTTAACTTTGTCAGGTGACTCTTAAAATAAGTAGCAGTTGTAATTATGCTATCTGACAAGGCATAAAATTTAAAAAAACTCATAATGTCAATAAAAATAAACACTGAAATTATGCATTATGCTTAAAGGCAACATAGTCTGTAAAACAATATTATTAAATGTATATGAACCAAATGGCACAATGTCTAAATTCACAAAGGATAAGATAACAATTGGAAAAAGAAGTAACTAGTTACATAATAATTGCCAGATACTTTAATGTTTTTATTTTCTTTTATGGCTTGATTAATATAAGAAAAAGGTAAATAAAAAATATAGCATTGTATAGACTATTGAAAGAGTTAGATTTGAAAAGGTTATGGCATCTGTTAAATGAGAATATTAAAAATTTTTACATCAACCATATAATACTTTTATAAAAATAGACCATACGTTGGAAAACAGAGACATTATCATTAAATGTTAAAAAAAATCAAACTTTCTTTTATAGATCATAATGCAACAAAATATTTATTAGTTGAATCAAGTTCTAAAATTGCCTATTAAGTGCCTAATACATATAAGACACTATGGTTACAGAGATGAAAAAAAATAGTCCTTGCCTGTAAAAAGCTTACACATAGTTAAGTAAATGTGCAGTATAGACAAGATACATAGAAAATTGCATACAAAATAAGCTGTTTGCTTTTTAGATGAGGGGGAGAGCACTAATAGCTGGGGGAGTCAGGAAAAACCTCGTGTAGCAGTTAGAACTTGAGCTAGCTTTGCAGGGAGCTCAGGATGGCAAGAGGCATGAGTAATGGATGTAAGAATTTCAGATGTGTGGCACAGTCTGTGCAAATGTAGGGAGGCAAGAGAAGTATGGTCATGTACAAAGAATAGCAAATGTTAGTCTGTCTAGGACACAGAAAATGTGAGGTACATAATGTGAAATCAATCAGTCACATACAGGGCTTGAAGTGCCATGCAAATAAGTTGGGCTTATTTGAAAAGAAGAAGCTTATAAGAAAGCTGGGCTGGGAGAAGTTCACAGTTTGGTGGGGGTGCACAGGCCTCAGCAAACCAGAAGCAGGTCTCAGAGGACTGAATTGCGGGCAGCTGTGGAAGTTTCCTGACTTCTCAATCCACGAACACTAAAGACAACTTAGAAAGTCAGTAGGAAAAGTCTGTGTCTTCAGTGAGGGAGAAGTGGGGGGTCGCAGCCTCAGTCCCCAAGTGTGGCCCTGGGGCAGTGGCTGCCTCCAGAACTTCTGGCCCACAGACTGAGGGGGAATCAAGAGGCTGATCAGAAGGGGATTGCAGGGATCTCTCTACTGGTGCAGGATTCTTTTGCTTTGCCTGTGCTTGGATTTGGGTCACAGTTCTAGGTGGCAGTCCTGGGGCAAGGAGGAGAGCTGGCATGATGGAGCTTGTAGTGGCTGTGAAGCGAGAATCCTCCTCACATTTCCAAGACAGAAAAGAGTGTTTGTGGTCACTTGTAGACCAGAGCATAGGCCAGGAAAGGAGTAAACACCTCGCCCTTGCTCATACCACCTTGGAAGACATGAAAATTTACAGGTCCCTAGAAGTATCTCAGAAGAAAGCTGCACAAAACCCCTGAAGCTTGATACAGTACATTCTCCACACTGGAAGCAGAGCCCTACCTTAACAAAGAGTTTGTAACTCAATTAATTGGCTGGTATCATGAGCAAGCAGTACAAAAGAGTCAGACCATAAAATCTTACTTTGAAGACAAAGAAGATCAGAACATAAAACCAAAAGAAGACACCAAAGTCAAAGCTCCTACATCTAAAGCCTCCAAAAAAATATGAATTGGTCCCAGGTCATAGAAGAGCTCAAAAAGGGTTTTGAGAAACAAGTAAGAGAAGTGGATGAAAAATTGGGACTGATGCAAGAAACTCATGAAAAACAAGTCAACAGCTTGCTAAAGGAGACCCAAAAAATTATTGAAGAAAAGAACACCTTAAATAATAGCCTAACCCAAATGACAAAAGAGGTCCAAAAAGGAGGAGAAGAATGCCTTAAAAAGCAAAATTGGCCAAATGGAAAAGGAAGTCCAAAAGCTTACTGAAGAAAATACTTCCTTAAAAATTAGAATGGAGCAATTGGAAGCTAGTGAATTTACAAGAAATCAAGATACTGTAAAACAAATCCAAAAAATGAAAAAATAGAAGACAATGTGAAATATCTCATTGGAAAACAAATGACCTGGAAAATAGATCCAGGAGAGAGAATTTAAAAATTATTGGACTATCTGAAAGCCATGATCAAAAAAACAGCATAGACATCATCTTTCAAGAAATTATCAAGGTGGAGCCAAGATGGCAGAGTGAAAGCAGTGACTTGCTTGAGCTGTCCCCCAAACCCCTGTAAATACCTATAAAAATGGCTCTAAACAAATTCTAAAGCAGCAGAACCCACAAAAAGACAGAGTGAAGCAAATTTCCAGCCCACAACAATCTGGATGATTGATTGGAAAGGTATATCGCACTGAGCGGGGAGAGGAGTGCAGTGTGGCGTGGGCGTGCAGGCCGCACCAAATCTGGAGCAGGCCTCAGAGGACTGAATGTCAGGCAGCTGTGGTGGTTTCCTGACCTCTCAACCCACAAATTCCAAAGACAACTTAGAAGGTCAGTGGGAAAAGTCTGTTTCTGCAGTGAGAGAGGAGCTAGGTCTCAGAGCGAGTTCCAGAGCACAGAGTGCTGAGCATGGCCTGGGTTGATGACTATGTTCTGAGCTTACAGCCCACAGACTGAGGGGGAATCAGGTGGCTGATCAGAGGGGGATTTCAGGGATATCATTGCCAGTCTGAGGTGGGAATCTCTTGCTTTGCCTGTGATAGGACCTGGGTCACAGTTCTGGAAGGCTGTCCTGGGGCAAGGAGGAGTGCTGGCCTTGTGGAGCTTGTAGTGGCTCGGGAAATGAAACCGTCTTCACAGTTCCAGGACAGAAAGGAGTATTTGTGGTCACTAATAGACCACAGTACAGCCCAGGAAAGGAGTGAACACCTCGCCCCTTATCATACCACCTTGCAAGAACTGAAAATTTACAGGTCCCTACAAGTATCTCTGAAAACAGCTGTACAAACCCCCGAAGCCTGGAACAGTAAGTTCTCCACATTGGAAGCAGACTCTTACCTTAACACAGAGTTTAAAACTCAAGTAATTGGCCAGGATCATGAGCAAGCAGCCAAAAAGATTCAGACTATATTATCTTACTTTGGTGACAAAGAAGATCAAAACATACAACCAGAAGAAGACAACAAAGTCAAAGCTCCTACATCCAAAGCCTCCAAGAAAAATATCAATCAGTCCCAGGCCTTGGAAGAGCTCAAAAGGGATTTTGAGAAGCAAGTAAGAGAAGTAGAAGAAAAACTGGGAAGAGAAATGAGAGTGATGCAAGAAAATCATGAAAAACAAGTCAACAGCTTGCTAAAGGAGACCCAAAAAATTACTGAAGAAAACACCTTAAAAAATAGCCTAACCCAAATGGCAAAAGAGGTCCAAAAAGCCAATGAGGAGAAGAATGCCCTAAAAAGAAAAATTGGCCAAATGGAAAAGGAAGTCCAAAAGATTACTGAAGAAAATACTTCCTTAAAAATTAGAATAGAGCAATTGGAACTAGTGACTTTATGAGAAATCAAGACACTAAAACAAATCCAAAAGAATGAAAAAATAGAAGACAATGTGAAATATCTCATTGGAAAAACAACTGACCTGGAAAATAGATCCAGGAGAGAATTTAAAAATTATTGGGCTGTGGGAAAGCCATTATCAAAAAAAGAGCCTAGGCATCATCTTTCAAGAAATTATCAAGGAAAACTTCCCTGATATTTTAGAACTAGAGGGCAAAATAGAAATTGAAAGAATCCACCGATCTCCTCCTGAAAGAGATCCCCAAAGGAAAACTCCTAGGAATATTGTGGCCAAATTCCAGAGTTCCCAGGTCAAGGAGAAAATATTACAAGCTGCCAGTAGGAAACAATTCAAGTACTGTGGAAACACAATCAGGATAACACAAGATTTAGCAGCTTCTACATTCTTTTATTTCCCCAATGCTTAGTGTCATACCTGGCTCATAGTATTTCATAAACGTTTGTTGAATGACCTACAAAGAAAGGTAAGATATGATAATAATTCATCAAGCATATGCAGAAAATATTTTATAGAAATTATTTTTGAAGGAAAAATTTAAAGTACATGATATCAATTAGATTTTTAAAATGTCTCATCGTTGTAGATTCTTTAATGAATTATGTTTCCAAAGGAAGACTATGAGACCTTGTTTATGGTTATTTCATTATAAGATAGTCATCTCCAACTTAGAATCATAGTGTTAGATCAACTGATATCACAAGAGTCTTCTTTCTCTTTGATTTGTAAGGAAAGAAAATAGTTAATGAACTAACCTTGACCAGTGAGCATTTGAAGGTCTGAAGAATTTAGAAATGTCTTTCTGTAGTCAACATTTGGTATTTTCAGAAAAGTAATAGTGATATGGGTAAACAGATACTGTAATTGACATTGAAGTGGGAAAGGAGGATCACTAATTAAGTTTTTAAAATACTCAATTGCATTATGCAATAATCATTAAAAAACAGTTAATGAGGCTAGTATCAGAGGACTTAAATTGTACCTTTTTTAAACTCTAAAAATCTTTGCACAAACGTTTTGGAAGTAAATAGCATAGGTTTTTACCAATTGATTATGTCTCTATTGTCTTTTCCTATCCAACCATTCATGTTATAAACTAGGGAAATATGTATGATTTGTTATATTAGAAGAAAAATTAGGAAAGCTTTATGTTTAGATCTTTAGCTAAATTGAATCTTTCTGCTCAGAAGAGTATATTTAGTGATACTGCTGTTTATCTTTTATGAGATACTTTAGAGACTAATTCCTTTATAATGCTTTATCTTTATGTATTAGTAATGAAGATAAAATTATGTCCTTATATGCATCATCAGACTCATATCAAAGCTCCTGCCAGTTAAGTTTAACAAACATGAGCTCATATCTCCAACCTCTACCTCTGGTCTTCATGCTTGAGGGAGAGTGGAGAGAAAAAGGTTTTAGGGGCTCTTTTTTATGTCCCCATCTTCTGACCTAGATTCTGGTTTCAGCCAATCATATCTAGATGCACTGTCCATGGACAGGTTCAAAGAGCGTAGGGTGTTCTATCTCAGGAAACTGTACTGAACTGATTCTGCAGCTCCTCTATGTGATCTGGGTATGAAAGTTGCCATAAGTAGCTGCTTTCTACCTTCCAATAGCAATTAGGCCCCCAAAGAGGGTTGGCCCTACTTTTTATCTCTCCCATACAATAATCAAAAACCTAGGAATTCTTTACCAACTTGTTCAACCTTATCCAAAGAAAAAAGGAACTCACGCTTCTTAAGTGCTTCCTTGACTGTTGCTTATCTTCTTTCCCTAGACAAAGTAAATTTAAAAACAAAACAAGTAAATGAACAAATAATACAAATAAGTAAATAAATAATGAGTGACTAAAATCTGACCACAGCTAGAAGCTGAAAACTTTTAAGATTACCCACTATTCAGCCTCATCCTGACTCTCTAAGAGAAACATGACTACTACCTACCAAGCTTCCTACCCTCATACTTAATAAACTCAGGTACTGGGGCCTCAGGTCTATCTGAGACGTACTGCTAGCAGCCCACCCCAGTGTTTCTCTTTCCAACAATCATTGGAAAACTCCCATACACAGTCCACTAAAAGGTAAAGGGGGAAGATGAGTAGTACAAAACTGTTCCTCCCACCCATAAACCTAACAAAATTCTTCTATATAGCTTAGCAACTCCAAATTGCACCAAGTACACTTTTGCTATTTCCATTCCTGGACAAAAAAATAAGTAGTAAAACAGCACATGATAAGTAAGATGGTGGGACAGGTTTTTTTTCAGCATAATTCTTTTGCCTCAATAAACTCAAAACTTGAAGAAAATGTTTCAAATTTATTTTAGTAATTAAAGCTCAAAAAAAAGAATCATGCTAATCCCTTCTATAGATCAGCAGAGATGCAAACTGCTAACTTATTGAATTTCTAAAGCTCCCATTCACCTCTCCCCTTCCCTAGGGCCTTCCTGAACACTATGTACAGCCAGTGTAAACAGTGTGAAAGTCTTGTGTTTCATGTTTTGACTGTGCTGACCTTTGTCTTGATCATTTATGGAAGTAACACAATCTGAATTCCTTATAAACTATGTGGAAACCAATGATGCTGCCCAAAAATGTGATTGAAAGGAAGTATAACTACTCTACTGAGAGAAGTGAGAACACATCTAGCAAGAGTAGAAGAGATTTCTTTGCTTAGAGGAAAGTGGTATAGAAGCCTAGAGAGGATCAAGCATAAGCCACATTTTACTCTTTTACACTCTTTAGCTTGAGCAAATTAAGGCCATGCCACTTAAGAAAAGGAAGAAAAAAGAAAGAAGGAATGAAGGAAGATGGGAGGGAGGGAAGGATAAAAGAAGAAAAAAGAAGGGAAGAAAGACAAGGAGAAAGGAAGGGAGAAAGGGAGAAAGGAAGGGAGGAAGAGAAAAAAGAAAGGAGAGAAGGAAGGAAAGACAGGAGGGAAGAAAAAAGGAAGGAAGACGAGGAAGGGGGAAAGAAGGAAAGAAGGGAGGGAGGGAGGGACAAAGGTAGATGGTAAGGGAGGGAGAGAGGGAAGAAGGAAAGGAGAAAGGGAGTGAGAGAGAAAGGAAGGGAGGGAGAGATAAAGGGAGGGAGGTAGAGAGAAGGAAGGGAGGAAGGAGAAAGGAAGGAAGAGAGAAAGGAATGGAGGGAGGGAGATAGAAAAGAAAGGAGGAAGGAAAGAAGGAATGGAGGGAGGAAGTGATCAAGCATAGGCCAGATTTTGCTCTCTTATACTCCTTAGCTAGAGAAAACTAAGACCACCCAACTTGAGGAAGGAAAGAAGGAAGGGAGAAAGAGTGGAAGGAAGTATTTATCAAATGTACTAGGCATTTTTCAATGTTTTTATCTCATTTGGTCCTCACAACAATTCTGTAAGGTAAGTGCTTAGGGGCACACTAGGGGAAAACATACACCAAGTTCATGGAAGGGGAACATATATTGAAGTGGGAAGCATGATAACTTTGAATGTAAGAAAAAAATTATAAAAGGAGAAAAAGGCCAAGAGTATAAGGCTAATTCTGAAGCAGATAAGGTACCATTGAGACCTATCAGGATAGAAGGAAAAATAGCCAAAGTCACAACAGAATAAGTTTTATACCTTAAAGGAATTCAAATCCAAAACCTATAGTGAAAAGAACTAAATACATTAAATTCTGGTGTTTCCTAGAAGTATGTAGAAAAATAGCAAGAAACTCTCAGGTGGTTCAAAATAGAAATATTTTTTAAAAAATTATTGAAAAACAGGTTGGAAATCAGAACCATAAGAATACATAAATAAGATAGGGGTAGACAACTTAGAATACATAAGGAGATTATTTCAAAAAATGTTGAGCCTCTGTAAAAGACTTGGCACTCAAAAATACAGAGTGGAACAACATTTGGCAGAAGAGAAACAAGAACATATGAATTCTTTGCAAGCCAAAGCAAATGACCTTGACAGGATGTAGATAGATATTTTAAGGATCAGATATTTTCCAGAAAAAAATATGATTAATTTAAAAGCCTGAATATTGTACTGAAGGAAGTTATATAACAAAGCTGTATAGTTGTGAGAAAAGAAAAAGATGCTGATTGATATAATCCATGAATATCCAATATTAGGGGGAATGGGGAAAGCTTGAAATCCCAAGACATTTTATGGTTAAATTTCAGAAGTACAATTGCACATTTTTCAAGAAACCAAAAGAATGACCTTCAGTTATAAATACAAGCTAATTTGAATAGCCCAAGATTGTTCTAAAAAAGCTTGGAATATGGTATTTTAACAAGCAAGAAATACTCAAATTTGCCCTCAAATAACAGGCAAAAATAGATCTCATCTAGAATGAACATACAGTTCTTCATAGAGAGCTGCATTTGACTTATTCTTGCAATAGAAACAAGAAGACAGAGCATTCAACTTACACACACTCCAAAGAAGAGAAACTCAAGAAAGGTGTAAAAAAAGTACAGTCTTCAGTAAAAAAAAAAAAGGCAAAAAAATCAATTATCTTATATTTCTTGGACCAGATAAGGATAGTTCATGTAAGCAAATTAGGCTGTAGTGGTTACTCAGGATATATCCCCAGAGAGTAGCTGGTAATTCTCCACTCAGGATCATAGGCAACTGGTGGTGTTTTCTCTAGCTAGCTATCACTTTTTTTTTCAGTCAAAGTAGCAGAGTTTATCGTAACACCAATAGTGCCGACTAGATTCCTTTTTTTAAATTTTTAAAATTAATTTCTTTTGAATTAACGACGATCACTTCTGTAAGCATTTGAGGTTTAAATTTTTCTCCCCTTCCCTCCCTACCTCCCTCCCCAAGATGGTGTGCATTCTGATATAGGCAATACATATATATTCCTTTTAAAAATATTTTCACATTAGTGATGTTGTAAGTAAGAATTAGAACCAATAGGAGGAACCACCAGAAAGAGGAAACAAAAGTTAACAGAAGAAAAAAAATAGCAAATAGTATGTTTCGATCTGCATTCAAGCTCCATAGTTCTTTCTTCTTTGTGGATAGCATGGGAACATCATGAGGCCTTTGGAGATGTCTTTGATCCTTGTATTGCTGAGAAAGGTTAAGTCTATCAATATTAGTCATTGCACAGTGTGGCTGTTACTGCATACAGTGTTCTCCTGGTTCTGCTCACTTCACTCAGCATCAGACCATACAAGTCTTGCCAGGTTTTTCTGAAGTCATCCTGTTCATCATTTCTTATAGCACAATAGTATTCCATTATACGAATATACCCCACCTTCTTCAGCCATTCCTCAGTTGATGAGCATCCTCTCAATTTCCAATTCTTTGCCACCACAAAAACAGCTGCTATAAATATTTTTGTACATGTGGGTCCTTTTCCCATTTGTATGACCTCTCTGGGATATAGCCCTACAAATGCTATTGCTGGGTCAAAGGGTAGGCAAATTTTTATAGCCCTTTGGGCATAGTTCCAAATTGCTCTCCAAAATGGTTGTATTATTTCCCAACGCCACCAACAATGCATTAGTGTTCCAATTTTCCCACATCTTTTCCAACATTTATCATTTTCCTGTTTTGTCATATTGGTCAATCTGATAGGTGTGATGTGGTACTTTAGAGTTGTTTTGATTTGTATTTCAGAATTTCTAAATTGGTGTTTAATTGAGGATTTTTAATTTGATCTTTTTCTAGTTTTTTTTAGTTGTATGCCCAATTCATTGATCTACTCTTTTTCTATTTCATTTGTATAACTACTTAGAGATATAAAACTTCCCCTAAGAACTGCTTTCACTGCATCCCATAAGTTTTGGTATGTTGTCTCATTATTGTCATTCTCTTGAATGAAATTATTGATTGTTTCTATGATTTATTGTTTGACACAATCATTTCATAAGATTAGATTATTTAGTTTCCAATTATTTTTTAGTCTATCTTTCCATGGCCCTTTATTACATATAATTTTTATTGCATCATGATCTGAATAGGATGCATATAATATTTCTGCCTTTCTGCATTGGATGGTGATGTTTTTATGTCCTAGTACATGGTCAACTTTTTGTATGTGCCATGTACCACCGAGAAAAAAGTATATTCCTTTCTGTCTCTATTCAATTTTCTCCAGAGGTCTGTCATACCTAACTTTTCTAATATTCTATTCAGCTCCTTAACATCTTTCTTGTTTATTTTGCTGTTAGATTTATCTAGTTCAGAGAGGGGGAGGTTGAGGTCCCCCATTAGTATAGTTTTGCTGTCTATTACTTCTTGTAACTACCTAAACTTCTCCTCTAAGAATCTAGATGCTATACCATTTGGTGCATATATGTTCAGTAGTGATATTACTTCATTGTCTATGGTGCCTTTTAGCAGGATGTAGTTTCCTCCCTTATCTCTTTTGGTAAGCCCTATTTTTTTTTTGCTTTGCCTAAGATCAGGATTGCTTCCCCTGGTTTTTTTTTTAATTTCATCTAAAGCATAATATATTCTGCTCCAGACTTGTACCTTTACCCTGTGTGTGTAGCTCTTTTTCAAATGTGTTTCCTGTAAACAAATATTGTAGGATTATGGTTTTTAATCCATTCTGCTATCTGCTTCTGTTTTATGGGAGAGTTCATCCCATTCACATTCACAGGTATGATTACTTTGTGTGTCTTTCTCTCCATCCTTCACCCCCCCATTTATGCTTTTCATTCTCCTTTCTCCTCCTCACTAGTGTTTTGCTTTTGACCCCTGCCTCCCTCAGTCCCTCTCCCTTCTATTAGCCCCATCTCTTTTCTTCCCCTTTATCTTTACTGCTTCTTCCCTCCCTTCTATCCCCCCCCACCTTTTCTTTCCCCTTTTCCCTCCTACTGCCTATAGGGCAAGTTAGATTTCTATACCTAACTGATTATGTTATTCTCTTCTTGAGCCAAATCTGATGAAAGTAAGGTTCAAACAATGCTCATCTCCCTCCTTCTTTCCCTCTGCTTTAATAAGTTTTTGTGCCTTTTCCTATAATGTAATTTACCCTTGTCTGCCTCTTCCTTTCCTTTTCTCTCACTACATTTTCTTAGATCAGATTAATCCACTTACTTGGATCTATTTAACCCACTAGATTAGATTTTTTTAATCATTAAATCAGTTAATTTATATCCACCCTCTTTATGTATACCCCTTTAACATGGTGTGATAATAATACAATTCTCAAGAGTTACAAGTGTCATCTTCCCTTGTAGGGATGTAAACAGTTTGCCCTTATTAACAACATGTTTTATCTTTCTGTCTATTTACCTTTTTATATCTCTCTTGAGTCTTGTATTTGAAGATCAAATTTTCTGTTGAGCTCTTGTCTTTTTATCAGGAAGGTTTGGAAGTCCCCTATTTCATTGAATATCCATCTCCTCACCTGAAAGATCATGTTCATTTTCGCTGAGTAGTTGATCTTTGGTTGTAATCTAAGCCCCTTTGCCTTACAGAATATCATGTTCCATACCCTATGGTCTTTTAATGTAGATGCTTCAAGGTCCTGTGTAATCCTGACTGTAATTCTGTGATATTTAAATTGTTTCTTCCTGGCTGCTTGCAATGTCTTCTCTTTGACCTGTAATTTTGGAATTTGGCTACTATATTCCTTGGCATTTTTATTTTGGGATCTCTTTGAGGAGGTGATTGGTGCATTCTTTCTATGGCTATTTTACCCTCTGGTTCCAGGACCTGAGGGCAGTTTTCCTTTATGATTTCCTGAAAGATACTGTCCAGGCTCTTTTTTCCATTGTAATTTTCAGGTAGACCAATAATTTTTAAATTGTCTCTCCTGGGTTGATTTTCCAGTTCAGTTGTTTTACCAGTGAGGTATTTTATGTTTTCCTCTATCTTTTCATTCTTTTGTTTCTATTTGACTAATCTTGCTCTCTCATGGAGTCATTAGCTTCCATTTACCGAATTCTAATTTTTAACAAATTGTTTTCTTCTGTTAGATTTTGTACCTCCTTCTCCATTTGGCCAATTGTATTTTTTAGGGACTTGTTTCCTTCAGTGAACTTTCTTTTCCTGTTGGCCAATTTTATTTTTTAAGGACTCTTCTACCTCTCTCATTTGACTTTTAAAATATTCTTGCCTTGATCTTCACTGTTCTCATAATATGAATCTATGATAAGTTTATTTTTGCTCATTCTGTTTGCTTATTTCTTGGCCTTTAAAGCGATTGAGCTCTCCTGCTGGGGAGCAGAGGGCACTGACCCAAGCTTCTTGTATTGGGAGCTTTGGGCCTGGTCACTGGCTTTGTGTGCTTTGGCCTCCAGTGTTGGCGTTGGAGGCTGTATGGTTCTGGCATCTTACCTGGTGCTGGGCTGGAATCAGCAACACTGGAACTCTAAGGGTAGGAGTGGGTAGTCTGGCCCCTGGAGGTTGTTTCCTTTTCCTTTCCTTTCCCTTTCTTCACCTCCTTTTGGGTGGATGTTGAAGGATGTTCATCTGCCTGGGGCCCCATGGAGAGCTTCACAGAGTTTTGCTAAGGCACTAGGAGGCTGCTGTAAAATGCCAAGTCACCTGGTGGTTTTCTGAGCTGGTTTCCATGAGTTCCACAGCCCTCACTGAGGCACTAGGGAGTCCAGGTGTTGATGTTTGCTGGCTCCACCACCTGGGTTTCAGGATCTCTTCCTGGTATGCTGAGGTGGGGCTTTCCACTAGCTTGCTGGGATGCCTACCATTCTGTACTGGTAAGATAGATCAAGAACTAAGTTTTTTAAAATACCCATAAACCTGGGCACATTTGCCTTCTGCTATTTCAGTCCCTAAGGAGAGAGGGCTCAAATATAAAGTATAGCTACAAAATATTCTTCCTACCAAGTTCACTTTTGTTGATAGCTAATTGAAATGTGATTCTCTAGCTGCAGGTCACAGTGTTTCACAGGCTAAGTCAATCCAGGGCTAGTCTTGTTCAAACAGCTCACTCCTCAGTTACATTCTGGTTCACTAACTCAGATGCTACTGTTGTTGGATTTCTAGTAGTTAGAAAGTTCACAAGGGCATTTTGCCTTCAATATTCATTCACTTGGGTTCAAGAAATAATAAACAATCAAGATAGAAGAAACAAAAGTGCCATGTATTTGAGGTCACATGGCAACGAGGTGGAGAAGGGGTTATCCTACTTGGAGACTAACAATATTTTCCCCTCCTTACTTGAAACCTATTAGTAAGAGAAGAGGCTTGAGTTTTCCCCTGTAGAGCTTTTATATTTAATCCAGTTTTGGCTGAGTTAGCTAAAATGGCTTTTTATCACCACACAGTGAGTTACTCATAGGTAGTTATCAGATACTTTCTCATTCCCTGAACTAGGGGCTGAGCACTTCCATCCTACTCATCCTTAAAGCAGGCCCACTAAGACTCCATGTAGGTTTGCAGTAGACAAAGAACACAGCACATGCTCCAAGGCCTGGTACTCATTGACAAGATCTCTCCCACCCCATTACATTCACATAAAATAAATCTGATTAAAGCTTGAATAAAAAAATCAAAGAGGGATCATCAAAAACAAATGAAAAAGAATCTAAGGTACTAAATACAGAAGGTAAGGAAGAAGCATAAAAGTACCCTATGGACTAAAACCCATGTTCTCTAAGAAATGAATGTAGGGATATGCAGATATCACATTGGAATCCACTCAAGTGAGGAGAGGGAAGGTATAAGATGGAAGGGAGATGAAGATGCCTCCTGAACCAGTCAGGATATTAGCAGAGACAATAATTTCTTCAGTTTCTTGATAGGGATTGGCAGTTATGGAAGAGTAAGATGAGAGTGATTGAAAGGAAGGATTCGAGTGGGGGGAATATAAGCTTAGTCTTATGCAGAAAGGGAAATAAAGAAGTACCATCAAAACACATTCCTTTCTACAAGGGAAGAAGAGGAAGAGGAGAGTAAATAGCTTCATCATGGACTTTGTTTGGGGGGAATGGGTTCTACTAAACTACCTTCTTCCAGAAAGAGTCATATTTCCTACAATTGCATCCACATTTCAAAAGCAGGGATATATATTCTATCACCTATCACAAATATCCAGGTACACATAACAGGCATGGATTACAACTAGCATGGCAAAGAGGACATATGTCCATTGGCCTTAGGAAAAATTTGTGTTCCAAAATGGAGGCAGAGAATAGGCCTCATGGCTCAGGATATAGATGACTTTTTACTGTGCTCCAGTGCCTCTCCTTCATAAATGAATATTTCAAGAAGAAAGGCACAACAACTAGCATACCTTCCTCAGGGAAGAAATACCTCTAAATAAAGAAAAACAAGTGGAAGGAAGGACAAGATACATTTTTCAAGTCTATTAATGCTTAGCATGTGCTTTCCAGAAAGAGTATCTTTTTCATAAGGGATCTAAATAGACATATTGTATGGCCATAAATGTAAATAGCTTGTAGTCATGAATGGAGAAATAGCATTCAGAATAGCCTAGACAAGTGAAGAGATAAGGAAGATTATAAATGAATACTTCTTGGAAAAAAAGCATGATAAAAAGATATTGATTAAGAGGTTAGATGGGAAGGCAGGAAGGGAGGATTTTAAATCACTGTCTTATCTGGGAGGGAAGAGAGAAAGTAGAGTCAAAAGAGAATTGTAAAATAAATTTGAAAAACAGATCAAGTTGCAATTTAAGTAAATTGAAAGAACTTGGGATAGGGTAAGTAACAGGGAATGCGTGTATGGAGAAAAAAATAGCTTCTGATTAATGCAAGCAAAACAATCACAGGGAAATAATACTGATTTAAAACAGGAAAAGATAAAAATCAGGGATACAATCAATGCTAAAGAAATAAAAGGAGGAAAACACAAATCTAAGAGTTGTAATTTTAAATATAAATGGATTAAATGATGGAATAAAACAAAAGCACATGCCCTGATGAATGAGGCAAAGTCCAACAACTTACTGTAGAGAATAAACATTCCTAAGTGTAAGAACACATATAGAACAAAAATAAGGATGAGAATAAAACATACTATAAGTCAGATAATTTAAAAAAACAGGAGTTGTATACAATAGTTTTATCAAACAAGACAACACTAAAATTCATAATATCAAGAGATCAAGAGTGATGCTATATTCTTAAAGGCGCCAAGGAAAATAAAACTATATCTGTCTGTCTGTCTATCTATCTATCTATCTATCTATCTATCTATCTATCTATCTATCTATCATCTAAATGTAGATGCTACATTTGTAGCATCTAAATTTATAGAATGCTTTAATTAATAGAACATGAAATTGAGATCTTAATGAAATCCAATCTTTGAAAGAGAAATTGATGAAACCAAAAATGAAATACCAAAAATGTGTGTATGTGTGTGTGTGTGTGTGTGTGTGTGTTTGCAGTGGGAGGGGAGAGTTTAATCCAATTGATTTTGAAATAAATTACCTTGAATGTTTAAAGAGGTATGAGTGTCTGCTACAAAAAGTTATTCTCAATAATTTGAGAAAGCAATCCAGTAAAGCCCTTCTATGAGAGAAATGCGATCCTAATAACTAGATTAGATAAGGAAAACAGAAAGAGACAAGGTAGCAAAAGAGAAATATAAAGCAATATCATTAATGATATTAATGTGAAATTTCCAAATAAAGTTCTAGCAAAAAGAATACAGTAATATTTGCAGAAATCATTAATTATGACCTAGTTGGATTTATACTATGAATGCAAAGATGAGTCAGCATTTAAAAATAATTAGAATAATTTCCATATAAATAATAAAATAATAACTATATGATCTTAACACTAGATTTAGGAATTCCTTTAACAAATTATATATTTGTTTAAACTTTTTAAAAGGCCTGTAAGGTATAAAACTAGAAGAGCTATTTTAACATGATCAAAACCATATTAATGTAAAAGGTAGCAATACTTTAAGTACAGAAAGACTAGATTTTTCTCAATAAATATTAGTAAAATTTACTCAATAAAAACATTTTATTTAGTTAAAAAATTTGAGTAAAACAAGGATGCCGTCTCCTACCCACCTACAATATCATATGACCAAGTTAAGTAATTAAAGATATAAGCATAACCAAATAAGAGATACAATTATCCCTCTTCACAGATATTACAATGGTTTCTTCCCAAGGTAATCAGGTAATTAACAACAAGTGTTTATTGAGCTCCCACTACATGCCAGGCATTGTGCTAGGCATTGGGGATAGAAATACAAAGAATAAAACAATCCTAACTCATATAGAGTATACTTTTCAATGAAGGATACAGATAGGGCTCTAGGACCAGATTGCTTTCAATCAGTAAACAACTTTGCCTCCACTGTCACTTCTAGTACACTTATCTACGAGTAAATAACAATAAAGTGAGGTTTTGGGATATCTCAAGTAGAGGTAAAAATGAAGAAGCCAAAATCTAGTTGGAAATGGACATCCTTTACGTAGGGAAATGCTGCAGTGAATGTTGGTTGGGAAAGGAAAAGGTCATGGCTCCCTTTTGTTATAGCATATATTACTGGCATATCTCTCAACCATCTTATGATGGGCTGGAGTGAGGAAGAGGAAGGTCCCCAGTTTTCCTCCTCATAGACTAGTAATCCCCAATTGAATGTGTATGTTATTCCCTCCTTAAGCCAACTCCTATGAGAATAAGAATCCCTCATTCCCTCTCACCTTCCCCTGTTTCCCTTCCACTGTGAGAGACTTTTCTTTTCTGTTTTTTTTTGTGTATGATAATTTACCCCATTCTACCTCTCCCTTTCTTCTTCTCCGAGTATCATCCTCTCTCATCCCTTAATTTTATTCTCCAGATATGACCCCTTCATCTTCAACTCACCCTGTGCCATCTATCTATCTATCTATCTATCTATCTATCTATCTATCTACCTATCTATGTATCTATCTATTTATACATACATACAATTTTTTTCCTTCAACTCCCCTAATACTGACAAAGTTCTCATGAGCTACAAATATGATCTTTCCGTGCAGGAATGTAAACAGTTCAATCTTAATAAGTCTCTTATGATTTCTCTTTCCTGTTTACCTCTTCATGTTCCACTGGAGTCCTGTATTTGAAAGTCAAATTTTCTGTTTAGCTCTGGTCTTTTCATCAGGAAGGCTTAAAAGTCCTCTATTTCACTGAATGACCATTTTTTCCCCTGAGGGATTATACTCAGTTTTGCTGGGTAGGTGATTCTTGGTTGTAATCCTATCTCCTTTGCCCTCTGGAATATTATATTCCATGCCCTCCGGTCCTTTAATGTAGAGGCTGCTAAATCTTGTGTTATCCTGATTGTGTTTCCACAGTACTTGAATTGTTTCTTTCTGGCTGCTTGTAATATTTTCTCCTTGACCTGGGAACCCTGGAATTTGGCCACAATATTCCTAGGAGTTTTCCTTTGGGGATCTCTTTCAGGAGGAGATCTGTGGATTCTTTCAATTTCTATTTTGCCCTCTGGTTCTAATATATCAGGGCAGTTTTCCTTGATAATTTCTTGAAAGGTGATGTCTAGGCTCTTTTTTGATCATGGCTTTCAGATAGTCCAATAATTTTTAAATTCTGTCTCCTGGATCTATTTTCCTGGTCAGTTGTTTTTCCAATGAGATATTTCACATTGTTTTCTAATTTTTCATTCTTTTGGATTTGTTTTACAGTGTCTTGATTTCTCATAAAGTCACTATCTTCCAATTGCTCTATCCTAATTTTTAAGGAAGTATTTTCTTCAGTAATCTTTTGGACTTCATTTTCCATTTAGCCTATTTTTCTTTTTAGGGCATTTTTCTCCTCATTGGCTTTTTGGACCTCTTTTGCCATTTGGGTTAGGCTTTTTTAAGGTGTTATTTTCTTCAGTATTTTTTGGGTCTCCTTTAGCAAGCTGTTGACTTGTTTTTCATGATTTTCTTGCATCACTCTCATTTCTCTTCCAGTTTTTCCTCTACTTCCCTTACTTGCTTCTCAAAATCCCTTTTGAGCTCTTCCAAGGCCTGGGACTGATTCATGTTTTTCTTGGAGGCTTTGGATGTAGGAGCTTTGATTTTGTTGTCTTCTGGTTGTATATTTTGATCTTCTTGTCACCAAAGTAAGATAATGTAGTCTGACTGTTTTTGCCCTGCTTGCTCATGATCCTAGCCAATTACTTGAGTTTTAAACTCTTTGTTAAGGTAAGAGTCTGCTTCCAATGTGGAGAATGTACTGTCTCAAGCTTCAGGGGTTTGTGTAGCTGTTTTCAGAGATAGTTGTAGGGACCTGTAAATTTTCAGTTCTTCCAAGGTGGTATGATAAGGGGTGAGGTGTTTACTCCTTTCTGGCCTGTGACCACAAGTATTCCTTTCTGTCCTGTAACTGTGAGGAGGGGTTTCTCTGCACCACCACTACAAGCTCCACCATGCAGTGCTCCTCCTCACCCCAGCACCATTGCCCAGAACTGTGACCCAGATCCACACACGGGGAAAGCAAGAGATTCCTGCCTCAGCACTAGCAAAGAGATCCCTGCAGTCCCTCTCTGATCAGCCACTGGATTCCCCCTCAGTCTGTGGGCTGGAAGTTCAGGAAGCAGCTCCCCCCCCCAGGGCCAAGCTCTTGGGGAATGGAGCTGAAACCCCGTCTTCCTCTCTGACCACCCACAGAAACAGACTTTTCCCACTGACCTTCTAAGTTGTCTTTGGCATTGGTGGATTGAGAATCTGGAAATCTGCACAGCTGCCCGCGATTCAGTCTTCTGAGTCCTGCTCCAGGTTTGCTGCTGCCTGCATGCCCACTCTGTGCTCCCAGCCTGGCGTGATACACCTTTCTGATCAATCATCCAGGTTGTCTTGGGCTGGAAATTTGTTTGACTCTCTCTTTTTGTGGGTTCTGCTGCTTCAAAATTTGTTTAGAGCCATTTTTTATGAGTATTTGGAGGGGTTTGGGGGATAGCTCAAGCAAGTCACTGCTTTCACTCTGCCATCTTGGTTCCGCCCCTGCCTTCCCCCCCTCCCCCCCACATAGATTCTTCCTTATAGTAGATTTGCGCACAAAGTTTGGGTTGTTAACCACTTGGAGGATATATTTTAGATTTATTGAACTAAATGACTACTAAGGATCCTTTCAATCCTGAAATTCTGTGATTCTGTGAAATATTTAAGCAGAATAGAGCTAGGATCATTGTTGAATGTTACAAGAAGACAGATTTGATTCAAGAAAAGCCAAAACTTCCTAGTATTTTGAGTTGTACCAAAATGAAATGCTTTATCTCAGGAGTTCTCCACCTTTGTAGGTCTTCCAGTGGATGCTGAATGATCACTTGGTTACTTGCAGGTGTGATTCATTCTTTTGGTAATAGCCCTTTGACTTGGTAACATTTGAGGTCCTTTCCATCTTTTCTGTTCTGTGGTCAGCAGATATGATCAGAAACTCAAAAACCTCTGTAGAGGATATTATTACATTTGAAAAAAATTTGGATCGAATGTCCTATAATATTTCTTACAAATCCAGGGTGGTATGATTAGGGCAAGGGAAATTTCAGATTGTGAGAGGGAAAAACCCTTCCTTCTACAAGTAAGAGTTGTTCAGAAGTGAAGTGGGCTGTCTCAGGAGATAGTGACTTCTGCATCATTGAAGTTATTCAAGGAAAGGCTGGATAACCACATAATTCACATTTTATAGTACTTACAGGTTTGTAGAGTGCTTGTCAGAAATGATATAGTGTAAATTGTAGTACAATAGAAATATGGGTAGATTTAGAATCAGCAAACCTGTATTTGAATCCCATTTTTGCTACTTAGTGCTTGTACCACTTTTGAGCAAGTCACTTTACTTCAATTGGAGAGATTAACTTATTTCAACTAAAAGAATTGGTGAAGGAGTGGAAGATATGAAAGACAGAATATGTGTGATATGGTCTGGTGAGAGACAGCTTACACTAATTACACACCTTGTTGGGAAATAGCATTAGAACCCCAGAGACTCTGAAGAGTAAAGTTAAAGATAACCTAAAGAGATGGAGAAATGTCTAGTGAGCATGAGAAGATGTACTTATGAGGTATTAAAAGCCATAAAGAGAAAGTGTTAGGACATAAAATCCCACTCTAAAATTCATGAAATTCATGCACTATATTACCAACAAGGAGAAATGCCAGAGAAGCAGGGAACTAGAAAAGAAATAGGAAAACATGAGCTGAATGAATGAATAATGTTTTAAAAAATATTTAGCAAACACTGTGTTTCAGGTACTCGTTTAAGCCTTAAGGAAATGCAAACACAAGCAAGCAAGACAATATGTGACCTCAAGGCTCTTAACTTGGAAAGAAACCACACATATAGAGGAATAAAGGTCAGGTGAGGCCTGGCGGGGCAGATTCACAAGGATAGTAGATTTCCAAAAATGGCAGCTTGCCAGAAGCCATGGCATTAAATGGCTGTTAAGTAGCATAACAGATCTAAGCTTCACCAATCAGAAGCTCACTTTCCAAGTCATGGACTTACACACCTGATCGAAGGTAGAAACTGGAAATCAGGAGCATGACAACATGAAGATGGCTGGAGAGTTATTTGATGTATCTGGATCAGTTAGAGATGTGCTAGTAAATGTTTAACAATAAGGTCTCTGAAAAAATGTGTACACAGCACACTTTATCATTTAATCTGCATTAACATTTCCTCTATCAGTTTAAGCCTAGACAATTACCAAATATTCAGTCAAACCCTGATTTGTAGTATTTACTGATTTCTGTATTTACAGCTCACACTGTATATTTACCAAGTGGCTTTTGAGCTAGAAGGAGACAGTTCTAGCTTGCCCCTGGAGTTAGATATAGTGAATACTCATCAGGAAGAAACCTAAGGTCCCAGGATGGAAACTAGAATGCTGGGTGCATGTAGAGGCTGGGTGTCAGGACTGTGGGAACAGGAAGTTGATTGAGTGATAACAACATATATCAAAAAGAAAGAGATTGCATATGGAAAGACTGTGCTTCATTGTGTATGTAATGTCAAAATACCTAAATAAGCTGGGTGGACCTCCTATAGAGAGTTGATAGTTACACAGGATAAGAGGGCATGGATGAGTTGTGATCTGTATACATCCTCGCAGGAAATGCATATTTTAATGAAATGCTAGATTTGCTGAAGTATCAAATAATTAGGGGGAAAAAAATTAGAAGTATTCTTTGGCTTAAAAGATGAATGGAAGTAATTGGTGATGTGGAATTCTATAGCTATAGTTGAACATTTTGGGGTACTCAGTGATCAAAATCTATTGGATTGAGCTGATTCATTTAAAACAGTTTTTTCTTCTATATTACAGTAATATTTTAGTGCCTGTTTTTGTGGTGGCAAAAACATTAAGGAAATATTCTGTTTAACTTTATCTCTGTCACATACTATGGGCAAAAGTAGCTATTGATATTTCAACAACTAAACTAAAGTTCAAAACCAGCCACTTATATATTTTGGACTCAATTTCAGTATATCTGTCTACTTTAAGAAAGGAATCTCCTCCAACACAATACTATAATGAATTATATACCTATCAGTGGTATACCTGAGACAGAGGACATTCTTTGTTTAGTAATTTTTTGGATGTGATATAATTGTTTTCCAGAAATTGTACCCACTTATATGCAAAGTATATATTTATGTTCCTGTTTTCCCATGGCCCCTCCAACAACTGAGCAATTATTGAATAACTTATGGTATGTGAATGTGATGCAGTCCTATTGTGCTTTAAGAAGTGAGGAGATGAATGATTTCAAAAAGACATGGAAAGACTTATATGAATGGATGCAGAATGAATATTAACAAAATTTTCAATCAAACCCTGATTTGTAGCATTTACTGATTTCTGCAGTATTTACTGCAGTAAGCAGAACCTGAAGAAAAATGTATACTATAATATCAATATCATAAGAATGAATAATTTAAAGACTTTAATGAACTGATGAAGAATAAAATGAGCAGAACCAGGAGAACAATTTATACCATAACAACACCATAAAAGGTACCATCTTTGACTGCTGTAAGAACAATGATCCTCAAAATAAACATTCATTATTCCAGAGGATTAATGATGGAACACACTATCCGTGACACAGAGATAATGGATTTAGGGTGCACAATTAGATAGGTAGATATACGTATAGGGATCTCTATCTATCTAAATATACATGTATATGTGTGTGTTTATATAGATAGGTACATATAAACATAAATATATCTAAATATTAATCTATCTAAATATAAGTATCCATTGAGGGAATATGTTTTCCTTGCCTATGCATATTTATTTCAAAGAATTTGTTTTTCTTTATTTTTTCCTAATGATTGAGAGGTGAAAGAAAATTTCATTTCTGCTCAGTTTTAATCAAAATAAGTCAAGGTACCACATATGTGAAATGTTGCATGCACTTGTAGTTGAGGTCACTGCGGTATTAGTTTTACTTTATTACAAGAGACTTATGATATGGGGGTAATCTGTTAACATTTATATTGTAAAAGCAAAGCATACCAATAAAACTTTTTTTTAAAAAGCCATAGGTTATAACACTAGAGAACTCTTCAGCTTTGTTATTCATCTCTCTCCCCTTTCTTAAAAAGTTCCCTTACATCTTTTTTAAGGAGTTAAATTTTGATGTCAATAATACATCACATACACACTTTGTGCTCAAGGGCAAACTATTTTATCTGACAGTGAACAAGATAACTAAAGGAAATTTGTTGCTTTGTCATCAAGTGCTTATTACACTTAAAACAATGTAAAAATTTGGAATAAAAAATTAATTATCCAACACTTTGTTAGTGTTTCTTTGAGAGCTCTTGGATCCCAGAGGCAAGTGTTTGGCCTCATGTGGTGTAAAGGCTGTCATAGTAACTGCTAATTTTTAGTGATTACTGTAGAGACTTAAGTTGAAAAGAAAATCTTGACTTATTCTAATAGTTCTAGCATTGCTATTGTCAGGAACCAATGGACTTGTTCTTTAAATGTGAATTTATGAACTGAGTGAGCAAGGTTAGCATATCTTGGTTGATCAGCTCAAATTGGAAACAATACTGTTATTAAATGGCTGGAAATGTCTCTTTTTTTCAACCCTGCTGAAATTTATGTAAGTACCTTTGGCTTCTTTTTATTTCTCTTTGCTTTTTTTTTTTGCCTTAATCCTATGAAATCACAATTCTCCTTATGTGTCTTAAGGCAATCATACAGTTAGAGGAATTAATTTTTTTCCTTAGCTTTATAACAAAATGTCTATCAATCAGCAGATCAATAGCATTGTGTATGCAGTTAAACTTTAAACATTGTTCAAGCATATCAGCAATTTTTATTATAATTATAACTATTGGCATTTAGTTTTTAAAATTGTGAATTTTAGGTAATTGTAAATTTAATTAGGCTTTGGAATTCTTGTCAAATGTGTATGCCTCCAGTGAACACATCATAAAAATTGGCTTTGTATGACTTAATCGACACTTTAGTATTGGAATATCATTTGAGAAATGTGACTAGCGGTCACCTGACAGGATTATCTGATGAAGGATAGCCATATCTGTAATGTTATCATTCAATCACGTTGGAATTTTTTTTTAACTTTTGGAGTATAAAGAAACTATGTTATTGAATTAGTTTGCATGAATTCTAGAATGAGATTTTATGTTGGTAACATTTACTTTTTATGGCTTCTAATGCCTGGCAATTGCATCTTGACAGCAGAAAGGATAAAAAAAATCACTACTGTAGCTGCAATGCTAATAACTTGAAAAACTGAAGGAGCACATTGGGTTTAAGTACTTTGTATTCTTCTGCAATAGTGTTGCTCATCCACATTTATACATCACAGTTTAAATTGAATTAAATTAGATTGAATCTAAATTACCAAGTCCTGAGTAAATTGGATTTGGTAATTCACTATTAAGTCAATCTGCAACTGATGTCATCATTTAGATTTGACTTTTTACGAGAATGATGCTAAGAATTATTGTTTACTTTGCAATTCTAATTTCCATTTGAGAATAGGTGACAACCCATTGCTAATAATGATTAAGGTGTAAAAATCAAGATAGGACCTGAACTGGATCATCATAATAATGTCCATAAGTTTTTATCATAACTAGGATGTTTTATTATATGCATGCACAATAATTGAAAGTTATCATTTTTGTAGACATTGATGCCAATGGGAAATTGTGTTTGCCAGAGTTTAAAAGTAAGGTCAAAACAGAAAAACATTGATAAAGATGCTCTTGTATATTTGTTCCTAGTGATATTACCCATTACCTTTTATCATCATTATTTTTAACTTCCCCAAACATCATATTTAAAAAATCCTACTCACCACAACTGCTATTCCAAAACTTTTCCTCTTATTATACCTCCTATACCATCTCCCTTCTCCACCTTCTCAATACAGGACCTTGTTTCCTATGTTATTTTAAAAAATAGAAGCTAGATGTTCCATTGTGTTTTTGACCCCTTCCCTGATGGTCTTTATGGGAGTTAGCCTATATTGATCGCTCTTTTTTTCTATTAACTTCAATTTTATCTTACCGTTGCCAGTTTTAATATTACCTGCAAGCATGCTAACATTACCTCAAACTATCATCTTACATTTCCTTTTACAATCATACTCTAGAAAGGGTTGTCCACACTCAATGCCTACATTTTCTCACTTTCCAATCATTTCTCAAACCTTTTCATTCAAAATTTCAACCCCAACACTGACTAGAAGGTTACCAGAAATCTGTTAAGTATAAAATTAAATAATCTTTTCTCATTCTTTATTCTACTTGACTTCTGTAGTTTTTGATACTTTCAAGTACCTGCTTCTGGACAATCTCTCCTCCCTTGCTTTACATGACTCTGGTCTCTGTTTCTTCTGGCCATCTGACTATTTATCATTATTCTCCTAATCATTATCCTCCTGCCATTCAGCATAGGTGTCTGTAAAGCCTTTGCACTGGTCTCTTTTATTTTCTCTTTAGGATTTCTCCCTCTGTGATATGATTAGCTCTATGGATTCAATTGTTATCTCTATGCAGCTAAATAAATGAATATGTATGTATACAATGATGGTCTTCCTCCTAAATTCAGGCATGTCATTTAACATTCTGGTTAATATAATTATTTGGATATCCAATAAATAGGTCAAATTAAATATATCCAAAGTAGAACTCATATTTTTTTCACAAGCCTGTCATGCTAACAGAGTTCTTAATTTGTATCAAAGTTACCACAATCCTTCTGGCTACATAGATTTGCAACCATGTATTCCATGCTTGACTTGTTAATTAGAGATGTTAAAAGAGAGAATGGGCTTCATCCATGGAGATACTCAAATATATACTGAACAACCATTTATTGGGGATGTAATAATGAGTATTCCATTAATATAAGGGTTGTATTAGATAACCTCTGAAGACCCTTCCAAATCAAAATTCTGTAATTCTTCTGTATCTCACATATCCTCCTATATTTAATCTGTTGCTAGTTCTTGTCAATCGTATCTTCCTAACATCTCATACCAAAATCCCCTTCTCTATATTCATACAATCTCTACTCTAAAAGCCTCCATCTTTCTTTTGGACTATGCTGCATCAATGAATCTATGAACTCATTGTCATGAGCATTCCCTCCAGTGATACGATTTATAAACTATCCATGTCTGCTTGTCCTGTACAGCTTATTCTCATTCTCCCCTAAATCTGGAGTTCCATCCTACATGTGAGGGGTCTCCTCACCATTTTCTTAACATTACATGAATGTACAATAGAACAAATTGGCCATACATTGGTTGCCTCTCCGTCTTGCAATATGACTAGCCATCTCTTCTTCAAGCCATACATTTCTTCAATGTGTTACCTATATCTTTATCAATAGTGCCTTCTTTATTTGTCATGTGGTATAGTCTAATGTAATAGTCTCATAACTGGTCTCCTTGCTTTTAGTATCTCCTTTCTTTCATCCATCTTCCACATAGCTCCCAATTTGATATTCCTGAGTCCTAGATCTAACCATTTCATCATCTTACTTGAAAATCTTCTAACCAAGAATCATCACCTTGATCAGAATAAGCTGATGAACAGTTGGTTGACTTCAATACTCTGTCTGGGCTTTCTCTTTTTTCTATACCTTTTAGTAATTTCAACTCCCATAGGCTCAGTTATCTGTGTGGATGGCTACCTATCTGTCTGTCTGTATATCTTTCTTTCCCGAACTCCATTCTCCTATCACCAATTGCCTTTTGGGCATTTCAACTCAGTGTCATCTCAAACTTTCCATAATTAGCTTAATATTTCAACAAATATTGGTGCAAGGAGTTTTCTCACAATTATACATCTCAAAGAACCCATGTTTCTTATCTGAAAATTGTCCCATACTGGTCAGTAAGTATTATAAGTATTATTTGTGTCAGAAGTTTTTCCTTGGGGTGGAGTTCAGAATGCCTTCCTGGCATAGTTGCAGTTGTGGTGATAACTATGAGTAGATCAGTGTTTTATTTGTCAATATCCTTTTTAATGATGGAAATTGTATTCTTTTGCTGTTAGTATCAGCGAAATTGTTTTTATAGGAGTTTATGAGAAGTATTTCTAAAACTTATTAGTTGTGTGGCCATAGATAAATCATTTAATCTCTATGATCTCCTAGTTCATCATCTATAAAATGAATGTAAGTATACTCCTATTCATAGACTTATTATAAGGCAAGTATCTTATAATCTTTAAATCAGTGTGTAAGTGGATAATTATTACATTAATTATGTATCTACCATGATCTGTATTTTCATAAGAGAAATGCTGATGAATTGAATCAAAAATACTTTCTAATATAATAATAGCATTTTAATTTTGGTTATTTTGATATCCTAAAAGTTGGATAGTATTCAAGTACAATGGATCTAATGCATCAAAGCCTACTAAAATAGATATTTTATCTATTTTTACTGTACATTGATATTTTGATATTTGAATAATGCTACAGTAAGTATCCATTAATTTGCTTTAAGTTTGAATTAAAGCCCATTGAAAAAACATGAAATTAAAGTGTGCACAAGAGAAAATCATTTCTATATGCAAGGAAAGTTTATACCCAGCCTTCTGACGTGGGGAGCTAAGGTCATTTAAAATGAGAAAGGTGTTTTACACAAGAATAACTTTTGATTTAGTCATGAAAATTATGGTAATAACTAATAGTTTGGCTGAAAAGAAGAAAAGGTAACTGTGATTATAATTGTTTATTTCCTCGAATCTCCCCAGATTCTGAAAATTGTAATTTCTTATTTATTTCTCATTGAAGTCTCTGCTGTAGGCTACAAAAACATGGCCCTAGTGGTGAGGCATCTGTTTTCTAATAAAAAATAACATATACAGTTCTGAAATGCAGCACTGCTGGATAATAATTATATTTTTCCTAAGACTCCTCCAAGGATTGCCCCTGTCAAATCACAAATGATGTCCCACTATTTATAATTCTTCATTTACTAAACTACACAGTAGAAGAAAAAGAAGTTACTCATTCCACATTGACCTCCTGTTGGGGGACATCTGCATCTGTGAGTTTAATTGTCTCCTAAAGCCAGTACTGAAATTTGTTGCATGATTTATGGCAGGAAGCTATATAAATCAGCAATAAGCCATGTAGGGAAAGAGCAAGTATAAAATCAATTAATACAAAGTCACAGAAATATTTGTCCCAAAGGAATGCCTACTTTTGAAATCTCCAATTGTGGGAAATGGTAAGAAGCATCTTTTCTAAGGGACATTTGAGAAAGCAGGTTGATATTGTACTTTAGTGATTGCAAATTTTAAAGAATTGTATGTCAATTACTATTTTTAGTAACTTATTTATATATTTTGCTTCACCTAATGGTACTTTTTGGAAGAAGGAGGTTACAGTGATCCTTTGCCATTTTGCTGTATACAGCAGCTATGTAGTTCAGTGGACAGAGTGCTGGACTTAACTCAAATCCGTCCTCAAACACTTGTATGCTGTATGACCTTGGGCAAATCACTTAGCCTCTTACTGGCTCAATTTCCTCATCTATAAATTAGGGATAATAATAGCAATTACCTCTTAGAGTTGTTGGAAAGATAAAATGATACGATATTTGTAAAACACTTTGCAAACCTTCGAGTTTTATATTATCTTAGCTATTTCTTGATCATAGGACCATGTGTTGCCATATATAAATGTCATATATTATTTTGATATGTACAAATGACTACCTATGTAAAATGAATATAAGATGTATGCTTTCATGGAATCATTTTCAAAAATTCAATATTTTTTCTTTTATCTCCATCAACATTATCCATTTCAATTTTGTACACAAAAAACCATATATAGGCCTGAGAAGGTTTTGATACCTATAATGCAGTTTGATTTTGGCTAAAGAAATTATTTAAGCAGATTTTTGTTAAATGAAATCAAGAAACAGAAAAGAATCTCATATATGTGATTGTAGTCCAATAATTATGAACAATTTCACCACATTTTCCATGACTGTATGCCTAAGTGAGTATATTTTATAACACAGATGAAAAAAGACTTTGAATGTCGAGTTTGATCATATATATTTAAGGGACTATTTGCTCTATGGACTTGGCAGCTTGGTTGAAAAAGCAGTAATTACTGCCTTTCCCCAAGTGAAAATGTAAGGACAGGGATAGATCTTTAATCTGTTTATGTAATATCGGTTTGGGAGAATTCTTTGTCTCATTGAAAGCCATGAAGGGAAGTTCCTTAGGATATACAATGTTATAGAAATCAGGACGGTCAGAAGAGAAGGCAATTTATACAAGATGAGATTTCTCAAATCCATTACCTGTGGTTCATTTGTTTGGGTCACACATCAAATGTATTATGATCAGAGGCTCTCTAGCTTATTTGCTTAATGAATTAATCTCTCTTATGTGAAGTATGCTGAATAAGAGTAAATTTTCCATGCTGCTGTTAAAGGAAGACATTCAGAGATATTCAGTGAGAAATTGAAATTCTGTAGAGCTTTTTGGCACATTGTGAAAGGAGATTGACCACCATTCATATCTAGTATCTGTAGCCAATTCCTTGCTGTTCTTGCTGGGAGGAAGTTCTTATTAAAATTTGACCTGATCAAAGTCTATCAATGGCTGCTCATCAACAATGTTAATATGAATGTCCAAGGAATGGTCACTCAGTCTGGGATATTTTGAGTTAAATGTTTTCAGGTAAAGATTTCTCTTGGTTCTGGAACTTTCCAGTGCTTCATGGAAAGATCCATGCAAGGTTTCAGAAATAACACTGCCTTTTGGTATCAAATAAAATTTGATAAGACAGTTAACAGGTTGTTTCCCAGAATGCTGGTTGAAATGACAGATTTGGACTATAAAGTTCATTGAATTGGTAGTGGCAGAATGATGAGACCCAAAAAGTATTTATTACTTCTGTGGCAGCATTTTAAAGAATTCCCTAGTAGAGTGATACAGGGCTCTGTCCATGCCTTGTTCTCTTTGACATTTTTTATCAATGATTTAGATGAAAGGTATACGGAATGATTGTTAAATATGTGTATAGCATGAAGGTAGTATTTAAAATGTAGTAATGCAGTAGTAAAAAGGTAATAATTAAAATGTTGGACGGGAGACTTAGCATCCAGAAATAACTTTACAAAATAGAATAATTGTCTGAATACAAGATGCAATTAAATAGGGATAAATTTAAATTCCTATACTTGAGTTAAAAATAAATAAGGTATTCAAATACAGATTGGGATCTATGTGGACAGGCAAGAGTTTATGTGAAAAAATACTTGGGGATTTTTAGTGCGTAGCAAATCCACTATGATTCAGTAGCTTGATACAGAAACAAAAGAAACTAATGCAGTCTTAGACTTGTATTGGTAGAACTGAGAGGCAACATGGCATACTAGATAGAGAGCTGGCCTCAAAGTAAGAGAATACTTGAATTCAATCCAGCCTCTTACTAGCTATGTGATCTTGGACACTCTCAACTGACCTCTCAATTCTCCAGGTAATTCTGCAAGAATATAAGTCACAGGAAAGATGCTGCAATGCATTGGTAGAATAAGCTTTCTCACTGCAAGTTCCCTATACCAGTAAAATCACAGGACTATTGTCTTGGCTAGACCATATCAGGGCAATTATGTTTGGTACTGAATATTATATTGTATAAAGTTCATTGATAGTATGGACCAGAATGTCCAGAGAGAGGTGAGCAGAACGTCTGAGGACCACAGGCCTATTGCAGAGATTAAAGGAACTAGTAATATATACCCTAGAAAAGAGAATTGTGGGCAAAGGGAGAAAGTGTAGAACAGGGAGCACATTAAGAGGAAACATGAGAGCTGTCTTCAAGTATTTGAAAGGTTGTCACGCATTACCTTTATTCTTTTGGATCCCAGAGGGTGAGCTAGGGCTGGTGGCTAGAATCTGCTGGGAGACAGATTTCAGATTGACATAAGGGAAAACTTTCTAATAAGTAGAGAGTAATAGGCTGACTAATATCTGACTAATATCACTAGATATCATTAGGAAGAGGCTGGGTGGTGACTTCTCAGGGATATTATTGAGGGGCCTGTCTCTTAAGGTATAGATTGAACTAGATGACCTTTGATTTTTGAGATGCTAAGACGCTGGGATGTGTGTGTGTGTGTGTGTGTGTGTGTGTGTGTGTGTGTGTGTGTGTGTGTGTATAAACTGAAATTTAAAGGAGTCTTGTATAGTTTTAATATATAATATATGCAAGTTTTTAAAAAAGGAGAACCTTGTCCCATCCTATTATAATAACTAGTATTTATAATATAAGGTATAGTAGCTTTTATACAAAATCAAGCTAATAAAATGCTTTTTATACTTATGGATTTCAAATATCCATATGATATTTTATTTTTCCCTTTAGAACTTAAATTTTTACTTTTTTAATAATTATAAGCTTATGTATTTTAGGCTTTCTATCTTAGGAAAGAAAAGATTTTCAGTATTTTCAGTAAGAAATGTTAAAAATGTATATAGTTGTCATGACATTACCACAATGACATAACACTGAAAATATAATATCTTTTTGAATCATAAGTATTTGAGCATTCATGGCCCATACATATATCAAATAACTATGACACAATTCAAGAGAGAAAATCTTGTAGTGATTTAAATAGGCAATCTCCTTGGATTTTTCTCTCTCATATATTTGCAGTGCAATACAAAATTAAAATAGTGCCAATATGGTATAACTCAAATGGAAATACAAACTTTAAAAAAAGATATGCTCAGCTACAATAATTTTTGTTTTACTACTTAGGGCCCCATTTAATGAATTAATTAGGAAACTGAACTTGCATGCTTTAACAAAAGACCTCTAGAGTTTTTTAAAGCAATTTAAAATATGATTGCCTGATTTATTTTCATATGAGCTATGCCCAGGAAGTTAATGCAAACATGGAATAAACAACATAAATCGATATTAAATTTGCAGAAGAACATGTTAAGAAATGGGAAGCAAACTATTTAAGCTAAAACAAAATTAAAGCACCTCTGAATGTGTTCATAGAAGGTGAAACTTGGAAAAGCTACTTAGATCTTTCAGTGGATGAGTGAAATCATCCATTCTATCTCTTTTACTATAATTCTGGTGCATGTAGATATACTAAATATTACACATATGCATTACATAATGTGTATTCATGTATACATTTTAGATTATATATGTGTGTGAGCATGCATTCAATTCATCAAATATTATTTAAGTACCTACTATGTGCGATACAATGCTCCAGGCTGTAATGACAGAATTGAACAGTTGTGCCTTCAGGACTTCATAATCTAATGAAAGGATACAATATACACAGAGATAAGAGTAATACAAGATCACTTGAGGAAGAAGCAAATGATAAGTAGAGGAATTAGAAAAAATCACATCTGAGCTGAGCTTTGAATGAAAATGAGGATTCTGAAAGGCAGATATTAAGGAGAAAATTTTCCAGCTATAGATGTAATGATTGGAAGTGTATATATTTTAGGCATAGATTTTAACAGCTATGTGGATATAGACCAATTAGGAGGTATTATAATAAGCCAAGAAGAGGGTAATGAAGACCTGAATTTAAAAGTACCCAAGAAGGTGGAAAAGGAGATAAAATTTGAGAGATGTTATACATGGTAGAATCAATTGATTAGAATCAGCATGTACATTAAGATTTAGAATCAGAGGACTCAGGTTTGACTCTCAAATCTTCTATATGCTGCCTGTGTGGCCTTGGGCGAGTCACTTAGCCTCTCTGGGCATCGGTTCCCTCATCTGTAAAATGAGAAGGGTTATATAATATTCCCTCTTAGGTCCCTAACAGCTCTAAATCAATGTGCCTGGAGGATATGGGGATAAGGCAGAGTATACCCATATTATATGCATACTTTGGTGAGCTCATATGTAGATGTTCCATCTACCAGTGCAGATTGCATCATGCCCATTTGTTCTCATACTATGCCATTCTTATTCATACATTTCTATTTTTTTAAATTTTTTTTTCCATATGCTTTGGAGTTGAAAATTTTTCTCCCTTTTCCTCTCCTTCCCCACCCTCCCCAAGACGGCTCACAATCTGACATAGGCTTTATGTTTACATACCCATTAAACATATTTTCACATTAGTGAAGTTGTAAGTAAAAATGAAAACCAATAGGAGGAACAATCAGAAAGAGGAAACAAAACTCAACAGAAGGTAAAAATAAGTGATAGAGATTCGACTTCCATAGTTCTTTCTTTGGATGTGGACAGCATTTTCCATCCCGAGGCCTCTGGAGATGTCTTAGATCCTCATAATGCTGAGAAGGGTTTAGTTTAACATTCTTAGTCATTGCGTAACGTGGCTGTTATTGTGTACAAAGTCCTCTTGGCTCTGCTTATTTCACTCAGCATCAGACCATATAAGTCTTTCCAGGTTTTTCTGAAGTCAGCATGTTCATCATTTCTTATAGCACAAAAGTATTCCATTACATTCGTATACCACAACCTGCTCAGCCATTCCCCAATTGATGGGCATCCTCTCAATTTCCAATTCTTTGCCACCACAAAAAGAGCTGCTATGAATATTTTTGTACATGTGGGTCCTTTTCCCGTTTGTTTGATCTCTTTGGGATATAGCCCTAGAAGTGCTATTGTTGGATCAAAGGGTATGCACATTTTTGTAGCCCTTTGGGCATAGTTCCAAATTGTTCTCCAAAATGGTTGGATCATTTCGCAACTCCACCAACAATGTATTAGCGTTCCAATTTTCCCACATCCTCTCCAACATTTATCATTTTCCTGTTTTGTCATGTTGGCCAATCTGATAGGTGTGATGTGGTACCTAGAGTTGTTTTGATTTGCATTTCTCTAATCAATAACTATTTAGAGCATTTTTTCATATGACTATAGATAGCTTTAATTTCTTCATCTGAGAACTGTCTGTTCATATCCTTTGACCATTTATCAATTGGGGAATGGCTTGTGTTCTTATAAATTTGTCTTAATTCTCCATATACTTTAGAAATGAGGCCTTTATCAGAGAGACTGGTTGTAAAAATTCTTTCCCAATTTTCTACCTTCCTTCTAATCTTAGTTGCATTGGCTTTGTTTGGGCAAAAACTTTTCAATTTAATGTAATCGAAATTATCCATTTTGCATTTCATAATGTTCTCTATCTCCTGTTTGGTCATGAATTCTTCTGTTCTCCATAGATCTGATAGGTAAACTATTCCTTGTTCTCCTAGTTTACTTATGGTATCAGCCTTTATATCTAATTCTGAACCCATTTTGACTTTATTTTGGTATATGGTGTGAGATTTGGGTCTATGCCTAGTTTCTGCCATACTCTTTTCCAGTTTTCCCAGCAGTTTTTTTTCAAAGAGTGGGTTCTTATCCCAGAAGCTGGGGTCTTTGGATTTATCAAATAATAGGTTACTATAGTCATTGACTACTGTGTCTTGCATATTTAACCTATTCCACTGATCCACCTCCCTATTTCTTAGCCAGTACCAAGCAGTTTTGGTGATTGCTGCTTTATAATACAATTTAAGATCTGGAATTGCTAGGCCACTTTCCCCTGCATTTCTTTTCATTAGTTCCTTTGATATTCTGGACCTTTTGTTTTTCCAAATGAATCTGTTATTCATACATTTCTGTAAGTCCTCTATGGAGGATCTAGCAATGCATCCTCTACGTCTTTGAACATTTTGGATCACAGAACAGTATGATTATGATAAGTTGGCCTGTTCTCTTTTCCCATGCTACGTGACTGCTATGCATCATCTGCTCTCCATACATTTCTTTGATGATGTCCTTCATTGTATCCAAGTCATTGCTGTTATAGTGTGTTATTGAAGTCCATTAATACCTACATGTCTCTTTCTATTGTTCTTTGCGCCCACCAATGTCATTCTTCAGGGATTAGGAAATTTCATGATTCACATAATAGCTGTAAGAGGCAGCATGTCATAGTGCACTGTTATCAAAGCCCAAATAGCCCTGCTGCAGTTTATTGACTCAAAAATACCAAATTAATGTGATCTCTTTTGTAGTGTATATTTATTTATATTGCTAAGCATTTCTAATTACATTTTAATATGATTTGGCCTCAAGAACTTTGCTAGCAGCATGTTTGACACCAGTTGAGTGGAGAGGGACCAGGAGTCATGGTTAGGAAGACCTGGGCTTAAGTCTCATCTCTGGCATATAGGAGTTGTGTGACCTGGGGCAAGTCCCTTGGCTTTCTAATCAGCTGTTTAGGAATCTGCATTGAAACTCTCTGAACTGATGAAGTGGCAGGTACAGTCTCTGTCCCTATTGCCTAACTATGTGATAAATGATAGTTATGTCTATGCATGCATGCATATAGAATAGATCTATATATACAGACATGCATATATACACACATGCACACATATGCATGTTTATTATATACATATATGCACAAAAGTAAAAGAAGCACACATGTATACATATACACATATATACACACACACACATTTGTTGTTGGCCCAGTTCACTGTTTGTTTTTTTACTTTTGATTTCTTATGTAACCTACTCTCTGCTAAGATTCTTTAAAGCAGACCCCTCCCCACAACAACAATTGAATTGAAAATACAGAAAGCTTAGGGACAAAGAGGGCAGCCTCATTTTAAGCTGGCACTTTATATTTGACAGAAAAGGGGTGCTGTTTTAGAATATATTAAATGCATATATACATATGTGTACACATGTATATAAATATCCCAGAAAACTCTAAACAGCAGAATTTCTTTAGTTTGAAATTTTATGAATGTGTATATATGTATATGTATATATATGTGCGTGTGTGTGTGTGTGTGTGTGTGTATGTATTTCACCCTATGACTTTGGATGATAAGCCCTCTTTTATGTTGTTTGTATATATTCATATTTCTCAAATATTCCTCAATGAAGGTCTGTGAAGGAAGTCAGTGCTGTGTCACCTCTATCATTTTCTGGATGAAAAAATTGTCATGGAAACAGAGGCATCTGGCTCAAACTTCAACGACTTATTGGCTGGGTATAGGAAGTTTTATACATATATGTATATCATCTTGTCAAGGAACAAGGGAGATATTAAACATTAGAAGACTGGAATTCAATAATAACTCAAAAGACCAAGCTATGTCAATTGCTGCAGTGACTTTTTTTTAATCCATAAGGCACAGAAAGTAAAAATTAGAGGATGAAAGTTGTTATTTCAAAGTAAAATGATATCTGCTTGTAATTATTTGTTTTTAAAGTGCATTTGCACAGATAGGAGAAATTATAGTCAAATTATAAAATCATTAAAAATTCTTGTGTCAATTAGTACAATTTTAGTAAAATTATTTTAAATATCTATTTTAGAAATTCTTATGGAAATTATCATATGTGCATGCCTGGACCTCCCACTGTTGCAGCTGTTGTGATAACATATGTTGCTAATACAGGCTCTGAGGGTCCAGAGAAAGAAATCAAACAGTTCCTGCTCATAAGAGGCATATATTCTATGAAGGAAACAACATATACTACTATAAACATATACAAGATATATTCAAAATTAATATAGGATAATTTTGAGAAGGAGGAAGGATGCCTAGTAGCTGTAGGATCAGGAAAGACCTGAAGAAGGTAGCTCTTGAAGTGAGTTTTGAAGGAAAGTAGGAATTCTAAGGGATAGAACTGAGATAATATAACTGGACATAACTGATTATATATATATATATATATATATATATATATATATATATATATATATATATATGCTTATACATTATATATATATATATATATATGCTTATACATTATATATTATATATACATATATAATATATTGGATATAAGAGATAATATAACTGAGATATAACTGGATAATAGCCTGGGCAAAAGCATGAATAAGGGAAACTAAGTGTTGTGAAAAACACAAAGGGCAGTTTGGCTGAATTGTAGAGTGGATGGTGGAGAGTAATATGTAACACAGGAAAGGTAGGTTGTAGCCATGCTTTGAAGGGTTTTTATTCAGTCATTTCAGACTCTTCATGACCCCATTTGGGATTTTCTTGGCAAACATACTAGAGTAGTTTGCCATCTCCTTCTCCAGATAATTTTACAGCCAGGGAAATGGAGGCAAAGAGGGTTAAGTAACTTGCCTAGGGTCACACAGCTAGTGAATGTCTCAGGGCAGATTTGAAGTCATAAAGATGAGAGTTCC
This sequence comes from Phascolarctos cinereus, assembly GCF_003287225.1. Taxonomy (NCBI): domain Eukaryota; kingdom Metazoa; phylum Chordata; class Mammalia; order Diprotodontia; family Phascolarctidae; genus Phascolarctos; species Phascolarctos cinereus. The sequence goes on along the minus strand of NW_027555736.1, from coordinate 94,629,023 downwards.
TGACTTCAGGCCTGGCATTTTATCCATTGCACCACCTAGCTGTCTTTCTTTTTAGACTGTGTCCTAGATAGAGCCTATACTAACATGTGAACTTGTTTCTTATAAAGATAAAAAGGCTGACCAGGTCAGGTTTTTAAAGTCTCAAGTTAAAAACAAACTCTGCAAGCCATTTCCAAAGGCTTCTTGTTCATCTAAATTTTATTCCATCAAATCACTACCTCAGTTCCTCTATTTTCCATTTATAAATCTGCCATTCCACAAACTATATTGCTATCACCTAGCTGCTTTACTCACATTAAACCCCTCCCGTCTATTATGTCAGGGATTGTCTAGATGTTCTAAATTATCATCTAACAATTCTGAGAGCAAGAAACTATGTCAATTGAGATTCCCCTTCCAAATTACTTTTATCACCTCTTTCTTTCTGGGTGGCAATATTGTTTTCAAATTTATTTTTATTACTCTGTGATACAGTGAATAGAAGGTTGAATTAACCATAGATTTGTTGTTTAACATCATAAATATAAAGTATGTCTAAAAATAATTTAATTCTAGCGCTTTTTTTGTGTGTGTGACTTTACCTGATCCTACCTATGTGTTCAGCTTTGATTTTTGTAGTAAGTGGACTGTTTTTTTTAACATTTGTTATATAAATTATATTTGTGACAGCAGTGTTATGCCTTCCATTTTATGCAGTTTTTTATGTTAGAAGCAAGAAGGAATAGTGAAGTTGAGCCATTGAGTCAATCTCTCCCTGAAAGGAGGTCCCTTTTGGTCACCTAACAATGCATGAGAGAAAAACCAGGCCAAGCAAAAGATCACAGAGTATAATTTCTACAAAGTAGCTTTATAATCATAAATTGTATAAAAGGCAGATACCTTCGGAATATTATAGGCCATAGACTTCTGTGTAATCCATTTCCCTTGTTGATATAAACCTTTGATTTGTGGGTTAAAACCTGAGGCTCTACAAGTAACCTCATAAATATGCTAATCCAGGGTGATCAAGAACAAGTAGTATTACAAATAGAGAATTTCTGTTCAGCACTTCCAATGGATTTGTTTCATGCTTTACATACATTTTTCGTAAATTACACCCTTCAAAATCAAGAAAATGTACTGTACTACCTTGTCATACATTTTTATATATTCTGAATGATAAAATATTGATGTAAAGTTCATTACCTCTTGTCTTATTGAAATTGACTTTTAATGGAATGATACTGATATCATTACTTTAAATCTAAAAATCCAAAATATACACTTGTAGCAATTATTGTCATTGTTAGATCCAAGAACCAACAAATGAGGTTTACAAAGCTACTGTATATACATGTAAAAGCATTCATGTATGCATATATGTATACATATAATCTCTCTCTATATATATATCTCTATATATATGTCCATACATATATATATATATATGTGTGTGTGTGTGTGTGTGTGTGTGTGTGTATTTATATACATAGATATAAATATAGCTATATACACATATGGACAGATAGAGAATATATTCAATTATACAGGAATGACAGGCTTTCAAAAGACAAATTATTCTTTATTATGAGTACAAATTTTATAAGTATAAAAAGTTCCAGGCATATCAAACTTTCATTATCACAAGTTTCTAATAAGTTTAACTTTTTAAAATTAATTTAGTTTGATTTATCAACCATCACTTCCATAAGATTTTGAGTTTTAAATTTTTCTCCCCCTCCCTTTCAACCTCCCTCCACAAGATGGCATGCAATCTGATATAGGCTATACATATACATTCCTATTAAACATATTTTCATATTAGTTTAGCTTTTCAAGTGGTCATTTGGAAAGAGTGAATATGGTTTTAACTTTAGAATATTTAATTCATGGAATTATCTATTCTGTTGCTTTAAAACCTGCATATTTTCTGCCTTTCTCAAATTTTCAGAAAACCACCCTTCAGCAGAAACTATAAAACGTCAATAAGTATATCTTGCAATAATTAATTTCTAGATAATTATCCATAATGTCCTTCTTTGGCACCTAATTGTAATATGGAATTAGCCCTGGGTTTTTAAGTTCTATATCACTGGGCCACACAGTGGCCAACAAATTCTACCATGTTGGAATGATATATTACAGTAGAAAAGTTGAAAGACACTCTAATGTCTTGTATGTTATTTCTATCAGCACACTATATCTATATTTCAAGTACCAGACCAGCTAATTAGAGAGTGGCTTCTCACCATTGGCTGGCCATTGGGTGACGATTTCTTAGGTATGGCAAACCATTAAATGAAAAAATACAAAATGACTCTTCTACTTTTAAAGCACCATGGCACAACAATGGAAAAAGGGAGCAGTGAGTGTTAAAAATCATAATTTTTGGACAATCTATAAATGGTAACAATCATTGTCACTTCAAATTTTTGACCCCTATCCATTGACCAATAGAAAGACACCATGCTGGAGTAAATGAATCATATCAGTATTGGATTAAATGAAACCAGAAAACAATGGGAGGTTGCAGCTAAGTAAAAGAATGGCTCATAATTACTCCTTAGAAAGTTAAGTAAAGATAATCAACCATGAAAGACATAGAAAACCTGTTCAATACAAATATCTACCACAATTCCAAAGGACTTGTTTAAAAAAATGCTATCTATCTCTAGATAGAGAGTTCATGGCTCAGAATTCAATTAGATTGAAGCATCTCTCTGTCTCTCTCTGTGTGTCTCTGTCTCTCTCTGTCTCTCTCTCTGTGGTGAATGCAGAAATGTGTTTTACATGCCTTCATAGGTATAATGAGTATTTCTTGCCTTCTTAATGGGCAAGGAAGGGAGGGAGAGAATTTAGAATTTAAAAAAAAGTTAAAAAAAGAAAGTCAAGTAAAGAAGCTAACAGAACAGGTTTTGTTGTATGTCGAAAGGGAGCACTATATGTAATTCCATGGGATATTTGATCTCCTATTGTAGCTCTCATGATAAACATTTTCAAGGTCATCATTAATATAATTACTGCCTATGGAACAATATCTGTTGCTAAAGATGAGAAGGTAGAGAAAGTTTATAAAGAACTGAGTAAAACACAAACATGCTTTAATACAAGGTGAATTCATTACACAGGTGAGTCATAGAGGTGGTTTAAGGTAAATCCATTGGAAAATATGATTCAGGAAAAAGAAACTAGTGAGACCAAAAGCTTAGAGACTCATTAAGATTTATTGAAGCTCATGAATATTTATCAGGAAAATTTTCTTTGAGAAGGTTGAAGTTCTTGTACATAGCAAGCAACAAATAACATTATAAAAATTAAAATTGGTTGTGTTTTAATACATAGAAAATGACTAGTTAATGACAAAGGAAACATTTCTGACTCAGCATTCTGTGTGTAGTTAATCTGCTCATTTACTAGAACAGGAAAACAAACTTCAGACAAAAAATATAAAATAACAAACATGAACACAAACAATTATTGTTTCCTAAGGAACTTTAACTAATGAAAATTACTTACCAGAAAGAGAACAAAAGAGCCTAGAGGCTGTCTCAGTCAGCTAACTATTGTTCTCCTGGCTAAATGGAGGAATATGGCAGATAAGAGAAACTGATTTAGTATATAAAATCATTGGTGCTATCATAAAAAGGAAGAATAATGGAAGATCATGAGCAGCAGTGCCTCACAAAACATCAAGAAGCAAGTCAAGGACAAGCAAGTTTTAAAAAAGCAAGAGAGTATAGTTACCAAGAAAAGTAGTTAAGGGTAAAGGTAGAGGGAAGCTAACAAACAAAATACATTAAAAAAAAAACAGCAGAAGAGATATTTATAACAAACTCTTTTCCTTCAGTTACAAGAGAATCATCTCACTTGGAATTTAACCCAATAGTTCTCAGTGTGTTCTGTGAAAAAGTAGAAATGACATTAAACAAAAATATGGAACAACTAAGCTAGAAAAAAATGAAAAGAAAGGTTATAGAGAGCAGGTAGATTAGTCAAAATATATGTAGAAGACTCAACAAAATGTTTAAAGCTTTAAGCGATTGTTTCCCAGGGTACCAGAAAGTCGGGCAATGGACAAATACTTGGTGGGAAATTTCAGACCTTATTGTTACCCCCCAAAAAAGAGAAAAATTAAGTGAGACAATATTAAGAATCCATCTGCCTATTTCTCAATAATTTTTATGATAACAATTTACATTATCATTGTGAGCATCTTTGATGAAGATATAAAAAGGAAATAGAAAGGTCTGCGTAAATACTTTTGTAACAAACCACATCTTAATTGTTATACAGATGACTGAAAGATGTAGATAATACATGATCCTAATAGATATATTGTTTATACACTATAAAAAAATTAGTTCAGTAAAAAAAATACCACTTTAAAAGTTCTCCTTCAATAAGCTACCTCCCATGTATATATCAATATCACATGAGATTTCTTGAAAAATATGGCAGTAAAGATAACATTGTTTAATGACTCTTTGTTATTAGAAATAAGAGAGTCATGAAACAGGAAAATGTAAACTCAGCAAATGTGTTTACTACCATAATGGAGAATTTTCAATGGAGAGCCTATTTTCAAAGAGATGCCTCTTAGATAGTATGGCCCTCTAGATGTTTCTCTTTATGGATGGTGTTGTATTCATTCCATTTAGCACTGGAATGTTGTAGAAATTTTAATTAGGAGGAGATACAACACAGCATGGATAGCATGCTAAATTTCTAGTTAGGAAGTCCTGGATTTGAGTCCTACATTAGATACCTACTAGCTATAAGTCTCACTTCTCTGTCAGTTTTTTGTTCTGTAAAATGGTATTATGATAAAAGAACTTACCTCAAAGGCATTTTGTTAAAATCACTTGATATTATATATTCTCTCTCTCCTCCTCTTCTTGCTCTTCCTCCTTCTCCTTTTCTTCCTCCCCATCTCCCTTTCTCATTTATCATCTATCTTCTATTTACCTATTTTATGTAGAGTACTTTTTTAACCTTAAAGCTTAAATTTGAGCTTTGATTCCCAAATGAGCTGAATATTTACTCAGAAGTATTTGGCCTAGCTCTTTATATTGGCAAAATCAAATACATGAAGAATATCTACTAGCTAGACTATTATATAGTTGGATGGCCAATCTACAGAGTTCTATCAGTGCTAATATCTTAGACAGTCTCAGTGCTTGGTATAAGGGTTCATTAATGAGTTGAGATCAGAATTGAACAGGGTTGGGGGTTAGACTTGGTTTGATTTAGGAGATTACATAGTGATTTTAATAGCCTGAAGTTCTTCACTGAAACAAATGTCCTTGCTCTTAAAAATATTTTTACCTTGATGTTGTTTGGTTTTGAGTCATAAAATAAAATAGTTTATATGTAGTTTAAATTTCAAAGAGCAATGGAGACATTTCTGGTAGGCACCAATAATCTGTTAGTCATTATCAACCAACAGTTGGACTAGAGAAGTAGCCTAAAGGATAGCAATAGAAAGATGTATGACTGTATAAGAAGATGTGCAGGTCATGTTATGAGAACATGGAGAACAGATGGATAAACTGTCTGTTCTATCAGTATCCCAGCAATATTCAGAAGATCCTTCATGGGAAGGACATCAGTCTGTTGGGTGAGAATTGAGGGAATTTCTTTAAGGATAGAGGGATTTGAAAAAGAGTTGCATGGGATAGAAGAGCTTGAATGGAGTTGTGATGTGAGGAAGATTTCCCATCAGTTAGGTCGCACAGAGTATATATCAAGGTGTGTGTCCTAATATATATTTTATGCTTATCTAAAGTAAAGAGTGCTGGAGGAAAGATTAAGCAAGTTGGAGTATATGAATGTAATAATGTATTACATGTATATGTAATATATTACTAATCATAAGAAATAACAGGTGAATATTTCAGAGTAGCATGAGAAGACTAATATGGATTGATGGAGAATGAAGTCAGCAGAACCAGCAAAACAATATATACGATGAATTTAACAAAACAAACCAAATAACAATACAATACATCTGAACATGATGTCATTATAGTAACCAAGATAAGTATTCTAGCTAGATAAGAAACTATACCTCCCTCGGTGTGGAACATTACATAGCTGTCACATGTAGTTGATAGGTCAGTTGAATTTGTGAAACTTTTTTTTCTTTTAAATCTTTGTTCCAAGGGAAGACTCCCTGACTAAAAGAGGGAGGACATGGCAAATTCAGATATGAGTGTAAGATTATTAAAAGGATCTAATTTATAAAAAGAAAAATGTTAATTCTAGTTATAAGTGATTTATTAATAACAATTATAATTACATTTATATGGCAAAGTCATTTGCCTTCAGTGAACCAAAATGTATGTCACATATTATTTAACAAACTTCCACTGTGTACTTTTCTGTAACCATATTGAAAGATAGCTGACTTGAAAAATGTGGTTATAGATTATGTTTGATTAGTATGACAATCTCAGCATATATCTTTATGTAGTTTTTTTCATTTATTTATCTCATATCACATCAGTGTTTATTATTTGTGGTGAGTTGACATTTTGCATGCACTAATTCTATCATATGAGCTTATTTTTTTCCTGTAACTTGTTAAATTGTGACATTTTGTGGAAAATATCAAACTAATAGACTGATTCAATATCCAACTGCATTTAGTGCATTTTTTTGATAAGACATGGGCATAAGAACTGGTCATTTCTTGTTATTCATGTGGGAAAATATATATGCCTTAAGCTTGAGTGCCTAGAATACCATTTTTGGGATGTTCTTTCAGTACAAAGTACCATTTATATATGTATGGGTTAATACTAATGTTTTGATTAACTTGGCTTTATAACTATATTAGTTTACCAGTCATTTAAGGGCAGGTTACTTTTAAAAATATGGTGAAGAGAACATTATAGTGAAGTGCTATCATTGATTAGATTTAGGATTTAGATTATATTACTTTCTGTGATATCTCTGAATAAACTGAATAATAACAAACAAGTATGGAATTAGGGAATTTATTGCATTGATGCTGAATGAAGAGTAGTAAATAACTTTTAAAAATGCCTTCTGCATAGAACTTTTGGTGAGAACAATCTCCAAATGTAAACGATAAATTAATAATCTCAACCAAATAAGATTAGCACTGTTGTCCCCCTATTGATGAAATAGATAAAAGGATCATTCTTTCCTACATGTCATAGCAGACTTACACTGTTTTTTTCTTTCACTGATCGCAATTTCTTCACAAAGAAAGCAAACAGGCTAAGATTCTTAAAATCTAGCCATTGCTCAGATGCTTACAATCTAGCCAATAGCTCACTAATGTTCAGAATCCTTCAGAGCCTGCCCAATATAACAGATATTCTAATAAACCTGGTCTTTGGCTGAAAGAAAGCTTGGGTTGAATTCTTTTGGTCATGTGTTGTGATTTTGGGGTCCCAGTACCCCTAGACATCTAAACCTCAACATTTTGGTGGGTGGTATGGGGAAACTGCCTAACCCCAAGTCCAGCCAAGACTGAAAGGTATGTAAGCCTCCCCCCTCCTTTCTTGCTCTGCATTTGGAGTTGTTCTCCAAGCACCAAGGCTTGGAGATGCTTTCCAGGCAGACAGTTACAAGGCTGTCTTGCACTTAGCCTGATGCTCTTAGGCTCTTGGTCCACAGGGTCAGTTCAAGGCCATGGACTTGTGTACACTTTTCGCAGCATAGAGGATAAGGATGGATGATCTGTCTGGACATTTTTGCCCAATTCTATCAATTCTCTAGACACTAGGGAATTGGGGGAAACTGCAGTTGATTTTTGGTTCCCTGAGGCTTACTTACTCCCTTCCCTCTACACCCCTGAGTTCTCCTTCATAGAGGTTACAGGTAAAAGTTAGAATAGCTAAAAACATCTAAGCAGATTTGGTAGGTTTTCTGATCATTAAAGAGTGTTCAAAACTCTGTATGACCTGGTCACTCCCTTCCCTTGAGTCAAGAGGGTACCTATTAACCTCTCTCACAGGACAAGAGAGTTTTGCCCTTTCTCCCTCACCTTATATTTTGACCTCCCCCACCTGGAGAAAGGAAGGAGGGAGGTGGGGCAGCAGCTATATCATGGGCCCCACTGTCAATGGCCTTGGGCCTTAGGGCCTCCTTTGCCTGGAGCATCACCCAGGTTCAGCACATCCTGCTCAAGGTAAAGATGCTAGCCTCTGAACTTGTGTAAGGACATTCTTTTTAAAGTTGCGGTTTTAAGTGTTAATGATGAGATGTTCATTGTCTGTGTAAAGTAATTTGGAAACACATTTAACAAAACTGAAGTCACCTGATTGGTAATGGGTTTATTTCAAATTTCAAATTGGTGAACTTTTATATCAGTTATGTCAAGCAACTTTTCATAATTTGGTTACCACTAAAATAATTTGGCTATTATTGGTTATTGTTTTAATGTGTAAACTAGACAAAAAGCTTGCTTGGGTTATGGCTTGCTGAGAATTTGCAAGTATAGAAATAAGCTCGAGGGTAGAGCCAAGATGGCAGAGTAAAAGCAGTGACTTGCTTGAGCTCTCCCCAAAACCCCTCCAAATACCCATAAAATAATGGCTCTAAACAAATTCTAAAGCAGCAGAACCCACAAAAAGACAGGGCAAAACAAATTTCCAGCCCAAGACAGCCTGGATGGTTGATCAGGAAAGCTTATTGCAGGGCTGGAAGCGGAGAACAGCATGGCATGGGCATGCAGGCTGCAGCAAACCTGGAGCAGGCCCCAGAGGACTGACTGAATCATGGGCAACTGTGATGGCTTCCAGACTCCTCAATCCATGAATGCCAAAGACAACTTAGAAGGTCAGTGGGAAAAGTGTTTTTGCAGTAAGAGAAGAGCTAGGTCAGAGCCAGTTCCAGAGTGCAGAGTGCGGGCACCCTGGTGGTGGCTGTGTCCTGAGCTTCCAGCCCACAGACTGAGGGGGAATCAAGTGGCTGATCAGAAGGGGACTACAGGGATCTCTTTGCTGGTGCTGAGGCAGGAATCTCTTGCTTTGCCCGTGTTTAGATCTGGGTCACATTTCAGGGTGGAGGTCCTGGGGTGAGGGAGGAGTGCTGGCGGTGTGGAGCTTGTAGTGGTGGTGGAGAGGAACCCTTCCTCACAGTTCCAAGAGAGAGAAGACTGCTTGTGGCCGGTCACTCAAAGACCAGAGCTCAGGCCAGGAAAAGAGTAAATACCTCAACCCTTATCATACCACCTTGGAAGAACTGAAAATTTACAGGTCCCTAGAAGTATCTCTGAAAACAGTTATACAAACCTCCAAAGCTTAGGACAGTACATTCTCCACATTGGAAGCAGACACTTACCTTAACAAAGAGTTTAAAACTCAAGTAATTGGCCGGGATCATGAGCAAGCAGCGCAGAAAGAGTCAGACTTTATTACCTTACTTTGGTGACAAAGAAGATCAAAACATACAACCAGAAGAAGACAACAAAGTCAAAGCTCCTACATCCAAAGCTTCCAAGGAAAATATGAATCAGTCCCAGGCCTTGGAAGAGCTCAAAAGGGATTTTGAAAAGCAAGTAAGAGAAGTAAAGGAAAAATTGGGAAGAGAAATGAAAGTGATGCAAAAAAACCATGAAAAACAAGTCAACAGCTTGCTAAAGGAGACCCAAAAAAATACTGAAGAAAATAACACCTTAAAAAATAGCCTAACCCAAATGGCAAAAGAGGTCCAAAAAGCCAATGAGGAGAAGAATGCCCTAAAAAGAAAAATTGGCCAAATGGAAAAGGAAGTCCAAAAGATTACTGAAGAAAATACTTCCTTAAAAATTAGAATAGAGCAATTGGAAGCTAGTGATTTTATGAGAAATCAAGACACTGTAAAACAAATCCAAAAGAATGAAAAAAGAAAACAATGTGAAATATCTCATTGGAAAAACAACTGACCTGGAAAATAGATCCAGGAGAGAGAATTTAAAAATTATTGGACTATCTGAAAGCCATGATCAAAAAAAGAGCCTAGACATCATCTTTCAAGAAATTATCAAGGAAAACTGCCCTGATATTTTAGAACCAGAGGGCAAAATAGAAATTGAAAGAATCCACCAACTCCTCCTGAAAGAGATCCCCAAAGGAAAACTCCTAGGAATATTGTAGCCAAATTCCAGAGTTCCCAGGTCAAGGAGAAAATATTACAAGCAGCCAGAAAGAAACAATTCAAGTATTGTGGAAACACAATCAGGATAACACAAGATTTAGCAGCTTCTACATTAAAGGACTGCAGAACATGGAATATAATATTCTGGAGGGCAAAGGAGATAGGATTACAACCAAGAATCACCTACCCAGCAAAACTGAGTATAATCCTTCAGGGGAAAAAATGGTCATTCAGTGAAATAGAGGACTTTCAAGCATTCTTGATGAAAAGACCAGAGCTGAATAGAAAATTTGACTTTCAAATACAAGACTCAAGTGGAACATGAAGAGGTAAACAGGAAAGAGAAATCATAAGAGAGTTATTAAGCCTGAACTGTTTACATTCCTGAATGGAAAGATGATATTTATAACTCATGAGACCTTTGTCAGTATTAGGGTACTGGGAGGGGAAAAATTATTTGTCTGTGTGTATGAATGGAGAGATAGATAGATAGATAGATAGATAGATAGATAGATAGATAGATAGATAGATAAAGGGCCCAGGATGAATTGAAGATGAAGGGGTGATATCTGGAGAATAAAATTAAGGGGTGAGACAGTATTATTCTAGGAGAAGGGGAAAGGGAGAGGTAGAATGGGGTACATTATCTCACACAAAATAGACAAGAAAAGGTTCTAACAGTGGAGGGGAAACAGGGGAAGTTGAGAAGAAATGAGGGAATCTTATTCTCATAGGATTTGGCTTAAGGAGGGAATAATTTACATACTCAATTGGGTATGGAAATCTGCTTTACCCTACAGGAAAATAGGGGAGGAAGGGGGAAAGAGAGCAGGGGCATGATAGAGAGAAGGGCAGATTGGGAAAGGGTAATCAGAAGGAAGTACTTCTGAGGAGGGACAGGGTCAAAAGAAAGAATAGAATAAATGGGGGGGTAGGATTAAGGGAAACACAGTTTTTCACAGCATGTCTACTATGGAAGTGTTTTGCATAACTGCACATGTATGGCCTGTATTGACTTGCTTTCCTTTTCAATGAGGGTTGGTGGGGTGGGAGGAAGGGAGAAAATTTGGAACCCAAAGTTTTAAAAACACATGTTTAAAAAAGTCTTTCCACATGCAAGTGGGAAATAAGAAATACAGGAAATGAGCTACAGAAATCTATCCTGCCCTACAGGAAAATAGAAGGGGAAGGTGATAAGAGAAGGGCAGGGAGAGATAGAAGAGAAAACAGACTAGGGGAAGGGGTATTCAGAATGCATGGCATCTTGGGGTGTGGGGAGGGGCAAAATGGGGTGAAAATATGGAATTCAAAATCTTGTGGAAGTAAATGTTGAAAACTAAAAATAAATAAATTTATATACAATCAAAAAAAAAGAAATAATCTCTAATGATCGCCTTTTTGCACCAGGACGAATTTAAATTTGAGATGAAAATCCTGGAGAAGTTTTTCCTAAGCTGTGATTAGTGAAACTTGTTGTTTGAGGTAAAAGCTCATGGGATTTTATTTTATTTGTCTAATGGATCATAATAATCCATTGATAATTAATAATCCACCATCTGAAAGTAATGCCACAGGCTACTCAGACAGTGTGACACTCGTGGGAAGTGAGCACTGGGAAAAGCTGAAAGGACAATTTTAGTCTCAGTCTAAGATGGGATCCTGCTGGCTGAGTTTCCCCATTATGTTCCTTTAAGAAAGAATGTTACTTACCTGGCTATTCCTGAGTCTGGCTATGAGGTAGATTTGATACTGCATTGTTGGAAAACTGAATTACCTGAATCCAAACAGAGCTAAGGATGTTTTCTCCTGTCATATCTGGGCCCTGCAGTCTTTTCTGTCAGATTTTTGGCTTCCAGACTACAGGAGATTCACCTACAGTTGGTAGCAAACAGTGGGTATCAGCCAATGTCCCCCCATCATTCCCGGGCTGCAGCCTGTGCTTGGTTGGAGTCGGCCTCCCCTTTGGGCCCCCCTCCAGGCAGGGAGAGCTCTATGCCCCTTGCTATCAGGCAGCAGTTTTAGAAGCCAAGACCTTTGTCCCCTACCCCAAAAGAATTTGTGTCCAATTTGTTTGAGAGGGAAATGATGAGGATGGGATCTGGACCCCAGAAAGGAAAAACCCTGGACTTTCCCACATGGCCAAATCTCTGGCGTTTGCGTGAGGCCACAATCCCATCAACTGGCCTTTCATTGTGGTTACACCTCCATTGTCTTATCTCCCTATGGGGACTTCTCACCCTTAAATCCTATCTAGGCTCCATTCTCTGGTGGCCAAGTGGTCTGGGTCCTTTGAGTTCTATTACCTCATGGTCTCCCCCAGACTGCTTGGCCACTCCTAGATCCCTCCAGTAGTCTTTCTGTGTATAAGTTCCATCTTGTCTTCGTTAAGGTGCTCAGATTCTTAAAATCTAGCCACCGCTCAGATTCTTACAATCTAGCCAATAGCTCACTAATGTTCAGACTACTAAAGAGTCTGCACAATATGACGGATGTTCTAGTAAATCTTGTCTGAAAAAAAAAAGAAAGCAAATAAAATTCCATAAAGTTTTTTTATGAAAAACATAGTATTTTTCTAACTAATATTTTTAAAATCCAAACTTGCTAAGGAATTATTTTTTCAAGAGCATCACCTACATTTTTCACAGCATGTAGTGCACCAAGCAAAGTAGCCTTATTTAGCATAGAAAACTGTGCTTGGATGGAGTTTTACTCTAGAAGTAAAGAGATTCTTGGAAACTAACACAGTGAAAGATGCTTGTCCTTTAACATCACTGATCCTTAGAATTTAGGGATTTGAGTAGGGGAAGGAGGAAGACTTGTAAAGAAACAATTTTCAGATTGTTTAGTTTCAGAAAAATATTTTGTCCTTATTACAGCTGATTTCATATCATATTTCAGATATAACCCTTGTGAGAAAACTATTTCCTTTTGATTAAAGACTGAGGAAAAGCTCTAAGTATGTCACCTCTATATATTGCCACAGAAATATATATTGTTCAAGGCCATCTAGACTATATAATAAATACTTATCAACCTTATAATGCTTTAAAGAAGATTATTTAATGTTTTATTGCTTCTCTGGAGTGGAAAAGTGTTATCAGACTATATAAATTGTTGATTTCATTAGGAAATGTAGCACATCATTAGTGCTGCTAAACAAAAAATATATTTTCCAAGGGTTCTCAAAATAACAGCTATGGTTCCATTATTTTACAGTTATTAAAAATATTTCTTATCTTGTGATGAGTAAAGTTGACTCAGGGGATAAACTTTTCTTTTGTAGAAGGTAAATAAACTTTCTAGAACATTGATAAGATGTTTACTTATCCTACTAAAGAAGTATATAACAAAAATAACCCCAAAAAACATTTTAAGCCTTTATCATAATATGTTTTTTAACTGAAAGGATCAGTCCAGTGATAACACTTTTTTCCATAACCAGAGGAAAATATCAGGGTATATTCCATCTTGTCATATATAGTGAGCTACAATTTCAAATGGAATTAAACATTAATAAAAAAAAAGTCAATTGTTCCAGAAAAGAAAAAAATGTATTTAATACTCATGGATCACAGATAGGGGAAGTAAAAGGTTTAGATACAGTTAAGAGAAATAAAATATGTGCTTTGGCAGGAAAAAAGGACCAGGGCAGGAGAAAAGATTTGGAAGGAGGTCATCTTCTAATAGTTCGCTGCCACATATGAGTAAGATTCAGGTGACAAAGTAAGTTAATGACAAAAAGACAGACTCTTTCACCCCCACTAACTAAGGATAAGAACCCAACCACTTCAACTTATGACTGGAATGACAGAAATAAGGACTGATCTTTTTTTCAGGCTTATTTTAAACCAAAAGCCATCATAGACCAAAGTCGAGCTGTACATCATCATATTGCTTCTTATAAAGTGAGCATCATGTTAAGCAGGGAGTGCCAACATTATAAACTGTGTAATTAAGTAGCAGAAAACCCCCTACACATTGTATGGGCTTCAAAAATTTGAAGGAGATAGAACTTAGAGAAGTTCCAGTGCAATAGTAATGATGACACACATATTACCTATCCAGAGAAAAATAGAAATATATTTAAATTACTTCAGCTGTAAAATAAAAAGCTGATAAACTAAAGATACAAAGTTGTTGTTAGAATACTAGCAGTCAACAAGAAGAAACTGACTTCATCGTGGCAGAATTTAGGTTAGCTATAAGGAATGTTTCTAAATACAAGATTATGAAATTTATCAATTAATTGTAAAAGGGAGTTTCAAGTATCCACAGAGATGTTTAAGAATGAGGCAAATATAGAATATAAACTCCATTTAGAATATAAACTCCATTAGGGAAAGAACTATTTTGCTTTGTTCCTTTTGTCTTTGTTTCTGAATACTGACACTTAGTAGGCAAGCACTCAATTAAAAGTTTATTTATCTCCTGATTAATATATTTCTCTTCTTGAGATGGGTAACAGTAGATAAGTATCTGCCTAGGAGAAGAGAAAAAGTACTAACTTCTCAATGATTTCACAAAAGTAAAAATGGGATTTTTTTAAAATGAGCAGTGTGTAGTGGAAAATAACTTTTATTTTTCCAATAATTATTATTCTCATTTGATGGGGTGCATTTTAGTCAATGTTGCCAGCAAGATTTTTGATGAAAAGCATTACTTATCTATCTTATTTTTAGAGCTTTCCCTCTTTATGAAATTATACTGTATATTTATAATTCTACATGTGTACTTGCAAAGGCCATTCCCCTTTCTTCCTCAATGAGTTTGATACCTCGCTTACATTTTTCCTCTCCCCCTCAATTCCTGTCCTCATACTAGGTGACTTAGCATATTGATTCTCCCTCAAATATTCTAACAGCTCAGTTCTTCAACCTACTGACCTCCCCTTGAGCTACAAATCCACCTTGACTCAGTCACACACAAAGATGATCATACTTTTGATCTTGCCATTCCCCACAAATATACCACCTCCATGTTAAAAAATTCCAAAATCTTCCTACTCTAACCATAATCTATTGGCTTTTCACCTCTTCCTATACCTGCCCTTACATAACCATACTCTTTATTATCACCATGACCTCCAATCCCTTGACCTTTCAATTCTCTCCCAGGATATCTCCACTTTACTAGCCACACTCTCCTCTTCTCCCCATCCTGATTCCTCGATGAATGAATTTGACTTGACTGTGCTCCTCTCTTGAATTTTTAACCCCCCCATGTCACCAGTTGTACCCTGCTAAGTCTCAGCTTTGAATCATTCCCACCATTTGTCACCTTGACACCTGCACATATGTTGCTGAGCAAAGGTAGAGAAAAATCAGACATCCATTCTGACTGGGTCCACTAAAAATTTGTAACACAACCTTAACTAGGCCTCACTACTGCTAGACAATCCTACTTTACCTCTCTTATCAACTCATAATCCAACTTTTGACAGCAGCTCTTCCAAACCTTTTTGTCCCTCCTTAAATCTCCCATGTCTTTCCTTCTCCCACCTCACCCCATTTGCACCCTGTCTCAGCTGAGAACCTTGCTTTATATTTTACTGAAAAAAAAATGAGGCCGATTGCTGTGAGCTTCCTCTTCTCCCCTTTTCCTCATTTCTTATTACTCAGGTGCCTTCTGCCACTTTCTCCTCCTTTACCCCTATCTCACATGATGAAGTGGCCTTATTTCTTACCAAGGCTAACCCCTCTCCTTGTTCAAGTTATCCCATTCTATCCTGTCTCCTTCAACAGATTGTCCCCTCTGTCATTCCCTCTCTATCACTTGTTTTCAGTTTCTCTATAAACACACCCATGTCCTCTCTACCCTAAAAAACCTCTCATTTTGATACTTCCATCTCTGCTATCTTGCTATTTCTCTCCATCCTTTTGTAGTTAAACTCCTTGAAAATAACTTCTTCTTAGTCTCCTTTGCTGGATCCTCACCCGGCTTATACCCTCAAATTCTATTCCATAGAGTTTGTCCTGAGGACCTCTAATCTTTCATCTCCAATTACCATCTCAAACTGGATATCCAGTAGACATCTTAAATCCAATATGTCTAAAACTGAATTCATTGTCTTTTCCCCTAAAGCCTCTCCTCCTCTTACTTTCCCTATTACTGTAGAGGACTGTATAATCCCTAAGCTGTCCCTTAAACTTGCAACCCAGGAGTCATATTGGATTCCTCATGGTCTTTTACCCCCTCCCAATATCCAAGCTATTGCCAAGACCATCAATTTCACCTTTGCAGTATCTCTCAAAAACTTCCTCTTCTTTTGTCTTCTTTTGCCACCACCTCATACTTGTCCAGGTTGTATTGCAATAGCCTGCTGGTGGGTCTGCTGCATCAAGTCTTACCTCTCCAATACATCTTCCGTTCAGTCACTAGGGGGATTAACCTAAGATGCAAGCCACTCCTTTAAGCAATGAACTCCAGTGGCTTCTTCTTGCTTCTAGGAGCAAATTCTCTATTTAACATTCAAAGCTGTTCATAACCTAGCTGTCTCCTCCCTTTCCAATCATCTTATACCAAACTCTCCAATATGAACTCTTCAATTCACTGACACTGACCTCCTGGCTGTTCAAAACACACCATCTCTGGCTCTGGGCATTTTCTCTCTGATTGTCCCCCAAATCTAAAATGATCTCCCTCCTCTGCTCAGATTACTGACTTTCCTGCCTTCTTTTAAGTTCCTGCTGTAGTCACACTTTCTACAGAAAGCCTTCCTTTACCCCTCTTAATTCCAATGATTTCCCTCTTTTAATTTCTTATTTATTCTGTATATTTATGTTTTCATTTAGTTTCAACCAAGTAATTAGGCCTCTTGCTTAAAGGCTTGTTTTTCAATTTTATTTTCCTAGTTTTGGTCTTGGGAAGCAAACCTGGAGGAGGTCTTAGAGATTTTTAGTCCAATCCATTGACTTTACTAGCCAAGAATAGTGAAGTTAATGGGTAAAACTGGAAAGAATGAGCAGGAGAACTTGAAGAAAGGGACAATTTCAAAGTCATCCTGGGCAAGTCAATTAATACCCCTCAGCTTCAGATTCTTCATTAATAAAGTGAAAGATGTAATAGTATGTATCTCATAGGGTGGTAGTGAGGAGTATTTGTATGAGTGTGCACGCACGTGTGTGTGTGTGTGTGTGTGTGTGTGTGTGTGTGTGTGTGTGTGTGTGTGTGTGACCCTTCTGGAATCACTGCCTTCTTTGCCTTGTTGTGGTGAAGAGGCTTGTGTAGATCAATGAAACTATGAGCTATGCCATGCAGGTTACCCAAGACAAACATATTATAGTAAAGAGTTCAGACAAAAGTTGATCTGCCAGAGAAGGAAATAGCAAACCACTCCAGTCACTCTCCCACTGGGCTATACAAAAAGTCTAGGAGAAAGAGAGTTCATGCCTAGAAAGCACATGTGGCAAAGGGGTAAGTCATAACTCCTGGTAGATAATAATTGTTTATTCCCTTTTGTGTTATAGTAAAGAAATTCAGTTTGCATCCCAATCCTAAAGAGCAATGCCAAAGAATATTCAAGTTACAGAACAATTGCGCTCATTCCACACGCCAGCATGGTTATGCTTAAGATTCTGCAAGTTAGGCTTCAACAATATTTGAACTGAAAATTACCAGAAGAGCAGGCTGGTTTTTGAAGAGACCAAGGAATTAGAGACAAAATTGCCAACAATTGCTGGGTTATAGAGAAAGTAAGGGAGTTACAGAAAAACACCTACTTCTTCATTAACTATACTAAAGCCTTTGACTGTATAGATCACAACAAAATGTGGCAAGTCCTCAGAGATGGGAATGCCAAATCATCTTATTTGTCTCCTGAGGAATATGTATGAAGGCTAAGAAACACCAGTTAGACCAAACATGGAACAATTAATTTCGGCATAAATTTCAGAAAATAAAAATAGAACTTACTTTAATTTGGAGAAACCTTCCTGTGTACCATCACATCTTAGTAATTAATTTATTGGATTCACATACTTTGATTTTTAAAAGGTTTTTTTTTACCATTTCTGTTTAAAGTTTTGAGTTCCAAATTCTAATCCTCCTTCCCTACCCTACCCCCTCCCTGAGATGGTAGGTAATCAGATAGATGTTATACATGTGAAATTATATAAAACCTTTCCATAATAGTCATTTTGTGCAAGAAGACTCAAATAAAAGAAAGAAGGTGAAAAATAGCATGCTTCAGTCTATATTCAATCAAAATCAGAGATGGATAGTATACTTCATCATTAGTCCTTTGGGATTGTCTTGGATCATTGAAATGCTGAAAATACCTAAGTTATTTACAATTCTTCATCAAAAATATTACTGTTACTGTGTACATTATTCTACTGGTTCTGATCACTTCAGTATGCATCAGTTCATGCAAGTCTTTCCAGGTCTATAGTAAAAAAATATTCCATTACAATCGTATCACAACTTGTTTAGTCAATCCCCATTTGATGGGCATCCCTTAGATTTCCAATTCTTAGCCACCATAAAAAGAGCTGCTATAAATATTTTTTGTACAATTAAGTCCTTTCCCCCTTTTTTGGATGTCTTTAGGATGTAGACCTAGCAGTGGTATTGATGGATCAAAGAGAATGCACAGTTTTATAGCACTTTGGGCACAGTTCCAAATTGCTCTCCAGAAGGATTGGATCAGTTCACGATTCCACCAACAGTGCATTAGTGACCTAGTTATGCCACATATCTTCCAACACCTAGCACTTTCCTTTCTTCTCATATTAGTCACATTGATAGGTGTGAGGTGGTATCTCAGAGGTATTTTAATTTGCATCTCTCTAATCAATAGTGATTTAGACACTTTTCATATGACTGTAGATAGCTTTGATTCCTTTGTCTGAAAACTGCCTATTATATCCTTTGAGCATTTTTCAATTGGGAAATGACTTGTGTTTTTATAAAATTGATTCAATTTTCTATATATTTGAGAAATGAGACTTTTACCAGAGAAACTTGTGAAATTTTTCCTCAGTTTTCTGCTTTCCTTATAATTTTGGTTGCATTGATTTATGCAAAAACCTTTTAATTTTATATAATCAAAATTATCTATTTTGTATTTTGTAATGCTCTCTTTTTCTTCTTTGGTCCTAAATTCTTTGTTTATCCATAAATCTGACAGTAAACCATTCCATACTCTTATTTTGCTTATGGTATCATCATTTATGTGTAAAATATATATCCATTTTGACCTCATCTTGGTATATGGTATGAGATGTTGGTCTATGCCTAGTTTCTGCCATACTGTTTTCTAATTTTCCCAGCAGTTTTTGTCAAATAATGAGTTTTTGTTCCAAAAGCTTAGACCTTTGTGTTTATCATATACTAGATTACTATGGTCATTTACTATAATGTAATTTGTACCTAATTTATTCCACTTATCAACCACTCTATTTCTTAGCCAGTTAAGATTGTTTTGATAATTACTGCTTTATAATACAGTTTGAGATCTGGTATGGCTTAGTCACCTTCTTTTGCATTTTCTTTTCATTGATTCCCTTGATATCATTGAGCATTTGGTTTTCAAATTAATTATGTTATTGTTTTTCTAGCTTTATAAAATAATTTTGATTGATTGGCATGACACTGAATAAACAGATTAATTTAGCTAGAATTGTAATTTTTTATTGTATTAGTTTATATTTTTTCAATTGTTTAGATCTGACTTTATTCATGTGAAAATTTTTTTATAATTGTGTTCATATAGTTCCTGGGTTTGTCCTGGCAGGTAGAATCCCAATTATTTTGTATTGTCTACAGTTATTTTAAGTAGAATATCTCTTTCTATCTTTTGCTACTAGACTTTGGTAGAAATGCTAATGATTTATGTGGCTTTGTTTTATATCCTGCAACTTTGCTAAAGTTGTTAAAAATTTCAAGTTGTTTTTAGTTGACTCTCTAGGATTCTCTAATTGTGCTATCATATCATCTGCAAAAAGTGATAGTTTTGTTTCTTCATTGCCTAGTCTAATTCATTCAATTTTTGTTTTCTTCTGTTTTTACAATAGCTAACATTTCTAATGCAATATTAAATAATAGAAGTGATAATAGTCATCCTTGCTTCACCCCTGATTGTAATGGGAATTTTTCTAGCTTATTCTAATTATAGATAATGCTTGCTGGTGGCAATTACTTGCCATTTTAAGATAACCTCTATTTATTCCTGTGTACTCTGACATGTAGTGTTTTTGATAGGAATGGATGTTGTATTTTGTCAAAGGCTTTTTCTGTATCTCTAAGACAATCATATGATTTCTGGTTGTGGGTTTTTTTTTGTTGTTGTTGTTTTTGATAGGGTCGATTATGCTGATAATTTTCTTAACATTGAATTAATCCTACATTCTTGGTATAAATCCCTTGGGCTATATTGCTGTAATCTCTTTGCTAGTATTTTATTTAAACATTTTACATCAATATTCATTAGGGAAATAGGTCTGTTTTCTTTCTAAGTTTTTACTCTTCCTATTTTTGGTATCAGTGCAATATTAGTGTCATGAAAGGAATTTGATAGGACTCCCAAACATTTTACATAGCTTTGGGATTAATTGGTCTTTAAATGTTTGGTAGATTTCACTTGTGAATCTATCTGGTCCTTGGGATTTTTTCTTGGGAATTTGATTGATGGCTTATTCAATTTCTTTTTCTAAGATTAGGTTATTTAAATAGTTTACATTTTCTACTGTTAATCTGGGTACTTTATATTTTTGTAGATATTTATCCATTTTATTTAGATGGTTAAATTTATTGTAATATAATTGGGTAAAATAACTCCTAACAATTGTCTTAATTTCCTCTTCATTGATGGTGAATTCAGCCCTTTCATTTTTTGATACTAGTAATTTGTTTTTCTTCTTTCCTTTTTTTTTATAAAAATTAACCAATAGTTTATCTATTTTATTTTTTTTTCATAAAACCAGCATCTAGATTTATTTATTAGTTCAATGATTTTCTTACTTTTAATTATATTAATCTCTCCTTTGATTTTCAGGATTTCCAATTTATTGTTTAATTGGAGATTCTTAATTTGTTCTTTTTCTAGTTTTTTTAGTTGCATGCCCAATTAATTGATCTACTTTTCCCCTATTTAATTGATGTAAGTAATTAGAAATATAAATTTTCAGGACATATTAATTTAAAAAAAGAAATATAAATTTTCCCATAAGTACTGCTTTGGCTGCATCCCATAAATTTTGACGTGTTGTCTAATTGTTGTCATTTTCTTTAATGAAATGATCAATTGTTTCTATGGTTTGTTCTTTGACACACTTTTTATTTTTAGAATTAGATTATGTTTAGGATTAGATTATTTAATTTCCAATCAACTTTTAATTTCTCTTTCCATTGTCTTTTATTGAATGTAATTTTCATTTCATTGTGATCTAAAAAGGATACATTTACTATTTCTGCATTTGATTGTGAGGATTTTATGTCCCAATACCTGATTTTTGTGTAGGTGCCATGTATTATTGATAAAAAGGTATATTCCTTTCTCTTCCCATTCAATTTTCTCCTGAGATCTATCATATCTAACTTTTCCAGAATTTTATTTACCTACGTCACTTCTTTCTTGTTTATTTTTTAATTAGATTTATGTAGTTCTGAGAGGTGAAACTTGAGGTCCCCCACTAGCATAGTTTTATTATCTATTTCCTCCTGTAACTCATTCAACTTCTACTTCAAAAATGTAGTTACTGTACCATTTGGTGCATACATGTATAGTACTGATATAACTTAATTGTCTATGGCACCTTCCTGCAAGATGTATTTTCTTTCTTAATCTTTTTAAATTAGATCTGTTTTTGTTTTTGCTTTGTCTGAGATGCTTCAGCTGAAGCATATTAGATTCTGCTCCCTTACCTTTACCCGGTGTGTATCTCCTTCAAATGTGTTTCTTGTAAACAATATATTGTAGGATTCTGGTTGTTAATCCATTATGCTATCTGCTTCTGTTTTATGGGTGAATTCATCCCATTCACATTTATAGTTATGCTAACTAATTGTATTTCCTTCCATGCTATTTTCACTTGTTTATCCCCTTCTCTCTCTCTCATAACCCACGCTTTCCCTTCTCACAAGTGTTTTCCTTCTGATCACCACCTACTCCAATATTCCCTCCCTTTTGTCAGTCCCTTCTCCTCCTTCTGTGACTCCCATTGCTTTTTACTTCCTTATAGGGTAATATAGATTTCTATATCCAACTGGGTATGTATATTATTCCCTCTTTGAGCCAATTTTGATGAGAGTAAGGTTTAAGCTTTGATTACCATCCTTACCCCATTCCCATCTTCCACTCCAGGATAATAGATCCTTCATGCCTTTTTTGTGTGGGATAATTTACCCCCATTCAATCCCTCCTCCTTCTTCCAATGCAATTTTCTTTCTCACACTTTTATTTTTTTTGGGGGGTGTATCATCCCATCAAAGTCACCTTATATCCATACTCTCTGTCTATATATACTTCTTCTAATTGCTCTTATAGTAATAAAGTTGTTAAGAGTTACAAATATTATCTCACCATGTAGAAATATAAACAGTTTAGCCTTATTGCTTTTTTTGTGTTTTATCTATCTTGTTTCTTTCTTACCTTTTTGTTTCCCTTGAGTCTTGTATTTGGAGGTCATTTTTTTTTTTTGTTCAGCTCTGGTTCTTTTAATTAGAAATGCTTGAAAGTCATCTATTTCATCAAATGTCTATTCCCCCCCCAGATTATATTCAGTTTTGCTGGGTAGGTTATTCTTGGTTGTAATCCTAACTCCTTTGCTTCCCCATATATCATATTCCAAACCCTCTGATTCTTACATGTGGAAGCTTCCAAATCCTGTGTGATCCTGACTGAATTCTTTTTTTTCTTTTTGGCTGCTTGCAATATTTTATCCTTGATCTGTGAACTCTGGAATTTGGCTTTCATGTTCCTGGGAGTTTTCATTTGGGAATCTCTATCAGGCTATGATTGGTAGATTCTTTCAATTCCTATTTTGCCCTCTGGTTCTAATATACCAGGGCACTTCTTAAAAACAATTTATTTATTTTTAGTTTCAACATTTACTTCTATAAAATTCTGAGTTTTAAATTTTCTCCCCCTCTCTCCTCTTCCCTGTCCAAGACAGCATATAATCTGATATAGGCTCTACTTGTACATTCATATTAAGTATATTTTCACATTAATCATGATGTATAGAAGAATTAGAATTAATGGGAAGAACCATGAGAAAGAACAAATAGAATAAAATGACAAAGGAAAAGGAGAGCAAATAGTATGTTTCCATCTGCATTCACACTCCAAGGTTATTTTTCTGGATGTGAATAGCATTTTCTATCATGAGTCTTTTGGAGTTGTCTTAGAATCTTGTATTGCTGAGAAAAGCTAAGTCTATCAAAGTCAGTCATCGCACAATGTGGCTGTTACTGTATACAATGTTCTCCTGGTTCTGCTCATTTCACTCAGCATCAGTTCATGTAAGTCTTTCCAGGTTTTTCTGAAGTCCACCTGCTCATCATTTCTTAAAGCCCAATAGTATTCCATTACATTCATATACCACACCTTGTTCAGCCACTCCCCTTTTGGAGTTGTCTTAGAATCTTGTATTGCTGAGAAAAGCTAAGTCTATCAAAGTCAGTCATCGCACAATGTGGCTGTTACTGTATACAATGTTCTCCTGGTTCTGCTCATTTCACTCAGCATCAGTTCATGTAAGTCTTTCCAGGTTTTTCTGAAGTCCACCTGCTCATCATTTCTTAAAGCCCAATAGTATTCCATTACATTCATATACCACACCTTGTTCAGCCACTCCCCAATTGATGGGCATCCTCTCAATTTCCAATCCTTTGCCACCACAAAAAGAGCTGCTATAAATATTTTTGTACATGTGGGTCCTTTTCCCATTTGTATGATCTCTTTGGGATACAGCCTTAGAAGTGCTTTTGTTGGGTCAAAGGGTATACACAATTTTATAGCTCTTTGGACATAGTTCCAATTTGCTTTCCAGAATGGCTGGATCAGTTCACAACTCTACCCATAATGCATTAGTGTTCCAGTTTTTTTCACATCTTATTAAACATTTATCATTTTCCTGTTTTGTCATATTGGCCAATCTGATAGGTGTGATGTGGTACCTCAGAGTTGTTTTGATTTGCCTTTCTCTAATCAATAACGATTTAGAGCATTTTTTTCATATGACTATACATGGTTTTAATTTCTTCATCTGAGAACTGCCTGTTCATATCCTTTGATCATTTATCAATTGGGGAATGACTTGTATTCTTATAAATTTGACTTGATTCTCTATATATTTTAGAAATGAGGCCCTTATCAGAGAGACTGATTGTAAAAAATTATTTCCCAATTTTCTACTTTTCTTCTAATCTTGGTTGCATTGGCTTTGTTTGTGCAAAACCTTTTCAATTTAATGTAATCAAAGTTATCCATTTTGCTTTTCATAATGTTCTCTATCTCCTGTTTGGTCATGAATTCTTCTGTTCTCCAGTAATCTGATAGGTAAACTATTCTTTGCTCTCACAGTTTGCTTACAGTATCAGCCTTTATATCTAAATTGTGAACCCATTTTGACTTTACTTTGGTATATGGGAGGAGATTTTGATCACTGCCTAGTTTCTGCCCATACTGTGAGTTCTTATCCCAGAAGCTGGAGTCTTGAACTGGTGAGGGGGGGGCAGGGAAGGACTCCGTGTTGGCCTCCCCTGGGTATGGGATTTAGCTGCTGACCTATTTTAGGGTTACTATGGAAACAGGGTCTCTCTGCTGACCCCAGGGATGAGTCTTGCTATTGGCCAGCCCTAGGGGCAGGGCTTCACTATTGGTCAGTAATGGGGTCAAGGCCTCCTAGTGGCTTGTGGGGACTTGCTATGCTGGGCAGACTATTCATTTGCCTAAGGGCTACTGGCTTGCGGGAGGATAGGGCCTTGCTGATGGATTACCCTAGGTTTGTAGCCTTGCTACAGGCCCTGTGCTTTGAAGCTGGCTGCTGCTGTTTTTGGACTTTGTTCCCCTTCATCCTGGTGAGACAGACCTTTCCTGCCAGGTTGGTAAGCTGCCTCCCTACTCTTATATCGATTCTGAAGTGGTTTTGTAGTTGTTTGGAGGTGAATTTGGGAGGGCTTCAGAGGGTTCCTTCCTCACACTGTCATCTTTAAATAATGTGTGAGTTTAATCCCATTCCTCAATTGCTATTGCATTCCAGTGGTTCAATAAGAATAGTCTTTTAGAGGCAGCTAGGTGGCGCAATGGATAGAGCACCAGCCCTGGATTCAGGAGGACCCGAGTTCAAATTCAACCTCAAACACATAACATGTACTAGCTGTGTGACCCTGGGAAAGTAATTTAACCCCATTGTCTAGCCAAAAAGAAAAAGAAAGAAAAAGAAAAAAAAAGAAGTCTTTTAGCAGATTTTTTCAATAATAGTGATTATGGCATCAATGTTAGCTAATTATGTTCTATAGTGTCAGCTACAGAATATCCCTTTATCTTATTAAGTACACTTTGAATGTTTGAGAATATTTAATTCAGTAATAATTATAAAGTGCCTGCTATGTGACAATATTACTGTAATGTCAATTGATCTTTTTATGTTTTGTTTTCTTTACTATCTAGATTGTCATCTGTGGAATTTTCTTGTTAAATATTGCATCATTACCTTATGTGTGTAAGGTTGCTTTTGAGTTTTATTTCTTTGGTGTATTGCCTTTTTACTTTTTTTTTCTATTTGAAAATCACCAGAAAAAATAAATCATTTGTGGCTTTTCTGCTTTAAACTTTGAATCCTCTCCCCTTAATCTCCTAAGGCATTTCATCTTTTTATGAAATCTACAAGCAACTTCATATAGCAATTTTCTTTCTTCTGTCTCTCCTAAAGTGCCCTGTGATTTTCTGCACAGTAATAGTGAAAATGAGTGCCACTGTATTTAAGCTGGCAATTATGTTAAATAAGCCTAGCTGGTCTTTCTACTGACCTTAACACTTTACTCTATGTAGGGAAGTATAGTTATTTTGTTTGCAAAAGAAAAAAAAATCACCACCATTTAAATTTCTTAGCTGTCCTTCCTTGTTCAGTATAAAATTTTGGGTTTTTTCAGAATAAAATGACCTCAGCATTTTTTGTATAGCAAAAAGATATGATAATTTTATTATTTAAAATCAAATCCATCAGATAGATTAGCTTCTTGTTTCTGACAAAACTATAGTAATGGAAGTAATGACTATGTGTGTTATTTTTGTCAAGTGTGTTATTTACTATACATTTCAAATGTATTTATAATTTTCAAAATATCATGTATCCCTCAGTGAGAAAGTCCATGTAAAGTTTAGAAGGGTATTATTCTTTTTTCATTTTCAAAATAGCTTGAGTTACCAATAATTTTTCTTTAAAATGGAGATTAAAATTTTAATCCCAATAAAGTAGAGAAGCAACATAATCCAATGGCTAGGGCTGGATTTGGAATGTAAAAAAATCTGAGTTTGAGAATCTTCCTTTTTATTTACTAGTTCTGTGACCATCAATGGTCACAAGCAAAGCCTCATAGGAAAAAAATGCAGATTGGACATAACATCAACAAGAATTCGTAGAAGAGTTAAAGAAAGATAGAAAAGAGAAAAAAATGAATTTTAAAATTAAGGAAGAGTGGTAGAAGAAAAATGGAAAAAGAAATTTAAGAAAAGCAAGAAAATTTTGAAGAGAAAAATAACAGCTTGGTAAAAAGAGGCACAAAAAATACTGAAAAAAATAACTCCCTAAAAAACTGAATTGGACAAATGGAAAAAGGAATACAAAACCAAACTGAAGAAAATAATTTCTTAAAAAACAGAACTGGGCAAGTAGAAGTTTATGACTCCATGAGACATCAAAAAACAATAAAATAAAGTCACAAGTATTTTTAAAAGAATATTTAAAGTATTTCATTGGAAAAAGCAATTGATCTGGAAAATATATCAAGGAGAGATAATTTAAGAATTATTGAATTAGCTAAAAACTGTGATTTAAAAATGAAAAAGCTAAGAAATCATACTTCAAAAAATTATCAAGGAAAACTGCCCAGATTATCTTAGAACTAGAGGGAAAATAATAATTAAAAGATTTACCAATAACCTCATGAAAGAGATTCCAAATTTAAAACTCACAGGAATATTATAGTCAAATTCCAAGGTTCCCAGGTCGAGAAGAAATTACTGTAAGCAAGTATTTAAAAAAAAATTCAAATACAAGTGAGCCACAGCCAGGATGATAGCATATGTAACAGCTACCACATTAAAGGAATAAAGGGTTTGGAGTATAATGTTCTTGAAGGTGATAGGATTATAACCAAGAATAACCTATCTAGAAAGACTGAGACTAGTTCTACAAAGGAAAAATGGATCTTTAATTAGAGCACTTGCAGGTATTGCTGATGAAAAGACCAAAGCTGAATAGAAAACTTGACATTCAAACACAAGAATCAAGAGAGACATAAAAAAGGTCAAAACAAGTGACAAATCATGAGAAATTTTAAAAAGGTTTAATTGTTTGTATTCACAAATTGGAAAGCGATGCCTGTAACCCCCAAGAACTTTATCAGCATTTGGGCAGTTAGAATGAATCTACTTAGAGTACATGGGTGTAAGTACATCTTGTTGGGATGATCTCAAAAGGAAAAAAAAAATAGGAGGCTGAGAAAAAGGGATTTACTAGGAGAAGTGGGGAGAGAAAGGAAGACTGGATAAATTATTTCACATAAAAGAGGCACTTATGGAAGAGTTTTAGTAATGGAGAGGAAAATAGGGGGGAAGTGGTTAATGCTTAAATCTTACTCTCATCTGAACTAGTTCAAAGAGGGAAGAATACATATACACACTCAGTTGGGTATAGAAATCCTTACTACCCAGCAGGGAAGTTGGAGGAAAAGTAGGGAGGAAGAGGAGAAGAGAGACAGAGACAGAGACAGACAGACACTGACAGAGACAGACACAAAGAGAGACAGAGTGGGATGGAAGGAAATAAACACTTAGCATTCATAATTGTGAATGTAAATGGGATGAATTCATCTTTAAACATAAGAGGATAGCAAAATAGATTAGAAACCAGAATTTAACAACAGGTTGTTTATAAGAAATTTAATTGAAAGATAAAGATATACTTAGAGTTAAAATGAAGGACTAGAACAGAATCTACTATGCTTCAGCTGAATTTAAAAAAGTCAGGAGTGGCAATCATGATCTCAGACAAAGCAAAAGCAAAAAATGGACCTAATTAATCTCACAAATAAATGCAGTAAAACAGAAGTATCAAAAGCACCATTTTGGACCATAATGAAATAAAAATTATATTCAATACAAATACTTGGGAGCATAGATTAAAAATTAATTTGAAACTAAGTAATCTTATGCCAAAGAATCAAGGGGCCAAGTGACAAATGATAGAAATAATTTTATTAAAGATAATGACAATGATGAGGCAACATATAAAATTGGCAGGATACAACCAAATTAATAATTATAGTAAAAATTGTATATCTACTTGCTGACATCAGTAAAAGAGGGAAAGGGCAGATCAATGAATTAGTGAAGGAACTAAAAAAACTAGTAAAAAAATAAATTAAAAATCCCTACTTAAACAACAAAATAGAAATCTTGAAAACAAAGGAGAGGTTAATAAAATTGAAGGTTTAAAAAAATTGAACTAATAAAACATGGAGCCAATTTTATGGAAAATAAAAACTAAGAACAATAAAATATATACACCATTGATGAATTGGATTTAAATAACCAAAGAGAAAAACTGAATACCAGCACTAAAAATGGAAAGAGTGAATGCACCACCAAAGAAGATGAAATTAAAGCAATTATTAAAGGCAATTTTGCACAATTATGTGACAATAAAACTAACAATCTAAGTAAAATGAACAAATACTTAGAAAAATATAAGTTGCCTACATTAACAACCAAGGAAATATAATACTTAAATAGCCCTATAATTAAAAAAGTAATTTGAAAAAGCAATAAAAGAGCTACTTAAGGAAAAATCCCAGGAATGATGAATTTACAAGTGAATTCTGCGAAATATTTCAAAAGCAATTAATTGCAATAACATATAAATTATTTGAAAAAAAGAATCCTACCCAATTCCTTTTATTATGTGAATATGGTTTTGATATCTAAACTAGGGAGAGCAAAAACATAGGAAGAAAACTATAGTTTCCCTAATGAATATTAATGTAAAAATTTTAAATGCAATACTAGCAAGGAGATTACAGTAGCATATCACAAAGATCATATGCTATGGCCAGGTGGAATTTATATCAGGAATGCAGGGCTGGTTCAATATTCAAAAAAACTATGCGTGTAATTAGCCATATCAATTACAAAACAACAAAAATCATATGATTCTATCAATTGGTAGCAAAAAACTTTTAATAAAATATAATACTCATTCCTATTAAAACACTAGAAAGCATAGGGATAAATGGAATTTCCTAAAATGATAAATAACATATATCTAAAATCAAAAGCAAACATCATCTGTAATGGGGTTAAGTTAGAAGCCTACCTAATAAGATCCAAGATCAAGCACGGATGTACATTATCACCACTGTTATTCAATATTGTATTAGAAATGCTAGCTATAGAATTGGAAATTGAGAGGATGCCCATAAATTGGGGAATGGCTGAACAAGTTGTGGTATATGAATGCAATGGAATACTATTGTGCTTTAAGAAATGAATGATGAACAGGCTGACTTCAGAAAAACCTGGAAAGACTTGTATGGTCTGATGCTGAGTGAAGTGAGCAGAACCAAGAGAATGTTGTACACCTTGTGTGGTGACTAATATTGATAAACTTAACTCTTCCCAGCAATACAAGGATCTATGACATCTCCAAAGGCCTCATGATGGAAAATGCTATCCACATCCAAAGAAGGAACTATGGAGTTTGAATGCAAATTAAAGCATACTATTTGCTATTTTTTTCTTCTGTTGAGTTTTGTTTCCTCTTTCTGGTGGTTGCTACTGTTGGTTCTAATTCTTCCTTACAACATTACTAATGTGAAAATATGTTTAATAGGAATATGTATGTATAGCCTATATCAGATTGTGCACCCTCTTGGGAGGGTGGTGGGGAGGAAGGGAGAGAAAAATTTTGAACTGAAAAGCATATGAAAGTGATTGTTGATAAATCAAAATAAATTTAAAAATATAAAATGAAATAAACTCAAATAAAAGAAAAAAAATGCTAGCT
Source organism: Phascolarctos cinereus (assembly GCF_003287225.1). Taxonomy (NCBI): domain Eukaryota; kingdom Metazoa; phylum Chordata; class Mammalia; order Diprotodontia; family Phascolarctidae; genus Phascolarctos; species Phascolarctos cinereus. The sequence continues at coordinate 94,598,706 of NW_027555736.1, read as the reverse complement.
ATAGCAATAAGACGAGAAAAATAAATTGAAGGAAGAAGAATAGGCAATGGGAGAATGAAATTATTGCACTTTTCATGTGATATGATGAATTAATTAAGGTGATTCAAGAATCACCTTAAAAAAACTAGTTGAATCAATTTGCTTTAGCAGAGTGGCAAAGTATAAAATAAAACCATATAAATCACCAGCATTTCTATATACTACCAACAAAACCCAGCAGAAAGAAAAGGAGAAATTCCATTAAAAAATAACTGCAGACAATATAAAATACTTTGGAATCTACCTGCCCAGACAAACTCAGGGACTATATGAATACAACTACAAAACACTTAATACAAATAGAAACAGATCTAAACAATTGAAGAAATATTCATTGCTCATGTGTAGGCTGATTCAATGTAATGAAAATTACAATTCTACCTAAATTAATTTAGTTATTCAGTGCCATACCAATCAAACAACTAAATAATTCTTTTGTAGAGCTAGAAAAAAATAACAAAATTCACCTGGAAGAACAAAGGTCAAGAATATCAAGGGAATTAATTTTTAAAAATGTGAAGGAAGCCAGCCTAGCAATACTAGATTTCAAATTATATTACAAAGGGGATAATCATCAAAATGATCTAGTACTGGATAAGAAATAAGAGTGGTTGATTAGTAGAAGAGATGAGGTGTTCAATATATGGAAGTAAATCACCCCAGTAATCTAGTGTTTGATAAACCAAAAGATCTAAGCCTTTGGGACAAGAACTCATTAGTTGACAAAACTTCCAGGAAAACTGAAAAGCAATCTTTCAGTGACTGGGCATAAACTAACATCTCATGCTATACAGATAGTTTAGATCTACAGAGTGATATAATAAACAAATTAAGAGGTCATGGGAAAAAATTACCTTTCATACCTATAGATAAGGGAAGAGTTTCTGACCAAACAAAAGATAGAATTATGGGAGATAAAATGGATAATTTTCATTTTGTTGTTCAGTTGTTCAATCATGCCTAACTCTTTGTGACCCCATGGATCATAATATGCCAAGCTCTTCCATGCTCCATTAACTACTGAAGTCTTTCCAAGCTCATGTTCATTGCTTCCATGATGCCATCTATCCTTCTCACCTTCCTTTTGACTTCCACCAGCATTAGGTGCTTTTCCCATAAATCCTGTCTTTTCATTATGTGCCCAAAGTATTTTAGCTTCAGCTTGTTTGATCTTCCAGTGAATAGTCTGAATTAATTTCTTTAAGTATTGACTGATTTGATCATTTTTGTATGAAATGTTCCCTTGATAGTTTTAATTTTCTTGAAAAAGATCTCTTATCTTTCCCATTCTATTATTTTTTATAGTTATTTTCATGGCTCATTTAAGAAAACCTTATGTCTTCTTGCTATTATCTGGAATTCTGGATTCAGTCGGGTATATCTTTCCCTTTCTTCTTTACTTTTTACTTTCCTTCTTTCCTCAGTGATTTGTAAAGCCTCATCAAACAGCCACTTTGCTTTCTTGCTCTTTTTCTTTAGAATATTTTTATTGTTGTTGTTGTTGTTGTTGTTGTTACTGTCACCTATATAGTATTGTGAACCTCTGTCCATAGTTCTTCAGGCACTCTATCTCCCAGATCTAATCCCTTAAATCTATTTGTCAATTCCACTTCATATTCACAAGGAATGTTATTTAGGTCATATCTATACTGTCTGATGGTTTTTTCCTACTTTCTTCAATTTGAGTCTGAATTGTGCAATAAGAAACTCACGATCTGAGTAATAGTCAGCTCCAGGTCTTCTTTTAACTGATTGTATAGAGCTTTTCCACCTTTGCCTACAAGTATGTAATCAATCTAATTTCAATATTGACCAACTGGAGATGTCCATATGTAGAGTTGCCTTTTGAGTTGTTGAAAGTGTTTGCTATGATTGGTGAGTTATCTTGACAAAACTCTATTAATCTCTGCCCTGTTTCATTTTGTACTCCAGGGTCAAATGTCTATTCTTATTTTTTTTATTTCTTACTTCAGCATTTCTTACTCTATGATGAATGTGACATCTTTTTAGGTATTATGTCCAGATGTCGTAGGTCTTTATTGAACTGATCAACTTTTGTCTTTGTCATTAGTGATTGGAAAATAAACTTGTATTACTGTGAAATTGAACAGTTTGCCTTAGATTGAAATAAACAGCATTCTGTCATTTTTGAGATTATACACCAGTACTGCTGTTCTCATACTTTTATTGACTCTGAGGGCTACTCCATTTCTTATAAGGGCTTCTTGTTCATGGTAGTATATGTAGTGATCCCCTGAATTAAATTCACCCATTCCCATCAATTTAAGTTCACTAACATGCAAGACATCATTGTTTAATCTTTCTGCCTCCTGTTTGACCACATCCAAATTACCGTGGTTCGTAGACCTTACATTCCAGATTCCTTCACAATCTTTATAGCATAGGACTTTCCTTTCATTAGCAGACATATCTGCTGCCAAGCTTCCTTTCAGCTTTTGCTTATTCGTGTCTTTAGTACTGTAGCTACTTGTGTTTGTCTTTCACTCTTTCCAGTAGTGTGTTGAACACCTGTTGACATGAAGGGCTCATCCTTTGATGTCATATCTTTTATCATTTTAAGACTGTCCATGAGTTTTCTTGGAAAAATTACTGAAGTAATTTGCCATTTACTTTTCTGGTGGATTACATTTTGTCAGAGGTCTTCACTATGACCAGCCCATCTTGGGTAACCCTGCATGCTCATAGTTTCATTGAACATAAGTTTCATTGAGTTTTGTGCATGCCCCTCCAACATGACCAGGTAGTAATCCAGGAGAGCAATAATTTTTACAACATGAATTGAAATGATGTTGCACAAGCAAAACAAATGCAGTTAAAATTGGGAGAAAGGCTAGAAATTGAGGAGAGAGGAAATTCCCAGCAATTTTCTCTGATAAAGGCCTCAGTTCTGAAATCTATAAGAAATGAGCCAAATTTATAAAACAAGACACATTCCCAAATTGATATATGGTCAAAGGACATAAAGGTAGTTTTCAGAAGAAATCAAAGCTATCATTAGTCAGAAAAAAAAATGCTCTCAATCTCTAATAGAGAAATGCAAATTAAAATAACTCTGAGGCACCACTGTTCACCTAAATTACATAATGTGATACAAAAGGAAAATGAAAAATTCTGGAGGGGATATAGAAAAATAGGCACATTAATACACTGTTGGAGTTGTAAATTTGTACAACCATTCTGGAGGACAACTTGGAAGTATGCCCAAAAGGTATGCCCATACTCTTTGACCCAGCAATACTGTAACTTGCTCTGTATCCCAAATAGATCAAAGAAAAAGGAAAATGACATATATGTACAAAAATATTTATAGCAGCTCTTTTTGTGGTGGCAAAGACTTGGAAATTGTGGGGATGCTCATCTATTAGGTAATGGTTGAATATACTATTGTGCTTTAAGGAATTATGAAGGAGGTGGTTTCAGAAAAGCTTGAGAGGATGTATGTGGATTGATGGAAAGTGAAGGAAGCAGAACTAGCACAATATTTTACACAGTAATAGCAATATTGTAATAATAATTAACTGTGAAGACTTAGCTACTCTGATGAACACAATGATTCATAACAATTCTGAAAGTCTAATGATGAAAAATGCTGTTCACCTTCAAGGAAAGAACCAATGATATCTGAGTGCAGTTTTTTTTCACTTTATTTTTCTTGCCTTTTTTTTTCAAAATGGCTATTACATATATTCCATTATGGCAATTTTGTTAAAAATTGCTCTCCTCCCCATTGTAAATTACTTCACCTGTGTAATGAGAATCATATTGCTTGCTTTCTTAGTGAGTAGGGGAGCAGTTCTAAGGAGGGAGAGAATTTGAAACTCAAAATTAAAAATGAATGTTAAAAACATATTTTAAAAAATGATAATTCTTGAAGGGGCCACAAGAGTATATGTACATTAATGCACTGTTTCTTTCTTTCTTTTTTTTTTTAGTAAGGCAATTGGGGTTAAGTGACTTGCCCAGAGTCACACAGCTGGGAAGTATTATGTGTCTGAGGCTGAATTTGAATTCGGGGCCTCCTGACTTCAGGGCTGGTGCTCTATCTATTGCACCACCTAGCTACCCAACATTAATGCACTGTTAATGGAGCTGTGAATTGGTCTAGCTGTTCTGGAACACAATTCATAATTAGCTCCTCCTTACTTTTTCTGAATCAAACACTTCATTTCTATGTTCTGGTCACTTCCTCTGGCTACTCCTCATGCCTGGAATGCTCTCACTCCTTCTCTGTGTCCCAAGTAAAATCCCATGTTATAGGAAGCCTTCCCCAATCTCATAATCATTGCACCTTCTCTGTTTTAAATATTTCCTATTGATCCTGTACATAGCTTGCTTTTTATGTATTCATTTGCTTGTTGTTTCCCCATTAGATTGTGAGCTTCTTGAAGGCAGGGACTGTCCTTTGCCTTTATATCCTCAGCACTTACCATAATACTAGGCACATTGTAGGCACTTAATAAATACATATTAACTAACATACTGACTCATGGCTTCATAGCTGGAGACCTTATCACCCAAAGGCCTACAATAGCTTCATTTCCTCACTATACACCAGGGAAAGGGGCCAAGTTGTATCCAAGGGATTCATTACATGCATTCCCAATTCTGGCTCTGAAACCAATCAGAAGTCTGACTTTTGTTGTTGTTGTTGTTGTTATTGTTGTTTTTACCACATGGTTAGTGGACTGGAAATAATCATTTCTAAAGAGAGAGCTAGGACCTTTCATTTTGCATCATCAACCAATTCCAGAGAGGCCTTACTTGGCACTTTCTTGGAAGTAAGTAGAATACAGTGAGAATGCTCTGGAGATAGTGCTTTTATTGACAGTGTCCTGTTAGAGCAGTAATACTACCACTAAACCTATACTTTAAAGAGATCAAATAAAGAAGAAAAGGATATGTTTGTTATTGTTGAGTTATATTTGATCCTTCATAACCCTATTTGGGGTTTTCTTAGCAAAGATACTAGAGAAGTTTGCCATTTCCTTCTTCAGCTCATTTTACAAATAAAGAAACTGAGCAAACATGGTTAAGTGATTTGCCCAGGGTTACACAGCTAGCAAGTGTCTAAGACTGGATTTGAACTCAGGTCTTTCTGAATCTGGGCCCATAACTATATCCACTGCACCATGTAGCTGCCCCTAATAAAAGGACATAAAATGTGGCCTTAAATTACAAGATCACATAAAGCTTCAATATTTCTTCATTTATAATAATACAAATATATGTGACTCTTAGTGTAGCCTTTTTTGGCCATTCTTCTCCTATGTCAGTCATTCAATCAGTATCTTTTGCTATGTCAGTCAGTCAATCAGTAACCATTTATAAAGTACCTACTATATCCCAGGCACTATGCTAAACTTTCGGTATACAAAGAATGGCAAAAGATACTTTCTAGAGGCTCAGAGTCTAATGGAAGAGACAGCATACCAACAATTGTGTACAAAGAAGTGAAATACAGGGTAAATTGGAAATAATCAACAGAAGGAAATCACTAGAATTAAGAGGGGAGTGGTCAGAAAGAGCTTCCTGAAGAAGGTGGGGTCTTGACTGGGGATTGAAGAGAGCAGGGGAAGGCAGTACATAGAGTCAAGGAGGGAGAACATCCAGAGTACTATCTTTTAAAAATATTAATCACGATTAAAAGGCCCAAGAATGGAAAGAGAAATGCAATTATAGACAATTTCTATATATTACCTACTGTGAACCAAACATTGTGCTAAATGTTCTGCAAATATTATCTCATTTGTTCCTCATAAGAACTTTGGGGGGTAGGTGCTATTATTATCATGTCTTACAATTGAGGAAGCTCAGGTAAACAGAGGTCAAGTGGCTTGCCCAGGGTCACACAGCTAGTAAGTGTCCAAGGCTGGATTTGAACTCAGGTCCTCTTGACTCCAGGTCCAGCACTCTATCCATTGTGCCACCTAGCTGCCCAACTGAAAGATAGTCTTGTTAACAGAAAAATACATTGATGATTACCTTCATTCACATAAGGACGGGTCAAAGATCATCTTGATATCTTAAATTTTGTCTTGTAATAAACATGAAAGTTTTTGTCACATACAATCTTTCTTTTATGGGACAAATTTGTTTTTAGTTCTCTAACCTTACAGAAATATGTATTAGGAAAAGACCTGCTTTTAATTATCACTGTAAATAGATTATAATTTAGCCACCTATTTGCTAAATTAACATAAGAATTATTTCATGTACATATACATCATTAACATATTTTGATTTGGCTGAATGTGTGAATAATATATACATAATAATTTCTGGTTAATAACAGTGAAAATAAATTGTTTCTCAAGGGGACACATTTCTATGACATTTCTGACTATAAGTAATGTATAGTGCATATTTGATTAAACATGAATGCAGTCAGTTGACCCTTGCCATCACTGACAGGGATGACTTTTGTCCTAGGGATTTGAGGAAAATATTACTGCTTCTCCAGAAAAAAAAAGATGAGGGTTCAAAGTAGTCCTGCCTTCAATGAGTTATATTCCATTCAATTTAATAAATATTAATTGACTATTCTATTCAGAATTCTATGTTAGTTTCTGAAGGAGCTAGAAAGATAAATAAAACATCCCTTACCCTCAAGGACTTTATAGTTTATTGGAAGGGTATAGTTAATATATTAAAGGGCTTATAGGGCACAAGTATACAAACTACAATGTGAAGTATAACATAAAAAGCATATGCAAGCCATACAAAGGACTATGCTTGATCTTCTGACAAAGGAAGGATAATTTCTGATTAAGGGCATTGCAGGTGATGAGTACTAATGATTCCTACAAATACAGTATTTTACCATGCTGGCACTTTCTTATACTGTTGTTCTGCTAGTTTTTGATAGCTAATGAAATGCCTATTCCATCATGACCATATCTATTAAAAATGATCTCTTCCCCGTTATAAATATTCATAGATGATATCCTTAAAAGCTTAAAGCTATCTAAAATTTATTCAACATATATAAATGAAGGCCTATATAATTTGCTGTAGGAAAAGAAGAATTAAGGTACTGACCTTTGGTGGAAATATTTGATGTAGAAGTTATTTTATATTTCTATCATTTATAATCAGAACTGTAGTTATTGATTGCCATAGTTTTCCTTGACAATAATTATTTCTGAAACAAGGGACATTTCCTACAAATGCTGACACTAAGTGAAAATAATTGCAGGAATGTAAAATGTAAAGCCTTCCCTGACAAATAGCTTTTTAATGGCATCACTTAGGAAATCTATTGAAAATTGCTTGTGTTTTGTCTCTGTATGCTGGTATGTCTCTTGAAATATTTTTTTTCTGACATGTTCTAGAAAGGAAAATAGCTATTTTAAACATTAAATACATTTTGAAAAGTTTTTTTCTTTATCAGTACAAAAGTTTTATGGGGCTAATGCTTTTGTTTCTTCTTCACCTGCTGATGAGATTTTAGAAAATATTTATTTTCCAGGACAGAGAACTTGAAGATTTATTGAAAACATCCTCTAGATAAGCAAATATATTTTCTTCCAAGTGGAATTTAAAATGATTATGGATTTAGAATCTGAGCACAAAATGTATATTGTTTAGTGCCAATTTAGGAATTTTTACTCAAGGGAGAATGTTATTAGGTACTTGTTTTACCAAGCCGTACATTTGTTTCTATGTAAGCTGTACCAAATAGACTAAGATATATTTAAAATCCTTTCGTCTTCTGATCCTATGATTTTATTCAAATGAACTTAAGGCATTAAGTTCTAAGAAATTTAAGGTATTACATATACATGTCTCATTGTCTGTGTATCATCAGATTCTTGACTTAAAGCTGGAAAGGAACTAGGGAACATCGAGTTCAATCTCTTCATTTCACACATGAGGAATCTGAGTCTCAGAGAGCTAACGTGACCTGCCTAAGGTCACTGAGATTTCAACCCAGGACCTCTTAATACAAATCCATGATGCTTTCCAGTATAGTACGTTTCATTATACTTTATAATAGATGATGAATTTAGGGCATGATAATGTTATTTTAAAGACATAAAAAACACGGAGAGGTTAAGTGTTTGTAAGTAGTAATATTACAACAAAACCTTACTTCCTGTACTCTGAATCCTGTGCTTTATTCATTCAGTAGAAATGACTTTTTTTATAAAATATGTTATCAGTACTTTTTCATATTACAAAGGTTGTTGAAAGGGATTCTAGGTATCCACCAGCTGCCCCAGGTATCCAATAATATAATCCAAGTAGTATATATGATTTTTAAGGAGAATTTTACATTAGTGAAGATCTGGCATGTTTGAATACATCCATTAATCTGCAATCACATTGGTGGGGATTCCCACTCTAGCAGTGGAATCTATTCATTCTATGCACAATCTATTCATTCTTTCTCCTTATGGTTGGACTCTTGTCCGTGGCCCACCTTTATCCTCCATAGAGAATTCAGTCAATGTCCTGGCATTTTTCCTCTTATTTTACAGCTACTAATTCAGTGGATTCCCATTGAAGAATACAGATTATACCTTGCATTCACCACACTAAGATTGCAGTTTTCTGGCAATATATCTCTCTGATGATATTTCTTCCACTACTTCTGGAATATAATTCTTGTGTAGTAAAGTTTTACAGGCTCATCCCTTTTGATGTCCATTGACCCTAATTTTTTGGAGACTGTGGTATTCCATGATTTGTAACTGTATACTCACTCAGTAAACATTTATTAAGCATCTACTCTGTGTTAAACACTATGCTAAGCTCAGAGGATAAAGAAGAGACAAAAAATGTTTCCTGCCTTCAAGGAGGTGACAGTCTAATGAGGGAAACAACAAACAACCAAATATAAAAAAAATAAGATACATGTAGGAAAATGGGAATTAATTAATAGAGAGAAAGCACTAGAATTGAGAAGTTAGGAAAGGCTTCATATAAAAGATGGAGTTTTTTGTTGGGACAAAGGAGGCCAGGGAAACCAAGAAGTTGAGAAGAGGTGTGAGAGTAATCTAGCCATAGGGGACAAGTAGAGAAAATGCCAAGTTGTTCATAGAATAATGAGGAGAATGTCACTGAATTGAACAGTATATAGAGTGAATAAAGTTTATGAAGACTGGAAAAGGTTGGGCATGGGGACTAGGTTGTGAAGGAATTTGAATGCCAAGCAGGCCATTTTGTATTTGATGCTGCAGGCAATAGACAGTCACTAGAATTTGAGTAGGAGATTGACATGGTTTTACCTGTCTTTAGTAAAATCACTTTAGTGGCTGAATGGAGGATGGATTAAAATGGGAAGACAGTTGCGATACACAGACCCACCAGCAGGGTGTTGCAATAGTCTATGTATAAGATCATGGAGACCTGCACCGTATTAGTGGCCATATCAGAGGGAAAGGGGGGGAATGTATTTGAGAGATGTTGCAAAGGTCATGTCAACAAATTGGAAACAGATTGGATATGGTTGGTTGAAAGATAGTGAGGAGTCTAGACTGACACAGGTTTTGAGCCTGAGGTTCTGGTAGGATGATGTTGTTCTTATCAGTAATATGGAAGTTAGCAGGTAGGGAAGGTTTAGGAGGAAAGATAATGAGTTTCATTTTAGACATATTGAGTTTAAAAGGTCTAAGGCCTATCCAGTTTGAGATACCTGAAAGGCTATTGGAAATGAGAGATTGGAAGTCATTAGAGTAGTTGTGGCTGGATAGATATATTTGACAATAGTCAGCATGGAGATGGTAATTAAATACATGGGAGCTGATGAGATGACCAAATAAAGTAGTATAGAGGAAGAAGAGAAGAGGACTCAGGACAGAACTTTATGAATATATGCAGTTAGAGGGTGTGAGCTAGATGAAGATCCAGCAAAGGAGACTGAGGAGTGCTAGTATAGGTGGGAAGAAAACCTCAAGAAGGCGCTCTTGAAAACTGAGGGAGAAGAGAGTATTGAGAAGCGCGTGATAAGCAGTGTCAAAGGCTATAGAGAGTTCTAAGTGGAAGAGGATTGAGAAAAGGCTATTGGATTTTGCAATTGAAAGATCATTGGTAACTGGAAAAAATAGTTTTGGTGAAATGGTAATGTTGAAAGTCGAATTATAAGGGGTTATGAAGAGAATAAGAAGAGAGAAAATGGAGTCAGTTATTATAGATGGCTTTTAAAGGAGTTTAGTCATAAAAAAGAAGAGATAATAGGATAATAATTAGTGAGGATTGAAAGAGCAGTTGAGAATTTTTTTGAGGATAGAGGAGACATGCACATGCTTGTGGACTATGGACAATGAGCCAGTAGAAAGTGAGAGATTGAAAATAAATGACAGAGTAAGAAAAATAGAATAGGGAATTTGTTGGAGGAGATGGGAAGGAATGAGACTAGTTGAGCAGTTAGACAGGTTAGACTTGGTAAGGAGTAAGGTCACCTCATCCTATGAGAGAGGATGAAGGAGGAGATACTTGCAGAAAGCATGTGAGTGAAAAGAGATGAGGAAAAAATGATAAGAGGGAGCTCCTGCTGGGTTGACCTTAATTTTTTTCTGTAAAATATGAGTAAAAGTTCTTATCCAAGAGTATGTGGAAGAGGGGGCGCCATAGGAAGTTTGAGGAGGAATGAAAAGGTTTGGAAGAGTCACTGTGGAGAATGGGATGGCAAATTGATAAGGCTGATATAGAAGGATTGCCTAGCATCGATGAAGGCCCAGTTGAAGTTGTGTAACATTAATTTATATTGAACCCAATCAGAACGATTACATGATTTTCTCCACCTTCCATTCAGTAGCACATGTATAGGACTGAAAGCAACCATGAATGATAATAGTGATCTAAAACTGAGGCTTGGCAGGGTGCATTTGGCAAAATACTAAAAGGGCATAGTAGTGCACAAGAGGAAGATAGTGTAGAGTTGACTCCTCAGGAGGACAAGTGAGGAAAGTAGAAGGTAGTGGCTAGTTCAGGGGAAATGGCCTGGGAAAAATTGTGGGGTCAAGGGATTGGAGGTCATAGTGCAAATGAAGAATCCAGTTTTGTAAGGGCATGCAAAGAGAGAGGCAAAAATCCAGTAGTTTATGGTCAAATAAGTGGGTTTAGGAAATCTTGAACATGGAAGTGGTTGCTTTTGGATCAAAGGCATGACCATATATTGAGCACAGCTTAGGTGGGGTGAAGAAGTAGTTTATGAAAAGTGAGTAGGTTAAGAAAATGGTGGTTTGAGTTTTTAAGGGAGAGCTAATATGTATGTTGAAATACCCTAATGTGAGGACATGTGTTGAAGAGGGGAGAAAAATTGTAAGCCATGTTCCTGATTCATTGAGGAAGGAAGGGGACTGATTTGAAAATCTGTAGAAAACAACTATCAGGACTTTGAAAAGAAAATATGAATAGCATGAATTTCAAGATTGGAGAAGTTTCTGAGTGATGGAGATAGTAGTAAAACCTGGAAGTAGCAATGGGGAACAAGAAGAATCCCAATATCCTTATCTTGACCAGTGAGCTGAGGGGAATGAGTGAAGGTAAAGTCAGTAATGGAAAGGGTAGCCAGGGAGGCTTTATCTTCAGTGGGGAGCATGGTTTTAGTAACAGCTATATATATAGCATCTCTGGAAATCTATTGTTAAATAGAGGAATGTTTGTTTCAAGGAAAAACTTGGATTCTGTATAAGTACTATACCATTTCCCAAAGGCAATCTTACCTGTGATTCAATGCTATGCTTCGATTCTGTGTCTACCTCATTGTCCATGAATAGTGTCTATTTGAAATGCATATATTGATGGCTCTATGGATAGTCCATCTAATTCTATATCATAGTTTTCTTCCTCTGTTCTTGTTCTCTTTCCCTGTCTGCCTTTCTCTCTGCCTCTGCCTCTCCCTCTCAATTCATCAGCTTCTATGAATTTCTCTGACAAAGACTTGAAATTTAAATCCCTTCAACAGTGATGAGACATGTACGGAGAAAAATAAATACTAAAAGTTGACACCAAATACCAGAAACCAATACTAGATGCTGAAGGAATCAAGATATTTTTATTTAATAAAACAAGAATATGTGTGTATATTTTGAGGAAGTACAAGAAGTTTGTATAAGATCATGGAAAAATCTGTTATTCTTCTGATTGGATGAAATTTCCTTTTGTCTTCAGGTTTCATTTATATTGCTTTGTCAAGATTGATGTGATTCCATTGTCTAGTACTATTTCTACTTGTTGGACAAGGATCTCACATTTAGAGTACCAAGAGCTAAATGAATTTGTGGTCTGTCCACTTTTCTACCATATTGTTGCCATCACTGACAAAAGGAGACTACTTTTTCTTTTCTTTTTTCTTTTTTCTTTTTTATAATTTGTCATGCTGAAATAATTCATCAGCAAACACACAGACTGCTACTGAAAATTTTCTCAATTGTTCTTAGGTAGACTGGTGCTTAGAAAGTAGATGTAGTTTTTTTTAACCCCCTCTCACCTTGGATTATACTCAAAATATTTCCAGCATGGCAGAACTCATGTGTGATCCGCTTGCATAATCTATGACCTGGGTTCACCTCTATGCTATAATGAGGCATAAGTATTAATGTGTGTAGTTACTCAGATATGGTATATTTCTCTCTCTCTCTCTCTCTCTCTCTCTCTCTCTCTCTCTCTCACTCTCTCACTCTCTCACACATTCTCTCTTCCTCTCCCTCTTTTCTTTCTATCTTTCTATCTATCTATCTATCTATCTATCTATCTATCTATCTATCTATCTATGTGTAGGGTAAAATAGCCTTCCATTCCTATATCACCTTTCACCTCTGAGCACACTTAAAGGACCTACATTAAAATTAATTTGTAAGTATGTATTAAATATCTACAATGTCTTAAGCATTGCTGTAGGGTTATCAGGTCATGATATAGGGATTTTAATTTTAATTAATTTGTTGGTAATATGAATCACCATTCATACCTACCAGATTAGCATGACAGAAGCAATATTATGGTTCTGGAAGATGGCTTATAGCAAAAAGATAAGCATTTAAAGTTTGACTTGCATAGATGATTAAATTTTATGTTCCTTATTTTTAGTCAGCAAATCAAAATCAGGAATAATGAAAATTATACAATAAAATTATTAAAATATAGTAAATGCTTCAGTGCCAAATTTTGTAGTCCAATGGAAAAATAGAACATAGCATATTGAAGGGTTTTCTGTAGAAGCCAAAATTGCTTTAAGTACATTTGGCATTAATGTCATTTAAGCTGACCCTGGCTTTTTGTTTTCTCTCCTGCCTGTAGTTGTCATCTGTTAGCTTCTGAATGTTGAATATGGGTGTTTATAGGAGGTGACAATTCACTGTGGCTGTCATCTGATGACACTAGTGAACAGTCTACCCCTTGGCGGCTTTAGCATTCATCATCTATAACACAAGCCTAAATTAAAAAACAAAAACAAAAACAAAATATTTGTCTTTTGGCTATTCACTCTTTCACACAGAGAGACACTGTGTAATGTAATACAGAGACATTTTTTTTGGTAGCATCTAGGTAGTATAGAATTCTGTAAGTGCTTCCAAAAGCTCAGAATTTATTCTCATTCACCCACAGAATTATAAAAGCTATGCCCATTTGAAATCTTTCATCAGGTCTTATTTCAATTAGTCTTTCAGAGGCAATTGCTGGCACAGTGGATAGAGTATTGGACTGGAATTAAACATGTTTTTCTTGTAGTTGGTTTTGTTATTTCAGTTCCATCCAACTTTTTGTGGCGCCATTTTGAGATTTTCTTGGTAAAGATACTGGAGTTGTTTGCCATTTTCTTCTCTAGCTCATTGTACAGCTAAACAATGTGAGGCAAACAAAGGTGACTTGCTCACAGTCACATAGCTATTAGGTGTGTAACACCACACTAAAAATAAGGTTTTCCTGACCCAGGTCCAGCACTGAATCCACTGAGCCACGTAGCTGCCTCCTAGGAGTTAGAAATGCCGGAGTTCAAATACAGCCTCAGACATTTAATAGCTGTGTGACCCTGGCATGTCATTTAACCTTTGTTTCAGTTTTCTCAATTTTAAAATGTGAATAATAATAGTACCTACCTCCCAAGGTTGTTATGAGGATCACATGAGATGATATTTATAAGAATGTCTTAGCCCAGTGACTGACACATAATAGGTACTATATAGCTGCTTATTCTCTTTCCATCCCCCTAATATTTTAAATGGTAGGCCTGAGCAACTATAAAAAATGTTTGTATTGTATCTGAAAGTATCCTGATATCTTTTTAGTAGTTTGTCCATTTCTACTAAAATAAGTCAATTCATTCTAAAGTCATCTAAAATAAACTGACAAATATAAATGCCAAACACTTAAATTGAAACAGAGAGCTCACTCATTTCATTTGGTAATGAATACCTACAAGTTTTGGGGGGCTTTTACTTCTGAAAAAAGGCCCAGGATGAAAATAGGAATTATCTACATTTAAAAGAGTTCAGAGTGATAATATAGTACCATGAATAAGCTGAAAAAATGCAACAATGTTTATGGAAAGTATTTATAAATAATTTATTTGAAGATTGCCATATTGGAAAGAGCTCTAAATTATGAGGACTTAATTGTGGCCTTTATTCCAACTATCTCTGTGGCCTTTGAGCAATCATTAAGGTGTCCAAACTTATTTTTTTCATCTATAATATTAGTATAAAATCAGCTAACTCATCTATGTGGATAAAACTTGATAATATGGAAATGCTTTAAAAACATAAAATGCACCTACAATGAATTAATGTACCTATTTTTCTACATCGTCTCCAACATTTCTTATTTTCTTCCATGTTTTAATGAGCTCATATTCTAATAAGGGAGACAGCATGTATATAATTAGGTGTAAGATGGTATCTCAATTGTTTTCACTTGTATTTCTTTAATTAGTAGTGATTTAGAACATTTTTATGTGACTATTGATAGCTTTGATTTCTTCTTCTGAAAACTGCCTGTTCATATTATATCAATTGGGGAATGACTTGTATTCTTATAAATTTGGTCATTTCCCTAGGTATTTGAGCCATTAGGCCTTTATCAGAGACACTTGGTGTATTTTTCCCCCAGCTTTCTTCTTTCCTTCTAATAGTGTCTGCATTGGTTCTGTTTGTAGAAAACCTTTTTAATTTAATACAACCAAAAATAACTATTAGACATCTCGTAATGTTCTCTGTCTCTTGTTTGGTCACAAATTCATCCCTTATCCATACATTTGACAGGAAAATTATTTCGTGCTCTTCTATTTGTCCATGGTGTCACCCTTTATGTCTAAATCATGTACCCATTATGACTTTATTTTCGTGTATGGTATGGCATGTTGGTCTATATCTAGTTTCCAAACTTTTTAAATTTTCCCTGCAGTTTTTGTCAAATGATGAGTTTTTATCCCCAAAGCTTAGATCTCTGAGTTTCTCAAATACTATATGACTATGGTCATTCACTACAATATGTTGTGTATCTATTCAATTCTACTGCTCCTCCACTCTATTTCTTAGCCAGTACCAGATTGTTTTGATGATTATCACTTTGTAATACAGTTTCAGATCTGGTAGGCCACCTTCCTTCATGTTTTTTTTTTCATTATTTCCCTAGATATTGTTGACCTTTTGTTCTTTCATATGAATTTTATTATTATGCTTTTCTTGAGTCTTGTATTTGAAAATCAAAATTTCTTGTCAACTCTGGTCTTTTCACCAGGAATTCTTGAAAGTCCTGTGTTTCATTGAATGTTCATTTCCCCTGACCCTGAAGAATTATACTCTTTCCCTGGCTAGATGACCTTTGATTGTAATTCTAGCTCCGTTGCCTTATAGAATATCATATCCTAAACTCTCTGATATTTAATGTAGAAGCTACTAAATCTTGTGTAATCTTGACTGTGGCTCCACAATTTTTGAATTATTTTTTCTGGCTGCTTGAAGTATTTTGTCCATGGCCTGGAAACTCTGGACTTTGGCTAGACTATTCCTGGGAGTTTTCATTTTGGGACCTCTTTTAGGAGGTTATTGGTAGATTCTTTCAATTTCTATTTTGCTGTTTCATTCTAGGATATTAGGACAGTTTTTCTGAATAATTTATTGAAAAATATCAGTAGGCTCTTTTTTTAAAATCAGGCTTTTATCTAGTCTGATAATTCTTGAATTATCTCTCCCTGATCTACTTTCTAGGAGAGCTGTTTTTCCAATGAGATATTTCAAATTTTCCTCTACTTTTTTTCATTCTTTTGATTTTGTTTGATTGTTTCTTGATGTCTCAGTAATTAGCTTCCACTTGCCTAAGTCTGATATTTAAGGAATTATTTTCTTCAATGAATTTTTGCACCTCCTTTTCAATTTGGCCAATTCTATTTTTTAAAGGAGTTGTTTCCCTCAGTGAATATTTACATATCTTTTCCCATTTTTGTACTTTTTAAAAACCAAGCTGTTGTCTCTTTGTTCATGATTCTTTTGCATCATTTTCATTTCTTTTCTCAACTTGTCATCTGTGTCTCTTATTTTATGTTTTTTAAATCAGAAATTCCTTTTGGGCTTGACACCAATTTTCATTTTTATTTGAGACGTGTTCTGTAGTTGTTTTGACATAGTTGTCCTCTTCTGAGTATGTATTTTGATCTTCCCTGTTACCGTAGTAACTTTCCATGGTCAGATTACTTTTTTTTTGTTTTTTACTCATTTTTTTCCAGCCTATTTATTAGCTTTTAATTTCATGCTAAAGTTGGGCTCTGCTCCTGGAAAAGAGAGGGCACTGTCCCAAACTTCAGGGTTTTCATGCTGTTTTCAATGCTAAATCTTGGGACCTCTAAATTTTCAGTTCTTCTAAGGTAGTAGGACCTAAATGGAGGTGTGTTCACTGCTTTCCTGGACCATGCTGTGGTCTGTGAGTTACCACATGCACTCTTTTCTGCTCTGGACCTGAGACCAGGATACCTGGTCCTCTGTGACTACGACTCTAGTGTACTAGTGCTCCTCGTCATCATGGGACTATGAACATGGTCTGTGAACCAGATCCTTGTTTGGTCAATGAAACAGAATACCTGCAAAATGTCCCCTGTAATCTCTTTATGACCAGTTTTCTGCCCCTCTTAACATCTGTGGGCAGAGAGAACAGGGAGCTGCTGCTGATGATTCAGTTGCCCCCAAGGCCTACATTGGCTTACTGCAACAGGCCTTGCTGGCTGCCCAGGTGGAATGTGCTCCACTCTTACCTCAGTGAGGCAGACCTTTTCTCTTGATATTCTAAGTTGTCGTGGACTGGAAAGTTATTTCACCCCATCCTTTTGTTGGTTCTGCCACTCCAAAATTTACTTTGAGGCATTATTTTAAAGTTATTTAGAAAGGAATGTAGGAGAGCTCAGGCAAATTTCTGCCTTATTCCATCATCTTCACTCCGCTCTCTATTTATAGCAGAACACTTTACAAATATATCTAATTTTATCCTCACAACAACTCTAGTAGGCAGGTGCTATTATTATCCCTATTTTACAGATGAAAAAGCTGAGGCAGAAAACTTAAATGACTTTTGCATGGAAGCATAAGCAGTAAATGACCCCAATTGCCTAAAAGCAAAATAATAATAATAATAATAATGATAATAATAATAATAATAATAATAATAAATGTTCTTAGTGGTGACCTAAGTCATGAAGAAGGGACATTCTATTTAAGAATCCAGGTATATAATTGTTGTATTAAGATTTCATGTAAAATGTATTTTTTTCAAGTTTTGATTATAAAAAGGAATTGATGAGTCATGTGTAATAAAATCATTTGAGTAGATGAGACATTGACATACTATTAGCTATCATATTGAAGAAAGTAATAGTGAGTATTAAACACTTGCCTGATTCTCCTACCTAAACTCTCTTTTGGATCATTTGAGGGTCTTAAAACAACATTTTATTCTTTGGAGTATCATATTATGTATGATGTGTACATTTCTTCTTCATGCAAGAATTAATGGGCATGATAGTTGTTGCACTTAAAATATATTTGTTAGTTGAAAATTATTCCCATGCTTTTAAATGGGATTTTATTATTTATGTTTTGAAATATCTCAGGAAAGTATCCTAAGATATTAGATGGAGAAAATAATTATATCAGTCTTTTACAGGGTTTATTTCATCCATTATAAGTTTTGAATGAATCTGTTATTCATTTGTTCTTATTTATGTGAAAAAAATCTCATTGACTCATCAATGTTTGATGGTGAAGGATGTACAAAGAGTACAGACTATATAATTATTTGCAAATGTTTTATGAAGATCCACATATGATTAGCAGTATGCAAATTAATACCCTAATAATCTGATACAAATGAACTTCCTATTATAAAACCAAGTGTTTTAAAAATAGTGCCAATTTTAGAGTATCTTAGAAACCTAAAGGGAAAGGACAGATTTACTAAATTTTATACTTGCTTTTATTTTGATTTACAGATTGCGTTTTCACAGCACAATACTATCATGGATCTTGTGCAATTCTTTGTCACCTTCTTCAGGTAAATTGCTTTTGCTGACTTTTGACTTGTTAAGCCTGCATTGTGATTTATGTCCTGTCAATATTTTATGTCATTTAGAAATTCTTTAAGCTTAAAATATCATGCTTCATACCTTGAAAGCATTTATTCACTTAAGTGCACACCTCATTGAGCAGAGGAAATCTTAAACTCTAAGTTGCCTTGTCTTATAGAAGATCTTACTGTTCTATAATATAACGAGAAATAGTTTGGGTTTTTTTTGTGGAAAAGAGTTTGCAGAAATATGGGTTCTTTAGCTTAGGTAGTTTGTAGGCATCTAAATTAGATGATTTCAAACTGCATATATTTCAAGGACTATGAGTAGACACACCTAAGTTAATTCAAATTAATTTATTTCAAATGTTTATAGAATTCCTACTGTGCTAGACCTTATTAGAAACAGAAAAGAAATTATTTTATATAATCTCTACCCTCAAGAAGTTTATGATGTAGACATGCTAAATGTGTTGTTACATGAGAGATAGGAGAATCGTGGAATTTTAGAACTGAAAAGGACCTAAGGGGTCATGTAGTCCAGCTGATGCATGAAATGTGTCAGTTATATAACACAACTGAAAATTGCTTATCCAGACTTTGGGTTAAGACTTCCAGCAAGGGGGACCAACCACCTCCATAGGCAGCCTACTCTGTGTTTGGGACCAAATTTCTCCCTTCCTCTCAACAACTTCTACTCATTGTTCCTAGTTTTTCTGTCTCAGGCCAAACAGGAAAATATCAAGTGGTTCTTAGAGGTAGGTGACAGCTCTTCTTGAGGACAAGTCTCATGTTGACCCTAAGTCTAAGTCTTCTTTCATCCTCACAAAGTTTTCTTAAGATGAGAGGTTTGATCAGTAGAAGACAAGACTTTCTCTCTCTCTCTCTCTCTCTCTCTCTCTCTCTCTCTCTCTCTCTCTCTCTCTCTCATTCTCCATACATACACACAAACACATTCTTTCTTTTATTCAACAACACCGCCAAAATGCATTAAACATCTACTCTGTATAGTGTGATATGGTGGATAAAGAGAGTCAGGAAGATTTGTGTTCATATTTTACCTTTGGTACATACTGGCTGGGTGACCCTAGGCAAGTCTCTCAATGTCCCAGTCAACTGTTTAAGACTATAAATTAGTTTGAAGGCATTGATTTGCATCAGTAAAGGAAGTTCTTCACTGGATGCTCACTATACCAATTAAATCAGTGGCTCAGTATATATATATATATATATATACACACACACATACATATATACATATGTATATATATATATAATGTATATATATATACACACATACATATATACATGTGTATATATATATAATGTGTATATATATACACACATACATATATACATGTGTATATATATAACATGTATATACTATATATTATATATACATATATATGCATGTGTGTGTCTGTGTATGTGTGCATGTATGTACATACATAATCATGGGATCATAGGATTTCATCCTAGAAAAGACTCTTTAAAGATCATCAAGTCCATTTCAATTTTATAGATGAGGAAATGGAGTCAAAGAGAAGTTGTTACTTGCTGAGAGTTACACAGCTAATAAATATCTGAGGCCCTGACTTAACTCATGTCCCTCCAACTTCAAGTCCAACAGTATACCAGATAAATACCCATTCCCTACCTTTAAGAACTTAAAATCTAGTAAGGGGTGATGAAACATAAACACAGATAATTATAATACAAAATAATAGTAACTCATTTATATAAACTTTATAGCTTTCAAAGTATTTTCCTCACAACAGCCCTACTAAGTGTTACTGCAAGTATTTTATCCCTATTTTGTAGATTAACAAAAAAAAGTTCAAGGTGACAGTTTTTGACAGTTTTTGTAAAGTCTATATTTGAAGTTAGATTTTCTTATGCTATGTTGTCATTCATTACTGCCACATGGGATTCACATACAAGCATTTTAATCATACTGTCTCCATTATATTCCTTTTCCATGGTACACATTCTACTAAGGAAAACAATACTTAAGAGAACAAAATAGCATTACATTAAAATAGTGCAAAGTTTTAATTATATTTAAATTTTTTCTTCTAAAAAGATTCAATTGTAGAAATGATCCAAAACATTGGACATTTTGTACCTTTGTTATTCTGAATAGAAATGAACCCTTTAAAGCTATTAGCTGAGTTACAATATGTTTGTGGATACTAATAGAAGTTACAATTGAATGAATATTCTTAATGTATAAAAATAGAACTA
Organism: Phascolarctos cinereus; assembly: GCF_003287225.1. Lineage (NCBI taxonomy): Eukaryota > Metazoa > Chordata > Mammalia > Diprotodontia > Phascolarctidae > Phascolarctos > Phascolarctos cinereus. Next base: position 94,577,907 of record NW_027555736.1, on the reverse strand, counting down.
TTCTTTGATGCAAAATAATGTTGGATTGAACAATTCTGAAAAGTTCAGGTATCTTATAAAAATTCACAAAGCTGAATATATATGCATATTCCATAAATATGTTTAGGCTTCCCCCTTTGAGTTTTAAAAATTGTTAGCTCCTTTAAATTCAATAGCTATTTTATTTAGTAAAAGAAATTTGGTGTTAATGTGCACCTTGTCTTAATGATGGTTCTGTTTATTTAGACTGTCATTAGATATGGAGTGAAGTAAAATGTTCTAATTGTTGTGCAGGACAAAATATGTTTGATAGGTGTTTTTGTCATTTAAATTTCTTAAAGCAATGAAATGTAAATTGTTTTAAATCTGTTTTATTGTTGAGGAATAAAATGCCCAGAATATTTTAAAGTTTATTTTCTATGCCACATCACTAAGTTAGAAAGTTTTTAAGGTAGAAAAATATGCTGAAACAAAGTTAAATTAACTATAAAATTTTAGATACCCAAAATGATTTGAACAAAGTTTACTCAAATATTTCAATGATAATTACTGTTGTGCTGGTACTTTGTAAGAGTTAACCATTAGGCAGTTCTCTTACCTTTTAGTCCCTGGGCATCAAGATATACAGTAATAGTCATCGTTCTTTCAGGTCAATAATATATGTTATCAACATTGTTTCTAGTATTATAGACTCTATTGTTATAAGTGGGAAAGGTGAGTATGAAAGCTTTCCAAAAAACTGTGGTTACAGGGTGATCAGCCATAGAGGAGGGTAATTTCCCTGGCAAAAATTGCCCTATACCACGAGTGTCCCTAGCAATTAACTTGTTGAGAGAAATCTTTGTTTGAAGAACGTACACAAACACTCTTGCAAAATTTTATACTCATCTCTGAGCTGGCCTAGATTTAAGGTCTCTGGTGAATCACTTTTCCTAAGTATCAGTGTCTTAGTCTATAAAATGATGGAACTGAAATAATCTCTCTGATCCCATACAAATCTAAAGATTCTAGAATTATTTGATATATCATAGAAGAGTTGAACATTGAGAAGTAATATAATAAAACCTCATAAATTTGAATCCAAAGAGTAGGTGAATCTGAGTTATCAAAAAGCCTCAATTTTTAAGAACTTTTTATTTTTTCATTTGTTTTTAATTTATGGAATAAAACAATAATTTCCAAAATATAGTGCAATAAAAAGATGATTGTACATAAAACCACAAATATGCAATGCACAACTTGTTATTTCTTTTAAATATACAAAATTATCTGTAAATTTGTTTTTTTTTCTTTTTTCTTCCTTCCCCACCTCCTGCCCTAGAAATGGCTGTCATTAGACACTAATAAGTACACACACACACACACACACACACAACACACACATGCATTCTACTATTTATCAGTTCTTTTTCTGGAGGGAGACTGCATCTTTCTTCATGTCTTTTGTAGTTAATTTGGGTATTTATAATAGACAAAATAACATTCATTCAAAGATCTTAAAACTATATTGTGGTTATATGTACGATGTTCTCTTGGATCTATTGATTTTGCTCTTCATTATTTCACGCAAATCTTTCCATGTTTTTTTAAAATCATTGAGCTCATCATTTTTTATAGCACAGTAGTATTCCATTACAATCACATACCACAACTTTTTCAGCCATTCCCCAATTGATGGGCACCTCTGCAATTTCCAGTTCTTTTCCACCACAAAGAGAGTTGCTATAAACATTTTAGAACATATAGGTTCTTTTCCTTTTCCCCTAATCATCTTTGGAAATAAACCAAGTAATAGTAGATAAAAGAGCATATGTAGTTTAATAACTCTTAGGGCAAAATTCCAGATTGCTTTCCAAAATGGTTGGATCATTTTAAAATTCCACCAACAATGAATTAGCATCTCAATTTTTCCACATCCTCTCCAACATTCATCACTTGGCCCTTCCTTTATACTTTTTTTCATTATTTCTCTTCATATTCTTGACTTTTTGGTTTTTTCCAAATTAATTTTGTTATTTTTTCTAATTCAGTAAAATAATTTTTTTTAATTTAATTTAGAAGGCATTGAACATATAAATTAGTTGGGGTAAAATTGTCATTTTTTAAATTATATTATCCCTGTCTACCCTTGAACAATTAAGATCTCTCCAATTATTTAAATCTGATTTTATTTGTATAAAATTTTTCTCATCATTTCATTTACATCATTCCTGGGTTTGTTTTGGCAGGTGTACTTTCAGGCATTTTATATGTTCTAGAGTTGTTTTAAATGGGGTATTTCTACTGTCTCTTCTTGCAGAGTTTTATTTGTAATATGTAGAAATACTGATGATTTATGTTGATTCATATCCTGCTTCTTTGCTAAAATTATTGTTTCAACTAACTGTCTAGTTGAGTGTTTCAGATTTTTCAAGAATATCATCATATTATCGCAAAAATAAATAGCTTTATCATCTCAATTTTTGAATATTTTCAAAATTAAATGCTTTTTATTACTTTCAATACAGTCTGTAACTCTAACTAGGTTAATAGTGTATTACCTCATAGATGTGCTTAGGTCATCTGCTTTGATTACCACATTAGAAAGATGCATAATTGCCATAGAAAATGTATATTAATGGGTGTTTCTAAGATACTTGATACGTGAAAAGTTTTTTTTTTCCTTTCAGTTATTTGAAGCATCATCCACTTCACTCCTCAATCTTACTTTCAGTAATAATTTTCACTATCTATGAAGTCTCCTCATGAAATGTTACCTTTAGCCCAGTTCCTGTTTCATCATTAATAGGATTAAAATATTGAATTCATTTAATAATTCAATAGCAAATAATTGGATTAAACTTATTGAATTAATAGGATTTTGGTTTAGAACTTTTTCTAATACTATAATTTCTTTACTGCAAGATTATTTGCCTATATCTCAGTGAAAAAGAGTTCAAATATTTGATAAAAGTGACATTACTCAGATTACTTGAATTATATTCTGTTTACTGGCTAAATTAATCTGCCTTTAATGCTCTATTTTTTCTACCTTCATGTTGTATAGGAATCAGTTCAATCAGTCTCCTAAAACATTCTGAGTCCAAAGAAACATACCTGCATCAGTGAATTTAACTGAAAGGAATCTAGAATGATCTAGTTAAATCCCATCATTTTTGGGGTGAGGGGGGAATGAAGAAATGGAATTTCAAAGAATTGAAATAACTTAATGAAATGACACAATTAGCAAGTAATATTTAAAGACATCTTCAGATCTAACTTTTTTTTATTATGTCCCAATCCTTCCTTCCATGTGCAAGAGAAATAATAAATCAAAATAGTAATTTAATGAAAAAGTAAAATATATTTCCTGATGTGTCATATGGGGGAAAATAGAAAGAAAGTAGAAAGGGTTATACTTTTGGAGTAAGATAAGACAAAACAACAACCAAGAGAATAATAGTAATCAGAAGGTTACAAGAATTAGGGGCAAAAAAAGTTGAATCTTTATATGAAAATGTCTGCTAACTTGTTGTAGGATTAAAATATACAAAAATCTGAGTTATAAAAATGTTTATATATATATATGTATATATGTGTGTATATGTTACATATACATACACACACATATATACATACACATATATACACATATACATACACGTGTGTGTATGTGTGTGTGTGTGTGTGTATGTGTGTGTATACACACACATCTCAGGTCCTCCTGACTCCAGGGCCAGTGCTTTATCCACTGTGCCACACAGCTGCCTTTAAAAATGTTAAATCTTAAAGAAGCATAAAATAAATTGAATCTGATTGAAATTCTTCACCTTTGACACACAATATTCCAGGGAATGTGAACAATATTAAAATGAATATATTAACTATTTCAGATCAATAGTGTTGAAGATCTAGAAACTGTGTTTGATATAACACATGAAAACTTAATCACTAGAATTAATTTGCAGTCATAGTGGGAGTTAGTAGCACCATTATCCAGTAATAATGTGACATAACTAATGTTTTAGAGTAGTGTAGGCCATTTTTCCCTACCAAAGATAAACCCTTAGTATACCTTGACTGAACAGAGATACTATTTGATAACCGTAGGAAGTATCATCGTATGCTGCTGTGGATAGGTAATAGCTGACAAAACAACATTGACAGTGCTTCAATAATGGACAAGTTCCAAATATCTCCATGAAAAAAAAAAACAATAATAATACTCAAGAAAATGTGAAGTGATCACACATAACCCAAAAACAGAGAGATAGTAATGTCTTTTGGTTATAATAATATCCTGAACTAAAAATATAATTATTTTCAAAATTCAAAAAGCAAAGGACTTTTCTGTTTTTGTTATGCAAAAACATAATTTTTAAAAATAAAAGATTAGCCATGAAAAAATATTTCCACATTAGTCCCAGTTGTGAAAGAAGAAAGAGTTCAAAAATTTTTAAAAATGAGAAAGAATAAAGTGAAAAAAATGTTTCAATCTGTATTCAGAGTACATCAGTTCTTTATCTGAATATGGATATCATTTTCCTTCATGAGTCCTTTGTACTTCTCTTGGATCATTTTGTTGCTGAGAAGAGCTGAGTCATTCATAGTTGTTCATCACACAACGTTGCTGATACTGTGTACAATGTTTTCTTGGTTCTGCTCATTTCCCTTTTCATCATTTCATACAATTTTCTGAAATCTGCCTGTTCATCATTTCTTCTTGAGCAATAGTATTGCATCACATTCATATACCCACAGTTTATTCAGCCATTCTTCAATTGATGGGCATCCCCTCAATTTCTAATTCTTTGGCACCAAAAATAGCTGCTATAATATTTTTTCACATTTAAGTCCTTTTCCTTTTTTATGATCTCTTTGAGTTAGAGACCTAGTAGTGGTATTTTGATGGATCAAAGGGTACATACAGTTTGGTTGCCCTTTGGGCATGGTTCCAAATCACTCTCCAGAGTGATTGGATCAGTTCACAACTCCACCAGCTGTGCATCAGTGTCCCAATTTTCCCACATCCTCTCTACCATTTATTATTTTCCTTTTTCATCATATTAGCCTATCTGATAGGTATGAGGTGGCATCATAGAGTTGTTTTAATTTGCATTTCTCTAATCAAAAGTGATTTAGAGGACTTCTTCATATGCCTATAGATAGCTTTGATTTCTTCATCTGAAAACTGCCTTTTCATATCCTTTGTCCATTTATCATTTGGGGAATGAATTTGTATTCTTATGAATTTGACTCAATTCTTTACATATTTGAGAAATGAGGCCTTTATCAGAGACATTTGCTGTAAGGATTCTGCTTTCCTTCTGATCCTGATTTTGCTGGTTTTGTTTGTACAAAAGTTTTTTAATTTAATATAATCAAAATTATATATTTTACATTTCATAATGCTCTCTAACTCCTGTTTGATCATGAATTCTTCTCTCCATAGATCTAACAATAGGTAGAGTATTCCTTGCTCTTCTAATTTGCTTGCTGTATGACCCTTTAAGTCAGAATCATGTACCCAGTTGGACCATATCTTGGTATATGGTGTGAAATATTGGTCTATAACTGGTTTGTGTCCTTTTGTTTTCCAGTTTTCCCAGAAGTTTTTGTCAAATAATGAGTTCTTATCCCTGAAGCTGAGGTCTTTGGGTTTGCCAAATACTAGCTTACAATAGTCATTGATTACTCTATCTTGTGTACCTAATCTATTCCACTGATCCATCACTCTATTTCTTACCAGTATCAGATAGTTTTGATGATTACTGCTTTATAATATAGTTTGAGACCTGGTATTGCTAGGCCACTTTCTTTCTTTTGTATTTTTTTCATTAATTCCTTTGATATGTTTGACCTTTTGTTCTTCTTGATGAATTTTGTTGTTATTTTTTCTAGCTATATCAAATAATTTTTGGTAGTTTGATTAGTATGACACTAAACAGATAAATTAGTTTAAGCACAATTGTAATTTTTTTATATTGGCTCAGCCTACCCATGAGCAATTGATATTTTCCTATTAGTTAGATCTGGCTTTATTTGTGTGAAAAGTTTTGTGATTGTGTTCATATAGTTCCTGGGTCTGTCTTGGCAGGTACACTTCTAAGTATTTTATATTGTTTATAGTTATTTTAAATGGAATTTTGCTTTCTATCTCTTGCTGCTGGGCTTTTTTGGTTACCTAAAGCAGCACTTTAGGGGCAACACATTTGAGGTTGCAAGAAGCCCTGAAGAGAAATGATGATTTATGTGGGTTTATCTTATATCCTGCAACTTTGCTAAAGTTGTTAATTATTTCAAGTAATTTTTTATTTCATGTTCTAGGATTCTATAAGTCATCACCTGCAAAGAGTGATAGTTTTGTTTCCTCAATGCCTATTCTAATTTCTTTTTCTTCTCATTGCTATAATTAACATTTCTAGTACTATATTAAATAATAGTGGTGATAACGGTCATCCTTGATTCACTTCTGATCTTACTGAATTTTTTTGATTGATTCTTGATGTCTCATAGAGTCATTAGCTTCCACTTGCCCAATTATAACTTTTAAGGTATTGTTTTCCTCAAGTAGCTTTTGTACTTTCTTTTCCATTTGACCAATTGTACTCTTTAAGGAGTTGTTTTCTACAGTGGATTTTTGTATCTCCTTTTCTATTTGGCCAATTCTACTTTTTAAGCAGTTTTCCAAGCTGTTCTTTTCCCAATTTATCTTCTATCATATTATTTTTAAGCTATTTTTTAAGCTATAAGTTCTTTCTGGGCTTGAGACCACTTCCTGTTTTTCTTTGGGGTTTTGCCTATAGGTGTTTTGACATTGTTGTCCTCTTCTGAGTTTGTATATTGGTCTTCCCTGTCACCATAATAACTTTCTATGGTCAGGTTCCTTTCTTTCTTTCTTTCTTTCTTTCTTTCTTTCTTTTTTTCTTTCTTTCTTTCTTTCTTTCTTTCTTTCTTTCTTTCTTTCTTTCTTTCTTCTTTTTTCTTTCTTTCTTTTCTTTCTTTCTTTCTTTCTTTCTTTCTTTCTTTCTTTCTTTCTTTCTTTCTCCAAGTTTTTTTTTTTACCTTTTTTCCTTTCTTTTAAATTTGATCTCTGCTGCCAGGCTGGAAAGGGCTCTGTCTCAAGCTACTGCTAGTAGTTGCAAGCCCTGGCTTTTTACCTAGTGCTGTACTGATGTTGCCCTGGGGCCCCCAAGGGACCCTTGTGTCTGGTGCTCTGTTGATGGTATGGACAGCTGGCTTCTGCTACTAGAGGCCATAAGGGGACTGGCAGCTTACCTGGTCCTGAGCTGGGGTCCTAGTTGTCTGGTGTGTGCTGAGGCCCAGTGGGGTTTTTCTGTATTTCCCTGGGGCTACACTGAAGCACATGGAGGTCTGGCCACTGAAGTCTGCCTGTTTGTCCTGTTTTGTGCTGAATTGTGCAGCAGTCTGGTCTACTTTTTTGTCAAGCTAAAGGATTCCTGTTTGCCCAAGGCTATGCTGAGGCATGTGATGGTTCTCAGAGTTGGAGCCTGCCAGTTCCCCTGGCTATGCTAAGGCACATGGAAGGTCTTGCAATTGGCATTTGCCTACTCCACCATAGTGGGGTACAGTATCTCCCACTGGTTTGCTGGTGAGATTGCTGCTGGCTTCCTGAGATACCTCCTGTCCTAGAAGTCCCTTTTACCAGAGTGAGATAGACCTTTCTTGCTGATCCTCCCAGGCTAAAAGGTCCCTTCACCCCATTTTTTCTGCTGGCTCTGCTGTTCCATGATTTGTTCTGAGACACTATTTTATGGTTGCTTGGAGGAGAATATGAGAGAGCTATAGCAATTTCCTGCTTACTCTGCCATCCTGGCTCCAGGAAGTAGAATCTAAATGTAGTTTTTGTGCATTGAAATTTTGTACTCAAAGTCTCTGCAGGGTACTAGTTAGTGAGACTATTAATAAAATGTAGCTTATAGATCTTTAAGGAACATATTAAAACTGTTTACAAAATTGCAAAAATAAATGCAGTTTAAATTTGGCAATTTACTAATGGTATTTATACTGATTTTAAACATGTGAAAGACAAAAATATTTGAATCACTTTTCATTTTTGTTTTTCAAAGTTTTAAATTACAAATATTTTTACATGAAAATGTCATATATCATAACAAAACTTGAAATTTCTTTTTTATTTGTTTGACTTTGATGTTAATTGGTCCTCTATTTTTGTGTATTTTTTCCTGTGTTTACAAAAGAAAAAGGAATAATAAATAAATGAAATTAAAATAATCATTGCTAATTTTTGTTATGATTTTTCAGCACATTTATAGTATCAGATATTTAAAATTATTTCATATTAATCTGTATTTTCAACTTAAAATGAAATTTCTATAATTATAGCTAATATAATGATACAATTTTTTGTGAGTAAACTATTTTGAAGAATATATATACTTAAGGTTCCTATAAGACTATCTCAAGATTGATTTTTAAGGGAGATGGAGTGATTTTAGGGGAGGAGTAAGGGAGAATGTATATTTTAAATTTAAAAAAACTTATCCAACAGAATCTTTAACCCAGAATAGTCAGAATCTGAGCTGGGAGGTTTAAAAATGAAGCTGATCTATGTGTTGTTTTGTTTTGTATTAATTTTAAAGTCAATGAATGGTAAAAATAAGAATCTCTAGGATACCTAGATACTTACCATCAAAGTGTTAAAATCAGAGATATCAAGTAGATTAAAATTTAAAATGCACACATGTTCCTAAGCCAAATATAAATGATTTGTCATTCAATTAGTCAATATTTACTCAGCAGTTACTATGTACTAGGTGCTATGGGGAATTTTTTGTTTTTGACTGAAAGATCCTCAAAAGCAGTTCTAATTGAGAAGCAGGTCATATATTCTTAAGAAAATAACACTTAATGAGAAGTGTAGCATGAATAATAGCAATAAACAATTGGAAGAGTATTGTGGGCTATGCTTTGAAAGGAATACTTCATGGACAACCTGGAATATGAGCTGTGTCCTTAAAAGAATTATAGAATATCAGGTTTGCAAGGGACCTCACTGGCCATCTAGTCCCACTTTTATGTGAACAAGAATTCCTTTGGTAATACACATGTGAGCTAATCATTCAGATTTTGCTTGAAGATGTCCACTGAGCCACTACCTCCTGAAACAGCCAATTCCATTTTTAGAGTGTTCCAATTTTTAGGAAGTTTCCCTTATAGTTGAGTCTAAATGTGCCTCTCTAGAAATTTCGTCCATTACTCCCAAAGCTGTCCTATGGAAACAAATCAGAAAAGAGCAAACCTTCAAATACATGAATTAAGTTCTCGTATCTCTCCTGTTTTCTTTTCTCCATGCTAAATATTCCCAGTTCCTTCAACCAGTCCTCATATATCATAAACTTCAGACACTTTATCATTCTTATTACTCTGCTCCTATAGTCCCATTACCAATCGGGTGACTTCAGTTTTGTTAAATGCATTTCCAAATTACTTTACACAGAGAATCAACATCTCATTATTAACAGTTAAAGCTATAATTTTAAAAGGAGTATGCTCACCCAAGTTCAGAGGCCAGCTTCTTTATTTTGAGCAGGATATGCTGAACCTGGCTGATGCTTCCAAGTAAAGGTTGCCCTATGGCCCAAAGCCATTGCCAGTGGGGCCAGTGATGTAACTGCTGACCCCCTCCCCACCTTCCTTTCCCAGGTGGGGGAGGGCAAAATCAAAGGTGAGGGGGGAAAGGGTGAAACTCTCTTCTCTTCTCCTAGGAGAGGGATTAGCAGATACCCTGTTGACTCAAGGGAAGGGAGTAGGACAAGGGAGTATCCAGAGTTGTAAGAAGGAGTTTCAAAACTCCTTAATGATTGATCACAAAACCTCCAGAATCTGCCAAGATAATTTTAGCTGTTTTAACTTTTCCCTGGAACCTCCATGATGAAGGAATCAGGGGTATAGAGGGAAGGGAATAAGTAAGCCTCAGGGAACCAAAAAGCAACTGCAGTTTTCCACAATTCCCTAGCACTGAAAGAATTGACAGAATTGGGCATATAGTTCTGGATAGGGCATCTGTCCTATGCTACGGAAGGTGTACCCATGTCCGTGGCCTCGAACCGACCCAGAAGACTGAGAGCTTGAGAGCGTCAGGCTGAGTGTGGGATAGCTTCATAACTGTCTGCCTGAAAAGCATCTCCAAGCATTGGTGCTTGGAGGGCAACCCCAACTTCAGAGCAAGAGTTTGGAGGGAAGCTTACATACCTTCCAGTCTTGGCTGCAGAAGAACTTAGGGTTAGGCAGTTTCCCTGTATGGGCCACTAAAATGTTGAGGTTTAGAGGTCCTGGGGTGCTGGGGCCCCAAAAATCACAACACATGGGTCCTGCCCAAAAGAATTTGACCCAAGCCTTCTTTCAGCCAAAGACACAGGTCATTAGAACATCTGTCATATTGGGCAGACTGTTAAGGAGTCTGAACATTAGGAAGCTATTGGCTAGATTTTAAGAATCTGAGCTAATATCAAGCTTTTAACATAGCCTCTAAAGGCTTTATATACTACATAATATTAGAATAATTATTATTCATAATGATATCTCTGACCACAATCTTCCAGTGCCTACATGTAGTGTGATGGTGATCGTGGATTCCTGGAAGCCATATCAATGAATTAAAGGCCCAGGAAAGTTGTACCAAATGAGAAATTCTTCAGGTATGAACATTAAAATTGGCTATAATCTGAGGACCAGCATGACTAATTTTATAGTTAGCCATCAGATGGTGAATCTTGTTTACTGCAATAATCCATAAACCTATTTATTAAGGTATAGAAGGAATATGATCTAGAAGTGGAAGCAGTAGCAGCAGTACCAGTGGAAGCAGTATTCACATCAGTGAAATCACATGGGTGTTTTGAAATATTCAAATATTGATCATCAAGAAAAATTTAAATTTTATTTGGTGGGTCCTATTGAAGGAGAAAGATTTGCATAATTGGGGGGAAAAGATGTCCATTCAAACTGATTTTTTTAAATAATAGTTTTGGCTCTTAAAAGAACAGATTTTAGTTCTCTAGAAAATTCACCAATGTGGAAAACTGTATTTTGTGCTGGATAAATGGAGGAGTATCCATTTATCTATATTAAATGCATTGATCATTATGTTGACCAGTTGACATATACATTTTGAATTTGGGTACATAGGTGCTTATGTGTGTGTGCCTGGAAATACACAAAAAGATATACAGGTGAATGCATACTTTTCATGTATGTAAAACATTAATTAGCATATTATTTCATATGTGTGTATATATGTATGTATTCAATTTATTTAGAGCATTGATTATTTTCATTTAATCATTTACTTCTTCAGGTCCTTTGCTCCTGAATGAAGATGAAATGGTTTCAATTAGGTGTCTTATCATATATTCTGAATACAGCCATCTCTATTTGATGGAGGGTTTTCTTAGGGATTGCTAATAAATTACATTCTTAGGTTAAATAAGCTACTGTTGAGAGCTGTTTGTCATGTGCCCATCCTTTACTCCTGATCACTTCCTTTTATAGAAATCAGTTCCATCATCCTTTAATTTGAAAGCTAACAGTAGACCTGCTAGAGTACATACTCAGCTCTGACAAATGGTCTTGAAATTATGCTTTCTTCATTTACATTCATAACAGAAATGGCTCTGTCATCCCATGGCATAGTCTGTGAACCTGTAGCAAATGTTAACTCTGAGGCTTCATCTTTATAAATGTAGGCATGTGGTATAGTGGAGTGAAGGTTAGTGAAGTGAAGTTAAAAAAACAGTGAAGGTTTGTTTATGGCAATAATGTCATCGTATGTTATAACAAATGACAAATGGCTTTCTTAGCCTGCCAGTCTCCATCCCTGTCAGACACCATGGGTATAGCATTCTCAAAATGAGTGACATCAAAGAAATGAGCAACCTGTTTACAGCAGTAAAGAAATATTGCTGGTCCTTGAGCTGAATTGTAATAATCCAAGGGGACAAGAAAAGATAGAGTATTGAAGCTATTCTAGCTTCTTTAGTTATTAAAATTTTAAATCTAATTAATACCACTGAAGAGAGATCTAGATTCATGAGGAATTACATCTAATAAGTTTTAAAATAGAAAGTTAATAAAATTGTTTAATAAAATTGTCCTGTAAGGGAATATTTAATTGTACGATTTTACTTTTACTTGAACATACAGATATTGGATGTAGTCTTAATTGTATTTCTGTAAATACAGTAGATATAGGTATTAGCACTGCCTTGAATATGTTCCTAAACAATTTAGGCATTTAGTTGTTAGAATGCTATTATTTCTGTTGCTGAGTCAATATGTAAGACTGTATATATCTGACATTCAATGAGAGGTCATGGTCATGAGGATTTTCAACCACGTAAGTGATGTTGCCCTGTGTTTATAATGTAATATCTTTTTTTTCATTTTTCATTTTTTAAAAAATCTATTTTGATTTATCAACAATTACTTCTATAAACTTTTGAGTTTTAAATTTTTCTTCCCCAACCTCCCTCCCCACCTCCCTACCCAAGACCGTACATGATCTGATGTAGGTTATACATATACATTGCTATTAGACATATTTTCAAATTAGTGATGTTGTAAGGAAGAATTAGAACCAGCAGGAGGAACCACAAGAAAGAGAAAACAAAACAAAACAGAAGGAAAAAAAGAGCAAATAGTATGCTTCAATCTGCATTCAAACTCTATAGTTCTTTCTTTGGATGTGGATAGCATTTTCCATCATGAGACCTTTGGAGATGTCTTAGATCCTTGCATTGCTGAGAAGGGCTAAGTCTATCAATGTTAGTCATAGCACAATGTGGCTGTTACTGTATACCACATTCTCTTGGTTCTGCTCATTTCACTCAGCATCAGTTCATATAAGTCTTTCCAGGTTTTTCTGAGGTCCGCCTGCTCATCATTTCTCATAGCACAATAGTATTCCATTACATTCATATACCACAACTTGTTCAGCCATTCCCTAATTAATGGGCATACTTTCAATTTCCAATATAATGTACTGTCATGATGGTTACCATTAGCTTCAGTTACCAGAATGTTGCATAGTATATCCATGTGGCTTCTAAGAATATAAGGACCAAAAAAGAATAATAGTGATGTATATTATTAAATAGTTGTTCTATGCCTTTGAGAAGGCTTGTATAAACAACATACAAGCAAAATAAACTGTCAGGGAAAGGAAATGAGAACTCAAGTGCAGGCAGGAAAATCTAAACAATAAATATTAGGATTTGTAGAAATAGAGGGGAAAAAAGAGAAAATATCTCTTTATGGCACATGCATAAGAATCATTAGTAGTAGAAAAAAATGATAGAATTCTCAATATTCAAGCTGATTTGGAGAAGGTGATCAATTGTGTGTTCACACAATTTTCCCACTCCCAATCTTTCCATACTCTAATCTCTTACTAAAAATAATTACTGAGAAGGTCAAAAAAGGAACCTCTTATGTCCTCATTCCCTATGAAGGGGACCACATAAGCCATAGTTTTGGGTAACATCTGAAAGAGAAATGAAGCCTGAAGAAATGATATGATGTAGTTTCAAATTACTTCCATGCAGTGGGAGTCTCCATTGTTCAATAGGGGGCGTATAGTCAACAACATAAATTCTACCCAGGGCTCAGGCTTTAAGGATCTGATTTGGCCACATCAAAGGTAGAAATTCAAGAGATGTATGAATTTCCCAGTCATGGGTATATAACATAGACGTCCAGGATAAAGATATACATAGCAGATTAATGGGATATTGTTTTTTAGAAAAAAGTAGCCCACTCAAGAATAGCTAGATGGTGTAGTAGATAGACCACTGGGCTTGAATCAGAAAGACTCATTTTTATAAGGTCAAATCCAGCTTCAAACACTTAATTACTAGCTCTGTGATCCTGGGCAAGTCATTTAACCTTGCTTGCCTTAGTTCCTATTCTGTTAAAAAAAATGATTTGAAGAAGGAAACTGCCACTCCAGTATCTTTGCTAAGAAAACCCTGAAAGGGATCACAAAAAGTTGTACATGACTGAAAAATGACTAAAACAACAAAGAACCCATTCAGATTCCAGTTTAAGTAATATAACCCTGCCAACTTCACAGACTGACTAAATACACTGAGGTTTTGGTGATTTAATAAACCCCATATAAGTCATTGCCAATCAAGAAGTACTTGATTGCTTCCTTTGAGTCCTAATTAAAATTCTGTCTTTTACAGGAAGCCTTTATCAATACCTCTTAATTCTACTGCTTTCCCTCTGTTAGTTATTTCCTATTTATTCTGTGTATAGTTTGCTTTGTGTATGTATTTGCATGTTGTCTCTCCCATTTGATTATAAACTCCTTGAGGGCAGAGACTGTGTTTTCCTACTTTCTCTATCCCAATGCTTAGCACAGTGCGTGACTTAGTAAATGTTTATTGATTGATTGACTTAACAGACTCTTCAATTTCATATGTGTTTCTATTGCTAAGAACATCATCATGAATAACTAGAAGAACTGGAGAGCTATGCCCATTAATGTGTTATCCACCCTTGTTAGATGTCTCTATGTATCCTTGCTATTGTTATCTATTAAGAGTTTTGAGGCTGCCTTATTGAGTCATTCTTATCAAATGTAATCTTCAGATCCAGATCCAGATCCAGAATAGGGTAAAAAAGTAGAAAGAGACCCTTCTTGATGCTAAGAATTCTCATGAATAAATAAATATATTTGTTATGTAGGGATCATGGAATTTCCTGAAATTTCCTGAAATTTAATATAAGAAACACAAAGTTATTACTGTGTACAAGAAACTATGGCAGATGCTGAGCGTAAGAAAACAAAAATACACAGTCTGTGTCTCAAGGGGCTTAGAATCTAAAATGTGTTAGTTCTACACTCATTAGAAATGTGAATAAATCACTAGAACATGGAAAAGTGTAACCTATTTCATATCTGTTCTCCATTTAGTTTCATCTGTAAATGTTCTTGAGATAATCTGGCTTATGGGTTCTCATTCCAGGATTTTTACAGAATCATTTTCCCATGTACTTCTTTTTACAATTTTGTGATGTAACCTTGCTTATAATTTTTCATTCTCTTACATGTATGGCAAATTTGCATGTACTTGAAATCTGTATCATCACTGGTTGAATGTCTCTCTTCATAGAAAAGAAATCAGGCATTTTCAGGCTGAAGGGGATTCTTGGACTTATCAATGTAACAATTATTTTATGTCAGTTAAACTTCTCTAAGAAATGGTGAGAATCAGGATCGATATCTACTTTGATCCATTTCCTCTTTTACAGAAAAAACCAGCCTGTTTAAACAAGTCTGATTGGAACTACCAAAATAGTACAGTCTTCTGAAATTAATCTTTTTACTTAGGAATTGATTTTGACCTTTAACAAGTCAATGATTTCAATTTATGCATACAGTTGATTCTCTAGTTATTTCTCTTTGAGAATCAATTATATTCTCCCTAGTTAGATTACTGTATTAGCCATATCCAAAAAATTATGCCTCAGTCTGAACTCTGTCTGAATTTATCACCTGTCTGTCATATTTCTCATGAGTCCTCTGGAATCTTCATTAATCATAGTTCAATATTTTTTCAAAGTTGTTTATCTTTACCATTTTATTATTATATAAATTGTTCTACTGTTCTTCTCACTTAACTCTGTATCCTTTCATTTAAGTCTTCTTAGGTTTCTCTGGAACCATAATGCTCTTCATCATTTCTTATATCACAGTAGTATTCTATCACATTCATATACAATAACTTGTTCAGCCCCCTTCCAATTTATGGGCAATCCTTTAGTTTCCATTTTTTTAGCTACTGCAAAAAGGGCTACTATAAATATTTTTGTACATCCTTAGTTTATTTGGCTTAGCAGTAATCCCTCCTTTAATCCATATTCACTCTTATTCTTCCTTCACTCTAGCTTATTTCCTTTCCCTTGTATTTACCTGTTAGATGAAATGTATTTCTTTAACCAACTGTGCACGTTTGCAGTCTTTTCTCCTTTGACTATTTCAGATGAGAATGAAGTTCAAGTACTGATCATTCTTCCACCCTCTCTGCTTTGTTTGAATAGACTTCTATTTTCCCACCACATGTGAGATATTTCCTTTTCACCATATTTGGTGGATTTCTCTTCCCCTCCATTTCTACTCTTCTTTTAAGATCATCAAAATATTATAAATCCGTTCTCAAGTCCTCTGTCCAAACTCCCTCTATGAATGCTGTTGCTGATAGGCCTCTGAAAGGCACATGTGTTCTCTCATAATATTAGAATGTACATAGGTTATCCTTTTCTAATTCCTTATGGTTGTTCACTCATATTTACCTTTTGATGTTTCTCTTGTCTCCTTGTGCCTGCACTGCCAAGTTTCTGCACGGTTCTGCTCATTTCATTGGGAATATTTGCAAGTCCACTATTTAAAAAAAAAGTTTTCTTGATCAAGTTATTATGGTTGTGATCCTATTTCTTTTGCCATCACAGTCCTTCAAGTTCTCCCTTCCTTTAAAGTGGTGGCTGCTAAATCTTGTGTGAGCCTATGTCTCTGATACTTGCATTCTTTTTTCTGCCTCCTTGCCCTTGGCTATCATGTTTCTTGGAATTTTAATTTAAGATTTCTTGGAAGAGGTGACTGATGGATTTTTTTTTCTATTTCCTCTTTGCCCTCTAAGAGATCTGGACAATTTTATTTTATGATTTCTTGAAATATGGTTTCCAAGCTCTTTTTTCAATCATGGCTTTCAATGATTCTTAAGTTATTTCACTCTCCACCCTTGATGTGTGACCTAGACCTGGTAGTGAGCAACAGAGCTATGAGTTCATAATTATTCCTAGACCTTTGCACAAGATCAGGAACTTTATAGTAGAACAGGAACCTCTTCTTTCCCTAATGCATGGCCTCTTTGTGTGCTGGAATGTCCATGTGGCTATTCCTAGCTAGAAATCCACAAACTTCCCAATCTTCTTTTGTCTACCTGGGATAGAAAAGTGTATCATCTTTTTTTTTTTTACTTATTATTTCTAATCAGGAGTCAATTTGGTACATTTTCTAGAACTGTGTGGAAGAATTGTTGGATAGAACTCAAATATATTTTTCCTTACTCCACGATCTTCTTAGCTAGCCTGAATTGTAACTTCAGCATATTTTTCATTGACCTTTATTATGCCAACTTCACATCAAAGTCACTGAGTATCACAGTACATGTTGACTTAATGTGGTGTTTGGTTAAGTTCTTCAAAGAATTTTTTCCTTTTCAGGATTTGACCTTGGAGAAAGTGTAGAATATTGAAATACTGGTAGCCTTGGAGTCAAAAGTGCTGGGCTCAAATTGTGGTTCAGTATTTTGGAGAGTTTGGAGTTGGCTCATTGAAGGGATGATAAGTGATCAGATTCTCCTGTCTTTACCCAGCATTTAGCAAAAAAATGCTTTCCAAATGAGTGATTCTAATGTAAATTAGTAGCCATACACAGGAATAATAAAGATAGCTCACACTCAAACTGTGTGTCCAAGGGTTTATTGAAAAATGTAGTATGACTAGACAGTCCCCTAATAATAGGGCATGGTTGCCTTCATTATTCCTCCCAAAGATGTATTTAGTATTTAGATACAAATACTGATGGTGAAGTCCTACATTGGTAGAAAGTTAAGAATGAATGAAATCACCCAGCTTCTGGACTTTTTAAATTTAAAGTTTGATGCCCTTTTTACTTATTTTTTTAACATTTGTTTTTAAAATGTTGAGTTCAAAATTCTCTTTTTCTCCCTCCCCACTCCCTTCATTGAGAAGGCAAGCAATTCCATATAGGTTATATGTGTGTAGTCATGCAAAATATATCCATAATAGCCATGTGAAAGAAAACATAGACAAAAGGAATTCAAGAAAAATAAAGAAAGTGGGGGAAAAGGTACTTCACTCTGTGTTTAGACACCATCAATTCTTTCTCTAGGGATGGATGGCATTTTTCATCCTAAGTCCATCAGAGTTGTCATGGATTGTTGTATTGCTGAGAATAGCTGTCATTCACAGCTGATCATTTTACAGTTTTGCTGTTACTTTGTACTTAGTACATTTCACTTTGCATCAACCCATGTAAATCTTTCTAGGTTTTTCTGAGAGCATCCTGCTCATCATTTCTTATAGTACAATAGTATTCCATCATAATTACATACCACAACTAAAAAGTTGATTGAATTAAATATGCATCCTCTCAATTTCTAATTCTTTAGCCCCAGAAAAGATCTGCTGTAAATATTTTTGTACATAAAGGTCCTTTTCCTTTTTTTTTATCTCTTTTGGCATACAGACCTAGTAGTGGTATTGCTGTGTTAAAGTGTATTCATGGTTTTATAGTCCTTTGGACATAGTTCCAAATTTCTCTAAAGAATAGTTTAATCAATTAACAAATCCAACAATAGTACATTAATGTCTCAGTTTTCCCACATCACCTCCAATATTTGTCATTTACCTTTTCTGTCCTGTTATCTAATAATATAATCTAATAATAATTATAATAATAAATAATAATAATCTAATAAGTATGAGGTAGTATTTCAGAATTAACTTGCTTTTCTCCAATTAATAGTGAGTTAGAATATTTTTATATGTCTATAGATAGCTTTAATTATTGCATCTGAAAACTGAACATATTTTTTGATCATTTGTCAATTGGGGAATGGCTCCCATTTTTATAAATTTGACACAGTTCTCTATATGTTAGAGAAATGATGTCTTTATCAGAGAAACTTGCCTCATTTTTTTCACAGTTGCTATTGCTATCTCTATTTCCCTCCATCCTATTCCCTCTACCTGTGTTTATTCTATTCTCTTTCTCTTTTACTCTGTCCCTCCTCAAAAGTGCTTTGCTTCTGATTATCCTTTCCCTCAATCTGCCCTCTTCTATCACCCCCCATTC
Source organism: Phascolarctos cinereus (assembly GCF_003287225.1). Taxonomy (NCBI): domain Eukaryota; kingdom Metazoa; phylum Chordata; class Mammalia; order Diprotodontia; family Phascolarctidae; genus Phascolarctos; species Phascolarctos cinereus. The sequence continues at coordinate 94,559,021 of NW_027555736.1, read as the reverse complement.
AATCATCCCGTAGTTCTATTTTCCTGTAGGGCAGGATAGATTTCTATACCTTGTTGCCTGTAAATCTTATTTCCCAGTTGCATGTCAATTTTTAACATTCATTTTTAAAACTTTGAGTTCCAAATTCTCTCCCTTCCTCCCTCCTCATCCACCCTCATTGAGAAGGCAAGCAATTTGCTATAGGTTATACCTGTGTACTCATGCAAAACACTTCCATAATAGTCATATTGTGAAAGACTATTTTTCTACATCTTTTCCAATGTTTATTGCTGTCCTGTTTTGTCATGTTAGCCAATCTGATAGGTGTGATGTTGTACCTCAGAGTTGTTTTAATTTCTCTAATCAATAGTGATTTAGAACTTTTTTTCATATGACTATAGATAGCTTTAGTTTCTTCCTCTGAAAACTGCCTGTTTCTATATGTTGGCCATTTATCAATTGGGGAATCACTTGTATTCTTATAAATTTGACTAAGTTCTTTATATATTTTATAAATGAAGCCTTTATCAGAAATACTGTTATAAAAACTCTTTCCCAGTTTTCTACTTCCCTCCAAATTGTGGATACATTGGCTTTGTTTGCACAAAACCTTTTTAATTTAATGTAATCGAAATTATCCATGTTTCATAATGTTCTCTATCACTTGTTTGGTCATAAAGTCTTCCCTTCTCCATAGATCTGACAGGTAAACTATTCCTTACTCTCCTAGTTTGTTTACAGTATGAGTCTTTATATCTAAACCCTATACCCATTTTGACTTTAGGTTGGTATAGGGTGTAAGATGGGTTATGCCTCGTTTCTGCCACTCTATTTTCCAGTTTTCCTAGCAGTTTTTGTTAAATAGTGATTTATTATACCAGAAGCTGGAGTTTTTGTATTTATCAAATAGTAGATTACTATAGTCATTGACTATTGTGTCTTGCATACCTAAACTGTTCCACTGATCCGCCACTGGCTATTTCTTAGCCAGTATCAAGTAGTTTTGATGATTGCTGCTTTATAATACAATTTAAGATTTGGTACAGCTAGACCATCTTCCCTTGCATTTCTTTTCATTAGTTCTCTTGATATTCTGGATCTTTTGTTCTTCCAGATTAATTTTGTTATTGTTTTTTCTTCCTCTATAAAATAATTTTGGTAGTTTGATTGGTATAGTGCTGAATAAATAAATAAATTTAGTTAGAGTAGTCATTTTTATATTAGCTCAGCCTACCCATGAGCAATTGATATTTTTCCAATTATTTAGATCTGACTTTATTTGTGTGAAAGGTGTTTTGTATTTGTGTTCATATAGTTCCTGGTTTTGTTTTGGCAGGTAGACTGCCAAATATTTTATAATGTGTACAGTAATTTTAAATGGAATTTCTCTTTCTGTCTCTTGCTGTTAGGCTTTGTTAGTAATATACAGAAATGCTAATATTTAGCCTACAACTTTGCTAAATTTGTTTATTATTTCAAGTAATTTTTTACTTGATTCTCAATTCTCTAAGTATGCCATCATATCAACTGCAAAGAGTGATAGCTTTGTTTCTTTTTCACTTATTCTATTTCTTTTTCTTCTCCAATTCCTACAGCCAACATTTCTAGCACAATATTGAATAACAGTGGTGATAATGGACATCCTTGTTTCACCCCTGATCTTACTGGAAATGCTTCTAGCTTATCCCCTTTACATATAACACTCGCTGATGATTTTTTTTGGGGGGGTTCCCAAGTTTATTGGAAAGAAAGCAGTAAATATGAAACACCTCCTCCTGGTGTTTTGAGGTTCATCCCAACCGTGGGCTGGGTAACTTGCAGGTTGGACAAACTGCCAAAGTCCAGGAGTTTCAACATTTCTTTGGTATCAGGGTCCACTTCAATGATTTCTTGATCCAAAGCAGACACCTCAGGGACGTAGTTGTCCCTCCTTTTTCTTTCCTCTTCCTGCAGTTTGATGGAGATACCTCTCACAGGGCCTCTCTGGATCCTCTTCATCAGATGAGTAACATAGCCCGCGATCTTGTTGCAGAGCTTCTTGCTGGGAATGATGGCGATCTCCTCGCACAGCACTTGTTGGTGTGGAAGTCATTGTCCAGGCAGGTGTAGTACTTCTTGGTGATAACTTGCATCGTCTTCTTCGTGGTCTTGGTCCAAACGAGACCCATGTTGGCGCCGGAGGGTCTCGCTGATGATTTTTGATAGTTGCTATATTTTAAGGAAGACTCTGTTTATTCCAATATTCTCTAATGTTTTGATAGGAATAGGTGCTGCATTTTGTCAAATGCTTTTTCTGCATCTATTGAGATAATCTTATGATTTGTTAGTTTTGTTGTTGATATAGTCAATTATTCTGATAGTTTTCCTAATATTCAACCAGCCCTTCATTCCTGGTATAAATCCTACCTGGTCATAGTGTATTATCTTCAAGATAAGTTCCTGTAATCTCTTTGCTAATATTTTATTTAAAATTTTTGCATCTATATCCATTAGGGAAATTGGTCTATAATTTTCCTTCTCTGTTTTGGTTCTTTCCAGTTTAGGTATCAGCACCATATTTGTATTATAGAAAGAATTTGTTAGGACTCTTTCTTCACCTATTTTCCAAAGCAATTTATATAGTATTGTAATTAGTTGTTCTTTAAATATTTGATAGAATTCACTTGTAAATTCATCTGGCCCTGGAGATTTTTTCTTAGGGAGTTCATTGATGGCTTATTCAATTTCTTTTTCTGAAATGGGGTTGTTTAAATATTTTATTTCCTCTTCCATAATGTGGGTAATTTATATTTTTGTAAGTATTCATCCATTTCACTAAGATTGTCACATTTATTGGCATACAGTTGGGGAAAATAGCTCCTAATTTTTATTTTGATTTCCTCTTCATTGGTGGGGAATTCACCATTTTCATTTTTGATGCTGGTAATTTGGTTTTCTTCTTTTTTTATTCAAATTAACCTAAGGTTTGTCTATTTTATTGTTTTTTTTTCCATGAGACTAGCTCTTAGTTTTATTTATTAGTTCAATAGTTTTCTTAAGTTCAATTTTACTAGTCTCTTTTGGTTTTCAGAATTTCTAATTTGGTATTTAATTGGGGATTTTTAATTTGTTCTTTTTCTAGCTCTTTTTAGTTGCATGCCCAATTCATTGATCTCTTCTTTCTTTATTTTATTCATGTAAGCATTTAGAGATTTCCCTAAGAACCATTTTCACTGCATCCCGTAAGTTTTAGTATGTCGTTTCATTATTGTCATTCGCTTGGATGAAGTTATTGATTCTTTCTATGATTTGTTAGTTGACCCACTCATTCTTTAGGATTAATTATTTAGTTTTCAATTAATTTTTAGCTATCTTTCCATGGTCCTTTGTTACATGTAATTTTTATTGCATCATGATCTGAAAAGGATGCATTTAATATTTCTGCCTTTCTGCATTGGATTGTGAGGTTTTTATGCCCTCATATGTGGTCGATTTTTGTGTAGATGCTGTATTTGGCCAAGAAAAAGTACATTTCTTCCTGTCCCCATTCAGTTTTCCGTAGGAGAATTCTTTCACAAGGACTAGGTACTAACACAAATAATGATGTCTTCCAAGTCCAGTTTGCTGTCATTATAAGGTTTCTATCAGGTCTTCACAGTTCTCATATTGATCTCAGGGCACATAAAATTTCTCATGTGTATCATCCTGGCTGACACTGCCTTACCTTGTGGTTGATCTGCCTCTCATCATGGTAATTAGTCTCCAGGTATTATAGTATTATTATATAAGCATATTATAAATGTCATCATTATTTTCATATGAACATCTTTTTGATAGCAATGATCTGAGAACAAGTTGTTATTCTATTTTAAATGTAATATTCTGTAGGTTATTTTGTAATTTGATAAAATGACCACTTTTTTTGATTGAGTGTTATTGGGATGGTGTTTATAAAGGTCATTTTCTATAGACCGAAAGCATTTTGAGGAAAACTCCAGTTGCAAACAGGACAGCAAGGATAATATGCGGTTGTCCTATTCCTAGATGGTTTGTATTTCTTCTGCAACAATAAATCATTGTTTTTGAATGTATAGGAAAGGCAACATGGCATAGTGGTTATACAGTGAGCCAGCAAGGTAGGAGTATTTGGGTTCAAATCTTGTCTCTGACATATATTGACTGTGTGACTCTAGACAAGTCACTTATGCTCTCAATGCAATTAAATAAGGAAAGAGTTGACTGTGAGAAAAAAAGGGAAAAAACGTCAAATATCCATGGTAAAGAAAGGATTGATAAAATTAATAAAAACCAAACATTTCTAATAAATTTTGGTCAAATGATATTAATAAACAGTTCTTAGAATTACAGACTGTTTATAACTATTTGAAAGAATGCTCCAAATCATTAATAGTAACAGAAAAGTAAATCAAAACAACTCTGAGATTTCACCTTACTTACCAAATTGCCAAAAGTGAGAAAAGATGACAAACCGTCATAACAAATATCCATAATCAAGCAAAATCAATTCCCTTGTTGGGCACATCCAAAATTATATGTCTCATTCTATATGTTAAATCCATCCATTCTGTCGGAAGGTGGGTAGTATACTTCATTATTGGTACTCTGGAATAGTGGTCGATCAATAAATTATTCAGAATCCTGCAGTTATGCAAAATTTCTAATGCTTTAAATGGCATGATCTAAGACTCATTTTAATCACTGCCTTCCCAATCTGAGTTTTTCAGGATCTAGATTTTTGTTTGAGTTCAGGCAAGACAATTTCAGCTTTCCCATTAAGTTGAGCTCCAGTAGTTAATGGCCCTGGCCCCCATTCCCTATCTAGAAGACTTCGCAGAATCATATTTTTCTTTGTGGTTAGTTCCAAAAGAAAACACAATATGGATTAAATTAATATTATATTAAACAGAAAAGAATTCTTGCCTGGTATTATTCAACTCTGTTATAGGGATTCTTTATGGGTTTGTTGTGGATTTTTTTCTTGATTGCAGATATGGCACATTTTCCTGAAATTCAGATAAAAACAAGCATAAATTGGTTGTTAAAAGGTCTTTTAAAACAATATAATTTCCATACTAATGGGCTTCTTTGCCAGCATTGTTTTAGTATTTTTTATATTGTAGTTGAATTATATAGTAAGGTGTGTTGTTAAAAATGCATTAAATTTATTTTTAGTCAAATTAGCAAATCTCTGGACTAGTAGTGATTTGATGAAAAATAGATTTCAGCCATTTTCTTGTACTCTGAGTAATTTTCTTTTCATTTATCAACTGTAGCAATATCTGTTGTAATGTTCTCTAAGTGATTTAGAAACAACCCAACAATTCATATGGCAAATTCTATATAAAGAGTGTCTTGGATTTTTTTTCTTTTTAAACATATGACTGAAAAGAACAATATAAATGGTGATTTAGTTTTCTTTGAAGCTTCCTTGAAATCTTTCTTCTGTGCTTACTTTAATACCATGTTGTTAAGTGAATATTTATGCAAGCATTTCTGTACTAACAACATGGAGTAGTGGATAGATATATGACTTCTGAGTTAAGAAGACATAGGCACAAAGTTTGTGTCTGACATAGTCTGGATGTGTGGCCCTAAGTAAGTCACCTAATGTCTTAGTACCCCACAGGCAACTCTTTAAGACTATAAATTGCAGAGTATATGCCAATCTATATTAGTAGAGAGTTTCCTCATGTAATCAAATGGTCAATAAAAAATATATATACTTGAATTTACTCCTGGTGAAACTACCTTTCTATTTGTTTTTCTTTCTTTGGATAATGTAAAATTAATTTTGGAATCATTACCTTATTTTAAACTACAGCTTATTTTTAATATATTTCATTTCATTAAATTTTCCCAATTATATGCAAAATTAGTATTTTATTTAAAAATGTTGAATTCTACATTCTCTCCCTTCCTCCTGCTCCTCACCCTTCCTTGAGAAGGCAAGCAATTTGATGTCAGTTATACATGTGAAAACATGCAAAATATATTTCCATATTAGGCATTTTGCAAAAGAAAACAGAGAAGAAAAACAAGAAAATAGAGAAAGTTTAAAAAGTATGATTCAATCTGCATTCAGAATTCATCAGTTTTCTCTCTAGAGGTGGGTAGCATTTTTTCATCATGCGACTTTTGGAATTGTCTTTGGTGAATGTCTTGATCAGAGTAGGTAAGTCTTTCACCATTGATCATCCTTAAAATATTGCTGTTACTACATGCAATATTTTCCTGGTTCTTTTTGTTTTTTTGTTTTTTGAGATTTTATTTTCCCTATTTACATGCAAAAACAATTTTAACATTCTTTTTTTTAATTTGAGTTTCCAATTCTTTTTTTTTCCCCTTTCTTCTCTCCATCCCTTTGCCCCTCCCTAAGATGGTAAGTAATTGAATATAGGTTATGCATGTGGAATCACATAAAACATATTTCCATAACAGTCACATTGTGAAAGAAGACAGACCAAAAAACAACAACAACAACAATAACCCATGAATAAAATAAAATGAAGAAAAGTATGCTTTGATCTGCATTCAGACTCTGTCAGTTCTTTCTCTGGAGGCGGATAGTATTTTTCATCCTGAGTCCTTTGTAATTGTCTTTGATCATTGTATTGCTGCGAATAGCTTTCATTCACAATTGATCATTGTACAATATTGCTGTTACTGTGTACAATGTTCTCCCAGTTCTGCTCACTTCACCTTGTATTTGTTCATATAAGTCTTTCCAGGTTTTTCTAAAAGCATCCTACTCATCATTTCTTATAGCACAATAGTATTCCATTACAATCATACACAACTTGTTTAGCCATTCCCCAGCTGATGGAAATCCACTCAATTTCCAATTCTTTTCCATCAAAAAAAGAGCTGCTATAAATATTTTTGTACAAATAGGTCCTTTTCCCCTTAAAAAAAACTCTTTGGAATACAGAACTAGTAGTAGTGCTGTTAGCTTAAAGGGTATGCACAGTTTTATAGCTCTTTGCTCATAGTTCCAAATTGATTTGCAGAATGGCTGGATCATTTCACAACTCCACTAATGGTACATTAATGTCTCAATTTTCCTACATCCCCTCTAACATTTATAATTTTCCTTTTCTGTCATGTTTATTAATCTAATGCTTAAGAGGTGGTGCCTCAGAGTTGTTTTAATTTGCATTTCTCCAATCAACACTAATTTAGAGCATTTTTCTTATGACTGTAGATTGTATTGATTTATTCATCGGAAAACTGTCTTTGACTATTAATTGTGAAATGACTTATAGTCTTATAAATTTGGTTCATTTCTCTATATACTTGAAAAATGAGAACTTTATCAAAGACATTTGCTATAAAAGTTGTTTCCTCACTTTTTGCTTCCCTTCTAATCTTCATTGCATTGGTTTTGTTTGTATAAAAGCTTTTTAATATCCCGTAATAAGAATTTTCCATTTTACATCCTTTAATGCTCTATCTCTTGTTTAGTTGTAAATTCTACCCTTCTCCATAGATCTTCAGTGACAGAATATTTTGATGATTACCACTTTATATTATAGTTTGAGATATGTTAGGACCAGGCTACCATCCTTCACATTTTTTTTCATTAATTCCTTTCATATTCTTGACCATTTCTTCTTAGCTCTATAAAAACATTTTTGGGATTCTCTGATTGATATGGCACCGAATAATAGATTAATTTAGGTAGAGTTGTCATTTTATCATATTGGCTCTTGAGCAATTGATATTTTTCTAGTTAGTTAACATCTGACTTTATTCATATCAAAAATGTTTTATAATCATGTTCATATAATTCCTAGGTTTCTCTTCAGGTAGAGTCTCAAATTTTATATCATCTGTAGTTATTTTAAATGGAATTACTCTCTCTATGTCTTGCTGCTGAACTTTGTTGGTAATATGTAGAATTATTAATGATTTATATGGGTTTATTTTATATCCAAAACTTTGCTAAAGTTGTTAATAATTTAAAGTAGTTTTTTAGTTGATTCTCTAGGATTTTTTATGTATATCATTATATCATCTGCAGAGGGTGATAGTTTCCTCACTATCTATTTTTATACCTTCAATTTCTTTTTCTTGTCTTATTGCTAGACCAAACATTTCTAGTGCAATATTGAATAATAGTGGTGATAATAGACATCCTTGCTTCACTCCTAAACTTATTGGGAAAGCTTCAAGTTACAGATAATTCTTGCTCTTGGTTGTAGATAGATATTACTTATAATGTTTAAGAAGAGTTCCATTGATTCCTATGCTTGTTGGCTCTTATTAATAGGAATAGGTGTTTTATTGTGTTTTTTTTGCGTCTGTTGATATAATTGTATATTTGTTGTTTTTACTGTTGATATGGTCAATACTACTGTTAGTTTTCCTTATACCAGACCTACATTCCTGGTATAAATCCCACCTGATCATAATGCATGATCTTTGTGATATAATGTTATAATCTCCTTGATAGTATTTTGTTTAAAGTTTTTGTATCCATATTCATTAGGAAAATTATTCTATAGTTTTCTTTCTCTGTTTTTGCTCTTCCTTATTTAAGGATTAGCTCCATATTTATGTCATAAAAGAAATTTCATTGGCCTCTTTCTTTACATATTTTTCCAAATTATTTATATAGTAATTAATTGCTTTTTAAATGTTTGGTAGAATTCACTTGTAAATCTATCTGACCTTGGGGATTCCATTACAATCATGTATCACAATTTACTAAACCATTCCTCAAATGATATCCATGCCTTCCATTTCCATATTTTTACCACCACAAAAAAAACCTGCTATAAATATTTTATACTGATAGAGAGGTCCTTTTCCCTTTTTTTAACCTCATTTGGATACAGACCTAGTAATGATATTGCTGGGTCAGTAGGTATGCACAGTTTTATAGCCTTTATGGTGTGGTTCCAAATTGTGCTCCTGAATGGTTGGACTATTTCACAACTCCACTAAAAATGTGTTCTTGGTGTTCTTCAAACTAAAGTATTGCCTCATGATGTTCAGAGTTTCTCTACATCTCAGTGTATGATCAGAGCCTACCTGGTTCTGAATCTAGTGGGCCAGACTAGGTTCTTCCTCTAAGACTCTGGGGCTGCTCTAATGCTGGGCTATGCTTGGACTCTTACTCTTATCACAGGACTCTCACGACCTCTACTGGCTACAAATATCAACATGCTCAAGGGCTCCTCTTGTGCTGGGTGCCACCTGAGGCTTTAGGGATTTCTTGGACTGGGTTTTGTCTATGACATTTTCCTCACAGTTTGCCTGGCTCTTGCTACCATGTGAATCCTACTTAGAATAACCTAAGTCTGTTCTTTCTGTTAGGCTATGCCTGGATTAGATAATGTTCAAAATGGGCTGGTCTTAGGGTCTTTTTCTGGAAGTGCTATACTTCTAGAATCCCTGAAGCTATCTTCCTAGGAGCAACACTAAGGCAACCATCTCCAGTTTGAGAGATTCCCTCTGCCTGACTTGGGTAGAGAGAATGCAATGCACTAGACTGGCCCAGAACTCCCCCAAATCATTCTACTCCACCTCCAGCCTCTGGCTTGTGAAAAGGCTTGGCCTGGCCTGAGATGGGCTTAAGGAATGTAAGACTCGGGCAGAAGAGATTTCTCAAAGTCTCCAGGAATAGCTGCCTGTCCTCTGCCCTGTGTGATTTACTCTCAACCTATCCTGGTGGTGTATCTAACCCAAGACCCTGAGGGCCCTTCTGTGAAAGCCTAGGTTGTATGGGGCAACTATTATTGATATTTTTTATGATTTAGTAAAATAGTGCATCTCTGAGTGTTTGCTGAGGATTTGGGACCCTAAGCATCCTAGCAGGCCAACATCTTCTGTTCCTGCATTTTGAACCCTTGCTAGCTGCCTAACTTTCCTATCTCTGATCTTGGCTCTGTTGGAGGCTTATTTTATTGAAACAGCATTTGGTTCCCTGTAATTTTGACCCATTGATTTTTGTTCTGCCTTTTGAAGCCAAGTAGAGTAAATCTAATTCTTCTTTATTTAATAATAACCTTTCAAGTATTCTAAGATGATAATAATGTTCACTGTAAGTCTTCTTTACACTAAAGATCATTAGTTCCTTTTAACAAAATCTGTATTTTTCTATGAGGGATATAAAGACATCTGTAGACAAAAATTATATTACTGATAAACTTATTTCTTACTGAATACATGGAATAAGAATATAAAATGTGAAGAGTCAACAAGAAGAAACAAAATGACTACCAAACCCTTGATTAGCTTTTTTTAAATGCTTGAGTACATATTCTTTGTGCAACTATGTTATATTTTAAAGGTATTGGGTTTGTGTTAGGAATGCATAAACAGATGGCATTATTTACTATGACATGAATGTTTACCTTAGTTAAATGCAAATATGTTATGGAAAGTTATAATCATACATTTTAGAAACAATATTTTATTTTATTTTATTTTATTAGTGCTTCTTATCATTAGCAACATTGAGGGATAACAGATGGATAGCCAGCTTGGTGTATTGGTCCCCAGGTGATATCAGGAAATAGCAAAAGCCCCTTCCCACCCATCACCACCTCCCCCCTACCCCTGCCCATTCTAGCTAAAGGGACGGACTCCCTGTGGAGAATTTATGGAAAGACATAGACAAAAGTCTCAGAGATAAGAAGACATGGGTAGGTTGCCATCTGTACCTTTGAAGGAAATACTCATTTCAGTAAGATAACAGATTTATTGAAGTGTGGGGAGAAAGCAAGGTTTTTGCTGGCCAAAATCTAGAAGAAAAGCAAAGGGTCTTTGCTGCTGACAAGCACAATATAGACAGGAATTTGGCCAGATAGACAGAGAAGAATGACTACATCCTTAGTTTATACTTTTTATTCTAATTCACATTTGATTACATTGCCTAGCCCAAAAAGGTGTTCGTAGTGTTCAATGTTAATTTACATAATTATAGGTAACAGAGAACTTCCATTTTCACCCAGAGGTAATGGACCATGTGTCTGGTTTTGTTGGTAGAGTGTGGTGGCTGTGAAGATTTGTCAGACTACCTGTATCAGAAAAGGTTCTAGGCATTCCACCTTAAAAAGGCAGAGTTGAGGTAAACCAGAAGGTGACCTTGAAGAGATGATTTTGAAGTGGAGAGCAGAGTGATGTCTAGCAGAGACTGCTGCAATTTAGCTAATGTCATGAAGGCCAATGGAAAACATCCTCAGCAGTCACCATGAAACTAGTGGGGATAAGCATAGCAATGTACCCAGCAGACTTGATCTTCATTTTCCCCCGGCTACACTCCTTTCGATTTCTGTTAAGTGTTAGGAACCTCTTCATCCTGCAAGATTACATCAGCTCCAGTACTCACATCCCATCAGTCTCCTCTGCCCATGCGAACTCTTTGATTGCAGAGCTGAGCAAGAAGCTCTTCCCAAGCCTCCATTTAAGGAGGGTTTGCAGACCAGTTATCTCTTCATTTTCCACCTGGCTATACTCCTTTAGACTTTTCCATCATGTCCTCTGAAACAGGAACCTTCCTTCCTTCCTTCCTTCCTCCTTCTACTTTTCAGCTTCTTTCTGTGTGTCATTTATGCCCCTTCCCCAAATTAGATTGTAAACTCCTTGTGAACAAGGACTGTTTTTGTATTTGTATCCTAATGCTTAACACAATACTTAGGATATAGTATGCACTTAATAAATATTATTGACTGATGTTACAAATCCTGGAGAAAAATGCTTAACTGATAGTACTTCCCCCTCAATCATCATAAAACTAACAAAGAGGAGCAGAGTAATGAGCTTATTGGAGACTATATCCCATGGGGAGCAGTCTCTTTATGAGTACCACAATGACAGTAGCAGATAACATCAGAAGCGTGAGTTGATCTCCTGTGTGGGCCCTGGTCATATGTGTATCCCTCATGTGTAATTCCTATGTTCACATCGTCTGCCCACTAATGGTAATAGACTATACCCTAGGATTATGTGAGGAATGCTGTGTTGCAGATTTTCTTACTATAATTTATTAAACTTCACTAATTGTGTTCTCTAATTGACTAAAGATAAAGCAAACACATCTGTCAAGGCTCATAAAGTATAATTTTAGTAAATTCTAATCTACAGGGTTCCTTGGATCTAGGTTAGCTATTCTGAGGACATTATATATTTGACAGCAGTGCTCCACATTCTACAGAAGAAATAAAACACTGTTTAGTCAAAGTTAATCTCATAGAAAATTATGAAATACATTTATTTTACCTATAAAACTTAGGGACAAAGAAGATGGTATGGTGGACAGAAAAATGGACTTTGGGTTAAGAGATCTATATTCAAATATGAACTCTTTTTTCCCCTCTAGAATTAGGTGGTAAGTGGATAGAGTACCTGGCCTGAAGTCAGGGAGACCTGAGTTCAAATCTGGCCTCAAATACTAGCTGTGTGATCCTAGACAAGTTACTTAACCTGTATTTGCCTCAGTTCCTTCATCTGTAAAATGAGGATAATAATAGCACCTACCTCTAGGGTGGTGAAAACCACAGAGATAGTAACTGTAAAAGTGCTTAATACAGTGGCTGGCACATAGTAGGTGCTCCATAAATGTTAGTTATTATAATTTAAAATTTCATTGATATATTTTGTTTTTATGTCTTTCACTTAGGAATATATCCTTTCTCACCTGTAAGCACAGGCTCTGATATTTAAAAGTGGTAGGACCATTGGAAAACCATTTAACCTCTTTAAACTTCAGTTCTGCTGTTTATAAAAAGGGGATACTATTTTGCACTTAACTTTAATGTATGAGCTTTCTTTATCACCTTTCTTTCCTTGCCATCACTTTTAATACTATGAAAGACCACCATTGCCTGCCTTTTCTAGATAATGCTCTATAATCTAAAAATATTCTTCTTCCTCCTCCTTTCTTCCTCTATCTAATTTACTTAATGGCATTTTTAACCAGCTATAGCAAAGAGAACTTGCGAAGGAATGAATAACTGGCAATAGTTAAATTTGTTGTCTCTCAGGGCTATTTGAATATTAAAGGTGATTATTATTTCAAAGCAATGAATAGCAGGTGATGGATTTTCGGGCAGAGAACAAGCCACTGGTGGAAGCCACCATGATTGTGTTGGGGAGGAGTTATGGAATGTTAGATTTGGAGAAGTTTCAAAAGATCATATAATTTTTATATATAGATGTGGTCATACCTTTCCTTAGCTCAGAAATTTTTATTTCCTATCATCTAATTAATATTATTCAGATTTCTTTGGCTCTAATGATCCTCTCCCAATTCACCTTGCTAAGCTTACTTAATTTTACTTACTTCTTTGCTGTATCCATACCAGAGTGCTTTCTGCTTTTTGACCACATACCATGCTCTTCTATCCCTGTGTTTTTGTTAGACCTATTTCTTATTCATGAAATATTCTTCTACTGATGTACTTATTCTTTGCCTATCAAATTTCTCCATGCCCTTAGAAATTACCTGAAATACCACTTTTCCCATGAAGCTTTCTTTATCTCATCCCCCTTCTATGTAACAGCTTCCTCCTTTGGACCTTATATAGCACTTTTTTGACTGTTCTAGGGCATTTATCAAGGAATATTGTACATTATAATTATGTATGACAGTGTCTTTTCCCTAGATGGTAGACCTCATGAGAATAAAGACTCCCTTTTTCTCAACTTTTTATCTTCCATAGTACCTAACATAGTGCTCTGCAAACAGTAGGTGCTTAACACATTTTTGTCAAATGAATTAATGGATGGAATTTATGGATGGATGGATGGATAGATGGATGGATGCTGAATGAATGATCCAAACTTCTCATTATTTTGATGAGGAAATTTTGGCACAAGAAATGGAAGTAATTTATTCAAGATTTCACATCAGGACTGTCTGTTCAGTGCTCTTTCCCTTGCACCATCCTGCCTGTACTTTATCATCTTGCCTCCTGGCCAGAGAATAGTGCAGTATTTTGAAGATTAAACACTTGGTAAAGAACCATAGCTAGCATCCACATATTCTTAATATGATTCGAATATTCACTAATAAAATGCTAAATGTACATTTGGCAAGAAGATATTTAAACTGTAAATTCTTTTCTTGGGGGAAAAAACCCAAGTTCAAAAATTTTTGTTTGAAGATATCACATACTAGGATAGCAGATTCTGAGCAGGACATCATTACTTTTTCCTAATACATTTTAACACAATTCCCTAGTTTCTAACCTTTTCAAGGAAATGGAAAATTAACAATCCCCTAAAAGCTTTTAATAATACTTTATAGAAATATGCATTCTGGTCTTGATGCCCATAATCAGTTAACCTTAAATTGGCATGAAATAGCAACAATATTATCTCTCTTTGCATTCAGCTAGCTAGATTGCCACCAGAGGATATTTCTTTGTCACTAAAAACATTTGCTAGAATATAACATTTTGCTTTCTAATGTTAATACTATGGAATGTTGTGGGGTTTTCACCCCCTAAATGAGGCTACCTGATCAATGATATGCTTCCATATGTGAATCACTTCAACAATAATCATTTCAGAAAGGTTCAAAAGTGTTGAAATATATCCCCCTACACCTCAAAGCTTCCCTCAACATCACTATGTTCCTTTTTCCCCCAGATGTTCATTTATTTCCTTTGATATCTATATGGTAGATTATTCTGAAGTATATTGAATACTTCAGATTTGCCAACATTGCTATCTCATAACTCCAAAAACCACTGAAAACTCACCCTGCAAAAAGATCTGAACCCAGAAACAGTAAAAAGCACTGTTTAATTTTAATAAAATGTATCCAGAAGAAGACAATGAGAGCTCATTTTCTTTTCACAATAGTCCCTAAATCCACATTAAGATTTAAATGAGTCTTCAAAAAAAGTAGGTGAAATTTTTTAATTAAAATAATAAATGCAGTAAGGGACTGGAAATACATCAGTGGCTGGTCCTTTGTTCAGTCATGCTTAAGTCTTCAAGATCCCAGTTGGGGTATTCTTGGTAAAGGTACTAGAATGGTTTGCCATTTCATTTTCCAGTTCATTTTAGAGATAAGGAAACTGAGGCAAACAAATTTAAGTTACTTGCCCAGGGTCACATAGCCAGAGTGTAGGCCAGATTTGAACTCATAAAGGTGTCTTCCTGACTCCAGGCCTGGCACTCTATCTACTTTGCTACCTAAAATCAGAATTTACTTTGAACAAAGACTTGGTGTGGGTTTCCACACCTCTCAATGTGAAAAGGTCAGGGATATCAAGATTTGAGAATTTGTGTAGCAATGAAATGAAGAGGAATCAAAGAGTAAGGAGGAAATCAGAAATAAATGAAAAGGAATAAATACAAGCAAAAAGCTAAAAGACCATAAAGCCAAAACAGAAAATCTAATTAAAAACCTAGCTAATAGTCATACAAACCAATAAAAAATGTTTATTATATTAAAGGAAAGAAAGCTTTAAAAGAGGCCAGAACAAAATGAACAAATATTATGCTATCAGGAAAAATAAAACTTTCCAATCAAAAGCAGAATTGTAAGGATTCCCAAAAATTGTGGAATATTGGTAAAATCTCTAAAATGGTTCAAGAGAAAAATCTTTTCCGTGAAGACATCATGAATAAAATAGGTCAGAAATCAGAATTCTCAATGAAAATTAAAAATATGTGTATGTGTATATATGTGTATATATATATATATGTATATCCTATATATGTATATTCATGTGTATACACACATATGTGTATACATGCATGCATATACTTATGTCTTTAGCCTTCTCACATTGAAATGTATGGAGGCCAACTTCAGGTCCTTTTTCAAGCTAGATTCTGGGTCTGGAGGACTGACCTGTGCTAGATTTCCAGTCCCCTGTTGTGTGTATTATTTTATTTTAAAATTCTATATTTCTTTCATCAACATTTTTGTAGGCTTATTTAAATATTAACTTGGCTTTAGACTATATATGTATATACACATACACACATATTTATGTCAATATATACATATATCTGTCTATATATACACATACCTACACATACATGAAGCACCAGACCTTGGAAGATAGAAAACATCATGGATAATGTTTCCAAAGAATAAGAGGGAGAAGGGGAGAGAGAGGGGGAGAGAGAGAGAGAGAGAGAGAGGGAGAGAGAGAGAGAGAGAGAGAGAGAGAGAGAGAGAGAGAGAGAGAGAGAGAGAGAGAGAGTAAATCAAGAATGGCCTTATACTACCCTCCCCCACTCATTATATTTGACATAATTTTACAACAATGAAATAAAGGCAGACATTGGCTTTCACAAGTCTAAAATCTTTGAAATCACTTTCATAATTTCTTTTTCCTTACTCAGATCAAGTCCTTATCTTTTTTTTCCTACTCCTCCCCAAAACTTTTCTCTTCAGTTTTTTGACCTCCTTTCTCTTCTATTCACTGCTTCCTTTTAAAAGCCCAAATCTCAGTGAGTGGCTCAAACCTATAACAATACATTTTCAATTAATATCTCCAAGTGCCCTGGGATGTCAATATGCCAATAATTAATGCCAGAGAGGATACAAGATCTCACAAAGGAAAAATAATAAAAGTCCCAAATTTTTCAAATTTTTCTAAAAATGTCAAACTTTTTCAAATTTTGAAAACCAAAAGGGTACATTTTTGTTTGTAAAACTGTTGTTTTTGTGTTTTTATACATTACCAAATTGTCTTATACTTCTAAGAAATACGAATCTTTAATTCTCACATGCAGATTTATATAAAATTAATTATATATATATAATTCATATAATATTTCAATAAACTATAGTTAATAAATTAATATATTATATATTTATAAAATTTTAGTAAAATTTTATATAAAGTATGTACTTTATATAAAATTGCATAATTGTATTGGTCTTTCCCAATGGGAAAGCCTTGCCCTTACATACACAAATAAAATCATAACAAAACTCTCATCCCTTTCAGATGGATCAAGTTACTTCTGAACATACTCTCTACAATTTTTTGATAATGCCTCACCTCTACTCACAAGCATTTAATAGCTCTACCTGACTTTTGATAAAATCTCTGCTGGCCTATCCTACTTCAAATGTTACTTCCTCTAGGAGGCCTTCTCAGATGCTCCCAGATAGATTTCCTCTATCCTCCAAACAAGGTCAAGATACTTTGGATTGTTTTTTTGCACGTACCCTTTTCTTGCTTGCATACTCAACTACATATATTTTCTAATCATCCCCACAGACTTGTGAGCTCTTGGAAGGAATTGTTTTATTTTTTTCTATATCCCCTGACACCCAGCACAGTGTACATAGTAGCTATAATAGCAATTTGATACTATACTGAATGATTTAATGAAGGAATAAGTGGGTGGATCTTCAGGTGTGCCACCCAACTCACATGTTTATGTTTTATTGAAAAAAGAGCAAAAATTCAGAAAAGTATAGCATATGAATGATGAAAACAATACATATTTGGGGAAGGAATAATCTTGTTTTGTAAAGCAAGACAAAAACCTTTGTTGCCCTTTTCAGTCATATGTTTAATATAAGAATAAAATATAATAATGTTGGTAGTATGAAATAGTAAAATATTCCTTTTTTGCTCATCACATCTCAGGAAAAACCAAATGGAAAATTATATTGGTTATACCCACTGAGGAAAGCCTTAAATTGTAAATCTCTTGGGGCTTCATGAAAAATAAAGAAGTGGTGATTCTCTTTTTCTGCCAGTAGATCAACCTCAAATTTCTTTTTTTTTTTTGGTTTGTTTTTCATCTGCTGGCTTGAAGGCCTTATGCATATTTGGCCTGATGAAAATTTTCTGGCTTTAGCAGAAGCAAAAATAATATTTTGGTGGTATTTAAAACTTGTGTATTTATCCTTATTTTGTTGAATAACTTTCAAGGAAAGGAGGTTACTTTAAATAATCTGTGATTACTTTTCTTTATTTGGTCTGATATTGTAATTATATATTTTTTCCTTATAACATTGTTCTTTATTCTTTTTTTTTTCTCCAGTTGTTTCTTATCCCTCCTACTGGTAGCTGCTATTGTCTGGAAGATCAAACAAACTTGTTGGGCTTCTCGACGGAGAGAGGTATCCAAACCATATCTATTATAAATGGTTACATCCATGTTTCAGATAGTGAATTAAGAGATACAAGCACTTATGTGTTATTAGTGTGGTTATTTTAAATTTGTGAACTAATTTGCCCAATTTTATGTGTTTGTGTAGAGCAAGGAGCTCTAATGCAGTATTAGTTTTATACTATGTGACAGATTTTAGCTATAGGTAAATTAAATCAATATCTAAGTGTTGATTAGCTAGAATTTGGTGGGTAAAACATGACCTGCTGATATCATTGATTATAGTGTTTTCTTATAATTTCTTTTCCTCTTGTGCTGTATGAACTTATAAATAACAACATAGAAAGCAAACATTAGATAAATGCTGGCACTTATGTAGGTAAACAGTTGTCTCCATGTTAAACTCAAATGTCAAGCAAATCATTTGTTTCAATCAGGATGGTGTTTAAAAACCTCCTGTAATATATTTAAAATCATACATAACTCCAGTGATGATCACCTATTGGTGAGTTTGGGAATAGGTTATTTTGTTATAATTTATTCAAAATGTAATAATTATTTTGTCAGAGAATGGAACATTCTAAATTCATCTATCCTGACCACCTAGTATGTTTTAGATTAAAAAATTAATTTTATATAAATCTGCATGTGAGAATTAAAAATTTGTATTCCTTAGAAACGTAAGACAATTTGGTAATGTATAAAGGACAAATAATTACAGAACCACAGTCAATTTTCATAACTCAATGACACACATATATATTAGACAATCTTATTTTGTTGCATGAATTTCCTTTTATTCAAAGGTTCAAAGGTACGTCAGTCAAATTCTTGTTGACAAGTATTCTGTATACATTTATAATTTCTTTCCTCACGGTTTTTAACTAGTTTTCTTTTTAATACATTAGTATTTTTTTTGATTCTGTATTTTGTGATTCTTTCTATGTGAGTGATTTTATTCAACATTGATTTAATGCTATGATACAATGATTATTTCTATTTTAAAAAATATTTGAAAGCAAATCTATGTTTTTACACAATCTATAGGTTTAGTGAATGTGCTCGGTTTTCCCTAATCATTCTCCTGGAAGTTTTAAAATTTCATTAAATGCTAAGGACCTATACCTGCTCTTATAACTTACATTCAGCTTCTGTTCTCTCAAACCAGTCTCTGTCAGGTTTATTCTAGTTTTCTCTCAGTGTAATATCCAAGGATTTATATTTTTCTGATTATGAAAGAGAGTTTAGCTGTCATAGTACTGTAATAGATAATAAATAATTTAATCAGACAGATACCTTTGATATTTACAGATTTCTACTACATTTACCAACTAAGGTTAATAATTTGGACCAAATCTCCATTCTAAAATATTCTTTTCTTGTAGAAATATTGTTCTTTAGAAAAGGGAAGAGGTGTGTTTGGCTAATAAGGAGGAAGAGTGTATTCCAGGCTTTTGTTGTGATCTAGTGTAGCAAATTTTAGAACCAATGGAAAGAGAAACATTCATTGCAAAAACAAGAAGTAGTAATTAAATACAAGTAGTAATTAACCCAAGTTAACTGTTTTGGTATATTTGCAATCATTGTGTGACCCTGGGCAAGTCACTTAACCCCTATTGCCTCACCAAAAAGAAAAAAAAAGAGGCCTTTGTCTTAGCATTAGTCAGATCTTCTCCCTCAACCCTCAACACTTGGCCAAAGGAGGTTTGGTCTCCTTTGCCAGTATGAAAGGATGAAGAAGATATTTTAGCTCCCATCTTTGCATCTATATCAGAGGCAGATTTCTGGGTAAGCTAAAAACAGTGACTGCATCAGGAGCCAATGAAGGGTAGGTGCAGATTCATCATTCTTAAAGGCTACTTCTTAAGCATCCCATGAATAGAACAGGACTTCCAGCAAATAGGAGCTGTGAGTCACCCTTTTGCTATGCATGCTCTCTATGCTGGAGCCCATTTCCCACTGGAATTTATATGTACTTGTAGAAGAAGATGTCATAGACTTTTGGGAGATGTTTTGTATCTCCTATATATTTATTGTTCCACCTTACTAAATGCCCTCTTTCTAAAAAAAATGCTAAATTCTTAGGAGTACTTCTAGAATCCTGAGGAGAAAAGGTAGCCAAGCTCTGGGGACCTAATTCTTATGTGGCAGTAAGAGTTGTGATAAGAATCCTCATAGCTTATATGGGCAACACATGGAGATGAGAGATGAAATATTATATATGACAAACAAGAGAGGCCATTTTGGCTGGACTATTGTGCATATGAAGAGGAGTAATCTATAACAAAACTGGAAAGGTAGATTGGGATAGGTTATATGTAGCTTTGAATGGTAGCCATTTGATCTTTGAATTAATGGCAAGCCACTATGACTTGGTGGGAGAGTGATGCTTAATTTTAAGAAAAGTTCTTGGCAGCTGGGCAGAGAATGGAATTAGAGTGATGAGATACAAATTAAGAAACTATATTTAAGTAATCCAAGTGAGAGATTTTTCAGTCATTGACTAGGATAATGGCTATGTGCATGGAGAAGAATATTGGTATGAGGTATGTTATGAAGATGGAAATGACAAGATTTAGCAATTGATTAGATAAGTGGGACAAGTGAAAGTGAGGAATTAAGGAAGATATTGAGGTAGCAAACCTAAATTTTAAGAAGGATGGAGGTAACCTAGATATAAATAAAGAAGTTCAGAATGAGGGTAAGTGACGGAGAGTGGAGTGGGACTATTGATTTATGCTTTATCACTTTAAGTGATTATGTTTGTTATATGATTATTAAGTGAGATGGATTTTAGGATATCTAATACATGCACACATATATGTAAGTGTATACATGTATATTATATATGTGTGTATGTATGTATTACTACATTACGGTCTGTAGGGGATTAATTTAATATTCTTGTCATTCTGTATTTGTAAGTCCTTTATTTAACCCTGTATCATGTGACCAATTTTTGTAAAAGTGTTGTATGATGCTGAAAAAGAAATGTATTCCTTAAAGTTCCCATGTAGTGATTTCCAAAGTTATGTAATTTCAGATTGTTTTAAACTTTTTTTAGATCCTTAATCTCTGTCTTATCTATTAGATATAATGAAGTCTGAAAGATGCTGAAGTCATTGATAATTTTTGTCTTACTATCTCAGTTATCTTCTCTTTTAAGCACTAAGACATTACGCCAGTCTATACATATTTAATATAAACATATTCATTATCTGTGTAATGTCCCTTTTTGTTGACCATTTTTAAAATAATTGCCTCATCTGAAATAATTATTGCTATGAATATTTTTTTAAAATTTCACCTGAAATGTAATGTTTCACTGTACTCCTTCACTTTAAACTTCAATCATTTCTTAAGTAATGATACATTGCCTTGAAAAAAAGGAAAAAAATTCAAACCATCTATGTATTTGTCATGTTCCAGAGTATTTTTCACTGTAAACATTCATTTAATACATTCTTCTCATTCTGTTGCAGTAATCTGCACTAATTATTTTTCTGAAGATCTAGAGAATGTTTAATTTTTAAAAAACAGCATTTAGATCATAGATACTTTAAATGAAACTAATATGTTCTCACTATTAGACATGTTACCACTTTTTATTAATTAGATAAGCTTGTGGATATAAAAAAGTAAGCTGAGTGTAATTTTAATATCAGAATTCTTTTATTAATGTGATTCCTTCTGAGTAGTTCTCCTGAGAATGCAAAGGCTTTTAAAAATACACAAATGAAACTTCACAAGACTTCTTTTTAATAAGATTATCCATTCATATAATAGCTCCAAACTCATTTCTATGCTAAACTTATTAAAGATATGAAAGTTTTCTTTTATTTTGTGTTAATGAATGGGAACAATAATTGAATTTTGGTCAGAGGATTACAATAATAACAGAAAGATTGGTCCATTCATTCTTACTATGTCTTTTATAATTTCCTTAAAGATGTCAAGCTTTTAAGTGGCATATGGTTTTTAACATAGGTTTTTGTCAAGAGTAAACATAAGTTGACAGAAATCTTTTGAAATTGTTTTAAAGTGAGATGACATTCATTTCGAATTGAAATATAAGAGTATCAATATAACCTGAACATAAAGATCAAAACTGTATCATTTCTCACCATGTTGTATCTATTTACAACACAGGACTAACTAAAATAGTATCATCAATTAAAATATTATGTTTATTTTAATAGCTACAGAAAAAGTTAACCTTTCCAATTAGGAAAAAAATTCTTCCCACATATTTTGTTATGTGATTTAAATTTATTAAAATTTAGCTTCCCTAAGTAATTGACATCCTACAGTCAAATGTGGACATCCTACAGTCAAATGAGATGTTTTTCAACCTATACTATCTTCATATGATTTGTGAATAACTTTACACTTCTCTTGTCACCTTCCCTAGCTTCTTTTAGTCTTTTCCCTAAGCCAGTTTTAAAATATTTTGAATACATATTATTGTATAATATATCATTATCTATGTTTTTCTTTTACAGTATATTCTGATATTTCATTTGAGTATAAATTAACACTTTTTCCTGAGGTTGGTGAAATAACACTCATTTTGTTGATTTCTTATTTTCCATGCTGTAATTATACTATACAACCTTTTACGTTTTTGTGAAGAGTTTATATGTAGACCATCCTTAAGGACCTAGATTTCCTATTGCATGTATAAAATGAAGTGTTCTATAAAGTATGTAAAAGATGCAAATAAGATTTCAGCATTCATCAGTCATTTTGGAGAGTTTTGCTTTAGGGATAAATATATACCAATATCTGTGTATAAGTATAATGTTTGTCAGAGGATCACAAAGCATGAACATTCAAAGGTACCTTAGATGCTAAGTCTTACAAGTTACTATAAGCCAACATGGACACAAAAATAGCGTACAAGTTGGTTCAGTTTGATTCAACAGATAAGTAGTGTCATGTTAGCACTGAAGTCTTGCTTTTTTAGTGACTCACCTTTCTGGTCCTCATTTTCCTCCCGTATAACATGTGAGTATTGAACTAGATGACCTACAAGGTACTTTATGGCTCTAATTCTATGATCCTGTGAAATATTTGTTGAGGGCTTTTCATGAGGGGACAAAAAGATGAATAAGACATAGCCTTAGTTATCTAGGAGCATATAATTTAATGTTTACATACCTTAATTTGCCATAGAAATTGTGTAATATCTACCATTATGTTCTAGAATTCTCCATGGTGCCTAGATCATAGACAGGACAATAATAATGAATTAATATAGAAATCTGACATCTTGGATTCCTAATTTACTACCAAGACTTGCTTAGGGAGAATTAAAGATAATTAAATTAGAAATTATACACAAGTTATTTTGTATCACATTCACTTTCATAAAATAGGGTGGAAATATTATTGAAAATAGTATAATTTAATCCATATTTAATATATTTAAATCCTAATATGTAGTGAAAATTGCTGAGACTACATTAATATCTACAAATAAAACCACAAACATTTTTTCTGTGAAAGAAACAAGTAGTTGCTTTTTTCTGTGAATGTTTTGCTCTCGGTAAAATTTTCTTCTTTTCGAAGTCAAAAGTTTTTTATACCATATACAATGCTTGTTATCATAATTATTATTTCATATGCAGGTCACTTATGTGGCAAAACCAGATCTAGAAATACAAGGTTCTTTAAGTTGCAACACTGCTTTCTCCTCCACGTGAAACAAGGAACCAGGGAACATTTACCAATTGCAAGATTGTCTTGGACAACCTCTATTTTCTAAACTTCAGGATGGTTTCAAAACTTCCTATTGACATTTTCTACTGCATCCCCCCAAAATATTCATAATATTTGTTAGCTACATTTTAAATGGCAAAATTTCATGAAGGCCTTCTGAGAATTAGTTTTCCAAGTTAATCCATTTTGAGGAATTTGATTGTAACCTTACTCATTCTAAAATAAAATATATTCATTTCACATTGAATCATGGAATAAGATCTTAAAATATTCATATCTCATTCAACATCCTCATTTTTTATATGAGAACATGGATCTGGGGTCAGTTTAAGTGATTTGTCGAAGGTCACACAGCTAGTTGGAAGCAGAGCCAGAACTGAAATCCAGTTATTTTGACCTTGAGTCCAGTGTTCTTTCCATTAACCACTGTCTGAGTGACTGCTTTGGTTTAAATATGTAATGAGTATGCCCTGGCCCTATTTTCTCTGTGATATGCCTGCTACATCTCCCTTCAGGTTTCTAGGATGTGAGTGTCTCTTTTTTTATTCCGGTTAACTTGAGCTCTCATGGCTTGTGTTTCCCTCTATTTTAAGGGCTAGTATTTATCACCTCAGTTCCATTTAACCACTTTATATCAAGTAGATTTTACAAAGGAAGCTATAATGACAACAAACATTTTCTTCAATATCTTGGGAACACAACTCCCCCTAAAGTTCATCAGTCCTTCTTGGGAATTAGGTTCATTACTTAGCTCATTTCTTTCATAGCATGGGTCCTACAAAGTTTATATCAAAAGGCACCCATATTCCCAGCTTTGCACAAAGTGTTAGATTGCTGCTAGATTCTGCTGGGGTGGAGCCCAAGGTCATTCCAAATGATATCTCCATGTTTTTCAAGACCTGACTCCAACATCTGATCTAGATTTGTATAGATTTGCTGATTCCTCTGATTTATTTCCTGGCTTTTGAAATTCCCAAGGTCAAAGAATGAACTCCTTTGACCTAAGACAGAAAAGAATAAATCAAGAGGCCAAGAAAGTCTAATTTATTAGGGACCTTATATCTTTGGTGTGAGTTAGAAGAAGAATGAACACCTAAGGCCCTGAACTCCTTATTATATAGCATGGGTGAAGATGTTAGCTTGTTTTCCAGATGTTAATGCCACAAAGAGAGTCAACCAGTGCTGTCTGTTTTCTTTTAAAAGAATTTTGCTGTTCTAGTTATATAATTAATGGAAAAAAATTTCTTCTGAATACTCAGCCATAGAGTAGGCCAATCTGAACCAGTTACATCATGTCTACCCACACACTTCATTCACATGTCGTTGCAGTTCACCCACAAGTAGCTTCTCCTAACTATCCAATGTGGTCTATAATACACTAGACCCCCAATTGCAAGAGGATCATAAAACAGTGCTACCTATAAAATATTTGTATTCTTAGCTTCAATAAAAAAAATATTAGATCTGTTAAAATCTTCTCTCTTTTTCATGAGGGTCTAGAGCTTATGATCTTTCTTGAGAGTTTCCCAAATGAAAAACATAATGACTAATTTTACAATGAAATTATCATAAAATCCTGTATAGTTATTATGTTATTACACTTAGAGAATTAATATAAAGTACAAGCTCAAAATAGCCTGAAAATTTTGGTAGACATATTCTTAAATGATACTATGCAAAAAACAATAGCTACTGCTATTACTGTTAGTTCTTAAAGAACCCATTACATCATCAATGTGAAATTTCCTCCAAACATGCTATTACAGCCAAACTGTATCTTAGTCAATGGTTTCAATAATTTCCTAGCCAGAAAAAAATTCATTACTTAGTAGCCAGAGTTTAGTGGTGAGCCTCTCCAAATGTATCTATGTTGATATTCAGACAATGGGAATGACATCCATTTATAGGTCCATGATAAAAACTTTTTTAAAGCTTGGTTTTGAACCTTATAAAAGGCCTACTTGCATAACTTTTGAGTCCCTGTGGTCACTTCCACATAATGATAAGATACTGAAGGAGGACTAAGGTCTACTTATATACTCTACCAATACTACCACTATTCTACTCTGACTATGACTACAACCAAGACTACAACAATTATTATTATTACTACTATTACTACTACTGCCACCACTACCCATATATTTATATAGGGCCTTAACAGTGTTATTGTTATTATTGTCAACATAGTTATTCCTAGATGCCATACTCTTCCCCTGACACAGATGCAAATGAACCAACCTCACACCCACAAGATTACACCCTTCCCTTGTATGAAATAGAAATAGTTAAGAAAAAGCAACAACATAGTGACTATATCTGACATTATATGCAACATTCTACTCCCAAATCCCCTGCTGCTCTCTCTGCCAAGAGGAGGCAGGTATGTTTTGTTATTTGCTTTCAGGGGTATTATTAATTTTTAGGGTTTTATTATTTTCAAAGTGTTTAATTTTCAACAATCCCATAAGACATAGGTTGCATATAATATTATACCCATATTTCACATGAGGAAACTGAGATTTATAATGATTAAGTGATTCAACAATGATCACGTAACTCCTAAGTGTTGGAATTGTGACTAGAACCTAGATCTTCTGAGCTTAAGTCAAGTGCTCATTATACTCTACCCACAAAAGAATGCCTCTTTGATTAGTCAGTGGTAAGCATGACACCAAATTTCAGAGTAGGCTGTCTGACGTAATGTTTACTAGAAAGGGTGAAAAGAAAGTATAAATTATTGTACTGATTTGCATTATACCTATTTCCTATGGAATAATATAGTGGTGAAAATGTGGAGTGTATTTTAATTTGTTGTTAAGTGCTTATTTTAAATAGTCATTTATTACTTTTCTTCAATTTACATTTTGAGTCCCTGTTGTGCTAGCTAAACAAAATGACAATCGATGTTTTTTTCTGCCCTCAAGGTTTTCACAGTTTGACTAATCACATGTAATTTGATCCATCTAATATATGTACAAAGGGAAAAGGAAATAGTGAAATAGAGGAAATAAAAAAGACTTAAACAAAGATGGATTAATAGTAAATTACTCCCTACATAGCCATGTCATAGTCTAATTCATTGTAATTACCAGCCATTTAAAGCCACAGGTCCAACCTAATTTGATAAATTTGCACTGAATGCAAGCCCAAATAACTATTTTATATTAATTTTATTTACAGTAAGATCTTTTATTTATTTATTTATTTATACTTGAGAAAATAAAAATGAGCATGACTCTTTAGTAGATGATAGACTAGCAAGATAGCTTTCAACTCTGAGTTTAAAATACACAAGAGGGGCAAGAGGGACAGGGAGAGGAATAAATTGTCCTATTGAGAAGATCTTAAAGGGGTTGCTCTTATTTCAAAAGGTAATGGTAAAATAGCAAAAAAAAAGAAGAAGATGAGAATCTACACCAAGGGAAGAGTTATCTTTGCTGCTCTACTCCTGTCTACCCATTACTAATGAGTTCTTAGTAATGGAGGCCTGAACTTCAGAGGATGCTGTTGCTTATTAAAAATGGATCTGACTGATATTACATATTGCTAATAGTATATTAATCAGAAAGGAAGGCGAATTGGAATTACTTCTTAACGTATTAAAATGTGTATACATGAGAATTTTATAAAAGGAAACCACTTACTCTCAAACACAATTTATTTTATTTTTTTGATAAATTTTTAGTTTTCAACGTTCACTTCCACAAGATTTTGAGTTCCAAATTTTCTGCCCATCTCTCCTGTCTTCCCGCCCCAAGATGGCATGCATTGTGAATATCCCTTCCTCCAATCTGCCCTCCCTTCTATCACCCCCACCTTTTTCGTATCCTCTTATCCTTCTAGTTTCCTGTAGGGCAGGATAGATTTTTATACCCCATTGGCTGTATATAGTATTTCCCAGTTTCATATGAAAACAATTTTTAACATTCATTTTGAAAACTTTGAGTTCCAAATTCTCTCACTTCCTCCCTCCCCACCCACCCTCATTGAGGGGGCAAGAAATTCAATATAGGTTTTACATGTGTAGTTATACAAAACACTTCCATAATAGTCATATTGTGAAAGACTAACTATATTTCCCTCCATCCTGTCCTGCCACTCCTTTATTCTCTCCTTTGACCCTGTATCTCCCCAAAAGTGTTTTGTTTCTGATTACCCCCTTCCCCAATCTGCCCTCTCTTCTATCATCTCTCCCTCTCTTATCCCTTTACCCCTGTTTTCCTGTAGGGTAAGATAGATTCCATACTGAACTAAGTGTATATGTTATTCCCTCCTTATGCCAAATCTGATGAGCATGAAATTCGCTCATTTCCTCTCACCTCCCTCCTCTTCCCCTCCACTGTAAAAGCTTTTTCTTGCCCCTTTTATGTGAGATAATTTACCCCATTCTACATCTCCCTTTCTCCTTCTCTCAGTACAATCCTCTCTCACCCCTTAATTTTATTTTTTAGGTATCATCCCGTCATATTCAACTCACCCTGTGCCCTTTGTCTATATATATATCTATATCTATCTATCTCTATCTATCTATCTATCTATCTATCTATCTATATATACATATATATATATATATATATTTATATTCCCTCCAACTACCCTAACACTGATATAGGTCTCATGAGTTTTAAATATCTTCTTTCCATGTCAGAATGTAAACAGTTCAACTTTATTAAGTCCCTTATGATTTCTCCTCCTTCTCTTGAGTCTTCTATTTGAAAGTCAAATGTTCTATATAGTTCTGGTCTTTTCATCAAGATTGCTTGAAAGTCCTCTATTTCATTGAATGTAGATTTTTACCCCCTAAAGGATTAGGGTAGGTGATTCTTGGTTATAATCCCAGCTCCTTTGACCTCTTGAATATCACATTCCAAGCCCTCTGATCCTTTAATGTGGAAGCTGCTAAATCTTGTGTTATCCTGATTGTGTTTCCACAGTACTTGAATTGTTTCTTTCTGGCTGCTTACAATATTTTCTCCTTGACCTGGGGATGCTAGAATTTGGCTACAATATTCCTAGGAGTTTTCCTTTGGGGAACTCTTTTAGGAGGTGATCAGTGGATTCTTTCAGTTTCTATTTTACCCTCTGGTTCTAGAATATCAGGGAAGTTTTTCTTGATAATTTCTTAAAAGATGATGTCTAGGTTCTTTTTTGATCACGGCTTTCAGGTAGTCCAATAATTTTTAAAATTATCTTTCCTGCATTTATTTTCAGGTCAGTTATTTTTCCAATGAGATATTTCTCATTGTTTTCTATTTTTTCATTCTTTTGGTTTTGTTTTACAATGTCTTGATTTCTCACAAAGTCACTAGTTTCCATTTGCTCCATTCTAATTTTTAAGGAAGTATTTTCTTCAGTGAGCTTTTGGACCTCCTTTCCCATTTGACCAGTTCTACTTTTTGAGACATTCTTCTTCTGTTTGGCTTTTTGGCCCTCTTTTGCCTTTTGGGTTAGTCTATTTTTTAAGGTGTTATTTTCTTCAGTATTTTTTGAGGTCTGAGTTAGCAAACTGTTGACTCGTTTTTCATGTTTTTCTTGCATCACTCTCATTTCTCTTCCCAATTTTTCCTCTACTTCTCTTACTTGCTGCTCAAAATCCTTTTTGAGCTCTTCCATGGCCTGACACCAACTCATATTTTTTTGTGGAGGCTTTGGATGTAGGAGTTTTGACTTTATTGTCTTTTTCTGATTGTATGTTTTGATCTTCTTTGTCACCAAATTAAGATTCTATAGTCTGAGTTTTTTCCACTGTTTGTTCATGTTCCCAGCCAGTTACTTGACTTTTTAACTCTTTGTTAAGGTAAGGCTCTGTTTTCCAGTGTGGAGGGTATACTGTCCCAAGCTTCAGGGGTTTTGTGTAGATGTTTTCACAGATACTTCTAGGGACCTGTAGATTTTCAGTTCTTCCAAGGTGGTATGATCAAAGAAGTGTTTACTCCTTTCCTGGCCTTTGCTTTGGTCTATGAGCAACTACAAGCACTCTTTTCTGCCTTTGAACTGCTTCTCCACTGCTGCCAGAAGCTCTGCTATGCCAGTGCTCCTCTTGCCCCAGGAGCACCACCTAGGACTGTGACCTAGATCCCAGCACAAACAAAGCAAGAGAATCCTGACTCAGTACCAGCAAAGAGATCCCTGCAATCCCTCCCTGATCAGCCATTTGATTCCCCCATTGTCTGTGGGCTGAGAGCTCCAGATGCAGCCACCACCACCCCAGGGCTGTGCCAGGACTGGGGCTGGGCCACACTCCTCTTTCACCCAAGTCTGACAGACTTTTCCTACTGACCTTTTAAGTAGTCTTTGGCATTTGTGGGTTGATAAGTCTGGAAACCTCCACAGCTGCAAGTGATTCAGTCCCCTGAGGCCTGCTCCAGGTTCACTGGGGCCTGGTCTTTGCTTGCATGGCTCACACTGAACTGTGCTCCTCTTCCAGCCAGGTGCAACAGACCTTTCCCATTAGCCATCCAGGTTGTCTTGGGCTGGAAATTTGTTTTACTCTGCTTTTTGTGAGTTCTGCTGCTCTAGAATTTGTTTAGAGTCATTTTTTACATGTACTTGGGGGGGGTTGGGGGATAACTCAAGGAAGTCACTGATTTTACTCTGCCATCTGGGCTCTGCCCCTTGAACACTATTAATAATCTTTATACCATAGTAAACTGAATGAATAGCATACTAAACTATACCATACTAAACTAATAAAATATAGTAGAATATGATATTCACATATTCCATTTCAAGTATTATTCTTGTAAATTTCTTACTCAGGATAAAATTTAGGTTTTATAACTCAAATGTCTACTTGATTTTTACCCTATCCTAAAAGAGAGAGAGAGAGAGAGAGAGAGAGAGAGAGAGAGAGAGAGAGACTGAGAGAGAGACAGAGGCTGAGAGAGAGACTGAGAGAGAGACAGAGGCTGAGAGAGAATGAGAGAATGAGAGGGAAGATTATTATGCACTCGCTATATCAAGCAATGTGCTATGCAATAGAGGTAGAAATGCAAAGCCAGACTGGCCCTACCCTAAAGGAGCTTATATTCTACTGGGGAGGGCAATACATATAGAGGTGCTAGAATGCAGTGAGGGCAGGTGAGGAGATGGTCTGAAAGTGATGTGAATCCTAAAGATATTACACTCATATTTCCCACTGAATTCTGTCCTCTCAACTGCCATAGTTCCTGAGTTACATAAAATGTCCAAACAATGGTAATTACAATCATCTCAGTGAATAAGTCAAATCAATCTGAGGTACATAGGTAAAACAAAATAGTTTTGTTCAAGATTTTGTTTTGCTTTTTAACTCATCACTTTATTTTATTGGTGGTGTCTACATAAAACATTAATTGGGAAAGTTCAACAAAGCAAGTTAATTATATTTTATCCCTTTGAAGTCTGACATAATTTCTTTTTGACAATCTTTCATGTAGGTCAACATAACAAAAAGCCTAAAGAAGAATAGAAGAGAAATGTTATTTTTTTTACCTTGTATTCATCTTATAGATGACCAGGGAGCAGTTATGGCTCTGGCATCTAAAAATTCTGCTAAATAAAACAGAAAATATTTCATTTTCTGGACTGCATTGTAATGGTAAAAGAGTGATTTTTTTCAGAGCAATTGAGTATAGTCATTATTGATGCATAAATGTATTAGATGAAGGGTATAAATAGCATAATACTGAATTATAGTAAACTAGACACATTGAAGGCTAGTATGCTTATCAGAAGGCATGTGGTTCAGTGACATGAGCTGTGGATCTATAGATGGGAAGGAAGACCTGAATACAAATTTGGCCTGTTACTTACAAGATGTGTGACCCTGGGAAAATCACTTCATCTCAGCCTGCTTAAGTTTCCTCATCCATAAAAGGGACACCTATCCCCCACAGTTGTTGTGAGGATCAAATAAGATTACAACTGTAAAGCTGTTTGCAAACCTTAAAGTACTATACAAATACTAGTTATGGTTATTTTTGTTTAATACCATTACATTAGCAACTTTATGTTTAATAAACTGTTCACTAAATATGCATAATGTTTCTCCATGGGAAACATGGAAACTTGTTTTGGAGCATTGGTTAATGACTTTTCAGTATTTGAATCACTCAGAAAAATTACATGAGATATTTGTGGGGTTTTAAATATATGAGCAATTTATCAAAATCTAATTTCCAATAGACAGTATGGAGTGGTGCATAGAGTTTTAATGAGCTAAAATTCCTTAGTTTTTGAGCTCTTTTAAAATATCCTACTTTTATTTATGAGGAAGAAAATGTTTCCATATGAATGATGCAGTTCTGAGTTGGACACTTTTTAAATTTGTGAAATCAAAATTTGTCACTTAATAAGTCATATAGAAATCTGTTTTGGATGTAATAATCATTTTCAAACACATTAGATAGTTTTGTACTAAGTGCCTTATAATGATAGCTTCCTTAAGAACTTATTTTCCCAACCTTCTTAGGATATAGAAAATAAAAATTAAAAAAAAATAAAAAATCTGGACTACATTATATTGAAAGACTATTATATATGTATCTAAATATATATTGTCTTTATTCTTTGATATACAGTGTTTTGAAATTAAATAAATGTGTTTTAGTATACTTTATATTTTAATAGATTTTTAAATTGCTATTACATCATTTGGTTCTTTATCTCAATTAATATAACTGTAGTAATATATTAATTTCTATAAACATATTAATATATGAAGCCACATATAATAGTTACTGCTGCTTTTTAATAATTATTTTTTCAATCAATCAAAAGCTGTCTTTTCTCCCACCCATCTCCCACTCATACCTCCCTATCCTCTATTAAGAAATAAAGGGGGGGGGGAATTTGTTGTATTAACATTTATAATCTAGAACCAAAATTTCCTTATAGTCTGTGTCCCCCCAAAAGTGTGCATCAGTCTGTATTCTGAGTATGTCACCTCTCTATCAGGAGGATCTGGAATTGTGATTTGATTATTGTGTTGTTCAGAGTTCTTCTACTCTTCTGTCCCTCAGTCTCCTTCCCTCACCCAGAGCTCAATTATGAGTTCTTTTCTATCTTTTCTTTTAAGTTTATCTTCAAAATCTACCTTCCTTTAAATTTGTTTTGCTTAGGACAAACTCTTCCTTAATCTACCCTCCCTGTTATTCCTTTTTTCATTCTCCCCTTTCTTGCCTGTTTTTCTGTTGAGTGAAATGCATGTTTGTATTCAACTGTGTGTGAGTTCTTTTCTCCCTTATCTATTCAGATGAGAGTAAGGTCCAGATGTCATCTGGTACCTATGCCCTTTCATCTTTGCTTTTAAAGACATCTACTTGCATACCCCAATTATATGAGGTGATTTTCCTAATCCTTCAGCCATTCTCACATTGTATATTCATCTTCCATTCCATTTCCATTCTTCTTTTAAGATCATCAAAATATAGCATAAGGACATCCATATCCTCTGTCCAATTTGTTTTTAGTCTTTTCAGTCATAACCAACTCTTCGTGACCCCATTTTGGGTTTTCTTGGAAAAAATACTGGAGTGGTTTGCCATTTCCTTCTCCAGCTCATTTTACAGGTAGGAAACTGAGGCAAAACAGGATTAAGTGACTTGCCCAGGGTAATACAGCTAGTAAGTGTCTGAGGCCAGATTTGAATTCAGGAAGACTCATCTTCCTGACTCTAGGCCTGGTACTTTATCCACAGTGTCACCTAGCTGTCCAATTAAATTCCTTCGATGACCCCTGAATATAGGGTTCTGAGGGGACACATTTATCATCTCCCCATATCAGAATGTAAACAATTTGTCCTGGTTTAGTGTCTTATAATTGCTCACTCATGTTTACCTTTTTATGTTTCTCTAGACTTCCATAATTGTATTTCAAAGTTCCTATATGGCTCTGGTTTTTTCTTCAGTAATGCTTGGAAGTACCCTATTTCATTTAAGGTCCTCTTGCTGTGTGGTAGGTGAGTTATTCTTGAGTTGCCTTGTGGATGACTTATTCTTGATTATGTCTCTATCCTTTGCCTTCTGGAATATCATATTACAATCTTTCTACCCTTTAAAATTGTGGTTGCCAAATCTTGTGTGACTCTGGCTTTTCAGAATCTGAATATTTCCTGGCTGCTTGAAGTATTTTTTTTCCCTTTGATATCACAGCTCTAGATTTTTGATATAATGTTCCCAAGAGTTTCCATTTGTGGCTGTCTTTCAAGAAGTGATTGGTGGATTCTTTCTATTTCTTATTTGTCCTTTGCTCATAAGAGATTTGGACAGTTTTATGATTTTCAAAAATATGATGTCCAGGTTCTTTTTATTGTTCATGGCTTTAAGGTAGTTCAGTGATTCTTAAATTATCTTTCCTTGATATGTTTTCCAGGTCAATTGTTTTTACCATGTTGTAATTATTTTTACCTTCTATTTTCTTCTGTATTTATTGTTGTTTTATGGTGTCATTTTTCTTTTGTTCTCATTCTAATTTTCAGAGCTTTCTGTGTGGGTAAAATTTTGTACCTCTTGTGCTAAGCTATCAATTCCCTTTCTGACTCTTACTCCATAGCTTTCATTTTTTTTTCCTTTTCCTTTAGCACTCTCATTTCATTTATAAATTCATTTTAATTCTTTTTTTTAAACTCCCATTTGACTTTGGCCATCATGTTAGGGGTAGGCTTTGTGCACTTATGGAGGGAATGTCTGGGCTGATTCAGTGTTATGCTTTTCCAGGATCTCAGACAGCTCAGGCTGGGACCTGCAAGCTTTGAGTGATGCCAAAGTGATCTGTCTGATCTTGTACAAAGTCCATTCACTCCTCTTTCCAAAGTGACTACACATTTCTTAGTTGCTAAATATAATGACCTTTTCTCAGTTATGATCCTCCTGTCTGTAGGATCTAAAACTGAAAATCACTATCTCCTTTTATATACTCTCTCCTCCCTAAATTTTGTTAACACTGCTCTGTCCTGATTTTCCTATGTATCTTCTCATTCTTTTTCAATCTCCTTTATTGCTGTGTCTTCATTCAGGTCACACCTACTAACTATGAATATGTCCAAAGGCCTTCTCTTTTAACTCTATGCTCACTTACTTGGTGATATCCCCAGTTTTCATTGGTTCAAATATAATTTCTATGCAGAAATTCATATATACAACATGCTAAAGGTTATCATCAAACCTATATACATACATCTGTAGATATATTATATGAAAAACATACAAATAGACACACATATGTTTATTTATATGTGTATGTTTATATGTCTTGGAATAATTTCTCATGTATACACATGTGTATAGATATATGTATGTATGTATTTATATGTGTATATGTGTATGTATGTGTCTGTGTGTGTGTCTGTGTCCCTAGTTTCTCATCTAAGACACAGTCATATATTTCTAAATACATCATAGGAATTTTTAACAGGATAGCCCATAGGTACCTCAAACATATGTCTAAAACAGAATTTACTATCTTTCTTCCATCAACCCTAGACTCTTCAATTTCTCTATTACTCTTAAATGTATTACTTTCTTTCAAATACTCAGGCTCATAATCTTAGTGAGAGGTCATGACCCCTCACTTTAGCTCACTACTCATATGTAGTTCATTGCCAAATCTTTTTATTTCTACCTTCACAATATATTTGGCATACCTCCCTTCTCTCTATTCACAAAGCCATAACCCTAGTTCAGCTCTCATTACCTCTTGTGAACCCCACAAACTTCATGAACCCCAATTTGAAACAGAGTCTGTTCTAAGGGACAAATGAAACCAGGGGACACGTGTTCATAGTTGAATTTCTCTCAAGCTGGCTTGGCATGCATTGCATGGGAATTCAGTCCAAAACTAGGCCCCCCTAAGGGTACCAGTTCAGAACTGGCTCAATTTGGAATTTTGGGGTACAGAATTATATACCTTTTCAACAGAGGTTCATATCAACCTGCCATTATTTTACCAGATTACTCCCAGCCTCCCTCTATCTAGGTTGTAGTATATGTCTCCCCCCAAGCCTGAGTAGGACAAAATCAATTCAGGTTTAAGTCCAGTTAACCAGGATAAGAAGATTTGATGCAATCTCATTATCAGTGATGTTCTTCTAAAGAACTTTAAAGCAGAAGGCTGGGGGTGGGGGTGTCTCTGAGTCTCCAAGACACAGATTACCTAGAGAAATCATGTTTTACACTCTCATGTGGGCTACTTCTCACTGGTCTACCTGCCTCAAGTCTCTCTTTACTACAATCCTTCCTTCATTCAGCTGCTAGGATGATTTTGCTAAAAAACATAGGTCTGGCCGTGTCACACACCCCCAAGTCCATAAACCCAGTGTCTCCTTATTACCTCCATAATCAAATATAAAGTCATTGGTTTGATATTTAAAGATTTTCATAGTCTGGCCCTTTTCTACCTTTTCAGTCTTCTTCCAACTCAATCTCCTTTACATGTTCTACAATCTAGTTACAGTGGATACTTATAGTTTCTCAAACATAATATTCCATCTCTCATTTCTGTGCCTTTGCATTAGTTATCCCCATAAATTCTTCCCCTTCAGCTCTATCTCTTAGATTCCCTACCTTCTACATT
The DNA here is from genome assembly GCF_003287225.1 of Phascolarctos cinereus. Classification (NCBI taxonomy): domain Eukaryota; kingdom Metazoa; phylum Chordata; class Mammalia; order Diprotodontia; family Phascolarctidae; genus Phascolarctos; species Phascolarctos cinereus. Next base: position 94,522,721 of record NW_027555736.1, on the reverse strand, counting down.
CATCTCAAATGTTATTCTTTTTTTAAATTAATTAATTAATTTTTAGTTTTCAACATTCACTTCCATGATATTTTGAGTATATGAGGACTAATTTCTAAAATATATAGAGAACTGAGCCAAATTTATAAGAATACAAGTTATTCCCCAATTGATAAATGATCAAAGGAGATGAAATGGGAGCTTTCAGAGGAAGAAACTGAAGTTATCTATAGTCATATGAGAAATTGTTCTAAATCACTATTGATTAGAGAAATGCAAGTCAAAATGACTATGAGGTACCATATCACACCTATCAGATTGGCTAATATGACAAAACAGGACAATGATAAATGTTGGAGAAGATGTGGGAAAAATTGGAACACTAACGCATTGTTGGTGGAGTTGTGAACTGATCCAACCATTTTGGAGAGTAATTTGGAACTATGCCCAAAAGGTTATAAAATTATGTATCTACTTTGACCCAACAATAGCACTTCTAGGTCTGTATCCCAAAGAGATCATAAAAATGGGAAAAGGACCTCCATGTAAAAAAACATTTATAGCAGCTCTTTTAGTGGTGGCAAATAATTGGAAATTGAGGGGATGCGCATTGAACAAGTCATGGTATATCAAATGCTACATTCTACAGACTTTTCCCAGTCCCAACAATTCTAATATGTTTTCCTCTGAGATTATATACAAAATCATAAGATTATCTTAATAAATGCCAAAATAACACCACTGACAAAGTACAACATCCATATATGCTTAAAAAAAATTTAAAACTTAAAATTATAGGCATAGGAGGGTTTAACATCATAAAAAAGTATCTAAAATCTAAAGGAAGCATCATATGCAACCTCAGTATACTGGAAGATTTGCCAGTAAATGGAGTAAATCAAGAAGGCCCACTCTTCCTTTGTTGTTTGGTATTTTCCTCAAAATGTTGATAATAGGCCAAGGGAAAAAAAAACCTAAAGATAGGCAATGAGGAGAATAAAACCACACTCATTTGCCAATGACTAGATGGTTTACTTAGAAAATCTCTGCATACCAGCAGAGAAAGTAGAGACAGTAGCTTCAGTGAAACTTCAGGCTACAAAATAAACTCAGAAAGGTCAATGATATTTCTATAATAACAACAAAGTCAAGTCTACAAGCATTTTTTAAGCACTATTTGTTAGGCACTGTGCTAATAGGTAGGGCTAGAAATGCAAAAATAATCCCTCCCCTCAAGTAGCATACAATACAAAGAGGGAGGCAACTTTCAAACAACCTTGTACAAGCAACAGGGTGCAAGTAAATTAAAGGTAGTCTCTGAGGTTAGCACTAGCATTAACAGGGCTTTCTTGCAGAAGATGGTATTTTAGCTAAAATTTAAAGGAAGCCAAGCAAGGCAGGAGGCAGAAGTAAAGACTGAGAGCAGTCCAAGAATGAGGGATACCCTGTGAAAAAAAAATATGAAGCTGGGAGATGGAATACATTATGCAAAATCCAACTCAAAATACCTAGAAAATGGATAAACCATGTAGGAATCAATTTGCCAGATACTCAATAGTTATAAAGATTCAATTACAAATTACTCCTTAAAGAAATAAAAAAAAACTTAAATAGCTGGAGGAATATTAAGTGTTCACAGCTGGGTTGGGTCGATATAATCAGCAAAATATATTTTCTCAATGGTTTTATATATCTATATATGTGTGTATATTTGTGTCTGTATATACACACACACATGTACATATATATATATGTGTGTATATATATATGTATATATATGTGTGTGTGTATATATATATATATATATATATACACACACACACACACACACACACACACACACACATACTTATATGTAAATATAAATTCTATGACCTCTCTGTCATGGATAGCATGTTTAATCATTATTCCTCTGGATGCATGAAAGATAGTTATATTTTCTTGGTTCTTATAGCTTTCAAATTTTATTGTTGTTATAGTGTTGTTACTATAAGTTGTTCTGGTTCTGCTTAATTCAATCTTCTTTAATTTATAAAAGTCTTCAAAATTTCTCATTTAATAACATTGGTATTAGAGTATAAATTGTTATTTTTGTTCTGCTTTCTTCATTCTGTACCAGTTCATTCATGTATTTCCATGTCTTCTTTATGATTTTTATTTATTTCATTAAACATTTCCTATGTAATAATATTTCTAACAATCATTTTTTTGAAATTTGGAGTTCCAAATTGCCTCCTTCACTGTAGCCCCTCACCCATCCTGGAGAAGGCAAGCAATTTGATATTAATTATGCACGTGCAGTTATGAAACACATTTTTGCATATTAGCCACATTTCTAAAGAAAACACAAAATATTTTTAAAAATAGGTTTTTTAATGTATTTTTCAATCTGCTTTGAGTTCATCGGTTAACTCTCTGGAGATAGATGGCATTTTCATCATGGTTCATTTGGAATTGTTTTGGGTCATTGTCTCGATCAGAATATGTAAGTCTTTCACAGTTGATTATCCTTACAATATTGCTATTACCATGTGTTCTGATTCTGCCCACTTTGCTTTCCATGAGTTCATATAAATCTTCCCAGGTTTTTCTGAAACCATCCTGCTCATCTGTATCACGATAGTATTCTATGTATAACAACTTGTTCAGTCATGTCCCAGTTGATGGGTATCCCTGAAATTTCTGTTCTTTGCCACCACAAAAATAACTCCTATTAATATTTTTGTACATATAGGTCCTTTTCCTTTTTCTTTAAAATCTTTTTGATACAGTGCTGGCAATGATATTATGGGGTCAATAGTTTTATAGCCCTTTGGGCATATCTCCAAATTATTCTCCAGAAATGGTTGCACTAATTCAGAATTCCACCAACAGTGCATGTGTCCCAATATTCTGACACCCATTTCAGAACCTCCTAATACATAGTCATCTATGCTAACAAAAAAAAGAGACTTTGCTTTTTTTTTTCAGTTCGTGCCTTTCCCTCTCTATTCATTTAAGAGTTCTTTTTGTAAAATTACATCATTGATGATTTTCCTTATAATATGATCTCGTAAAATATCCAAGTAAAACTAGAAGAGACCTTTAAAGGTTATTATAGTCTCCCCTATGGCCTGTCTTGCTGAAGATTCAGTTCTTTGAGATTTGGGTAAGCTCATCCTCAAACAACAGATGTTATCAGACTCAAAGCCAGAACCTTTCTAAGTTGGTAGGACCTGGCACAGCTCACATTCCAATGTTGTCACTTTGGAGAAAACAGTGTTTTGTAGAATTCTATGTCATGATGGAGCATCAAAGTAGTAAAAGAGGGGAAAATTTGAAAATGTGTAAGAAGAAGGATTATTTTAAAGGAGGGTTTAAGTTTTCCTAAAAAGCATTTTACAAAATGTGAACATCACTAATTTGACCAAAGGAATTAACCAAGCCCATTTAAGGCATTTGACATCTAAAACCTAAAGCATTTTAGGGCCAGGAGCTTCAAGAGTTTTGGGTAGGAAAGCCCTTGAAGGGGGGAGGAGGCATAAGGAATATTTTCCTCTCTTCTTCTATCTCCCACTGTCCTTGGCATTTAGTCCCAATTTTCCCACAGGGAGCCACTCCATTTAGCAATTTGTCCATCAGTTCAAGATTTATCAATTCAAGAGAATCTGAGGAACAACTGAGTGAGCACAGACATACTTATCAGATATCAATATTGAAAGACAATCACTCAAGGGAGGAGAAAGTGTTGAGAACCCTTGCAGCAGAGGAGAGAGTCCTCTATGAACTCAAGAAAGCTAACTGTGAAAATTGAAAATCAACCTATGAAGAGGAACAGTCACTGGGAACTCAGATGAACAACTTACCCAGCAGAGGCTCTAAACTCAAGGGTGATTTTGTGTGTACTCCATAAGAGTGAAATGGCATTGGACCCTATAGGATTGTAATTGTGAGTTGCTTTGGCCACATGTTTACCCTACTTTGGTACTATTCTAAGTCTGAGACTTCTCTTCCAATGGATATGTATTGTAGGAGAGTTTGCCCCAAGTTTATGAGAGAAATGTTTTTTTAAGCTACTGTCCTGATTATATTAATTTAGTAAATGCCTCTGTTAGGAGTTAATTGTGCCTACTGGCTGATTGTTAATGAAAAGCACATTAGTTGAGATTTCATTTTGTACTTTAAAAGTCTTCACTGATATTTCATGTCATAAATGACATATAAGGCATTATCAATTAAAGAAGCAGAGTTCAGTAAGTGATTCAAAAAAGCAATTTTATCATTGGGACACATTCTCTAAGTCAATAAAATAATGAAAACAGAAGTCCAAAAGTTTTGTTTTAAGAAAGTGTTAACTCAGTTTTTTTTTTGGTTAGGCAATGGGGTTAAGTGACTTGCCCAGGGTCACACAGCCAATAAGTGTTATGTGTCTGAGGCCAGATTTGAACTTAGGTCCTCCTGAATCCAGGGTTGGTGCTCTATCCACTGAACCACCTAGCTGCCCCTTAACTCAGTTTTTTTAAAGGTGAAATTGAGATTGTTTCAGGGAAAGTAGGCTTCTTGGGGAATGAGTAGACTTTATAGTCACAAGGAAGAGAAAACTGACTTCTATTAGCCAGGAGGAAAAAAAAAAAAACTTGAGCCCATTTTGAAGTTGATATTGACAGCTGAAAAAAGTACATAAAAATAAAATAAAAGTTTACCTCATCTTCTTACCTCCCCCAATGTTATTTGTCCTACATTCTTGAACAGGACCAATGACATCCCAAGGGGAATGTATTGACTTGTGAGTGAATTGGATTTGAGCGAGGCAGAGCTGTGCAAAATCAACTTTACTCTGTCCTCAGAGTCATTGAAGTTGTCAACCTCCAGAGTTTGGTCTAAGAAAGACAAACAGAATTAGGTTGTATCCACATTTATTTCTCTTAAAAGTGGGTGGCATGCATGCATGGAAGCCAGTCTGGAACTGAGCCCATTTTGGGGTTAAGGTTCACAGTTTATATATCCTTTCAGTAGGGGCTGATGTCACCCCATCATTATTTCACCTCTGGACAGAGGAAATTCCTCTTTTATCAGGCCACCCCCACCCCAGGTTTTGGCTCTCTAGATAAAAGAATCTGTCTCTACCCAAGCTTGAGTAGAACACAATGGGTTTCCCTACCTTTGATTAAATTACTTCTGTGAACCCCAAATCCCATGAACCCCATGAATCCCAATTTGAAACAGACTCTGCTCTAAGAAAGAGACAAATGAAATTGGGGTACATGTGTCCACAGTTTAATTTCTCAAGGTGGTTTGACAAGCATTGCATGGGAGTTCAGTCCAAAACTGGGGCCCTCTAAAGGGGCCAGTTCAGAACTGGCTCAGTTTGGGATTTTGGGGTACCTTGTTATATGCCCTTCAAAGAGTAGGTGTTCCCAAGGGGGTATCAATCAACCATGACTGGTCAACATACTAGGAGGTGGATAGGTTCCTTAGATCACTCAGTCCATCCAGCAGATATCACCCTTCATCAAAGGAAATACCACCTCCAATCTTGGAAGTCTGTCTCCACCCAAACCTGAGTAAATAAAATCAATTCAGGTTTGGTTTGGAGTTTGACCAAGATAAGAAGATTGAATGCAATCTCATTATCTGAGATGTCCTTCTGAAGAACTTTAAAGCAGAAGGCTGGCATGGTGGAGCTCTGAGTCTCCTGGACACATTACCAAGAGAAATAATTTTTAACACTTCTGAGCTTGGATGGTGCAGATCCAGATAAGGAAAGTCAATGCAATGGGGGCAGGGGAAAACTCTGAATCTCCAAGATATTAGTAATTAATAATCATTTTTCACAGAATCCAGTGGTAAGACAAATTTAAGATGACTAGTGATGGTCTAAGGTACAGTGGGTAACCTTGACCTCCCTAAATTAAAGTCTTTTCCAGGTCTCAGTTTGTCTGAGGCAATGCCCATTATATGACTAAGTGACAAAATATTGGCCATTCAATGAAAGCCAGAGATTTGGACTTAAAAGCTGTCATATAGCTCTATTTGAAACACAATGGGATTTTTTGAAGCCTTTTTTTTCAGAACTGTATTTCAAGAAATCATAAATTAAAACTACGTAAGACAAAACTAAATTGGCTTAGCTTTTTGAATAAATATATATTGTTAAAGTCTTAAAAATTTAAGAAAAATAAATCTAGTCCCCAAACACCAATATAGTTTACAAAATATATTCTACTAAAAATTGTTGTTGTTTTTCATCCTTCATTGTTGAAGAGGACCAAGGACATCACAAGGGTGATGTCTTGACTTGACTGTGAATTGGATTTGAGTGAAGCAGAGCTTTGCAGAGTTGTCAGCCTCACTCTTTCCTCCAGTCATTGCAGTTTAGCGGCAAGACAAGTCAAGATGACTGGTGATGGCCCAGGATGCAGTGGGTGACCTTGGCCTTTCTAAATTAAGGTCTTTCCAAGGTGTTCGTTGGTCTGAGGCAATGACTAAGGGCTAGGTATGAATTGAGACTAAAGTTGGCCCAATTTACCATCACAAAAACATCAGTTTGGGAGGGGAAGACCCTCAGTTTCTGGCAAGAACAGAAAACAATTGCTATGTATTTTCTCCCTAAATAGTAATGAGAGCTTTTGTGAAAATTGGAATGCCAATCACTAGAATGAAGGCTATTTTTATGATTGTTTTGTATCGTAATAGTTTCAAAAATAGTTTGCTATTGTTGAAATGACTTGGGTTAGCTATTTTTTGAAGTGTGACTCAATGGGGAAAAAAATAACTATTTGAAAGGTGAAAAATGCAGTTGGTTAATTCCTTTAGCTATATGACACCAAACTGGCAGAACTGATTTTACATCCACAAGTGCTTGATGTTTGGTGAGTTGTTTTGGTGTACTGTAGATGCCCAAGGGTGCTGAGATATCTAAAAATGTCTCAGAGTGCTTTTGTTCTATTCTCCCAATTCATTGACACCTTATCTTTCTGGGATCTTTTGTACTTATTATCATTCCAGTGCTTGTATAACAGCTGAGAGTTAATGTGAGCTAATATATAATAAGTTTCATCTTATTTTCCTCAGATAAAAATTTACATATAACTTTGGCTTTTCTTTCATCTTCAAATATTGACATTAGTCATATAAAATCATGCCATGTGTGGGGGAAATGCTTTGAAATGCAAAATATAATTGAAATGAATGCACTGTTATTTTAAGCACTTGTACAGAAGCAAAATACTTTGGGGGAATATCATGCATATTTGAAAGGGATCTTTATTTTTATCTCTCCTGCTCAATTTTACCTGAGTCACTTAAGTCTAATGACTGAGTATTTCTGTTAGAATTTCTTGGAATGACAGGGAGCTAAATTATAATCTCAGTAAATCATTTCAGATTATTTTTCATATCAACTGAAATATGTATAAATAACAGACAACTACAGCCCACATTTTGCATTCATTTTCTGCTACATAAATTTATAAAAACTTCGATTCATTAGTTTCAGTATTGCCCATGAGTACCTATTATTTAAAGACTTTTAAGTAGGTTTTAGATTAATGGTATCAAATATGATAACAGTCTACCTAAACACTCCCCAGTGGAAACATATTGAAATACAATTGGAAAATATTTATCAAAATACATAAAAATACAATAGAACATAGATAATGCTCACATGGGGTTTTCTAAATTAATAATAAGTCCACAAGGATCCTTATACATGTTTTAGTGGCCCATTTTCTATTTGATTTGGACACCCTTGGTTTAAATTCTCACTGAGACCATTGCATGGATAAATGTGCCACATTTCAGCTTTTTGGCGAAAGTATAGTTCAGTGAATGAAGAAAGATTGTGAGGCATTATTCCACTAATCTCCTACCTGGGGCACTGAGGTCCAATAGTATTTCAAAGCTGTTTTTACTAGATGTTGTGGCTCATTTAAACTTATTTATCTTTGAGGTTCAAATGTTTATTTTATTTACTACTCTAAGCAGGCAGCTAGGTGTCACAGTGTATATAGAATGCTAGAATCAGGAAGACAAGGTCAAATCCTGCTTCAGACACTTAGAAGCTATGTGACCCTGGGAAAATCTCTTAAACATCCTTAGCCTCAGTTTCCTCATCTATAAAATAGAGGCCTGCCTTACAGGTTTGTTGTGAGGATCAAAGGATATAAAAAATGTGAGTGATTTTACTATATTATAAATGCTACTGCTACTATTAATAATTTTGTGCATTATAACATTTAGCTTTAAAATCTGTGATTATTTTTAAAACAAAAATATCTAACTGTGTGGTTAACTAACTAAAGTTAACTAAAGGTTTAGGAAGTCTTTTTTATGATAGACTATTAGCTTAAAACAGTATTTCCTTTCACATGCATTATAATTCCCATTCTTTTTAGAAAAAAAGTTCTGAAAATATTAACTCCAAGTTGTGCCAGTGATAGTGGTAATAACCTTTGAACATATATGTCCTGATGGAACCAAGAAAACCCTCTGGCTTCAATATTTCTTTTTTTAAAAAATTAAGCTTATAGCATCATTTTAGATATACCTTGAAGAGCAGGTATTGTTGACTCTATCCACCTAGGAGCCATCTTTAAGCATAAATAGATAGTGTGAAAAATGATTTTTCTTGGTAATCTGTGTCTTGGATACTCTGACCAAAATTCTCAGAAGGACATTTCTGAATAATGAGATTGCATTTAATCTTCTTATCTTAGTGGAACTCCAACCCAGGCCTGAGTTGATTTTATCCTACTCAGGTTTGGGTGGAGACAGACTCCCAAGACTGGGGGTGGTATTTCCTTTGATGGAAGGGTGACGTCTGCTGGGTGGACTGAGTGAACTAAAGAAAGTACTCATGACCTCATTTTAATATAATGCACTTCTTAGTATGTCAACCAATCACAGTTGATTGGCACCCCTTGAGAACACCTACTCTTTGAAGAGCATGTAATACTCTACCCCCCAAAAACCCAAATCAAGCTGGTTCTGAACTGGCCTCCTTCTGATAGCCTAGTTTTGAACTGAACTCCCATGCAATGAATGTTGAGCCAGCTTGAGAGAAATTAAACCATGAACACATGTACCCACATTTCATTTGTCTCTTTCTTAGAGGATACTCTAATAAACTGGGATTCATGATAGATAGATAGATAGATAGATAGATAGATAGATAGATAGATTGATAGATAGATAAGTAGATGATAGATAGATATTTCCAAAATTCAAGGTTGTTTTCTAATAAAATTTTAAAGACTATCTTCAGAGATTATTTTTATATTGTATCCTCTTATATGAAACATTATTTTTCTTAAATAAAGACTGAGAATTTATTATTGCTCTCAGAATAGTTATTTGCCTAACAGATGAGCTGACATAAATTAAGCAATAACTCAGTTTTACTTCCTTTAGATAATTAGTAATTTACATATAACCTTTGGCTATTCTTTTATCTTAGAGTATTGATATAAGTCTCATAAAATCATATTCTGTATTAAAAAAAGTGCTTTGAAATGCAAAACCTAATTAAATGAATGCACTTTTACTTTAGGACAGTTATGTAGTTGAATGATGCCATTGAGAGTAATATGAATATTTGAAAAGTCTATTATTTGTATTCCCTGTTATCATACTGAAATGCTCAGGTAATTTGTGAAAAATGACAAGATAGTTTTGTTTTAAGTTTCTGAGAATGAATGCAGCATGACATAGTACTAAATTATAATCTATGTAGACTGCATTAGACCATTTTACCCATCAGTCAAAACACATGTAATTAACAGAACTAGAACTGAAATGAACATTTAGAGAAATTGGGGAGGTGTAAGGAGGAGCTTTTGTTCTTGTGTAAATTTAGAAAAAGATTGTTAATTAGCTATTACATTATATAAAAATAGCTGTATTATAAAGACTTTTAGGTACATTTATCTATTTAACAGATTTATGAAATGTGTAATTTGGATAAGTATGTGTCTGGCACATCATTGGAACTTAGTATGTGTTTGTTGACTTGACTTGATCAGCAGATCTTTATTGAGCACATACAAAATGAAAATGAAGTCACTTTAAATGAGTTATAGAGATAGACCACTGAAAATAACCCTGGGACTGCTATCAAATATTTTTTACATTAACTAGCAAGACTATAAAGGCAAAACAGCAACAACAAGAATGATAAAATACCCCCAAAATACTATCTATATCACTTCTTTTGTAATATTTTGCAAAATTTTCCTTTCCTTTGACATAAAGCAAAATTCTCCCCTTCATTCATATTTTAACCATAACTTGAGTGCTTACAGTAGAATATTTATATGGAAATGTTTCATAATTATGCTTGAATTTAATGATACCCATATCATTAAAACAAATTATAACCACATTTTTCTGATGATCAAATTTTTTTTAGAGAACATTAATTTTATTTTATATCACATTCAATAGAAAAATAGGATTTGCTGAATTTAACTTTGCTTTGTTAGAATGGAATGGAATTTGTAATAAAACGACCTAGGTTCAAATCTGAGCCATGTTGTCTTCTACCTTTTTGATCTTGGACAATTCACTTGGCTTTGCTGAACCTATTTCTTCATCTATGAAGTTAGGAATTTGGATTAGATGACTTCTAGTGTTCCTTCCAGCACTAAATCTAAAATCCAATCATCTATTAAGGAAGGGGTTATATTTTCTAAGATTTCATGTGAAAAACAATTTTCACTGTCACATATCCATGCTAATAGCAGGGTGAAAAAGCTCAAATGTAGAAGAGATCCCAGACTTATCCAGAGTAGTTAAGATTTTTTAGAGGTGCCTTAAAGTTTCCCTGCCTCTGCTGTAACTTTTGAGTGGGTATAAAATACTTTATTTTGGCTACTACTAATCCAAAATATTAATTAGATGCTAAATCACATTTCTTAAATGCATAACTTTAGGTCCTTAAAGAAGCTGTTTTTTAAAATTTCTTAATTATATTTTCCCATTTCCTAGTTAGTAAATTATTTGCATATTAGTTGACAACTAGGAGAAAGTTTGATAACATTTAGTTTAATTAGGAGGGTAACAACCAAATAAATTCTCCAGAAAATGTTGAAAAGGGAAACAGTACAAAAGAGTTAATGTAGCTACTATTCTGAGAGTCTCATTATTTGTTTTTTACCTTTAAAATTCCTTATAGTCATCTCGGCTAATGAGTGAAGTATTTGGTAGCAGTCCCAATGTTATTTTCAGTGGCCTATCTCTGAAGCTCCATCTATGGTAACCTCATTTCCATTTTTGCTGTTGTGCATATATAATGTTCCTCATTATTGTGCTTCCAGTCCTTCTTTCTCAAGATAAATGTTTGTTGGATCTCAAATGAAGGTGCCTTTGATGCTGAAAGGCTGCCTGTTAATGATAACAGTGAAGCAACTTTTATGAGAGTGTGTCCCTGTAATAGTGGCTAGCTGAGGAGGTTATTGGTATGTGTAGCATGTGGCCAGCATACTTAGCACAGGTTGTTGAACTCTAGTAGAATCTTTATTTTAGCAAGAGAAAAGGGGATATTTTACTAATCCCTTTCCAAACATAAAAGTCCACCAGTAAAGGAAGAAAGTCTAGTTCAACTTCAGTTATTTTTTAATACAGAAAATTAAACCTCGAAAGAGAATTGAATATTCTAGATATAAGAACATTGAAAGTAATAAAGTATGACCTCTGAAGATGGGCTATTCAATTTCAAAAGTCGTGTTCCAACCTTTTGTTTTATTAAAGATTTCAAATGCCAGCCACATCGCTTTGGTATTATAATTTTCAGCAAGTATTGATCTACAAAGCACAAGCATCCAAATGCCCACAAGAGCTGGTTTTTCCTCATATTGCCTTGTCAGAATTGAGACCCTGCAGGTAATAGAGAGTCAACTCTTGGGACTTTTTCTGAGGCTAGACTTAGGACTGAGGATGCAATGTCAGCTGAAGCTTGGGTCACATGATCTGCAAGCAAAATCTGCATGTATCTATCTGTTTCAGAAATGTTTGAGTATTGTATTAATTGTGTTATTTGTAATATATCGTATCGTATCTCATATCACATTACATCAAGGGAAAGATGATAAAACAATGAAAAGTTATATGTATCTAAAGCGTGCTGTGGAGCACCTCTCCCAACTCCTACTGGCTTTGGAAGACTCGTCCCTGGAGACCGGGTATTACTTCTCTTTTGGAATTTTCCTGCCTCAACTCTGATCTACATGAACTCTGCCTTTTCCCCCCTTAGTCCTCACTTTTTCTAGGATTTCCTTTCCTTCCCATCTCCAAATTCTCTTCTGGCTTCTTCCTTCACTCTGAAGCCTCACATTTTCAAGGATCTCTACTTTCCCATCCCCAGAAGCCCCTTTTCCATTAGTCCACATCATCTCTGGTTCCTGACCCTGTATTTGTCCATATAGAAGCATTATTATACCCTTCCTCCAATATGGGGTCTTTTTCCTTTTCCTGTTTTCATTGCCTCCCTCCTGCAGTCATGCCCAGACTACTCTGCCTTTGGAGAAGAGGAGTAATCTGCTTACAACTGCTCCAGCTTGTGGAGGCCTCTCATTCCTTAGACTGAGTTTTTACCTTGATTACTGTACCCCTATGTGACATTTAGCCTAGCATCTGAACTTGTGCACTGTAGCAACCAGACAGTCAGCAAATGAACATTTATTAAGCACCTACCATATGCCAGGAACTGTGCTAAGTGCCTGAGATACAAAGAAAGGCAAAAGATAATACTTGCCCTCAAAGATCTCACAATCTGATGATAGCTCACTAGAAACTCTTTGGGCAGCTAAGTGGCACAGAGGATAGAGCAGTGAATAGACATTTACTATCTGTGTGACCCTGGGCAACTTACTTAACCCTGCTCACCTCAGTTTCCTCATTTGTAAAATGAGCTAGAGGAGGATATGGCAAACCACTCCAGTTTTTTTGCCAAGAAAGCCCCAAATGGGGTCATGAAGAGTTGAAAACTACTGAACAATAGCAAATTGCTTCTCTCAACCCTTATGCTCACTCCTACTACACACACACACACACACACACACACACACACACACACACACACACATACATATACATGCATACAAGTGTATATCCTGTTCTTAAAAGTAGTCTCATCAAGAAAAGGAACTTGTTTGTATCCATTTGGTTTCTGTAGCCTACTGAATATAACTTTTTTTTTTATTTTTTCAATGATCACTGATGATACTGACCTCCTTTTTTCATGTTGCACATTTAATAAATAGTAAGGCTTGGAATGAGATGATCAGCTATAGATCTGCCAGTGAGGGATGATTCAGTCAGCCTAATGTGGAATATAAAAGGGAGGTCCCAAGGACATGTGTGGGATGTACTCTTAAGAGTCTGGGAGGCTGGCTAGATGAGATAATACCTAGATCAAAGGTCATCCTGTCCTTCCAGTGTGGTGATGTCAGGATGCTGAAGGAATAGCAAGGTTATTCCTAATTAGGTCTGTACTTCCCCCTAACTTTTGAGAACCATGATGCTCCTGGTCACTTAGGCTCCTGATCCCAGAGCCATCCTTGAATTTTTTCTCCTCTTTCACTTTATATGGTAGAGAAATAACATAAAAGGGGGATTGTCTGTTAGAATTATGACAAAAGAAACACCTAGCTTCAGGAGACCCATGTCCTTTGGTGGGTTGACTCTCCTTATAGTGTTAAAGGATGGCAACACTATTCATCATACATAGACTATAAATCATGTGGAGCCTTGGTCCAAATGAAATCAGAAATCTCCTGGGCCTTCAGCTTGGGCTGTACCTTCCCTACCTGTTTATACAAAGTCTCTAATTCTGGGAGCAGAGTGAATCATTTTGGATCCTTACATCCTTATCTACTACTCCCAAAGAAAGACAATAAGTATCTATATAGCATCTACTATGTGCAAGGCATTGAACTAAATACTTAACAAATATTATGTCATTTAATCTTCACAACAACCCTGAGAGGTAGATGCAATTGCTATCCCTATTTTATAATTGAGGAAACTGAAACAAAGAGAGGCTAAGTGACTTGCCCAAGATCATACAGCCAGTACTTGTCTGAGGCTGGACTTGAGTCTTCTGACTCCAGACTATTCACTGTGCCACATGTCTGCCTCATAGTTCCCAATAGATCTCTACCGAATTCTAAAATTAATAATACCACTGATCTTTCACTAAAGCCTTACACTAAAAATCCATTAGGATAGGGAGGTGATTCTGGCTTCCTGAAGACTATGCCAGAAAAACAGAAGCTCTGGCAGGTCCTACCAATGGAAAAAGATTTCCACTGGAGTTGCCCAGGAACTGTTTCCCTCTATTCTAGAATCAGGCTAGCTCACAGAGGTTCAAGGCCACGTATTGAGTTGCAAGGGTACTGATTCCTTTGAACTTTAGCAACCAACAGATGCTATCTACTAAGGCAGCAAGGGGTTGGGATATGCGTTGATGGAAGGAGTACACACAGAGACAAAATCTTAGATCCCAACTAATATTTTACATGTGTATAATAATATTTACAATTTAAATAGCATTTTCACATACATTCTTTCCTTTGGTCCTGAGAGCAGCAAGTTTAGTAAATCATTTTTAGCTAGGACAGGCACTGCAGATGTACAATGAGTTAGGCCCAGAATTGAATGGGCAAAAAAGAATAGGCTGGATTTTATTTGGAAAGTTTTGCATTGTATTTCACAACTTCAAGTTGCTTTCTAGGACAATAACTCAGCGGTATTCTCCAAGTGATGCTACATAATTACAATTCACAAAAACAGTATAATCTCCAAGGAATCATGATTGAGTCACACAAAGTTTGCTTTTGATGATCTACATGGTAGATGAAAGAAAGCTGCAGCACACATAAAGCAAAGATCCATTTGCAAAACTATTATAATACTATTAACAACTAACATTTGGATGAGGTTTACAAAATGATTTTCTAACAACAACCCTGTGAGTTAAGTAACACACATATTATTATTCCCCACTTTAGAAATTTGGCAACTAGAGTTCTGACAAAACCACATGCCCATAATCACCTAGCAAGTTAGGATACATGATGGAATTTGAACCCAGGTCTCCTAACTCCAGGAACATTGCTATGCTGTCTTACAAGTAGACAGTATCTAGGAAATGTATAAATTAAAAGGAAATGGTTTGGGCTTAGAGAAAGAAAAAAAAACAGATGGAAAGCCTGGCTACTGAATACCTAGAAAATATAAAAAAAAAAATCAAAGAAAGCTTCCTGCCTATTTGGTAGTTCTGTGGAGAGTGGATGGGAGGACATGGAGACATATCCCACTTATGGGAAAAAGGTTTAAATGAGTTAGGATCAGTATTGGCAGAGGGAGACCCTTGTCAGGTCTCAGTCATCTCAATGTGATCTTGGGTTCAGTGAAGCTCTAAAGTATGAAGTCCAAAGATCAAGATGTGTAATTGGATATTGCTTGTTTGGTTGGGTCATTATGATTTTGTAAGTCTTCTATAGGATTATAAGTTATGTATGTCATAGGTCGTAATACAGAGTATTGTGTTTTATGACTTTCACATCAATAGGTCTAAGTAAATAGTAGAAACCTGTCTTGCATTTGACATGTCAATATTTCAATACTCAATACTTCAGTAGATCTGTGATGTTATTAAAATAAAAAGTATGACGTTCCCTCATTATTAAAGATTGCAGGTAAACTACCCTTTCTTGACTGCAACTTTGTCTATGTTCTCTTATGTGATGGCTAATACAATGGAGCTTTTATAAATACAAATATTTATTTAAAAATAATTACAAATATACAAACACTCCCCCCACCATGTGGGAGCTATTATCCACTTTCCCCCTGTACCACTCTGGTCTTTGGGAAAAGGAAGAGGATCAGGTTCATAGATTATCTCTGTTTACTTAGAGCACAATCCCAGATCTGAGTTGAAAACCCACTGGGGCTCAATTTCCAGGCACCATGGCTTCTTAAGGCTTCTATGTTGCTCTGCCTGGCTGCACAGGACAGTCCTAGCCCCAAGGTCATCATGATTTGAATTCCCAGTCCAATGGGAATCACCTCTAGCACCTGAAACTGAAGACAAATAACATAGAATGGAAACAAACACCCCCAGTTCCATTCCTTAGAACTGGGGTAAAAGGAGGGGAAGGAAGTCCTGCTCTTCCTATTGGGTCAGCTCATGGTATCCATGCTGTGTGCATCAGCTAGGAGCACAGACAAAAACATGGTGGAAAGAGAGAGCTAACATCTTGGTGATGCTACTTTTAAAGAAGCAGACAGCCAATCAAGGAGGCTATCCCAACCCATGTTGTTGGGGACTCAGGGAGTTTCATGGTTTGCAAACTGAGCTTACTCAAATCCGAGTTATAAATGTAAGTATGTAGAAGAGATCTGGTGCGGTAATATTGTCATCCATTTGTGATTCCTCTCTCACTGTGTGACTGGCCCATCTCCTTTTCAGGTAATACAGTTCATGAACCATATCTCTTTCAACCCTGCTTCCCTTCTCATTTTATAAGGTGGAGAAATCAGGGATGCGTGTTTGTAGAGTTGTCATTAGATGGTAGAATATGTGAAGTAAGGTGTAAGAAGACTAAAAAGTTAGGAAGTAGCCAGATTATGAAAGGCTTCAAAAGCCAAAAAGAAAGTTTTGTATTTGATCCTAAAAATGTTAGAGAGCTACTGGAGTTTGTTGAATAGAGGTGTGGCATGGTCAGATTGCACTTTAGGAAGAATACTTTGGCTGCTGAATAGAGGGTGGAGTGTTGTGGGTAAAGACTTGAGGCAGGGAGACCAAATAAAAGGCTGTCAGTCCAGGCATGAGGTAATGGATGGTAGCAGTGTCAGAGAAAAGGGTGGGGCATATATGAGAGATATTGAAAAGATGGAATCAAAGGGACTTAGCCAGGGAGGTGACATGTTAGGTAGAGGGAGGAAGGGGAAAAGACTGAGTCCCTTTAAAGTTTAGGAGATCTTCAACTTTGGAACTTAATGCTTATTGCTCAGCCTCAGGATCCACCCATGCTATGATGAGGATCACAGTTGTTATTCTCTCAAAAAAGGAAGATGTTAAAAACAAATTTTGTGAGCCTTGGTAATATTTCTAGATTAGCAGCTTGTCTCCTCTGTGCTGAGAGGTGTGGGCTGTACCTGGTGCAACACCTTAGATTTAAAGTAAACAGTATAGGGTCACGTGTTGGAGAAAGATAAAGTCTAAAGCGTTTTCAATTTTGAAAAGGTCTACAGATAGATGAAAACTAAATCATGTAAAGCATTTCCAAAATACAAGTCCTGTGCTTTGCCCATTTGCCAGGGGTGAATAAAGATTCACCTTCTGAAAACAGTGAATCAAGCAGGGATAGGTTAGATCTTCAAAACTAAGAGAAGCAGGCTACAGAAGTAGCTAGTTTTCCTGCATTACTACTCAGTTTTGAACAGTTAATTTCATTTGTAGAGAAGAAATAGTTTGCTCTATTTAAACAATGGATTAAATATGATTTTGATTTATAAATGAGGAAGACTTGGGGAAAAACATTGATTCAGAAATCCTTTATTTTGTGTCAAAAGGAAAGGAAATGGCCTGGAGACACTGCCCACTGTGACTTGAAGGCTATTTTGAAGGGGAAAAGTGCATCAAATTATTTTTTTTACTTTAGGACATAGATTATTGCCACAACATATATTTTGGTATGAAGGATCACCTACATTGCAAGCCAAGGTGAGTAGAAGGCTTACTACACCCTAAATAATAATATGAGGATTCAGAAGAAGGAAGAGTTTGAGTGGAAAGATGATGAGTTGAGTTTTGGACGTGTTGAATTTAATATATCCATAGGACATACAGTGTGAGATGTCTAATAGGCAACTAGAGATGGGAGATTGAATATCAGGAGAAAGGTTAAGGTATGGATAAGTAGAACTAATAATCACTGACATAGAAATGAAAATTGAATCTATAGGAACAGATGAAATCACTAAGGGACCAGGACAGAGCCTTGGTGAACACCCATAGTGATTGGAAGGACATGATTTGGATGATAAACAAGCAAAGGAAACCAAGAGGGAACAGTCAGACAGGTAGGAGGAGAATCAGGACAGAGCAGATTTACAAAAACCTAAAAGAGAAGAAAGCCTTAAGGAGAAGAGGTTAATTAATAATGTCAAAGATTACAAAGGTGAAGAAGATTAAAGATTGAAATAAGACAGATCTGGTGATTAAGAGATCATTGATAACTTTGAAGAGAACAGTTTCAGTTGAATAATGAGATCAGAGCCAGGATGAAAAGTGAAGAAGAAAGTGAAAGGAAAGGATTTGGAGGCACCCATTGTAAATGGCATTTTCAAGTTTATCTACTGAAAAGAAGAGAAGTATTTGGGTGGATCAAGTGAGGATCTTTTCAGGATATGGCAGACGTGAGAAAGAAGTGATTCAAGTAACGGTGGTGAATGTATATAGCTTTTTTATAGAAACTTATTGTTCTCTCTCTCCTTATATTATTCTCAGTCTTCTCCCTTTCATAGCCAAATGCATGCCAATTAAATGCTCAGGTAATGCTTTTGAATCAATGAAGAAAATTTTCTTTATGAATTCATTTTGTTGTGTCTTGTCACTAACATATTTTGTTTTCTTTTCTCTAAGGAAAAAAAAGAAGTAAATTATATGTTATTTCTTTTTTAATGTTATAAGTATCATTTAGGATAGACAGAAATGTAGGCTGTAAATTTCACTAATGGCTTCTCATTTCTCACTAGTTTAACAAGCACTTTTGTGGTAATTGTTAAGAAAAATAAAGCTGCAAGGTTTTCCAAAATAAAAACTAGATATAATCAGATTTCCACACAGTAATTTATTAACCACTTTAAAGATTTTAATATCTATGCACTGCATTTTTATTAATGTCTTTCATTTTAAAAGTTTACATCTTCATAATTGTTAAGCACAAGAGAATGGGTAGAGCCATTGTAGGCATTGTAAAAGCAATTTTTAATACCTCTGTCAGATTTTAAAGAGAAGAAGAAGAACCTGCAATATACTAAATGGTGATATTTTGAAAGGAACGGAATTTGTTAATGTGGAGAAAGCTACACAAAAGTTGTGGCTTTTTTATTTTAATTAGACAAATCTAAATTTTTTTTTCAAAACTACTCAAAATGATTTCATTTCAGTGTCATAGAGTTAATTATTCAAGTGTTCATGTGTGTGTGTGTGTGTGTGTGTGTGTGTGTGTGTGTTTTCATTCAAAAGAATTTTAAAAGATTTCAATGTTTTCTGGAATGTACTGTAGTATATATGGTGCAATATTGAGAGGGTATTAGTCATGCCTGCATTAGTAGCATCTTTTTGTTCCTGGCAGAGACTTTGTCTTTAATGCTGGACAGCTGTCTTCCAAACATATGCCATTTGATTACAAGAACATGTGGGTGAGACATTTTGGACTGATGAAATTCGTCCCCACTACTTGAAAAATAACTAAAAACATGTGCTCTCTAGATAGTGTGATTTTAAAGGTCTCTCTTCTACACAAAAGACAAGATTATGGTATCCCCAATGTCAGACATAATTCACGAGCCTCATCTCCTTAACTTAATGATATCTCCATGAAGACAGTTTGCAGATAATATAGCTTAATAAAATTCTGGACAGCCAATTTTTTGGGGGGTAACATAAGAGAAAACCAGTATTAAAATGTTGTATGAATGTTCACAATATAAGAAACTGCTTCTTTTCAATGCAGAAAGTTATGTGTCAGAGCATGGTTTCCTTTCCCTGGACTTAGAGATATTTTTTTTAAAAAGTCAGCTATTGAAAATGAAATGCTTACCTTAACTTACCTGAAATGCTGCATTTTCATCCTCTTGTCAATCTAATTGGCCATTTTCCCTAACAACTTATCTCTTCCAATATATCACATACTGAATGTTGCAGTCAAGATTTGAGGAGGTATGCCTGAAATGAAATGAATGGATTGATAGACTAAATGGAGAGAGGCATTATAGTTAAAACTGACAAAATCTTTCTTCAGCAGGAACATTTTCAGATATTCTAAGATGACAATATTTAAGGGATTTCTCACATAGAAATCAAAATCCCAAAGATATCTCATTGTAGAGACAAGTTTTCAGAGGGATTCCTCTGCATTTAATTATGAGATTCATTGTCTTAAATTTGGTATGACTTATCCTTTTTAAATCAGTATACATTACAAATAGTTTGAAATACTTCCACTAAGAATATCTTCTAGGCTTTCTGTTTACCTTCTAATGTGACATTATGAAGAGTTTAGAAACAAAATATGTCATTATCTCCAAGATAAAATCATAGGTGTAAAATATCATATTCATTTATAATAATGTTAGATCTTAATATCAGGTTAAGCCCAACATTAAAAAAAAAGTGGCTGCAGATAAGTGTATTAAAATATAATTAGGATACAAATAAGAAATGTATTTTTTAAGTTGCTGTCATACTGAGATTATTTGGG
This sequence comes from Phascolarctos cinereus, assembly GCF_003287225.1. Lineage (NCBI taxonomy): Eukaryota > Metazoa > Chordata > Mammalia > Diprotodontia > Phascolarctidae > Phascolarctos > Phascolarctos cinereus. The sequence goes on along the minus strand of NW_027555736.1, from coordinate 94,502,265 downwards.
GCCTTTTCCAAATTTATAGAGCAAAATTAAATGGCTAGTTATTAATTAAATGACTTGAAAATAAGATGATTTTACCCTGGGAGGAGCTTTGCAAAGGGATTTTGATCATAGAATGACAAACCAATAAATATGTGGGGGTGGGAAGAGGAAGTAATTTAAATCTTACCTTTTTTTAAATAAACTTGTAAGGGCAGCTAGGTGACACAATGAATAGGGCAATGGGCTTGGATTCAGGAAGACTCATCTTTGAGTTCACATGCAGTCTCAGAAACTTCTTATCTGTGTGATCCTCGGAAAGTCACTTAACCCCATTTCCCTCAGTTCCTCATCTTTAAAAATGAGCTGGAAAAGAAAATGGCAAACCACTCCAGTATCCTTACTAAGAAAACCCCAAATGAGGTCACAAAGAGTTGAACATGACTGAAGTGACTGAAAAACAACAACAAAATCACCTGTCACTAGACAGCTATTTCATGCCTTCCTAACTGTAAACAGTAACTACAGTTTGGCACATTGATTACCAACTATTCTATAATCTCTAATAAGTGAGTGATTCAAGTTAGATGGTTCTCCACACTAAGCAGTTACACTTAGTAATCTCTAGAGAGACATCCCATTATACACAAAGACCAAATTCCATAACAATCAAAATAGAAGTGGAGTGTGTTTGACACATACAAAGAATGAACAGTTCATGCTCCCTAGCCATTTTCTCCCTGCTTCAGGAGGGTCATAACCATTACTGTGAGCTCAGTTATGCAAATATGATTAGGGAACTAAAGAATAAGAAAGGAATGTTAATAACTGGTAAAACTTCAGGCTCAAAAATTGTGGTTTACCTTTAGGAGAACAAGTTAAAAAGCAACATACAAATTTATCAAAATGCATAATTGAGGAGAATGGTATTAAGCCTGTCAATTTTCACTGGGGAAAAAAAAAGCCAAATTCATTTTGAGGAGTTGTGTATTTAGAAAGGAAAAAAAAATTGATTTTTAATTTGGTTTCAATTTATTTGTTATTAAAAATCTTTACTTTTATTTAAGCATTTCTAACCATTCTGTAAAATACCGTGGAGAATTATTCTAGTTTGTTCATTTTTCTAGCACTTTAAAAAGAGTGTAAATGAAACTTACTTGAGCAGCAGGGAATTAAGAACCCAAAACAGTATTTTGTGTTCTGTTTTGGCATGTGTTTTATGCTAATATTTACCTCTTAGTTGAAATCTACATATATTTTGTTAATTATATTTTAAGGTACTAAAATATTTGGAAACTAAATGATTTGCATGTTAGTGATGTTTAACATTTTATACCTTTCTGATGAAATGAAAGTTTGTTGTTTACTGTCAAAATGATTTTGGCTTTTGTCTTTAAAAAATGAATAATTCTTTTCAAGTTGACTTTATTGGCAGTCCTTGGTACCGAAAATTATTTTTAACCTTGTCTTGCTGAAGGCATTACTATATTTTTAGAGAAACATCTTGGTCCTATTTGCTGAATTGCTTATGGTCATGTTTGTAGGTAGAGGCAGCTAGGTGGCTCAGTGGTTAGAGTACAGGACCTGGGGTCAGGGAGACTTGAGTTCAAATCTTGCCTCAGACATTAGTTTTCTGACCCTAGGCAAGTTACTTAACTCTGTTCATCTCAGTTTCTTTTGCAAAATGAGCTGGAGAAGGAAATAGCAAACTATTCTAGTATCTTTGCCAAGAAAATCCCAAACAGTATCACAAAGAGTTGGACGCAACTGAAATGAGTGAACAACAACAGGGAAGCAGGGAAGGAACCAATAGATAAGCAAAATGACATGAACAAGTTGGAAAGTTATTAGGATTGTGAAGGGGCTCACAATTATGCCATATGAAGATTGGTCAATGTTACTAGGATAATGGAAATGAGTGGATGGATGGATAGATGAATGGATGGATGGACGGACGGATGGATGGATGGATGGATGGATGGATGGATGGATGGATGGATAAAAAATCATTTTTAACTATGTGGAAAGCATTGTGCTAAACAGTGTTAGGAATACAAATAGAAAAGTGAAGATCTTTTCTACTCATACTCAAATGGGTAAGACAACACAAATAAAAGCTTTCACCTGAAATTCAGAAGGAAAGGTACTATGATCCTTAAGGTGCAGCAGCAAAACAGATGGTAATGCATCTTTTTTAATGTTATTTCCATGGTTTTTTTTTAAATGTTTCTCTTGCTAAATTACAGTGCCAAGGAATTTGGTGGTAAGAATATTCTTTCCAAGGTCTTCAGCAGGTGCAATTACTGGCTAGGTAGGGACTTCAGCACCAGCAGAATCAGTTTAGTTACTGCTTTTCTTTGGGCCCTTAGGTTTACTTGCCTAATGGTGGCAGTTGGTCATTGTGTGGTATAGATGGCAGTGAGGAAGGTAATTGATCCCTCTCAACGATAGCTCGTGGGACCTGCTAGAATTTGGGCTGATGGTCAGTTGGTGGGGAAGGGAGATTGCTATTCCTAGTGCTCTTGGACTCTGTTTCCTAGGCTATCTTCATTGGGATCTGAGGGGAGGTAATGGTTAAGGTTGTAGCAGTGGATTCACTTACCTGACACGTGCTAGTGCTAGCACCTGAGTTAGATGTAGAAGAAAACCCTTAAGAACACAAGTCTTCAGAAATCTGAAGGATGGTCATGTGAGAGAAGCATTAGCATTATTCTCCTTGTAATCAGAGAACAGAAGTAAAAGTAATGTGGATGAACTACAGAGAGATAGATTTTGCCTTGATGCATAGAAAAGACTCCTAACAAAGCTACACAAAATCGGCTGCCATGGCCCACTGCCATGGGCAGTTTTCTCTTTTTTCCTCTCCTTGGAAGGCTTCAATCAAAGATTGGAGGACTACTTGTTGGGAATGTTGTGGAAGAGATTTTATTCAACTATAGGTTTTACTGGGTGGTCTGTGGGGTCCTCTTCTAAAATGAGATTCTGTGATTCTAGGGTGAATGAAGAGTGGGTAGGTGGTGAAATGAGTAGAAAAGTAGCTGTAAACTATTTTTGTTAGAAAGTTGGTGATGAAAGGAAATAGAGTGGTAAGACTTGATGAGGGATATGTTTCAAGGAAAGCAGTGCTTTTCTTTAAAATTTGGGAACTCTGAGAGTGTTTTTGGAGATGGAGAGATTGACTGTGTATGAGAAAAAACAATAGATCATGCAACCAACAAAATGGCAGATTAATTAGTATATCCAAATCACTTCAATTCTCCAACTCTCTAAAATGAGGAATTATGTACCAGATGGAAAGTAATTAGAGCTGAATCCCCAGAAAAAAGAAGATAGAATACTGATGATGAGGTCAAATTTTTAATGACTCAAGACCAGGGAACTCTAACTTTAAAGTATTCATTCAGCAACCTCCCCTACCAGCTTTGATGGACCTACGGATAGAGCACAAACTAACACACAAGTTTTTTCAGCCTAGCTCATCTTGGGCTCACCCACTACTGTAGGGATTCTGCCAAAGAGGCCTGTCTCACTCATGAAAGGAGCAGTAGAGGTTGATTGTGCCTAGCCACATGAAGATGTTGCAGAAAAGAAACCAAAAGAGCTGAAAACACATGTTTTGACTGGATCCCAGCTCTAAGTTAGTGACCTCTCCAGGATACAGAGACTGAGTAGAATGCCTCCCCTATCATACCCCACTAACCCCATAAAAGATGGCAAATGCTAATTCTACTTAGCCATAAGAAGGGAAAGAAAAGAGGGAAGAACTTGAGTAATGAATTAAGTTTGCAAAAGAATGAAGTGGGTGAGATAACAAGGAATTGTTACTAGGTTGTAATGACAAGTTTAATTTGGGGAAGGTGTGCCTTGACACAGTTCCTCTGAAAAAGATTTGGTATTTTTGGTGTAATACAAGACCAATATGAGTGAACAGTGCCCTATGACAGCCAACAAATCTAATGAAATTTTAAGATGCATTAGATCACATGCAAGAGGTATGAGCCTTGTTTTCTTGATCCTATTGGGAATAACTAGGAGCAATGAGTATAAAATACAAAGAAGTACATTTTGGTTTTAGTAAGGAAACATCTTCCTAATAATTGCATTTATCCAAAAGTAGAATGGGATTCCTTAGGATATACTGAGTTCATCCTTATTATAAGCTTTCAAGCAAAGGCTGGATAAACACTTGTCAGGCATATTTTAAAAGAGATTTCTGTTTTCGATAGGTTAGACTAGATATCCTTTGATGTTCCATTAGAAGATTCTTTGAAGCATTCGTTCAACCTTTCAGATACAAAATAAATTTCGTATTTCTTGAAGTAGATTATTTAAGTTTCTTTGAGAATTACAGCTACTATAGTTCTATTTGTGACCACTTTTCTTTTAATTTTTTAAAAAATATTTATATCTTTTGTTATTACATCATTTTCATTTCCAAGAACATCCTTTTCTCTTCCCTTCTCCAGAGAGCCCCCTTGTAAGAGAATAGAACAGCAAGAAAATGAAATCAGAAATAAACAATGCATTAAGGGAGTCTGAAAGCCATAGGCCCCCACCTCTCCAAAGGGAGGGGAGTACATTTTATCATTAGCTCTTCAGGGACAAGCCTGATTATTAAGATTACAAAGCATTCCATTGTTTTTGTTTTTGTTGCTCTCTCCATCAGCATTATTGTAGTCATTGTGTATATGGTTTTCCTCCAGCTTCTCCATTTGCCACTCCTATCACTTGTGACAAAGAGGTCATTCTTTCTATGTGTGAAAGGAATATCCACACCAATGAAACTGTAGATTTTTTGGAATGCTGATGCAAAAATGCACATATGTTAATGTTTATATCTGTATATACACATGAGAATAAACATATAAATTAGCATGTGATATGCATGTATATATGTGTGAGAATTCACATATAGATGTAAATTGTATGCATGTAAAGATCTATAAATACCAATTTGAATATGTATGTTACATGAATATGCATGTGTGTGTGTAAGCACATGTATGTATATTTTGGATGCAACTACATATAGAAAGAATACTAAATATGTAGAGATAAATATAAAGATAATATGTATTTTAAACTTTATCGCTATAAATACATATGTGTTATATATGTGTGCATCTCTAAATATACATATAATCTAAGATGAAATATATCTATATATCACTCAATGTTTTATCTATATATAAAACTTTAAATGCATTGTATCTAATATATGCATATTAATATATTTATATGTGTGGTCACATATATATTATATATGTGCATATATATTTATTTACATACAAGCAACACATGTAGAAAAAAGACATGTATTCAGGTTTGGCATCTATCTGTTTTTAGTGTGTAAGGAGTATTGGACTTGAAGTCAGGAGATACTACAGAGGTCCAAATCCTACCTCTGTTATTGGCTGTATGATAATGAGCAAAAAAATTAGCCTCTGGAGCTCAATTCCCTCATTTGTAAAATGGAAATAATTAAACTTGTAGTCTATTAACAGGAAGCTTTCCAGGCCTGGAGTCAGGAAGATTTATCTTCTTGAGTTCACATTTAGCCTCAGACACTTCTAGCTGTGTGACCCTGGGCAAGTCATTTAACCCTATTTGTCTCAGTTCCTCATCTGTAAAATTAGTTGGAGAAAGGAAATGACAAATCACTCCAGTATCTTTGCCAAGAAAACCCCAAATGACGTCAAAAAGAGTCAGACACTGAAATGACCGAACAACATCTATTGTGCTTCTTCTATGTGCAAGGCATCTAGGTGGCAAATTGGATAGAGTACTGGCCCTGGAGTCTAGAGTACCTGAATTCAAATCTGGCCTTTCTTTTTGTTTTTCATCCAAAGACAAGATTTATTAGAATATCCATCATACTGGACAGACTCTTAAGGAGTCTGAACATTACTGAGCTAGATTATGAGAATCTGAGCAGTGGCTAGATTTTAGGAATCTAAGCATCTTAATGGAGACAAGATGGACCTTATGTACAGAAAGACTGAGGGAGGGATCTGGGAGTGGCCAAGTAGTATTGGGGGAGGGGGGGAATGACAGTGAGGTAATAGAATGCCAGAAACCTGGAGAATGGAACCTAGCTAGGATTAGGGTGGGAAATGGCTGAGGGCCAAAAAGAGGTAAACCAATGGAGGATTAGGCTAGATTAAGGGTAACAGAATTGGGAGACTGGATGTAGCCACAATGAAAGGCCAGTTGATGGGATTATAGCCTCAGGCAAGCACCAAGAGATTTGAACACTTGGGAAAGTCCAGGGTTTTTATTTTCTGAGGTCCAGATCCCATCCTTATCATTCACCTCTCAAACAAATGGGGCCCACATTCTTTTGGGGTGAGAGGCTAAGGTCTTGGCTTCTGAAACTGCTTCCTGCTGGCAAGGGGCATAGAGCTGTCCCTGCATCAAGTGGGCCCCAAAGAGGAAATTGACTGCAACTGAGCACAGACTACATCCAGGGAACAATAGGAGCACATTGGCTGATACCCATTTGCTACCAACTGTAGGTGAATGGCCTGTAGTCTGGAAGACACAAATCTGACAGGAAAGACTGCAGGGCCCAGATATAAAACTCTGTTTGGATTCAGAAAATTCTGTTTTCCAACCATGCAGTATCAAATCTACCTCATAGACAGACTCAGGTGGGTAACATTCCTTTTCAAATGAACCTAATGGGGAAACTGAGTGAGGAGGATCCCATCTTAGAGTGAGGCTAAAATTTTCCTTTCAGCTTTTTCCCCATGCTGACTTCCCACCAGTATCACATTCTCTGAGTAGCTTGTGGCATTTCTCTTAAATGATGGATTATTGATTATTGATGGATTATGACCCATCAGACAACTCAAAATAAAATGCTATGAGCTTTTACCTCAAACAGCAAGTTTCACTAATCATAGCTGAGGAAAAACTTCCAGGATTTACATCTCAAATTTAAATTTGTCCTGGTGTAAAGAGCCAATCATTAGAGATTTCTATATACCTGCAAATTCTCAGCAAGCCATACATAACCCAAACATGCTTTTTGGTTAGGTTGCACATTAAAACAATAACCAACAATTGCCAAATTTTTTTAGTGGTATCCAAATTATGAAAAGTTGCTTAACATAACTGATACAAAAAGTTCACCAATTTGAAAACTGAAACAAACCCATTACCAATCAGGTGACTTCAATTTTGTTAAATTAATTTCCAAATTTCTTTACACAGAGAATCAACATCTCATCATTAACAGTTTAAACTACAACTTTAAAAGCAGTGTGCTTACCCAAGTTCAGAGGCTAGTTTCTTTACCCTCAGCAGGATATGCTGAACCTGGGTGATGCTTGCAGACAAAAGTTGCCCTAGATCCCAAAGCCACTGCCAGGGGGGCCCACACTGTAGCTTCTGCCCCTCCCCCCTCCTTCTTTTCCCAGGTGGGGAGGGTAAAATCAAAGGTGAGGGGTAAAAGGTGAAACTATCTTCTCCCATGAGAGGGGTTAACAGATACCCTCTTGACTCAAGCGAAGGGAGTGGGAGAAAAGAGTGACCAGGGTTGTAAGGAAGGGTTTCAAAACTCCTTAATGATCAATCACAAAACCTCCAGAATCTACCTAGCGTGAGACAGCCTTGTAACTGTCTGCCTGAACTGTCTGAGTGACCCCACCGTAGAGCAAGGGCGGGGGGAGTGGGGAAGACAGGGGGAGGGCAGGTAGGTGGTGCAGTGGATAGAGCACCGGCCCTGGTTTCAGGAGGACCTGAGTTCAATTTTGGCCTCAGACATACTAGCTGTGTGACCCTGGGCAAGTCACTTGACCCCATTGCCTAGCCAAAAAAAAAAAGAAAGGAGGGAGAGAGGGTTACATAACTTCCTTCCAGTCTTGGCTAAAGAAGAATTTGGGGTTAGGCAGTTTCCCCTTAGGGGCCACAAAAATGTTGAGGTTTAAGGGTTTAGGAGTGCTGGGACCCCAAAATCACAACACACGGGTCCTGTCTGAAAGAATTCAACCTAAGCCTTCTTTCAGCCAAAGGCAAGATTTATTAGAACATCCATCATACTGGGCAGACTCTTAAGGAGTCTGAACATTAGTGAGCTGTTGGCTAGATTATGAGAATCTGAGCAGTAGCTAGATTTTAAGAATTTAAGCCCATACTTTCTATGTGAACCCCTGGGCAAGTCACTTAAACTTGTTTCCCTCAGTTTGCCAAAAAAAAAAACCCAGTTGGGGTCACAAAGAGTCACACGCAATTGAAATCAATCAAACACAGGCAATGTACTAAGCAATGTAGCACCTACCTCACAGAATTATTGTGAGGATCAAATAAGTATAAAATACTTTGTAAACCTTAAAATGCTACGTAAATGCCAATTATCATCTACATCATAGGTTTTGGCAAAAACAACATAAATCCATTTTTAAAAGGGTCTCTATCAATGATTTTAAAGATAGTCTACCTTTTTTGCTAGTATGGAGGGTTTATGTAGGGATGTATCGGGAATTAATTTCGAAAAATTAGTCTAGGTCCAAATTATGGAGAAAATTGAATGCTAAACTTTTTCCCATGGACAATGGTGAAGCAATGAAAGTTTGGGAACAAGAAAGTAACATAATCTAAGTATTATTAGAAACAGGCTATCTTGGTGTTGCAGGATAGATTTAGAGGATGAAGAGGAAAGAAGCAAGGAAACTGATGAGAATATTACCGTGCATGATGTAATAAGGACCTTATTTGTTGCCATTATAGTATCAATGAAAAGGGGGAAAAATAAAGCAACTAAGATATTGTGAAGGACAAAATGAAAGGACTCCACAAATGACTAAATTTGGGGATGGGACTGTCAGAAAGAGAATGAATATTTACAACTAGATGACCAAACTAATTGTGGGATGACTGACAGGAATAAGAAAATTAAGAGAAGAGTCAGATTTGCATAGGTAGATGACAATTTTGGTTTTAGATGTTAAACTTTGGGTTAGTGGGAAATCTGTGACTGGACCTTGGGAGAGAGCTCAGAGTCTATTGAGGAACTTTAGAAGAATCTGAAACAATTTTCTTCTAGCTCTCCTCTACCTTATAGCACAGGTAAGGGTAAAAATTTAAGCCCATATAGGACTGTCTGTTACAAGATTCACTAAAATTATTTCCCTCCTTGAACTACTAGCAAACCTTCCATTATTGTGGCCTAGATTTGAGGGGCACATTAGCAGGAAACATAGATCATAGATCATGATTGAGCTATGATGAAAACAATCATATTCTGCCCCAAATAGGAATGATATAGCTGTTGACAGAGAGAAAACAACTAAATTCTACAAAAATAGTGTAAATTGCATATGCCTAGGGACAAGTTTGTAATAACTGGGAGGAATTGCACATGGGAAGGCTATTTATGTTACTCTGGAAACACAGATCATAGTGACTTATAGTGTATATATTGAGAGTTAGTTAATTTTTTACCAGAGAAAAAAATGGATTCCATCATAAGAATTTTTCCCTCTTAAAAACAAGAATAGGGGGCAGCTAAGTGGCACTGTGGAAAGAGTACTGGCCCTGGATTCAGGATGACCTGAGTTCAAATCCAGCCTCAGACATATAACACTTACTAGCTGTGTGACCTTGGGCAAGTCACTTAACCCCATTGCCTAGCCTTGTAGTTATCACAAAAGGTAGAGATTTCCCATCAGAATAATTTTTAATTTAATATGGTACCTTCTATCAAAAGAACATATAATCACCCATAATTTTATTTCCTCACAGTATCCATGTGAAGCAGGCAGGCAGACAGAAGAATTCCTTGATGCACTTTACACATGGGGTGTCAGGCCCAGAAAAGCTAAGTGATATGTCAAGGTCCTAGAATTTAGTGTCTGAATTAGGACTCCTACATACAACTTTTAACTGACCTGGAATTTGCTGTTATTGTTGTTTCCACTAAACTTCATTATCTTATTCAGTTTCAGTTTTACGGTAGCCTAAATATGTGTATGGACTGGCCAACTTAATCACTGCAGCTTTTAACAGGTTAGTCTTACTTAAAAGTAAGTGACACTATGGAAACCAGGGTATCAGTGAGAAACCAAAGCAATAGATGAATCCATGGAAGTATCATAGCATTCTGGTTATTATCAATACTGCTTTAAAGATATAGATGGCTTATTAGGAGAGTTTTGTGAGTAACCTGATGAACTTATAGAGGGAATCTTTGTTTAGGACTTTTGTTTTCTTCCAAAGGTATGGATATATATACCCCTTAGTGCTCCATGGAACATGGGTCTTGGTAATTCTTATTATTTGGTTAGGTTATGTTGTTGTGAAAGGAGCCAATCTTTGTGCAGCTTTATATAAAATGACATTTTCATTAGAAGCCTTTAACCTTTCTTTTCTCTTTTCTGAGAAAAAAAAAAACTAAAGTAGAACAGTTTTAATTTCTTTTCCAGTTATCAAGCATTCATTTTTTTTTTCCTGCCTCCTATTTCCCACAATATAATGAAAGGAAGGAACTCATATCACACAAATATAGTGAAGCAAAGTATATGCATTCCAGCCTTGGCCATGTCCAAAAATGCAGTTGTTATTCCATATATTATTAGTCCATTATCTTTCTTTCTAAAGGTATGCAGTGTTCTTTATCAATCCTCTATAATCATGATTGTTCTTTGTTATTTTTGAGGATATAACCATCCTCTCAGTCACCCAGACTCCAAACTTAGATATCATTTCTGACTCCCCACTCTTATGCCACATATTTAGTCATTTGTCAAAGCCTGTTTATTCTGCCTTCTCTCATGTATACCTACTCTCCTCTGAGACTGCCACCACCCTGGAGCAGGCCCTCATCACCAACTGCCTGAGCTATTATAACACCCTTCAAGTCTCTTCCCACTTCAGTCCATCTTCCATTCAGCTGTCAAATTATTCTTCCAAACTTGTAGGTCACACTCTAATTAATAAACTCCAGTAGCTCCCTATTACCCTCAGAATCAAATATAAAATTTTGTTTGGCTTTTAAAACTTTTTGTAACATAAACTCTTCCCACATTTCCCATCTTTTTACACTTTACTCTTCCCCAACTATTCTGTAATCCAGTGGCCCTGGAATCTTTATTGTTTCTTGCACACCTACCTCTTACTTGAGGCATTTTTCACTGGCTATCCCATACATTGAATACTCTCCTTCCTCATCTCTGTCTCATGGCTTCTTTCAAGTCTCAGCTTAAGTCCCACTTTCTTCCAGAAGCCTTTTTTGGTCATTGTTAAATGTAGTGTCTTTTCTCTAACATTCTCTCCAATTTATCTTATATATATATATATATATTTTTTTTTAATACAAATTTGCTTATAAGTTGTCTCCCTCATTTTGACTATAAGCTCCTTTAGAGCAAAGATTGTGTGTATTTGTTGTTGTTGTTGTTTACTTCTTTGGTTTTGCATTTCTTTTTATCCCTAATATATTTATCACAGTGCCTTTCACATAATAGGACTTCAATAATTCTCAATGGCTTTAATTTTTAAAATGACTATTTATTTATCAAAAATCTGGGACAATTTGCTTTTTGTCATGCACAGTTTTCGTTTATGATTTCTTGAAATATTGCTCTGAAAAAATAAGCTTTAAAGAAAGCTAATTGTGATTCAAATGGAGTTACTTCACTAAATCTTTAAACCCACATCACTTGGGCTTTCACTGAATGCTTAATAATGGCCCCTAGCCCAAGCCTCAGTTGCTCATTGTTTAGGTTGCCTGGTTTAGAATGAGTTTAAATAGCAGTTGTTTTCTGTTCTGGCCAAAAACTCTAAGTGCCTTCCCCTCCCAGATTGATATTTTGTGATGGTAAATTAGGCCATCTTTTGTCTAAATTCTTGCCTAGCCATAAATTATTGGGCATTGCCTCAGGCAAACTGAGATCTGGGAAAGGCCTTAATTTAGAAAGGATGCATATATATGCATCCAGGGCCATCTCCAGTCATCTTGACTTTTGTCACTGGTCTTTAATGACTCTGGAGAAGAAAGTGAGGCTGATGACTTTGGGCAGCTTGGCCTCATTTGAGTCTAATTCATGTGCAAGTCAAGGTATTATGCTTGTGATGTCATTAGTCCTCTTCCAGAAGAAAGGATCAACAACAACAACAACACCTAAATAATTGGAGAAATATTAATTGTTCATTGATAGGAAGAGCCAATATGATAAAAAAAAAATTATATTACTATATAAAATACTGTACTTGTTAAGTTCCATACCAATCAAACTATCAAAAAATTACTTTGTAGAACTAGAAACATAATAAAATTCATATGGAAACAATAAAAGTCAGTAATCTCAAGGAAAATACTGGAAAACGTGGGTGAATGAAAGGGACCTTACCATACCAGATTTCCATTTATCATGCAAAGTAGTAATTCTGAAAATTTTTTTCAGTTTGAGAGAGAACACTGATTAGGTAATAGTTAGATTGTTCTTGTCCAGAAGAGTTCACCCTTGATGTAGTGTTATTCCTGGATGTCAAGCAGCTATGTGAGGCTGACAAGTTAGAGTAGAGGGAGGGTAAACAAGGCAACTGTTTTGTAGTTGTAGGTGGCCAGACAGATTGCCTGTTGTGTGATGGAATGGTAGGCCAAGTAGGCCAGGAAGTCTTTCCAGACACGAGTAGGTAAAACAGCTACGAAGTAGTTGTAGTTGGACAGAAAAGTTGCCTAGAGCTCTACAATTTTGTCTTTATTTCTACAAAAGTGTTTTGTAGTTATAATTATATAGTTCTTTTCTGTATCTTGGTAGGTGGGATCTCAAATATTTTATTTTGTTCTTATTTTAAATGAAATTTCACTTTCTGTCTCTTTCTGCTGGGTTATATTTTAAGTGCAACAATTCCAGGACTGGCTTTGTATCCAGGCAAGGGAGAGGATCATTTCCTGGGTCCTGGGGCATGAGTATTACCCACCCCCACCCAAAACCTTAGGGCTGCAATGAATGCCTCAGGACAGAGGAACATGATAACTACATTTGCTCTAGCCCATATGACCTAAGAGGAGAGTTGCTGAGCTATATATTCTGGCCTCAGCCTCAGCAAGCCCAGCTTTAGCAGAAGAGAACTACATGGCCAAGTAGAAAGAATTTCTGAATCTTAGCCTCTTAGTTAAGAGGGGTAAGGGGAAAAAAAATTAGAGGAGTAAGGGGATGAGGTAAGGATTTTCATGATGTAATAATCTAGCCTCCTAGCAAGAAAGGTGATGTCCTGCTTAGTGCCAACTTTGGTTTTGCCTTGATAGCAACCCTAAATGTTAGACTTCTGGAGTCCAGGCTACTAGAAGCAAAAGAGACAGTTCTTGGAAGTCCAATCCTAGAATTCAGCCTTCTGGCTTGAGAAGAGGGATTCCTCAATAGAACCCACATTATGGTTATATTTCTAGAAACACCATTTTCAAGAGTTTGAAGATCACCCAGCTTCTTGGAGAAAGAAGAGGAGTATACATTTCTTTCACCCTTGCCCTTTTCTGTCTGAAGCAGCAACAAGGAAATCTAAGTCTTGATTTGGGAGTGCAAAAGAGCTGAACTTTACCCTCCACTGTAAGTCTGAGCTATACGAGAAGTGCAACTCTGATGGGAAGGTATCAAGTGCATTCCTTTTTGGGGGGTAGGGGGAAAGGAGGGAGGCAAGCCTTCAGTGCAATACCATAAAATTAGCTTTAAGCGGGACAAGCTGAAATGAGGCAGTTGCCCTACTGTCAAGTTGATTTCCCTTTGTGTTTTCAACATTTTTCTGTGAGATGTAATAAAGACTGCCCTGTAACTGAGTGTGTAGTGTTTATCTTGGGTACTTATACTTTTCCCCCACATCTGTGGGGACTGAGAGATGAGATGTATGTGAGGTATGTTTGGAGATGTTTTAGAGGCCACCCTGGGTAAGAACCACATGAGCCACAGAGATAGCAATTCATTGCAGAGGTGGGGAAAAGACATCAAGGATGGGTAATGGTGTGAGAGCTTATAACTTCATAAATGTGCCTTTCTTAGCAATTTCCTATAAAATGTTAGTATTGGTGGATTTTTTTAATCCTAAAATCAATTATAGCTTCTTTATGTCATCTCTACCTGTTTTTGTAAGTTTACACCAGGACCACAGCATTTGTCTTCACTGGGTAACTTTTGATGCCAAGAATATTTAATAATGGATGCTCCATTCTTCAGATTTGTTCATATACCTGTGCTTCTTAAATGAAATAAAATCCAAACATTTTCAGTTGATTGCAATATTCCTTGCTAACTACCTTGTCAACTCTGCCTAGTTTCCTTTGAATCCAACATTACTTTGAGCACCATTTACTCCTTAACTGATCTTCATTGCTCGTATCTACTCATATCTAGAAACTCTCTTGCCAATTGCTAACATCAAAGCCATTTAAAGTTTGCACAATCTTGTTCTTGGCAACAGTTTTCTCTGCACATAGCAGGGTGCTAGGACGAAGTCTTCCATCTTTCTCTGCCTGCATATTCATCTGGGACATGGCCTTATTTCTTTGAAAGCTTTCAGAAAGAAATCTTCAATTAAATAAAATTGCTGAATAAGCAAATGTAAATCATTTTGAAAATGACTAGATACTATAGATATTTGTTGAGATATATCTTCTATGCAGCATATAGCATTTCAGTTCTGACAGTTAGCTATAATGACACTTTCACAGCTTAAATTGTAGTTAAAGCTTTGCAAACTTTCTGAATTATAGACAGCTTATCATGAGAATCTGAACCCAGTTAGATTCATTGATATAATGCACTGGTATTGAACATTGTCTTAGTGCCAATAAAATATTCCACTTAGAGAACATAATTCTTACAACTACTTATAATAGCCTAAAATATTTAAAGTGATGACATCATATGTGTGTGTGTGTGTGTGTGTGTGTGGACAGAGAGAGAGAGAGAGAGAGAGAGAGAGAGAGAGAGAGAGAGAGAGAGAGAGAGAAAACATATTCACTTATAAATATATCTCTCTCCCTTCCTCCTTCGAGATGAGTTTAGGAAATAAAAGTTGGTAATAGGATATCTAGTTTCAATCCAGTTAAACACTTTCTTTTTTAGCAATAGCGTTTTGTTTAGTAAGCTGGAACTGAATCCTGGCAATTATGCATGTAGTAAACCCCTCAGAATAGAATACATTGCATGAAAGAATGTTCTTGTCATTTGCAGTGAAGCAGAGAATAGTGACAGACTTTAGTCCTAACTAGGATTAAGTTGAGAAGCAAACTGTGGGTATATTGTTGCATTTGTTATTATCTGAATGGCTGAGGCTTTATTGTTGTTGACATCTGGAGTGTTTCTCACTATGTTAGTATAATGTGCTTCACTCTCTACATTGTTGATCACACAGCTATTTGCCATCCTAGCAAGTGCTTTCCAAATGCTGATAACCTTATTCCTTTTTATGCCTTACCTATTATTTGCTACAACTGTTTTCAGCAACCAACTTTTGTCTGATACAGACTTTAGGTACTTTAGTAAAGCAGGTAGAAATGATTTACTTACAAACTTCATTAAGGCTATTATGTATGTGTGTTTTTGTGGAGACCATTTTTCCAGCTGATATTGCCATTTACATTGGCTGCTCAAACAATTATATTCCTGCCTTTCCAGCTGGTGGTAAATTGCACAATATTGGTTGTCAGAAATGGTTGGCCTGACAGGGACTGTAAGTAAAAGTGTGCATTTATGTGAGTGATATTGAACATTGGAGAAAGGAAATAATTTTTAATAAAGTTAGAACAATGCTACTTAGAATTTAATATTTTTAAAAGCCCTAAAGGCAATTATGTTCACAAACATGAACTATGTAACATAGATTATTTTTTTAAAATTTTTTTACTAATACAATTGGATAAAAGCCACTGCTGATAGTTATAGAGCTAGCCACTGACTCCAGATGATCTGGGTTCAATTCCTACCTCTGACACACATTTATTGAGTAACCCTAATTAAGTAACTTAACGTTTTCATGTCCCAGGAAACTCTCTAAGGCTAAAAGTTGAAAAATAGTTATTAATCTACATTGGAAGAAGAAAATTGTTTTGCTTAGCTTTTCTTTTGATAAAACCACAAGTCTGAACAACATAAAATGGAAAATATAATCACTGGTATATTTAATATCAACTATTATCTTTTAATAATCTTGTTTCCAAATTATTTTTTCAGTCTTTAAATATATCTTCCTGAAGGTAACAAGGAAACTGCAGACATTTTTAAACAGTATTTTATTCTTTTACAATTGGGTTGTATTGTACAAAGACAACTGTCCTTGAAGTAAGGAGATCCAGATTTGCAAGGATATTTTAACATTATATAAACAAACAAAAGCATATTTAACAATGCAATTACACCAGCAGATGAAGAAAGACCCTTTGACAAAGTACAATGGTCATTGATGCTAAGACCAAAAAAAACCCAATGAGAATAGGCATAAATAATCTGTTTTGAGGTCATAAAAGTATATATCTGAAACTAAAAGCAACATTATTTTCAATGAGAAAAATATTAGAAGCTTTCCCAATGAACATAGGGAAAAAGAAAGGCTCATCACTTTCTTCTCAGTTATTTGACATTTCTTGAAAGGCTAGCAATGGAAAAAGAGAAAGAAATTAAAGGAATAAGCGTAGGCAAAGTATTTTAGAAAACCCCAGAAAATGAGCCAAGAAAATACTTGAGACAATCAACTTCAGTAAAATAATAGAATAAAAACCAAATCCACAAAAATCAACAGCATTTTTATATAGCAATAACAAAATCTGGGAGGAAATAAAAGAAAAGAAAATACCATTCAAAATAACTGCATATGTATAAAGTATCTTGAAGTTAGCCTACCAAGTTACACTCAAGACTTTTGTAGCTATAACTACAAAATACTCTTTAAAGAGATAAAGAAGTACTTAAATAATTAGAGCAATATTCTGTGATTATGGCTAGGCACATAAATATAATAAATTTGATTATATAACCTAAACTATAAATATAGTGCTATCCCAATCAAACTAACTAACCATCGCTAGATAAAATAGAAAAATTCATTTAGAGCATTAAAAGGTCTAGAATCTTAATGGAAATCATGAAAAAAAGATTAAGAGTTGGGGAGGAGAAAGGAATACTATTTCTTGAAATTAAACTAATATAATTGTAATGCAGCTAGCATCAAAATTATGATAGTAAAAAAGAAAAAAAGTAGATCAGTGAGACAGACTAGATAAGAAAGAATAAGAAACAATTGACAAATTTGCGAAATTCATTGTTAGTGGAACCTAATACTATAACTTAATGGGAGAGAGGAGAGAGCATAAGGAGAGAGAATTTCCTATATGATATGGGCTGAAGGAAAAACTGAAAAGAAGTGTGGCAAAAATTAGGTTTAAGATCTTATGCCATAAACTCAAAACGAGCATACAATCTAAATATTAAAGGTCATAAGAATTGGAAATTGTAAGGATGCCCATTAATTGAGGAATGGCCAAAGAAGTCATAGTATATGGTTGTGATAGAATAGTACTGTGATATAAGAAATGATGAGCTCAATGATCTTAGAAAAACATAGATAGATTTGCACAAAATAATGAAGAGTAAAATGAGCAGAACCAAGAAAACTTTGTATATAGTAAGAGCAATATTGTTTTAAGAACAGCTTTGAGTGAATAAGTCATTGTGACTATTATAAATACCCAAATTAGGTAGAAAGGATATATGAAGGAAGACACTATCAACATCCAAGAAAGAACTGATAAATAGCAGTATGTATAGATTTATTAAATATACACACACACACACGCGTGTGCGCGCACACACACACACACACACACACACACTCACATATTTGTATCTAACAGCAGCCATCTCTGGTTGGAGAGGGAAGAAAAAAAGGGATAAAAAGAAATTCACATGATAACTTTCTTATATATTTAAAAAGAATAGCAAGTTGTACATAATAGATTTGTAGTTTCATGTGCAATCATCTTTTTTATTATACCATACTATGGAAATGCTTGTTTTATCCTATAAATTAAAAATAAAATAAATAAATTTTTAAAAAGGTCACAAGACACAGAAATTCTGTATCAAATTATTTTTATATTTATGACTAAGGAAGCATTACTTAACTAAACAAGAGATAGAGGCAATCACAAAATATGAAACAATCATTTTGATCACATTAAATTTTAAAAAAAGAATTTTGCCACAAATACAATCAAGGCCATGAGGATAAGAAGGGAAACTATAGACTGAAGGGTATTGGGGAAAATGCTGCATCAGATAGCCCTAATGATTTCCTAATATCCAAGATATGTAGACAACTAAAATAAAATAAATTTTAAAACCAAAGTCATTCCCTGATGGATGAGTGATCAAAGGATGCTGAAAAAAATGCTCCTAATTAGAGAAATGCAAATTAAAGCAATTTTAATATTCCTCTTCATACTCTTCAGGGTGGCAATGACAAAAGTTGGAGGAATGCTGGGAAAAGAGGCACATTGGTGTGCTATTGGTAAGCCAGTGATTGAACCAGAAGTATAACTAGAAGTCTGCTGGAGTTCATTGAAACTGGCTCTTGAGAGATGATTGTTTAATTTTCAGTATAAGCATCTACACCTCAGAAATAAAAAGTAAGAAACAAACTACAAATCAGGGCTTGATTTATTATTTTGTTGATTGTTTGGTCTTAAGAAAGCATAGGGGAAACGTTAATAATGCAGATAAATGTTAAAAATATGTTTTGTGCACCTTTTTTTCCCCCAGAGAGTTGAGTGCTAACCATTTGGCAACATAAAGGCATTTGAATTACCCACAAAAAATTACTAAACAATGCATAGTACCCTTTGACCTAGCTGTACCACTCCTAGGCCTATACCCAAAAGAGATCAAAGAAAGAAGAAAAAGGTCCCATTGATACAAATATCTTTATAACAGTGCTCCAGCACTTACTGTACTTCCTGGCTCATAGTAGGAGCCTAACAAATATTGATTGACTGATGGTTCAATAGTTTGATTTTGTGGTAGCCAAAAAAAACCCAAACTACCTGGAAATTAAGAGCTGTAGCATATGACTGTGATGGAGTACTATTGTGCCATGAGGAATGAGGAAATAGATTTCAAAAAGATATGGAAAGACATATGAATTGATACAAAGTAAGCAGAACCAGGAGAAAACTTTATACTATAACATCAGTATTATAAAAATGAACAATTTTGAGGACTTTTATAACATGATAAAGAATTAAATGATCAGAACCAGGAATAATTGTATGGTAACAATACTGTGAAAACAAACAATTTTGAAACCTGTAAGAACAATAATCGATGCAATTATTATTCGTTATCCAGAGGACTAATGATGAAACATGCTATCTGTGACAGATTTAAGGTGTAGAATAAGACACAAATATTTTTGTATACTATGATTGAGGGAACATTTTTTGATTGACTATGCATATTTGTTTCCCAGGCATTGGGTGGGTAGAAGGGAGAGGGAAAAAAAATACATACACACACACACACACACACACACACACACGTATGTATTTGTTTAAGAGAGAGATGGGTGGATGTTTTAGGTATGATGTTGATGTGCTTTCAGGTGCAGTCACTATTATTTAAATTTGCAATAGGTTCATTTTTATTAATGTAGAAAATGCATTATTTGTCATTGACCTTCTATTATACACTCTAACTCTTTGAGAGGAACTGACAGGTACTATAGCAAATGACACCATTCTCAAAAAAATGAACTTTTTTTTTTTAGCCAAAGACAAGTTTTATTGAAGATCAGCCATATTGGCCAGACTCTTAAGGAATCTAAGCATTTGTATCACTAATGCAAGGGGGCCAGATCTAAAGAATCTGAGCCCTTGGCTATGTTCTTTTTATATATATATATATATGTATATATATATATATATATATATAAATTTATTTATTTTTAGTTTTCAACATTTACTTCCACAAGATTTTGAGTTCCAAATTTTCTCCCGATCTCATCCCTACCCCCACCCCAAGATGGCATGCATTCTGAATATCCCTTCTCCTAGTCTGCCCTCTCTTCTATCTCTCCCTGCCTTCTCTTATCCCCTTCCCCTTCTGTTTGCCTATAGGGCAGGATAGACTTCTGTACCCCATTTTCTGTATTTCTTATTTCCCAGTTGCATGTGAAGACATTTTTTTAAACATGTGTTTTTAAAACTTTGGGTTCCAAATTTTCTCCCTTCCTCCCTCCCCAACCACCCGCATTGAAAAGGCAAGAGTAGACATGTTGTAGAAAACTAACTCTATTTCCCTTAATCCTATGCTGCCCCCCATTTATTCTATTCTTTTCTTTTGACCCTGTCCCTTCTCAGAAGTATTTGCTTCTGATTACTCTCTTTCCCAATCTGCCCTCGTCTCTATCATCCCCCTGCTCTCTTGTCCCCCTTTCCCCCTATTTTTCTGTATGGTAAGACAGATTTCCATACCCAATTGAATATGTATGTTTTCCCCTCCTTAAGCCAAATCTGATGAGAATTAGATTCACTCATTCCCTCTAACCTTCCCCCGTTTCCCCTCCACTTTTTTTTGGTGAGATAATTTACCCCATTCTACGTCTCCCTTTCTCCTTCTCCTAGTATAATCCTCTCTCATCCCTTAATTTTATTCTCCATATATGACTCCTTAAACTTCAACTCACCTTGTGCCCTCTATCTATCTACCCACCTATCTATCTATCTATCTGTCTGTCTGTCTATCTATCTATCTACATATACATACATATAATTTTTTCCCTTCAACTACCCTAACACTGACAAAGGTCTCATGAGTTATAAATATCATCTTTCCATGCAGGAATCTAAACAGTTCAACCTTAATAAGTCTCTTATGATTTCTCTTTCCTGTTTACCTCTTCATGTTCCACTTGAGTCTTGTATTTGAAAGTCAAATTTTCTATTCAGCTCTGGTCTTTTCATCAGAATGCTTGAAAGTCCTCTATTTCACTGAATGACCATTTTTTCCCTGAAGGATTATACTCAGTTTTGCTGCGGAGGTGATTCTTGGTTGTAATCCTATCTCTTTGCCTTCTGGAATATTATATTCCATGCCATGCAGTCCTTTAATGTAGAAGCTGCTAAATCTTGTGTTATCCTGATTGTGTTTCCATAATACTTGAATTGTTTCTTTCTGGCAGCTTGTAATATTTTCTCCTTGACCTGGGAACTCTGGAATTTGGCTACAATATTCCTAGGAGTTTTCCTTTGGGGATCTCTTTCAGGAGGAGATTGGTGGATTCTTTCAATTTCTATTTTGCCCTCTGGTTCTACAATATCAGGGCAGTTTTCCTTGATAATTTCTTGAAAGATGGTGTCTAAGCTCTTTTTTTGATCATGGCTTTCAGATAGTCCAATAATTTTTAAATTCTCTCTCCTGGATCTATTTTCCAGGTCACTTGTTTTTCCAATGAGATATTTCACATTATCTTCTATTTTTTCATTCTTTTGGATTTGTTTTATAGTGTCTTGATTTCTCAAAGTCACTAGCTTCCAATTGCTCATTCTAATTTTTAAGGAAGTATTTTCTTCAGTGAGCTTTTGGACTTCCTTTTTTCCATTTGGCCAGTTTTGCTTTTTAGGACATTCTTCTCCTCATTGGCTTTTTGGACCTCTTTTGCCATTTGGGTTAGGTGTTTTTTAAGGCATTATTTTCTTCAGTATTTTTTTGAATCTCCTTTAGCAAGCTGTTGACTTGTTTTTCATCATTTTCTTGTATCACTCTCCTTTCTTTTCCCAGTTTTTCTTCTACTTCTCTCACTTGCTTCTCAAAATCCCTTTTTGAGCTTCCATGGCCTGGGACCAATTCATATTTTTCTTGGAGGCTTTGGATGTAGGAGCTTTGGCTTTGTCTCCTTTTGGTTGTATGTTTTGATCTTCCTTGTTACCAAAGAAAGATTCTTTGGTCTGATTTTTTTTGGACCTTTGTTTGTTCATGATCCCAGCCAATTACATGAGTTTTAAACTCTTTGTTAAGCTAGGAGTCTGCTTCCAATGTGGAGAATGTACTGTCCGAAGCTTTGGGGGTTTTGTGCAGCTTTTTTCAGAGATACTTCTAGGGACCTGTAAATCTTCAGTCTTCCAAGGTGGTATGATAAGAGATGTGGTGTTTACTCCTTTCCTGGCCTGTGTGCTCTGTGGCCTGTGAGTGACTCTTTTCTGCCTTGGAACTGTGAGGAGGATTTCCTCTCCCCAGCCACTACAAGCTCCACGTGGCCAGCGCTCTTCCTTGCCCCAGGACTGCCACCCAGAACTGTGACCCAGATCCACACACAGGCAAGTTGAGAGAATCCTGCCTCAGTACCAGCAAAAGATCCTTGCAATCCCTCTCTTATCAACCACTCAATTCTCCCTCAGTCTGTGGGCCTGAAGCTGGGGAAGCAGCTGCCACCCTGGGGCTGAGCTCAGGGACCAGGGTTGGGACAGCCCTTCTCTCTCTCATCACAGTCACAGGCTTTTCCCACTGACCTGTAAGTTGTCTGGCATTCGTGGGTTGAGAAGTCTGGAAACTGCCACAGTTGCCTCATACTCAGTCCTCTGAGGCCTGCTCCTACCTGTGCACCTACACCAAACTGCACTCCCTCCAGATCAACCATCCAGGCTGCCTCCGGCTGGGCATGTGCTTCACTCTGCCTTTTTGTGGGTTCTGCTGCTGTAGAATTTGTTTAGAGCTATTTTTTATGAGCATTTGGAGGGGTTTGGGGGAGAGCTCAAGCAAGTCACTGCTTTCACTCCGCCATCTTGGCTCTACCCTCAATGCAATTTTTTTTTATCAGTAATGTCCTTGTGAAGAACTTTAGAAAAGGAGCTGGTTGGGGGAAGCTCAAAGAATCTTTTTTTTTTTTGGCAAGGCAATTGGAGTTAAGTGACTTGCCCAGGGTCACACAGTTAGTAGGTGTCAAATGTCTGGTCTGAGACCAGTTTTGAACTTAGGTCTTCCTGACTCCGAGGCTGGTGCCCTTTCCACTGTATCACCTAGTTGCCCTGAGAATCATTTTTACTGTAGCTACAAAATATTCACAAATTTTAGTTTTTAAGAGACCTCTTCTGCCCATATCAACTATGAATGACTGCTTAGTAGCAATCTGCTCAGGAGTTTTTATAATTTCAGATATGGAATTAGCACCCGTCGAACTTTCTGACATACTTTGGTCTGAAACAAATTTATCTCAGACGTAAGTTAGGACAAAAAAAGTTATAACAAGTATATTGAAATGGGTGTTGACCAAGTAAGAGACTATGAATCTCTCAACAAAAAAGTCAAAAGTTCAGTCAACAGTTGTATGATCATCTGGCCATTTCAGGCAGCAGGCCGTCTTAACGACTATTTTTTTTTTATTATTTTCTTTTGTGAGAGAAAGTGAAATATGGCTAACACTGCATTGTGTGTTAGCTCTCTGTCAGAAAGCTTTAACACAACTTATCCCAGGATTGTGAAATTTACGGTATAGGACATACTGTGGCAAAATAAATGAATTCAATTTGGGCCTTGTTAAATTGGAAGCATTGAATCTATGAGCATTCAGAACAAATCTGAATTGTAAAGAGTCTGATTGTTAAATGATTATAATCCTTTATTGCCATAGGCTATAAAAATTAAAAAGGTCTAAATGCTTCTTTCAGACAGAGTTGCAGAGACTAATTTTACATGAATGCATATCCTAACAAGATTAGCTAGCTTATTCAGGCGTATGAATTGCACTTTTGTTCTTCATGTTGAACAAGCTTGTACCATCAGAGTCACTCTATGCTTATCATGGCCACAATCAGTTCCTTCCTTTCACATAGTATTTTGGTCATATTTAGTGTATTTATTCCCTTACCTGTGATTTCCATTTCATTAGGTTTTTAAGCTCATTGTTTATCTAAAGATAAGATTCTACAATGACCATTTATCTTCAATCAGGCAACTAAAAGTTAAATGATAGAAAAGATCAATTCCTGATTGTCATTTTCATTGTTTAAATAAAAAAAGTTCAATGTTTTGCTATGAAAACAGCCTGTGTTCATTTAGTAGTCTTCTGGGGGAGCAAAAGAACACATTTTCTGTCATAGAATTCAAGATATATCTCAGATGTGGCTAATTTATTGACGGTAAAATATTGACTGTCTCAGTAACAAGAAATTTTTAAAAAGTCAATTCTTTTGACTTTTTTTTTAGCTTATGAGATCAAATGCAGCCTGCTTTTTATGTTTTATAAGGCAGTTTTCTGATATCCATTAAAAAGCATTAGGCCTTTTGTCAGTTTAGATAATTATACATTTTTAAATATGCTCCCATCTTTCTGTTTCAGCAAGCAAATGGTTTGGTTTGGGGACAAGTAATTGATATGAATTTCTTTTTTTTCCAGAAGGCCTTTTCAGAAAATCAAAAGTACATTAAAACTTGCATTATAACACACCACTAACAGGTTTATTTTAGTGGTACATCTGTGCTATGGTAGTAAACCATGTATCTGTGTTCCAATTTTAGACATTTATTTTTAATGTCAGAAGTTTATAACTACCTCTAAAATCCACTTTGGGCAAAAACTTGGCATGCAGGGCTTCTAACAAACCCTCATGATCTTCTTTAAATGGAAATCTATTTCCTTAAAAAGAAAACCCTTCACATTGTGCACGCATTTATTATTATAGCCTCGTTTTTTAATGATGATTTGATTGGTCATCCAGTCTTTTCCACAGTCAGTGTTCAGCAAATATGCTACTACTTTGTGCAATCTGTATTTAAATGACCCAAGAGAGTTAGATTTCTATTATTTGCTAGGAAGACTTCTGAAAGCTAACATTTGGTCTGTGTTATTAACTGATCTTTCAATAGAAATTTTCCAGATTTTGCTTTATTTGCATTAATTTTATTTGCTTTCTCTGTTATACTACATATATCTTTTTACTTCTTTTTTTCTAGAAAGAGTG
Source organism: Phascolarctos cinereus (assembly GCF_003287225.1). NCBI lineage: Eukaryota > Metazoa > Chordata > Mammalia > Diprotodontia > Phascolarctidae > Phascolarctos > Phascolarctos cinereus. The sequence goes on along the minus strand of NW_027555736.1, from coordinate 94,477,346 downwards.
AAATATATATTTACTTGTTTCCTTTATTCATGGTATAGATATTTTCTCTTTTATTGGAAAGATTTAAGAAAGATATGTTACTTAGCCTTGGATTTCATTTAAATTTTGAAGAGGGAAATGCCTCAGGATTTTAGACCCTGACATTGTTGCCATCTGGAAAGCAAAAAGCCAAAGAGCTACCTTTGGCAATAGGTTTTTTTGTTTGTTTGTTTGTTTTATTTTGTTTTTGTAATAAATCTCAGGAAGATTTGATAAGACCATACACCTGGTATTAAGGCTACCTTTTAGCTTTCTCTGGGAAGCTTGTACTCATATATTCTTTAAGCTTATCCAAAGTTTTTCAGACTATGATTTAGAAATTGTTATATGTCAGTGATCAAGTCATTTTTTATTAAGGGCAAGCAATCTGCAGCACTTGGTCACTCATGAGCAAATTTAATTACAATAATATTTGATTAAAAAAACTTTGAGATTTGAAATCAGAAATGTGGCATTTTCATTTATGATTCAACTTTTAAAAATTAATTGATTCATTCTTTGCTTGAAATGCTGCAATACCTTAATTGATCTTATGTTGGAAAGGTTAGAATTAATCATCACTAAGCACTTTAGTGATGAGCTGCTAATTGACGTAATTAAAGTCTGAAATTCCAAAGGTCATTATATTTATTATGAAGCAGCTTGAGTAGTCCAAGATTTGACTATACTGTTAGTCAGATAGGATGTATGTCTATTTAACTAAACTACTAAGATCATTCTTAAAATGAAGATCTCATTTTTCCCTTCCAATTGCCTGAGTAGCAAACAGGCACATGTTACAAGGCCGTAAACTGTGTTTATGGGTGTCATTTTAAAAGATATGAATTTCCTGGTTACTTTTATCTGATGAGTGAATATGACATTCATGGTTTCAATAAATAAATGAAAGAAATAAGGAGAGGCAGCTAGGTGGTACAGTGGACACAGCACCGGCCCTGGAGTTAGGAGGACCTGAGTTCAAATCTGGCCTCAGACACATAACACTTACTAGTTGTATGACTGTGGGCAAGTCACTTAACCCCATTGCTTAGCCAAAAAAAGAAAAAAGACAAGAAATAAGGAACAACAAAAAAAGGTCTTGGTCCTTTTTTCCTATCATCAATTACCATTTACATATCTGATAAAAGAAATGGCATGTGTAAATGAATGGAAGTGTTCTATATTCATTTAAAAAATATTAAGGACCTACTATGTACCGGGTACTGTGCTATATCCTGATGATCTGAAGTGAATTGTTGGATGTTACATGTAAGTGTTCCATATTCATTCAAGAAACATTAACGGCCTACTATGTGCAAGATGTGTTATGTGCTGAAGTTCTGAAGGAACTTATTATTTGATCTTGCACAGAGCCCTCTTCTCCAGCTGTACTACTTTCTTTGTTCATCTCATCAGCTCACATGGATTTAATTATCATTTCTATGCTGATGATTCTCAAATCTACCTATTCTGTCCCTGTCTCTGACCTCCAATCTTATATCTCCAAACACCTTTTAGGCATCTCAAACTGTATGTCTGGTAGACATCTTAAACTCAATATGTCTAAAACAGAACTCATCTTTTCCCCTAAACCTGTATTCCTCACTATCTCTCACCCCCTAAATCTAATCTGTTGCAAGGTCTGTTGATTTCACCTTTGTGTCATCAGCTGCTGTTTCTTGTCTATTAGACCTCCTCTATGACTTTTGCATCTGATCCCTTCTCTATTTTTATTCCACACCCACCCTAGTCCAGACTCTTATCACCTTTCACCTGAACTGTTATAGTAGCTTCCTAAGTTGTCTCCCATATCCATTCTCTACCCTTTCAAGTCTATCCTTTACCTAGTTGCCAAATAAATATAACCCAAGTTCTAAAGCCAATTGATATAGGGCTTTCTCCTTATTAGTGTAGATGAGTTTCACATACCTGCATGAGGGACAAGGCAGAGGTGGTGAGAGAGTGAGAGAGGAAAGCTCTGGCCCCTTCAGACTTTCTTTGACTCTTTTCAAGTCCCTTGAGTATCTTCAGGACTCTTCTAGATTCCAGCTTCTATAGAGAAGATAGGTGATGCCAAATATCTATTCAGGTTGCCAAAAGGAGAATAAGACCCTGGGAAGAAACTAGCATAAGAGGAGCTAGCAGTCTTCATCATCTCCCTATCCCCAGGCTGCTACATTAGAGACTTCAAGGAATTTCCCCTTTCTGTCTTGGCTGAGCTGGGTTACCTCATTCCCATTTTGGGAGCTCCTTTACTCTATATAGCCTGGTATATATTCACCTTTGTATACTTGCTCTGATTTTAACTTTACTATCAAGTTGGATAAATGGATTTCTTTGCTACTCTCTACATGGCTCATTGTGGAACTGGCATTTGGTGGGAAGTCAAACCTTGGATATAAAATTTTTGTGGTCCTTTCCCAATAATAAACAGAGCTCAGAAGTTTAGCTTAAACCTGAAAACCACATTATCTAAACTAACAATATTTAAGGGGTAAGACAGATACAACCTTAGCCCAGTACCCCCTCTCTGGAGAACAGGGTGATCAAGCTTCTGACCCCAACCTCCTGCTTCTCCGCCTGGCAGGATATAAAGTCTCCCTCTGAGAAAGATAGGGGGAGAAGAGAATAGAAACGTCTATTACATTTCTCTTCAAACTCCACAATGATATCCTTATGTTACATATGTTATATGTTATATGTTTATGTTACATAAACATTCCTCAAGTGTTTCTCTGGCTATGTCACTCATCAGTTTAAGAAGCTTTAGCAGACTTTACATTTAACTAATGACTTCTCTATCTGGCATTTAAAGGCTTTCACAATCTGGGTCTAGTCTGTCTTTCAACACTGATTACATATCTTTCCTCCTTACACACTCTACACTCCTGCCAAAATGCCCTGCTTCCTGTTCTCTGTACATGACATTCCATCTGCCTGTGTTCCATTGCCCAGGATCTCCCCCATGCCTGCAGTGTCTTCCCTCTTAGCATTTGTTGCTTTGAGCTCTTTTCAAGTCTCATTTCAAAAGCAATCTCTTCCAAGAGTTCATTCTCAATTCCTTAGTTTTTAGAAACCTACCCTGCAATCACCATATTTACAGGCTGATTACAGGGCGTCTCAAAAATCTTTGTTCAACTTTAAGCTTTAATAGCTTAAAGCTATGTAAAGGAAGATATAAAAATATAACCCATATTTTTAAAAATCTAGGAATCTGTTTCATGCTCCTACTAGAATATAAGCTTCCTGAGGGTAGGGACTATATTTTTATCTCCATGCCCAGCAACATCTGGCACATAGTCAGTACTTAATGAATGCTTGTTGATTAATCAATAACGTGATTGATTAATATATTTTAGAGATAATAAAAATAGCATAGGTTTACATAGAGCTTTATCATTTATAAAATGTTTGCTCTGAACACTATGAAGTAGGTATTGCAAATATTCTGCCTATTCCAAAGGATGAAATTGAAGCTTAAAGAGGAAATTGAAATTCCTATCGTTACATAACTAGTATGTTACAGAGAGAAAACTCAAACTCCATTCTTCTACCTCCAAATCCAGGATTTTTCCACTCATTATATCATGCTGCCTTTACAAAATGAAGGGGGTCTTTTTGCCATTTTCTCTTACTTAGAAATGAACTGAGATTGCTGAGAAAATCAGACTAAGATTAACATGGCCCACTTTTTAGATCATGATTATTATAGTAATATCACACTCATATATTTTCTAACATTAATCTCATTTTATGTTACAAAAAAACTTTTGCAAGATTGAATTTGTTTCTTCTTTTCTAGTTGGTTTACTGTAATATTGTGCCAAAAAATGTAGGGGGTGGGGTGAGAAAAATATCTCCTTGGCAGTTGCATTAACTTTTATTTCTCATAATAGTTCACCAATGTGAACATTTGACACCTGATATGTTCTCTGATGATAAGGTCTACCTTTTTGGTCATGGGGCTAGATATTTATGTATAGCAATAAACTTAGGAAATTTGTCATCTGAAGTATAGGTCTTTGGGGGTTTTTTTAGCTATTTTATGCCTTTAATTTGATAAAAAAAAATCTGTCATCTCATAGTCTATATTTTAATTATAAAAACTAAAAATAAATTGGAGGAAGTACAAGAAAAATTGGCTCAATAGTCTTCCCATAATATTGGGCCCACCCTCACCACCCGTTTCTTTATTAGTTAAGCATGCTGCACATCTGAAATGGAAGATGAGATTTTATGGCAAAGGGAAAACATTTTTCAACATTTTCAGCTTTTAAAAATGAATATGAAAACTGAGGGTGGAGTTGCAAGGCAATAGGATTCTTTGTAATATCATGCTAAATTGGAACTTGCTTTATTAGCCTCCTCTTAGATACTGCAGATGGACAATGAACTGTCCCCATAATTGATAGAGGGAGGAGAACAGGCTGGTCTACATTTGTGAAATTTTGCAGTGCCTTTAATGCTTCCAGTCTTCTCTGTGAAACAAAGGCCCATCTTTTTATAACAGATACTCTTACTATGATGCTATAATATGAGTGAATGAGAGTATAGAATGAGTGAAAAAAGCTATGTGTGAAACACTGTACTAAACTGGGAATACAAAAGCAAAAGAAAAAAAATGCCCATTTTCAAGGAGCTTCCATTGCTATAGAAGCAAATATATGTGTGTAGCTATGCATACTTATAAATGGGGTGCTGGTATGGGTGTATATATGTGTATATGTATGTGTATGTATATGTACACACATTTACATACATATATATTATATAAGGTTGTCTACAGAGATATATTTTGCTCTGGAAAAGTAAAAAGACTTCAGATTAAATAAAATACTCGGAAGTCTCCTACCAAGACATACACAGAACCTTTATGAATACAAATACAAAATACTCTTTACAGAATGTGGGCCAAAATAATTGCAGAAATATTAATTACTGAAGAGTAGATTAGCTAATGTAATAAATACCAATTATGCCTAATTAATTTACTTATTCAGTGCCATACCAAACTATAAAAGGACTACTTAATAGGACAAGAAAGATAAAAACAAAATCCATCTGGAAAAAAAAGGTCAAGAATTTCCAGGTAAATAATGAAGAAGAATAGGAAAAAAGGGGGCTGAGCTTCTAAAATTATACTACAAAGCATTAATTATCAAAGAATATGCCCAAGGCACAAGATACATTCCTTGGATTCTTTTCATGTTGTAGGAATACATATGCCCTACTAGGGTAGTGTGTTTGTCTATTATTCTTCACTCTTGCAATATAACCAGTGCATCCCTTTTCCCAGGCATGCATAGTTTTGATAATGTATTCTACTTCCTAGCCACAAGCCCGTATGGAAAATATGTCACAATCTATTCAAGTCTACAACTATTCATTGTAGTGGTAAAAAAAAAAACAGTTGATCCATGGAAAGCATTAAATATGCAGATTATACAAGCAAACAAAATGGTACATGCTTGATAAACCCAAATACCCCAACTACTAGGATAAAGATTCACTATTTGACAACAATGTCTGGAAAAAATTTAAAAGTCATCTTGTAGGAACTAGGCATAGACTAATACCTCACACCATGTACCAGGATAAGCTCCAAAAGGATACATGACTTAAATACAAAGGGTGGCATCATAATCAAATTAGAGAAGAAAGAAAAAAATAACTTTTCAAATCTCTGGATAAGGAAGATTTCATGACCAAATAAAGGATAGAGAAAATAACAGAAGATAAAATAGACAATGTTGAGAGGGGGGGAAAAACAGCAACTTTGCAACAAGCTTGTCTGATACAGCTCTCATTCCTGAGATATATAACAAATAGAATAAAATTTGTAAGAATGAAAGCTGCTCCACACTTGATAAATAGTCAAAAAAAGCAGTTCTCTAGGAAAGAAATCCAAGCTATCAATGAATATATTAAAAAGATTCTAAATCACTAAAATTAGATGAATAGAAAATAAAGCAACTCTGAGATTCTACCTCCTGGCAATCAAGTTAGCAAAGTTGACAAAACAGAAAATAACACAAGTTGGAGGAGCTATCAGAAAATAGATCATTAATATACTGTTAATAGAACTGTGAATCCATTCATACTGGAAATTTGGAAATAGCTCCAAATCTTACTAAATTGTGCCACAGTCAGGTCTATCAATCAAAGATGTGAAAGAAAGAGCTAAAAAATCCCTCCATACAAAAATATTTTGGGAATGACAAATAAACAAAGTGGCTAACCACCTGGGGAATGGCTGAACAAATATTGGCATATGAACACAATATATAATACAACTCTATGTTAAGAAATGGTGAAATGGAAAGTTTTGGAGAAACCTGGGAAGCCTTGTTTGAAGTGATGCAGAGTGAAGTGAGCAGAACCAGGAGAAAAAAATTCAATCATAAAAGCAATATTGCGAAAAGAAACAACTTTCAAAGACTTAAGAACTGTGGTTGATCAGTGCAATGACCAACCAGGATTCTAGAGAATCAATGTTGAAGCCTGCTTAAGGTGTAACTCAAGGAGCAATGAAATACATATTTTTGTTTATGGCCAATGTGAGAATTTGTTTTATATGACTATATATGTATATAAATATATTTGTTTTCTTTTCTTTCTTTTCAATGCAGAGGAAAAGTTGGAGAAAGAAAAAATAAAATCTGTCAATTGAATAATTAAATTAAATTTAAAAAAGAAAGGTAAAGGCATAGTGAATGTATCTATAAGGAATTAGACTGACACATCCTTTCCAGGAGCACTGGCACTATTGATTATATTCTGCTTGCAAAACTGGAAATTGATGCCACAGATGGGTGTTCCCAGTCACAAGGCTATTAGAAGATAACCAAGGATGAGGGATCAAAGTGAAATATGACTAGGACCCATATGAAATAGTGTACCAAGTGAGGAATGGAATACTATAGTCCCCAAAGAATTAAGGTTGCAAGTCTTCCAAATGACAATGGAGAGACTCATGGTGAGTATGAATGTGGCCTATTGATTAATGATCAACTGTGCCAGAGAAGTAGCATAAAAACTATTAGGGGCATATATAACTGTGGGGATGGTTGGGACTTCATCATGTAGCAAGAGTAAAGGATTACCACTGGACAATCATATGTCTCAGTGGTAACCAAACAATCTCAAGACAACTAGAGGAAGGGCCTCTGCATATTGAGTAAATTCTATATGAGCAATTTACAGAAGGACATAGACAAGGGATTAATAGAATGAAAGTGTATGGATGGAATGTATTCATTGTAGTTGAAAGGACTGTCCACATTGATGAGATTTTAAGAAAGCATTTTAAGTGCCCTCTCATTTCCATCCTTTGCCTTCTTGGAGGCAAAGAGTATTTAAGGGTATAGGATCTTTCTCATATATTCATTCACTAATTTTATTCTTTTCCTTTGTCAAATGTATTTTCTATCATTCACAGAAGCAGTCCTTTTTTTTGGAAATATATATACATATGCATATACACATATGGGTACATACATATGTGTGTATGTATGTATTCATCATAAATGCACAGCATATGTACATGTTCTTTAAAAACTTTCACTTTCATCAATTCAATTTAACTCTACACCAGTGAGTTACTGTTGTGTCAGAGGATGAAACTCAAAGTGTTGGATAGAATGAATAAGGCCAATGGATGAGGGAGACTGTCTTTATATTGGAGGGAGAATGCTGAATTTTAGGACAGGCGTTGGAAACTGGAGCCAATTTCAGGTACTGATGGGCTTTATGGACCTATAATTGATTAGCCTATGCAATGGTAGTTTGTTCCTTTTTTGTGTTAGCAAGTTGCTTTGCAAATCCAATTGAACAAACATTAAGTAAATTTCTGCTTTATATAAACACAGCCTGCCAGTTACATGCTGTGGTTATATCCATGAATCAATAAACTACTGATAATGGTTCATTTAAGAGCTCTCTCAACATTCTCCAAACAACTTTAAAATGACAATTCATATCAAATTCTGGAGTGGCAAAGGCAGCAAAATATCAAATGAAATTTTCTTCCAGGCTAGGACAACATGGGAGTTCAGAAAGAGAGATCAATGACATGAGGAAGGAGGTTAGTTTGGAGACCATCTAGAAGAAATACCTATGGTGGAACTAGGTGGTGGTGACAGAAGTAATAGCAACTTCAGGAACTTTCAATCCAGAGACAGTAAGGGAAACTGGCAACTGATCAGAAAGAAATTACAGCATATCTCTGTGCTATTACTGGATACAGAACCAGATGCTGTTTAGCAATACCATTGCCTGTACCCATGTCTGTATCACAGTTCAGTGGAAGAGAGGAACACTTTTAGTTAAGAGGGAGTGGAAGCATGACAGGCAGTATCACTTCTAGCCTAGAGGGATGAGGACCCTGAGGAACAGTATCATTTCTGGTCTCAAGGGAAGAAAGGGCCTGAGGAACAGTATCAATTGCAATCCCAAGGGTTTAGGGGCCCTTACTGGATAAGGAACAGAATGCAGACCAAGAGAGCATTGAGCACACTTCTCCCTAGGTCACATTAACTTGGAAGAACTGAAAAAATTCCAAGTGCCAAGAATTAACTCTGAAAATGGTAAAGTAAAAACAAACAAACAAACAAAAAAACAACACTGAAGCTTGAGGCAGAGCCCCTCTTTGGCTTTACCATACTAGGAACAGAGCCCAACATTAACATAAATTTCCAAGTCAAGAAATAAGGTGGTAAAAATGAGCAAAAAAAAAAAAAAAGAACCTAACCACAAAAAGATGCAAAGGTGGCAGGGACACAAACTCAGAGGAAGACAATGAAGGAAGTCAAAACTGCTACAAGCAAAGCCTCAAAATAAAAATAAATTCCTAGGTGAACTGAAAAATGATTATGATATCCTGGAACAAGAGGGCAAAATAGGCATTAAAATAATCTGCATATCATTTCAAGAAAGAGATCCCAAAATGCATACCCCAAGGAACCTTATAACCAATTTCAGAACTACCAGGTAAAAGAAAAAATACAAGTGACCAAAATGACACAGTTCAAATATTGGAGAGTCACAATCAGGATCACACAGAACTTGGCAGCTGCAACATTAAAGGATTGGGGGTGAATGGAACATGATATTCTGGAGGGCAAAGGAGCTAGGACTATAACCAAAAATCACTTACCCAGCAAAATTAAGCATAATACATCAAGGAGAAAGATAGTCATTCAGTGAAATAGAAGGATTTCAAACATTCATAAGGAGAAGGCTGGAACTAAACCAAAAATTTAATCTCCAATATCAAGAGCCAAGAGAAACATAAGTGGGTAAAAAGGGAAAAGAAAACATAAGGAATACAGCTACATTGTTTATATCCCTAAATGGGAAAATGATACTTCTAATTCTTAAAAATTGCATCATTAACAGTACAGCTAGAAGGAATATACATAAACAGAGGATATGAGTATAAGATGAATTCAAGGGAATGACATAAAACATATTAAGGGCTGAAAAAGAGGAGTCCAATGGATGTAGAAGGAAGGGAGAGGTAGAATAGGGTAAATTATCTCACACAAAGAGGTAGGAAAGATCTATTTCAGTGGAGCTGAAGATATGAGGGTTGGTGATGGGCAATGTTTGAGCCTTACTCTCATCAGTATTGGCTCAAAGAGGGAATAATATACACAGTTGGATATAGAAATCTAACTTGTCTGTCAGGGAAGTAGGAGGGGAGGAGAACAAGTAAAGGGAGGAAGTAGGGACTGACAGAAGAGTGGGCAGATCAGTGGAGTGATAGAATCAAAGCACTGGTGAGGAAGGAAAGGGTGAAAGGAGAGAGAAGATGGGAGGAAGAATAGGATGGAGGGAAATACACAGGAAGTAATAATAACTGGGAATGTGAATGGGATGAACTCTCCCATAAAACAGAAGTGGATAGCAAAGTGGATCAAAAATGAGAATCCTATGATATGTTGTTTACAAGAAACATACTTGAAACAGAGAAACATACCCAGAGCAAAGGTAAGGGACTAGAACAGAATCGATTATGCTTCAGGTGAAGTTAAAAAAAAAAAAAGCAAGGGTAGCATTTTTAATTAAAAGAGGTAAGGAAGGAAACTGCATCTTGCTAAAAAGTTCCATAGACAATGAAGCAATCAAATTAGAAGAGCAAGGAATGGTCTACCTGTCAGATATATCTGGAGGGGAAGAAGTCATGACCAAACAAGAGATAGAGAGCATTATGAAATGTCGAATAGATATTTTAGATTATATTAAATTTAAAGTTTTTGTACAAACAAAACCCATGCAACCAAGATTAGGACACCAGAAAGCTTGGAGACAATCTTCAGAGTAAGTGTCTCTCATAAAGGCCTCATTTCTCAAATATATAGAGAACTGCATCAAAATTATGAGAATACAAGCCACTACCCAAATGATAAATAGTCAAAGGTTATGACCAGGCAGTTTTCAGATGAAGAAATCAAAGCTATCTATAGGCATATGAAGAAGTGCTCTAAATCACTTTTGATTACAGAAATGCAAATTAAAACTCTGAGATACCATATCACACCTATTAGATTGAGTAATATGACAAAAATGGAAAATGATGAATGTTGGAAAAAACATGGGAAGATTGGGACACTAATGCACTGTTAGTGGAGTTATGAACTGATCCAACTATTCTGGAGAGCAATTTGGTACTATGCCCAAATGGCAACCAAGCTGTGCATTGATCCAACAATACCAGTACTAGGTCTGTATCCCAATAAAAACAAAGAGATTTTTTTTATAAAGGACCTACATGTGCAAAAATATTTATAGCAGCCCTATTTGTGGTGGTGAAATATAGGAAACTAAGGGGATACCCATCAACTGGGGAATAGTTGATCAAGCTGTGATTTAGGAATATATTGAAATATTATTGTACAATAACAAAATGATGAACAGGCAGATTTCAGGAAAAACCTGTAAAGACTTACATAAACCGAAGCAAAGTGAAATGAACAGAACCAGGAAGACATTGTACACCATTTCAGCAACATTGTGTGATGATTAACTATGAAGAACTTGGCTCTTCTCAGCAGCGCAGTGATCTAAGACAAGTACAATGGACTCATGAAGGAAAATGCTATCCACATCCAGTTAAAGAACTGTTGGACTCTGAATGCAGATCAAAGCATATTTTTTTTTCCACTTTATTCTTTCTCATGCTTTTTTCTCCTTTTGATCTGCTTCTTTTTCCCCAACTGTGATGAATATGGAAATATGTTTCACATGATAGGACATGTGTAAACTTTATAAAGTTGCCTACCATTTTCAGAAGAGGGGAGTAGAAGGAGAGAGGGAGAAAAATTTTAATCTCAAAATCTTATAAAAATGAATGCTAAAATTTTTCTTGATACGTAATTGGGGAAAAATACTCTTAAAAAGAAAAAAAGAGAATACTATGGTCATTTACAACAATGTATTGTATAGCTAATCTATTCCACTGATCCATCACTCTATTTCTTAGCTAATACCAGATGGTTTTGATGATTACTCCTTTGTAATATAATTTGAAATCTAGAATTGCTAGGCTGCCTTCCTTAACATTTTTTCATTAATTCCCTAGATATTCTTGACCTTTTGTTCTTCCAGATGAGTTTTGTTACTATTTTTTTCTGGCTTTATAAAGTAATTCTTTGGTAGTTTGATTGGTATGGAAGTTAATAAGGTAATTAACTTAGGTAAAATTGTCTTTATGTTATATTGGCTCACTTATTGATGAACAATGGATGTTTCTCCAGTTATTTAGAACTGTCTTTATTTCCATGAAAAAAGCTTTTTTATTATGTTCATACAATCCCTAGGTTTGTCTTGGGAGGTAGATTCCCATGTACTTTGTTATCTGCGATGAAATTCTCTTTCTATCTCTTCCTGTTGGTTTTGTTGGTAGTATATACAAATGGTGATGAATTCTGTGGGTTTATTTTATATCCTGCAACTTTACTGAAATCAGTTATTTCTTTTTCTTTTTTTAGGCAATTGGGGTTAAGTGACTTGCCCAGGGTCACACAGCTAGTGAATATCAAGTGTTTGGCCTGAGGCTGGATTTGAACTCAGGTCCTCCTGACTTCAGGTCTGGTGCTCTATCCACTGTGCCACCTACCTACCCCTGAAATTAGTTATTTCAACTAGTATTTTAGTTGTTTCTCTAGGGTTCTGTAAGTGTACTATGATATCATTTGCAAAGAATGATAATTTTATTTCCTCATCATCTATTTTTATTCCTTTGATTTATTTTCCCTTTCTTTTTGCTACAATGTTGAACAATAGTGGTGAAAATGAGCATCCTTCCTTCACCCTTGATATTATTAGGAAAGCTTCAAGTTTATCCCCATTATGGATAAGGTTTGCTATTGGTTTTAGATAGATACTACTTATCATTTTAAGAGATGCTACATTGATTCCTGTGCTTTCTAGTGCTGACTCACTCCCATACCATCTTTCTATCTAGAATCCTTCTAACAGCCCTAATAATGATAAAATTCTTAGAAGATACATGTATCATCTCACATAAAAAGGTACACAGTTTAACCTTATTGAGTCTTTTATGATTTCTCTTCACTGTTTACCTTTTTATGCTTCTCTTTAGTCTTATTTTTGAAAGTCAGATTTTCTGTTCAGCTCTGCTCTTTTCATCAAGAATGCTTGAAAGTCCCCTATTCCATTAAATATTCATTTCCCCCATGAAGGATTGTACTTAGTTTGGCTGAGTAGGTTACTTTTAGTTGTAATTCTGGCTCTCTAGAGAGAGAACTGATAAACTCTGCATGTGAATTGAAGCATACTCTTTTTTTTAAACTTTTATTATTTTTTATTTTATTTTATTTGTGTTTACTTTTATAATGATATGGACATATGTTTTGCATGACCTCACATGTAGAATAAGACAAATTGCTTCTCAAGGAGGTGGGTGGGATGGGAAGGAGGGAAAGAATTTGGAACTCAAAATTTAATTTAAAAAGCTACTAAAATTTTTGACATATAATTTGAAAATATTTAATGAAATTAAAAATAATGTAAAAATAGAGTAGTGTAGATATTCAGGATGCATTCAACAATTAATTTCAGTAAACATGAAGTATATACCTTTTATTCAGGACTCGGTATTAGATAAGTAGTTTTTGTTGACTTCAAGAGCTTTACATCTACTATGGTAAATAATACTGGCACACAAATAACTAGAATGCAAAGCAGAATGTAGTAAGTACATACAAGATTGTGCACAAAAAGCATGTGAGAAATTTAAGGAAGAAGTCAATTGGGGAAGCTTTTGTAGAGGAGGTGCTGCCAGATTTGGAACTTAAAGGTTTGGAGAGATTTCATTAGAAATATGAGGACAAAGGCATCATGATGTGGGAAAGTAAATGCTGGGCACAGAGTAATGAGAGACTGTATTTGACTATCAGTCAATCAACAAGGCACCTATGATGTGCCAAACACTATGATAAGTGTTGGTGATTGAAAGACAAAAATGAATCAGTCCCTCCTCTCTATAAATTTATATTCTAACCAGGGAGAACACATATACCTGATATATTCTCATGCAAACACATACCAATACATATTTTATGTATGTGTACAAAATAGATATTAGGCAATGGGAGTGTGGACTAGTACCTGGGAGAATTAAGAAAGAACTTATTCAGAAGATGGTGCTTGAACTTAGTCTTAAAGAAAACTGAAAAGTAATAGGGGAGTACATTCTGTACATGAAGAGAAGGTAGTTAATGCAAAGGTGTAAAGATGGAAAATGAAATGTATATATATATATATATAATATATATATATATATATTATAATATATATATATATATATATATATATATATTATATATATGTATGTATGTATAAGGAACAGTAATGAGGCCAGAATGACTAGTCTATAGTCATAAGGTTGGAAAGTTAAATCAGGGCCAGAATGTAAAGGATTTTGACTGTCAAACAGAAGAGCTTAATATTTGTTCCAACAGGTGATAGGAAGCCACTGAAGTAAAAGAGTGATAGAGTCAGACCAGAATTTTAGGAAAATCACTTTGGCAGCTATATGGAGGATGGATTCAAGTAGGTAAAAATGAACCAGGTAGAGCAGTTAGAAGGCTATTACAAAAATCTAGCAAAGAGGTGATGAGTCCTGGAACTCTCAAGGTGGTTTTATGAGATGAGAAAAGGGGATGGATGGGAGGTAGCACAGAGGTAGAAAGTAATCCTAGACAGTTCCCTTAGCAAGACTTGGCGACTGATTTGGATATATGAGGTCAAAGAGAATGAGGACTTGAGGATGATACAGAAAATGTGAGCCTGGGTGACAATAATAAGGAATATGTGAAGCTTGGTGGGTTTCAAGGGAAGGTGTAGTTGTATTTTGGGTATGTTGAGTGAAGGATCTCTATGATATCCAATTCAAAATGTATGGTTGGGAGTTGGTGGTACAAGACTAGATCTCAACAGAGAGACATGTTGGAAATATACATCTGAAAGTTAGCTGTAGAGATATGGCAACTGAATATGTGGGAATTGAATAGGTCACCCAAGGAGAGAGTACCCAAGGAGAAGAAGGCCCAGGAAAGAGCTTAAGGCATGATGACCCAATGAAGGATACTGAGGGAAAGTGGAAGAAAAAGAGCTATCAGAGAAGTTTTATGAAAATCCAGAGAGGAGAGTATATCCAGAAGGAGAGAGATTGCTCCTTCAGCAATATCAGAGAGGCCAAGAATAGGGATTAAGAAAAAATCATTACACTTGCCAACTAAGAGATCATTGTTACCTAGAAGTAATGTGACCATGGGCACCATTTCTATTTCTATTAAGTTAAGATAATCACATTTTAGTACCTAACTCACAAGGCTATTAGGCAGTTCAAGTGAAATATATATTAAGTATTTTGTAACCCTGACACATTATGTAAAATTTTGCTGTCACCTGGTATTTCAAAAAAATATTGAGGAGACAGAACTGGCAGTACTTGGTAAATGATTAGAATGATGAGAGGAGGAAGCAACAGTGAGAAAGAAAGAAAACTCAAAGGCAACTCTAAGATTTCAAGCCAAGGGAAGAAAGTATATCTAGAATCCTAATTTATATTCACAAAGTTATTGTGTGAAGAGAAGTTCAGGAGAATGAGGACTGAAAAAAAAAAAAGATCATTGGATTTAACATTAAGGAAGTCATTAGATATCTTAGAGAGATCAATTTGAAAAAAGTAGTTGGGAAATAAGCCAAATTGCATATGGCTCTTGGAATATAAATCTCCATAATATCAAGGCTGTCTCTCATAATTCTCAAATTTTGTAAGCATGTGGATTTTGATACAATTTAATTCAGATTTCTTAAATGCAGCTATCTTTTTTATGAAACAACATGGAGAATATATTAATGAAGTGGCCAAGTGAATTTTATTCATTTGCTAAGTGTGATATGTGCCTGTGATACTACATCTCTCATTTATATAACCCTGATCATTCACATAAACTGTCTTCCTTCAAGTCCCAGCTAAAATCCTACCTTCAACCTCAAACCTTTCCTAATCCAATATAATTCTAGTGCCCCATCTCTGTTAATTATTTACACTTTTTCCTACATATGGTGTGTTTGTATATGGTTGCTTGTATGCTGTATACCCCATCAGACTATAAGCTCCCTGAGAAAAAGGATTTCTTTTGTTTTTCTTTGTATCCACAGTGTACAGTGACTGGCACATAGGAGGTGCTTGATAAATGTTTATTAACTGACTTTTTCTTATATAATGTTCTTTGTCTCAAACTCATAAAGCTTTCATAAGACTTTTGTTAGTAAGGCTACTGTACTTCACCACATAATTGTCACAGATTTTATGCCAATTTTATTTTTTTTTTGCAAAAAGTAGGGTGTGACCATTATGTGAAGCTTTTAAAAATTGTGCAATATTACTTAAAACTAATTTATTACTAAACTGTCTTTGGTGCAAGATTAGGATGCACAGAATGCTCATGAATACATGTTAAAATTGAACATTAACAACGTGCATGCACTGAGAATTCTAGGCTCGTGGCTTGAAATGCACGGGAGAAAAACATGTATCCGTATGCCACTGCTGAAATCATTGCTGCTCTGTTTACCTTTTAAGTGGCATGATGAACAGGATTATACCATGCAATGATGTGATGAAAGGTTATAAACTGATTTTTGGACTAAAAAATATGGTGCAATAATTATACAGTGAAATACAGTATTTTTGTAGAAGACATGATCAGTGAATGGAGCAATAGATAGATCAATGGATGTCTGTAGAGTTATATCTAATAGATTTCAAAAGACAACTTATCTTAGACTGCATGCTGGTTTAAGGCTCCTTATTTCCCTACATACCTAATGAAGTCACTTATTTAGCTCTGGATCATAATTTTGACTTTGTCCATTGTATAGCTTTGGGCAAGGCAAACAATCTCCTCTGCACCTTGGTTGCTTCATCAGTACAATAAGGTGATTTTAAGGTTTCTTTTAGCTCTAAAACATTGAGAGTATATGCTTATAATATATTATTTTTTGTTGAATATTTAAGTTACCCCATGTTAGACGTTTTGAAATTGACATCATCAATTGAATTAGGAAATGCATACTTTATTATTTTAAATTGTGCATATTTATATATCATATGTTTATTTTTCTTCTGTATAATATTTTCTTTGGCAGAGTTCTGAATCCTTGTATAGAGGTACACATCTGAATATTTTTGTGGGAAAATTCATAGGCCAACACTGATAATCAGTCCATCTCATCAAAAGATGAAGTCATCTATAACATGCTAAGTAAAAGTTTCCAGCTGATTCTTCTCTCCATTCATAGAGAATGTTTTAAGAAACAATTTGACTTTCTTGAATTGAGCTTTGAATTTTTAAAATCTTGACTTCATTAACAAAATGAGACTCACATAGGCTGTTTGTATACTCTATAGCCTGAAATAAGAAAAGATTTATTTTTATTGTGTTTCAGTGTTGAGTCCAAACCTTAGTTGCTATGGTTGACTGTATACTGAAATGTATTGAGTGACCATACTTGTCATTTCACAAAAGAACATTGTTGTGGTTTTCAGATACATTTTTCACACAGATATCCCCTTTAATTGAGAGGCAGAAGTTCAGATAGCAGCAACACAGATCAAGCTTTGCATATTTGAATCTAGGGAGGTACGTTTCCAGCATGGTGCTCACGGAATTAAATGCACAGATGCCAAAACCGTTAATGGGAGCTACGAGCTTAATTTAGTGCTATACTGAAAATGCACCCTTTTCCTCTCAATATATTTAATCAAAAAGTCTTCATTAAGAGGATTTCTTATCTGCTTTTAATTTTCAAGGTATAGCACAAGAATGTAATAATCCATGTAAAATGAATTATTTAAGTAACAAATTTCAGAAATAAAATATTGACTTTTAGGAGTACTTAGTACAAAAACTTAATTTATGACAAGGAAAACTCGGAATACTATTGTAGCATTTCAAGCTTTATTCCATGCATGCAATTATTATGCAAATATTATTGCTACCGCAAATGACCTTTGTCATGAATTGTTTTATAATGGAGCAAGGTTATTGAACACTGTGGGTTTTTTAATAGAAGTTTCTATGACAGTGTTATGCATAAGACCTGGAGATAAATTGCTAATGGTAAAAGCCTAGGCAATTATCTGTGACATTTTTCTTTGTATTAAAGTGGTAAAATTAAAGATATTTAACCAAGTATTTTAAATCTTTTTTTTTTCTGAGACAAAACTGAGAGGGACAGAGTGATGTCTTTTCTGGTAAATAAGAGGAAAATGATTATGTCCAGCCTTTCCTTTCCAGCTGTCACTAAGAGAGTGTCATAATGTTTAGAGATGTACTCTCTACCTGTCAGAGTTGGTTTCAGTTCAGTGATGCATGATGAAGTGTGAGGGACATAGTCTTCCTACACTGCTAACAGGATAAATGCAGTGATGATGCTTCACAACGACTTCTTCAAGGTCAGAATAATGAAATTCAGCTATAATTTTCAATAATTAATTTATTAATTGGCATATTTTGAATCTTGGATCTGGATTCTTTAAAATGCTGATTTAAGTTTCTGAAGAATTCCTAAACATTGAGGAAATGCATTTTACAGCTAAAAGGAATAATTCATTCTTTGCTATGTTTATCTATAAATTGTTTAATACAGTTTGGTCACTTGGCTCATTCTTTTGAAATAAAAAGGATAGCAGTAAACCCTTGGTCTTGTTCCTGTTACATGTATATTTGAAACAACATCTGTAGCTTATTCTGGTAATGTTTTAGTCCCTGGATCTGAGTTATACAAATATGTAAATTATTTTGTAAACCAGATTAGTCCTACATTCTCACATCATCTCTTAATTGACCATCAGTAAGTACTCATAGTTAATTTCATTCTATATCTTCTGCTTATCAATTTATATTTATTGAGAATCTAAGGGCCATGTATCACTGATGTATTACATTAAGTAAGATGTCAAAACAGACAGCTTAGTCAGATTGAATCATAGCAAACCAATTAGATATATAACAAGTATATACTTAACTATAATGCCAACACAATAAAGTAGTGCTAAGCAGAGTAGATCTTGAATATACAATTTATTAATTTATTGATAGTATATATTCTGGCCTACTTTCAGAGAAATGATATGCCCAAATATTCCCTCAATTATTGATTCAGAAAATAATTTTTTAGTACCTTCTGCTGAGCAGAATAAAGAATATATATATGTGACAGCAGTCTCAGCTGTCAAAATCCACCTATGACTGTATTACTTACTTCCCATATTCTGTTTTGTTCCCAGTCCCTGGTAAATGCTTTTTGATTGACTATTTCATAAAATCTAATTAGTGTTGCCCAGCTATTGACCCATTTCCCAACTATTGGTATATCTGTACTTCTTTTTATAATATTTTTTAATTCATGTCATTAAACATTTCCCAATTGGCTTTTAAAATGTTTTAAATTTATTTTTAAAACTTTTTAGCTCCAAATTTTATTCCTCTATCCATCCCCTCCCCAGGCCTTAGAGAAGGAAAGCAATAGGATATTGATATTGATTTATACATATGAAATTATATAAAACATTTCCATATTCAACATGTTGTAAAACAAAAACAAAAAAAATCAGGAATAATTGAGAGTAAAAAAATTAATCTGTATTTAGAGTTTAATCTGTATTCACAGTTCGTCAATTCTCTTTCTGAAGGTAGACAACATTTTTCATCATGAATCCTTTGGAATTGTCTTAGATTGTTCTCTTGATCAGAGTAGCTAAGTCTTTCACAGTTTCACATCCTTACAATATTGCTGTTATTATGAACAAGGTTCACTTCAAAACTTTCTTTATTTTGTATGAGTTCATATAAGTTTTCCCAAGTTTTCCTGAAACCATCTGGCTTGTTATTTCTTATAGCACAATAGTATTCCATCACAATCATATATCACAGCTTTTTCAGCTATTTCCTAATTGATGGGCATCCCTTCCATTTTCAGTTCTTTGCCACAACAAAAAGAGATGCTACAAATTTTTTAATACAAATAGGTCTTTTTCCCTTTTCTTTGATGTCTTTGGGATACAGACATAGTTGTGGCATTGCCAAGACAAAGAACATGCATAGTTTTATAAGCATTTCAGTAGTAGTTCCAAAATGCTTTCCAGAATAATTGGAATAGTTCACAGCACACCACCAACTCTACCACCAACAGCACATGAATGTCCTTATTTTTCCATATTCTTCCAGAATTTGCCAGTTTTTTCTGCCATGTTAGTCAATCTGATAGGTGAGGTGGTATCTCAGAGTTGTTTTAATTTTCATTTTTCTAGTCAAAAGTAATTTAGAGCATTTTTTCATTTACTTATTGATAGCTTTGGTTTCTTCTTCTGAAAACTACTAGTTCATATCCTGTGACCATTTATGGACTGGGGAATACCTCTTATTTTTCTAAATTTGGCTCAGTTCTCTTTAGATTGGATGAATGAGGCATTTTTTCAGAGAAACTTGGTGTAAAATTTTCTGCTTCAGTTTCCTTTAAATTTTGGCTGCATTAGTTTTGTTTGTGCTGAGCCTTTTTAATTTCATGTGATTGAAATTGTCTATTTTACTTTCCATGATCCTTTATTTCTCTTGTTTGGTCATTAACTTTCCTCTTATCCATATATCTGACAGGTATATTTTTGCATGTTTCCCCAACTTACTTATGATGTTGTCTTAGACCATTGTGTTGCTTATCTGAAACCACCTGTTCACATCCTTTTATCATTTATCAATTGGGGAAGGGCTTGTATTCTTATAAATTTTATATTCTCTATGTAGTTGAGAAATTAGGTTTTTATCAGAAACACCTGCTATAAAGATTGTTTCCCAGATTTCTGATGTCCTTCTAGTCTTGGTTGCATTGGTGTTGTTTGTACAAAAGCCTTTTTTAATTTAATATAATCAAAAGTATCTATTTTACATTTTGTGATGCTCTCCATCTCATTTGTTCATGACTTCTTCTTCTCCCCATAGACCTGACAAGTAGACTATTCCTTGCTCTTCTAATTTGCTTATGTTGTCACCCTTTACATCTAAATCATGCTCCCATTTTGACCATATTTTTGTATATGGTGTGAGATGTTGGTCTATACTTAGTTTGTGTGCTATTGTTTTCCAGTTTTCCCAGCAGTTTTTGTCAAATTGGGTATTCTTATCTCAAAAGCAGGGGTCTTTAGGTTTATCAAACACTCAGTTACTATGATCATTGACTACTGTGTCTTGTGTACCTAAACGATTCCACTGATCCACCATTCTATTTCTTAGCCAACACCAGATGGTTTTTATGATTACTGCTTTATCATATAATTTGAGATCTGGTAGTGCTAGGCCATCTTTGTGTGCATTTTTATGTTCTTCCAAATGAATTTTGTTATTTTTTTCTAGCTCTATCAAATAAGTTTTCTCAATTTGATTGGTATGACACTGAATAAGTAAATTAGTTTAGGCAGAACTGTTATTTCTATTATATTAGCTTGACCTACCCATGAGCAACTGATATTTTTCCAATTGTCTAGATCTGACTTCATTTGTGTGAAAAGTGTTTTGCAATTGTGTTCATATAGTTCCTGGGTTTGTCTTGAGGGTTTGTCTTGATGGGTAGACTCCCAAGTATTTCATATTGTACACAGTCCTTGTGTTATATTGCTATAATAACCTTGGTAATATTTTGTTCCAAATTTTTGCATCAATATTCATTAGATAAATTGGTCTATAATTTTCTTTCTGTGTTTCAGCTCTTCCTGTTTTAAGTATCAGGGCCATATTTCTGTCATAAAAGGAGCTTGGTAGGACTCTACATGTTTTTCATAATATTTTATATAGCATTGGAATCAATAGTTCTTTAAATGTTTGGTTGAATTCATTTGTGAATGCATTTGGCTCTGGTAATTTTTTCCTTGGGAGTTCGTTAATAGCTTATTTAATTTCTTTTTCTGAGATGGAGTTACTTAGGCATTCTATTTCCTGATCTGTTATTCTAGGTAATTTATATTTTCATAAATATTCATTGATTTCACTCAGATTGTCAGATTTATTGCCATATAATTGGGCAACATTTCCTAATTATTACTTTAATTTCTTCTTCATTGGTCATGGTTTTAATTTTTGATGCTGGATATTTTTTAATCAAATTAACCAATAGCTTATCTATTTTATTGGGTTTTTCATAAAACCACCTCCTAGATTTGTTTATTTGCTCAATAGTTTTTTTTTTGATTTTCAGTCTTATTAAACTCATCTTTGCTTTTCAGAATTTCCAATTTAGTCCTCAGTTGGAGATATTTAATTTTTTTCTAGTTTTTTTTTTTCAGTTGTATGTGCAATTTTTTGTCTTGTTCTTTTTCCATTTTGTTAAGGTAAGAATTTAGAAAAATAAATTTTCCCTTAAGTACTGCTTTGGCTGCATCCCATAAATTTTGGTATGTTGTCTTATTGTACTCATTTTCTTTAATCAAATTATTTATTGTTTCTGTGATTTGTTTTTTCAGACACTTATTCTTTAGGATAAGATTATTTAGTTTCCAATTAATTTTTAACCTATCTTTTCACTGACCTTTATTACACATAATTTTTTTTGTATGATCTGGAAAGAATACATTTAATATTTCTGCCTTTTTACATTTGATTTTGAACTTTTCATGCCCTATCACATGGTCTGTTTTTGTGTAGGTGCCATGTGCTGATGAGAAAAGGGTATGTTCCTTTCTGTTCTCATTCAGTTTTCTCCAAAGATCATTATACCTAAATTTTCTAATATTCTATTTGCCTCCTTAGTTTCTTTCTTGTTTATTTTTTGGTTATATTGATCAGAACAGTTGAGGTTCCCCAGTAGTATAGTTTTGCTGTCTCTTTCTTCCTGTAATTCACTTAACGTCTCCTTTAAGAATTTGAATGCTTAACCACTTGGTGCATATATATTTAGTATTGATATTGTTGTCTGTGCTGCTTTAAAGGGCAGCCAGATGTAGTTTCCTTCCTTATCTCTTGATTAATTCTAGTTTTGCTTTTACTTTGTCTGAGATCACGATTGCTACCCCTGCTTTTTTTTTTTACTTCAGCTGAAATATGATAGATTCTGCTCCAGCCCCATATCTTTACTCTCTGTATGCCTCTTTGCTTCAAGTATATTTCTTGTAAACAACATATTTTAGGATTCTTGTTTTTGATCCACTCTGCTGTCCACTTCCATTTTATGGGAGAGTTCATCCCACTCACATTCACAGTTATGATTACTATATGTGTATTTGGCTCTATCCTGTTCTTCCTCCTCTTTGTCCTCCTTTCACCCTTTCCCTCCTCTCTATTGTTTCTATCTGTCTACCACCACCCCGGTCTTTCCACCCTTCTGTCGGTCCCCACTTCTCCACTTTACTTAATCTACTCCCTTTAAACTTCCTTATTGGGTAAGATAGATTTCTATATTCAATTGATTGTGTATATTATTCCTCTTTGAGGCAATACTGATGAGAGTAAGGTTCAAATGATGCCCATCACCCTCCCTCCTGTCTTCCCTTCCACTGTAATAGGTATTTCTCAACTCTCCATGTGAGATAATTTACCTCATTCTACCTCTCCCTTCCTTCTGCATCATTTGTACTACTCTTTCTCATCCCCTATTTTTTATATCATTCCCTCAAATTCACCTTATACCCATACTCTCTGTCTATATATTTTCCTTCTAGCTATACTATTAGTGATGCAGTTTTAAAGAATTACAAGTATTATTTTTGCATGTAGGGATGTAAAAAGTTTAGCTCTATTGAATGCCTTTTGTTTTCTTTTCCCCTTTTACCTATTTGTGCTGCTCTTGGGTTTTATATTGGAGATCAAATTTTTGGCTTGGTTCTGGTCTTCTTATGAAGGTTTGAAATTCTTTCATTTCATTGAATGATCATTTTTCCCTTGATGTATTATGTTTAATTTTGCTGGGTAAGTGATTCTTTATTGTAGTCCTAGCTCCTTTACCTTCTGGAAGATCACATTAATGACCTCCAATCTTTTAATGTTGCAGTTGCCAAGCTCTGTGTAATCCTGATTGTAGCTCCCTGATATTTGAATTGTTTCTTTCTAGCCATTTGTAGTATTTTTTTCCTTGACCTCATACTTCTGAAATTTGGCTATAATGTACCTTGGAATTTTTACATTGGGATCTATTTCTTGAGGTGATCTGTGAATTTTTAAAATTTCTGTTTTGCCCACTGTTTCCAGGACATCAGGGTAGTTTTCCTTGATACTTTCTCAAAAGATGCTCTCCAGGTCCTCATTTTTATTATGGATTTCAGGTAGTCCAATGACACTGATACTATCTTTCCTGGATTGATTTTCCAGGTCAGTTGTTTTTCCCATGAGTTATTTTACATTTTCCTCCCTTTTTTTATTCTTTTGAATTTATTTGATTAATTTTTGATGTCTCATAGAATCATTAGCTTCTACTTGCCCAATTCTAACTTTTAAGGTTGTGGGGAAAGTCCCATAAGAAAATAGTCACATATAGAAAAGTCTTATGAATTACAAATGTTGTCTTCTAATATAGGAATGTAAATAGTTTGAATTGTTAAGCCCCTTTTGATTTTGCTTTCCTGTTTAACTTTTTACACTGCTCTTGAGTCTTGTATTTGAAAGTCAAATTTTCTGTTCAGCTCTGGTCTTTTTGTCAAAAATGCTTGAAAGTTCTGTATTTCATTGAATGTCCATTTTTTCCCCTGAAGGGTTATACTCAGTTTTGCTGGGGAGGTGATTCTTGGTTGTAATCCTATCTCTTCTGACCTCTGTAATATCATATTCCAAGCCCTCTGGTCCCTTAGTATAGAAGCTACTAAATCTTGTATTATCCTAATTGTGTTTCCACAATACTTGAAGTGTTTCTTTCTGGCTACTTGTAATATTTTCTCCTTGACCTGGGAACTCTGAAATTTGACTATAATATTCCTAGGAATTTTCCTTTGGGGATCTCTTTCAGGAGGTTATCAGTGGGTTCTTTCCATGTCTATTTTACCCTCTAGTTCTAGAATATCAGGGCATTTTTTCTTGATAATTTCTTGAAAGATGATTTCTAGGCTCTTTTTTTTTTGATCATGACTTTCAGATAGTCCAATAATTTTTAAATTAACTCTCCTGGATCTATTTTCCAGGTCAGTTATTTTTCCAATGAGATATTTCACACATTGTCTTCTATGTTTTCATTCTTTTGGTTTTCGTTTACAATTTCTTGATTTCTCATGAAGTCATTAGTTTCCATTTGCTCGATTCTAATTTTTAAGAAATTATTTTCTTCAGTGAAATTTTGGACCTCCTTTTCCATTTAGCCAGTTGTGCTTTTTCGGGAGGTTTTTTTTTTCCCTTCAGTGAATTTTTTTGCTTCTTTTTCCATTTGTCCATTTCTGGACAAATGTTAAATGATCTCTCCTCAATTTATTTTCCAGGTCAGTTGTTTTTCCAATGAGATATTTCACATTTTCTTCTATTTTGTCATTCTTTTGACTTTGTTTTATTGTTTCTTGATGTCTCATGGAGTCATTAACTTTTACTTGTGGCTGCTCCTCTCTCACCCAAGTGTGACAGACTTTTTCTGCTGACTTTCTAAGTTGTTTTTGGTGTCTGTGGGCTGAGAGGTCTGGAAACTATCACTGCTGCCAGTGATTCAGTCACTCCAAGGCCTGCTCTGAGTTTGCTGGGGCCCAGTTTACACTGGTACAGCCTGTGCTATACTGTGCTTCTCTTTCTCCCTGGTGCAACAAACCTTTCCTGATGACCTGCTAAGCTGTCTTGGGCTGGAAATTTGTTTTACTTTGTTTTGTTTGTGTGTTCTCTTCTGGAATTTGTTTAGAATCATTTAAAGGTATTTGGAGGGGATTTGGGGAAAGCTTAGGTGAGTCTCTGCCTTTATTCTACCATCTTAGCTCCACCTCTTTTTTCCCCCAATTTTTTAAACAGTTATTTTTATCATTGAATTTTTGTACCTTTTTTCCCATTTGGGCCAATTCTGTTTTCTAAGGTATTATTTTCTTCAGTATTTTTTGTGCCTCTTTTACCAATCTGTTAATTGTCTTTTCATAATTATATTCTCTCACTTTCATTTCTTTACCAAATATTTCCTCTACCATTCTTATTTGATTATGAAGATAATTGTTTAGGTCTCCCAGGAATTCTTTTTGGACTTGTTTCCAATACCCATTTTTTTTTCCTTCAAGGCTTTGCTTGTAGTTTTTTTGACACATTGTCTTCTGAGTTTGTCTCTTGATCTTTTCTGTCCCTAAAGTTGCTTCTTGTTCTCAGCTTCTTTTATTGTTGTTTTTTTTTTCCAGCCTATTTTATTGACTTTGAACTTTATATTAAAGTTGAGCTTTGTTCTTCGCATGGAAGTCTGGGGAAGAGCATTGTGTCAAGCTTCAGCCTTTTTGCTTTGCTCTTTTCAGAACTAGTTCTGGGGGTTTGGGAGTTTTGGGTACTTCTAAGGTAATGTGATCTGGGGAGAGATGTGGTCATTTCTGTCCTGGTCTATAATCTGGTCTTTACTCAGGAAGGGTCTCTGATCCCTTGGGATTGCAACTGATACTGTTTCTGTCTCCACCACCAAGTTCCTAGCATTGGTAGAAGCCTCTATTCCTTTGTCATAGAAACTTAAGAGGTCATTTTCTGACCTCTTAAATTTTCTTGGACTGGAATAATGTCTCACTCAGACCTTTTGTTGGCTCTGCCATTCTAGAATTCAATTTGAAGTGTTATTTTTAAGTTACTTGGAAGGGAATATTCAGAAACCTTGGCTGAGTATTTCCTTTACCCTACCTTTTGGCTCCACCTCCCTATACTTAATTCTCCATTTAACCACTTATTCCCTGGTTGCTTCTTGACTTTTCTGGACCTATGAGACCATCTTTAAAGTCACCCCTCCTAAAAGATACCTGTCCTCTAAGGCCTTATAATCTTCTTGGGGTGGGAGGAAAGAGGCACAAAAAGGTAAGTTGGCAGAATGTGTCTAAATATTTGATATTACAGATGCAATTCAATTCAATAAAAATTTGCTAATTACCTGACATGTGCAAGGCAATAGGCTATTGATACACTGTGGATAAAAGATGAAAATGAAACAATCCCTACCCTCAAGATGCTTAAGTTCATCAAGAAAAAAATATACCATATACACATTTGAGTAAATATCACATATGAAAAATCACACAAAGTGATTTCAAAAGAATAAGAGTACTAACAACAATTGAAAGGATGGGAAAAGGCCTAATAAGTAGAAAAAAAGAGTTGAAGATAATGGAATCATGAAATTTAAAGTTGTAAAGGGCTTTAGACATTTGGTCCAAGCCACTCTTTCACAGCTCACAAAAATGAAAACTGGAGAGATAAAATTATTAGCCCGAGGAATCCAAGCAAGATCTTTTACCACATCATCCAGGACTCTTTTCACCATTCTTCCTATTAAATCTGCCAAATCCCATTCCTTTTGTTAATTCTTTCCTTAGACAGCCATGTGACATCATAAAGAAGTTCCCATCATTTTAAAAATAAAAACCTAACCTTTACCATGACATCGTAATTATGCATTATTTAATGTTGTGAATTCCTCTATGTCCAGTTTTATCTTTAATATTTTCTAATGGATTAATGCTACATTATTTTTTATAGTTTCCAAAATATGCAGACATATACTTGATATATAAGCCAACCTAAGAAGGAATAACACACTTATCAAGTTACCTATGTTGATGGAAAATAAACAAACAAAAATGAAGATACTAATGTGTTAAGTGATTTTGAATCTTAGTTTAAAGACAAAGGATTCTCTTTAAAATTTCCAACAATTTAGTTTTTGTGGGAGGCAAATTCTAAAATTTTGTAAGGAAACTAGAAATATTAATGCTTAAACTTATGTGGCTGAGAGAACAGCTATGCAGTTGATCAAAATGGCTTACACTATGTCCCTTTTGAGAAGTTTTAGCATGTCTTTAGTTATGTTGCTACCTGTGACATATATGACAAGGCATGTTCTTCTAATTTGCATATTGATATGTCCATGCATGAAAAAGAGATTTTCTTTGAGATTAATTTTAAGAATTTACCACACTATAGGCCATGAAATATTTATTTTAAATATATATATAAGTGGAAGATTTTAAATCTAGCTTAATCTGTAAAATCAGCTCACATCCAAAATTATTTTAACACAAGAAAAGCCTGTTGTGTAACAAATCCCTTGTATTTACTGATAAATGGCATATTTTCCCATCAATAAGGTAATAGCCAGGAAGTTTCAAAGCCCCAAAATGCATTTTCTGCCCTTTTGTTGTTGTTGTCAGTAGTTTTTCAGTCTTGTCTGACTCTTCATGGCTCCATTTGGGGTTTTCTTGGCAAAGATACTGGAGTGGTTTGCCATTTCTTTTTCCAGCTTATATTACAGATAAAGAAACTGAGGCAAATAAAGTTGAGTGAATTACCCAGGGCCACACAGCTAGTAAGTGGCTGAGTCCAGATATGAATTCAGGAAGATGAGTCTTCCTAATTTCAGGCCTACAACTCTATCCCAGTGCCACCTAGCTGCCCCTTATTCTGCCCCTTACATACGGTCATCCTTCAAGGTTTAGTCCTGGATTCTTTTCTCTTCCCTCTCCACACTTTCTCACTTTGTGACCTCATCTCTTTCTATGGATTAAGATATCACTTTTATGCAGAAGACTACCAGATTATCCAAATAGTCCAGTGAACATTTCCATCCAAATGTTTTATCAGCATATCAAACTAATACAAAGCAAATTAATTTTCCTCTCTAAATCCACTTCTCTTCTAAACTTTCATATTTCAGAGGAAAGTGCTACAGTTGTCTGCCCAGTTGATCAAGTTCACAATCCCCCATTATCTTTAACTTTTCCCTCTTTCTAATCCCCCATATCTGATCAATTGCCAAGTCATGGAAATTTTACCTTCACATCTTTTATTTCTCTCCCCTTTTTTTTCTGCTTGTATGGGCAGCCTTACATAGTAGAAGGAGAGCTAGCCTCAGTGCTTGGTAGGGCTGGGTTGATATCCTGTCTCTGATGCATACTGACTGTGTGACTCTGGGGAGTCCCTTAAGCTCTCAGTACTCTGAAAGAAGTAGCTCTCTAAGCCTACCAGTTCCAGTAAAGGGGCTGACTTGCATTGGTGTAGTGGGTTTCTTCACTCAGCAGTTCTCTTTGACATGAAATTACAGATCTAGCCCCGTCCCTATTCCATCTGTCAACTCATATTTACACCACCCTGATTTAGGTGCTTGATACTATTTGCCCAAACTATGAAGTCCCCTTCTTGGTTTCCCAGACACTCTCTTCTCCTATTTATCCTTCACATAGCTACTCAAATATTGTTTATTCTTCAAGGCATTTGTCTAACCATGTTATTTTCCTGAACAAAAACCTTCAGTGACTCCCAAATGCCTTTAAGACAAAACCACAAACTTACTCTGCTATTTAACAAATTTAATAAAGCTTTTTCTTTTATTCATTCAGTGTTCTACACAGTTTGATTCCAAAATGCCTTTGCAGCCTTATTTTACACTACTCTCTTTTCCCAACCAAATGATACTACAGACCGTTCCCTGAATTTCACATTGCAACTCCAATCTCCACACATTTGGACAAATTAACCTCCATGCTAAGAGTACACCATCTCCTCACCACCATTGTTTGGGTTCTTTCTCTTCCTCTGAAACTCATGTTACTTCCTCCATAAAACCTTCCCTCCTGCTATTACCTTTTTATGGCCCTCCTTCTCTGAGATTCTTGTAACATTTTGGAGGATCCCTTGTTTTATCCTTCTCTTATCTTATATCATACTTATTTGTTGTTATTTTTCAGTTGCGTCTAACTCTTCATGACCCCATTTGGGGCTTTCTTGGCAAAAATACTGGAGTGGGTTGCCATTTCCTCCTCCAGCTCATTTTTTAGATGAGGAACTGAGGCAAGCAGAGTAAAGAGACTTTCCCAGGATCACACAGCTAGTAAGTGTCTATGGCCACATTGGAATTCAGGAATATGTGTCTTCTTGACTCCAGGCCTGGCAAGCTGCCTGTTAATAGACTAAAGATATTATTATTTAATTTTACAAATGGGCAAATTGAGCTCCAGAGGTTATTTTTTTTTTTTGCTCATGATCATACAGCCAATGATAGAGGTGGGATTTGGACCTATGTAGTCTCTCCTAAAACATTATACTAAGAACTGGGGATACAAATTTATATTTATATATGTATGTATGTATATATTCCCATATATGTACACACATATGTGTGTACATGTACATATATAGGAATACATACACATATACATATATACACAGAGGTGTTCAGGGAAGGATATTTTGGCTTGGATAGTTACTGAGATGGTATAATAGGGGAGTATGCTGACACATAAAGTAAATTGAATGTCAAAGAAAGTTATTACGTGAAAGATAAGAGGGAGAATCCTTTCTAGTTGTAGTAGGCATTTGAATGTGATGTTTATATTAACTGACAATAAGAAGTTGGAGGACTCTAAGTTCTGTGTATGAGAGACATAGAGCTGACTGTCACGATCATTTCAACTAGGGAAGGGAGTCTCATTGCACAGAGTACATCAGAGGAGAGGGTAGTTTGACCTATAACATTTTTTTTTCAAAAGGTACATACAACTTTTTAGAAAATATCCACTATAATAAGGTGTCTTTATATTTATAGGTTAGCTTGCAAAATGTGGGTGCCATCTCAACTTCACTGGAAATCAATCTTTTCCTTGACATCTTGTATATCACTATTAGTCAGTAAATGAAGGCAGATGAGATTCAGTTTTACACTGATAGTTACAATCCAAAGAGCTTCTATAATGCCCTGAAGGCTATTTATGGGCCAAAGACCTTTGATGCATTTCAATTACTCAGTGCTACTGGCCACACTGATCATTGAAAAGGACATGAACTTGAAGAGAAGGGCTGAACACTTCCATAGTGCTCTCAATAGACCAACATAAACTAGTGCTAAAGCCATTGACAGTATACTTCAGGTTGAAGTCAGTCCCTGTCTAGTTGAACTTCCAACTGCAAAAGAGGTTTTGAATGCCATTAGGCTCCTCTTGTGTGGCAAAGTTCCTGGTACTGATTCCATTCCAGCAGAGGTCTATAACACAAGGGGTCCACTGTCTACAGACTGAAATCTTCTGAGTTATATGGCAAGAGGAAGTTATCCTCCAGGAGATCAAGAATGTCTCCATTGTCTATCTCTATGAAGAAAAAGGAAATAGGTTGTCTTTTGATACTCATAGAGGTGTGTCTCACTTTTTCAATGCTCACAAAATTTTTGCCAAGTCCTCCTAAATTGGCTGATCCATCACCTTGAAGGTAGTTATCTACCTGAGAGTCAGTTGTGGCTTCAGAAAGGGCTGAGGAATGGTCAACATGGTGTTTGCTGCCTGACAACTCCAAGAGAAATGATGGGAGCAGAACAGAGGTCTGTACGCAACATGTATTGATTTGACCAAAGCCTTTGATACTGTCAGTGATGAGGGTTTGCAGAAGATCATGGGGAAATTTGGTTGCCCAGAGCAGTTCATCAGTATTACACACCCGTTTCATGATGGCATGCTTGTACAGATTCTGGATAATAGATGATACTCTCATGCTTTCCCAGTCACCAATGGAGTGAAGCAGGGCTGTGTACTTGCTTCCATGCTTTTTAGCCTGATATTTTCTGGGATGTTGTCAGATACTTTCAATGAGGTCTAAAATGGCATCAAGGTCAGCTACCGCACTGATGGTAAATTTTTTTTTTTTGCTGGAAAAGACTATTAGCCAAAACTAAAGTGGAGGGAAAGCTGGCGTGTGACTTTTCTTCACAGATCATTGTGAATTCAAAGCAGCCTCTAAGGCTGAGATGCAGCAGAGTATGGATTGATTCTCTGCCACTTATGCTAATTTTGTCCTGACAATTAACACCAAGAAAACAAAAGTTCTCTACCAGCCAGAACTGCTCCATCCATGTGAGGAACCATCAGTTGTAGCAAATGGAGAAATTTTTAATGCTGTGGATAAGTTTACTTACCTTGGCAGCTCATTTTCCAGGGATGTAAACACTGATGATGAGGTTCACACATTCATTGCCAGAACTACCTCAGCATGTGGGAGGTTCAGAAGGAAAGTGTGGGAAAGAAGAGATATTAGACTGCCTACCAGACTGAAGGTCTGCAGAGCCATTGTGCTGACCTCATTGTTATATGCTTGTGAAACCTGAATATTCTATCAATGCCATGCCAGAAAATTGAACCACTTCGATTTGAATTGTCTTAGGAAGATTCTGAAGATCATCATCTGAAGATCAGGATAAGGTACTTAGATACTGAGATTCTTTCTTGAGCTGCACTGCCAAGCATCCTAACTCTACTGCCAAGAGTGCAACTTCAATGGGCTGGCCACATTGTTCAAGTGCCAAATGTACATTTGCCTAAAAGACTATTTTATGGAGAACTCACACAAGGTAAGCACTCACATGGAGGCCAGAAGTGATAGAAGGATGTTCCCAAAGTCTCTCTGAAGAACTTTGATATCATTTGTGACATATGGGAGACACTGGCATAGGACCACCCAGCATGGTGTGCCCACATCAAATAAGGCACTGTGTTCTATGAGCAAAGCAGAATTGCAGTAGTTTAAAAGAAAACACAAGATATACAAATTTAGAGACATGTCCATCCCAAATGTTCCTACAGACTATTTGTGCTTGACCTATGATAGAGCCTTCTCAACTCGCATTGGTCAGATCAGCCACAGTCAGAAATACTGTACATTGACCTTGACATCATGATGTCATTTTGGTGCTCTTTGAATATGAAGGATAATGACTGAAACAAATGAGTGTATTTAATAAATGGAATTAAAATGAATTGATAGAGTTGCCTCTATATGTGGTCATAAATACAAATTTAAACCTTAGATACAAATAATGTTGCAATACGTGACACACTGCTTGGCTAAGATAAGGTGCCAGATGATATTCTGTTCTCACTCCTTCATATACTCATAATTGCCACTATTTGAGATGATGGAGATTTACTCAGATGAAAAACAGAAGTGCTCAGTCATAGATTTTCATTTACTTTAGCTGATTCTACTTCTTCAACTGAAGTGCATATTGACTTGCAAGGATTTGTGTCCAATAATTTCATTTTCATGGCTATGACATAAAAGCCAACTGTGACAATTATAGTCACCTATATGTCATCAGATGTGTTTAATTTTAAATAGCATTTATTAGCAGCTTAGACCTTTTGTGCACTCAGAGATTCATCCTGAAATTATACTAGCAAATTGACAGCAGACATTGCAAATCTTTACCAAAAAAAAAAAACTTTGTTGATTGCAGTGTCACATGTAGCAATTAACTGACATTACCAATAGCTGCCCTTCCCAATGGGAAAAAAAAAAACATTTAAAATGGAATTTATAATCAGGAGATCACAACTTAGCTGTCAAAACAAGAGGAGAAAAAGCAATATCAGTATAAGTAATACCAAGGGATAATTTGAAAGGCAGCTCTGAACTGTGAACTCCTATGTCAGAATTTTGATTATGAAAGATCCCTGTAAGTCAGGCAACAAGAGTAATGAGAAGTATAGACAAATACTTTTAGACAAAAGTTTATTATAATTGTACATTACAGTAGCTTAAATATATCACAGTAGATTCATGATTATAACTTAAAATGCCTTAAATATTGTTAATAACTTGAAATATATATATTACATATATATATATATATATATAAAATTTCATTTAGTATCATTTAAACATTCATATTGTAAAAAAAAAGACATGACTTGTCACTGATATATTTCACTGTCAAAAAATTCTAGAATTTTGTCTTTTGGGACTATGGAGGTTACTTTGCTTCAGTGTAATATGGCAAGAGATAAAAAATAAGTCTCAGCATGAATGGTAGCAAACACAGACCATCCATATTCTCCCTTAACTTTCATGTTGACAGAAATGTGATCTGAACTTCATTTCAGAATTGCTATCCTCACTGAAAACTTGCTATATGAATTTGCTAATAGTATAGACAGTAGAGCTTAACAGCACACAGTCTCATAATAGCAGTAAGAGTAAGAAGTATCTTGTACATCATCTAATCCATTTATTGTTCTGGTAGAAATTAAACTAGATGGACTCTGAGGTCTCACCCCATCATAAGTTCGTAGAATAGGAAGGGACCTCAGAGGCCATCCATCTCAGTAAGCCTCTGCTACAACCATGAATCCCCTGAAAATATGTCATCTCTCCTCTGCTTGATGCCCTCCCAGAACCAAGAACTAAGTACTTCACAAATCAACCCAGTCCATTTAAAACTATTTCTAATCATTGGGAAGTTTTTGCTTGGTATAACTCTCTCATTTTATAGATAGTGAAATGTAAGTCCAGAGAATCAGAATAATTTGCCAACTGAATAGTTTGGGATCTATTTGACTGTGTTATCATCTAGTCTAAATTTATCTATTTTCTCCAATGTAGGAAGCAAAATCCTTCAGCATGGTGACTGTGCTCTTTGCATATCTAGTACCTAGCATTAGTGCCTCACACATTTAGTAGGCATTTAGCAAATGTTTTTCAAATTGAATTAAATTAAGTGCAATTAATTCAGACTGGTTGAATTTAGTGAAATCCCTTGAATTATAATAATATAGTTTACATGGAATTAAATAAACTTTTCACTCCCCAAGAATTTACAGTCATTGTAGCTACCACAGATTTTGTGGTCTCTTCTTAGGATATGTCTATTTTAAAGTTATAAAGCCACTGCTAGAGCAATAATACCTATCCCTCAGGCAAGCTGGTAGCTACATAAATGCTTCTGGGAGGAAAAAATAGTGGAAATGAAAGTTATGTAACTATTGATTTTCTCAAAGTTGAAGATACCATCCATCCATCTATTCATTCATTTATTCACCAAGCACTTATTAAATGATGTATTCTAGGTGCCAACCACTATACTAGGTGTTGGGAATATAAAGACCAAAAAAAGTGTTTGTACTAAACAGATTAAAATCCTAAGATTTTTATGAACTATTTTTTATAAGTGATTAAACAAGTTTACATATGACATGAGGTTAAATTAATTATAGTGTCATAACTCAAACTCCAGTGTGTATTTCTTACATATATCATAGACAAATCTCTGGGACTCAGTTTCTTCATCTGTAAAGCAGGGATAATTTTTTATCTACCTACCTCACACTATGATTATAAATAAAGAGCTTTGAATATCATGGGGGTGGAGACATGGTGGTAGGGAAAGAGTACAAATCAGTGATTTCATTGCTGTAGGGAACTCCTGGTAATGATACTCAAACTATTAGTATAGATTTGCAAATCAGAATCTTATTGAGTTGCCTGACCCAGTGAGATATTAAGTGACTAGCGACATACAACCACTGCAATTCACAGATAGGATTTGGACCTATGTCTCCAGTGCCAAGGCTTATTCTATCTTGATTTCATGATGCCATTCATAAATCTTAAATTATTCAGTAAATGTGCATTATAATTGTTGATGCTGCCATTATTACATTTTTGTTCAAAGCCCAAAATCCATAGTCTGGCACTCTGATCTTCTATAGCCAGACTCTAACTTTCTTTTTGGAACTACTGTTGTTGGGCTAAGCCCTCCTGTATAGTGACTGAGTTTGACCACTCAGGCTATATTGGCATCTGCTCATCTCTCCATCTCTTATTTTGGGCACAAGATACATTCAGTATTACCATTTCTCCTGGAAAGGGCACATCAATTGACCACCCTATAGATCAATTCATTACCACTATGTGTGAGTATTCAATCCAAAATTCCCTTCTTTCACTACCACATTATATGTATGTGTATGTATTTGTGTTCATGCATGTATGTGTGTGTGTATATATATATGTGTGTGTATATATACATATATATCACTGTGTATCTATATCAGTATATAGATATATCTTTCTATCTATACACATGTATAAATAGTAGTAACTATTTTACATTTTTATTACTTATATTCCCAGTATGTAGTACATTCCAGACACACAAGAACAAGAATGAGAAAACTTTCACCTCTTCCCCAGTAATTATATTTTTTAAGGAATTGTAAGCTAAATACTCACACTTGATTTCTGGTATCATGAAAAAGGCAATGCAAGCATGCATTACAGGTATGAGCAGATCAAATTATAAAATCAACCTATGAAGAACTTGAAAGAAGAACAATCAATCAATAAATATTTATTAAGTCCCTACTCTGTGCCAAGCACTGTCCTGAGCACTGTGAGGACAAACAGAGGCAAAAGACAATCAATCCCTGCTCTCAAGGGGCTCACAATCTAATGAAGGAGACAACAAGCAAATAAATATGTAAAAACAATATGCGTACAGAATAGGTAGGAAATAATTTACAGAGTGAAGGCAATAGAATTAAGAGGGATTGGGGAAGGCTTCTGGTAAGAAGTCGGATTTAGATAGGACTTAAAGCAAGCTAGGGAGATCAAGAGCATGACCACAAAAAAAGAGAGCTTTCCAGGCACAGGGAACAGCCAGACAAAGTCCAGACCTGAGAGATAGAGTTTCTTGTTTATGGAACAGCCAGGAAGCCACTGTCACTAGATTTAAAAGTACTTGTTGGGGAGTAAGGTATAGGAAAACTGGTAAGGTTGGAGGGGGGTAGGTTATGAAGGACTTTGAATGCCAAAGAACATTTTGCATTTGCTTCTGTAGGCAATAGGATTTTATTGAGTAGGGGGTGGCATGATCAGATCTATACTTTAGGAAAATCACTTTAGTGGCTGAAAAGAGGATGGATTGGAGTAGAGTGAGAGTTGAGGAAGGCAGACCCTCCCTCTGCCCCCTAAGCAGGCTATTGCAATAACCCAGGTGTGAAGTGATAAAGGCCAGAAGAGAGTAGGAGGTATATTTGAAAGATGTTGCAAAGGTGAAATTGACAGGCTTTGGCAATAGCTTGGATATGGGATGATAAAAGATAATGACAAATCCAGGATAACTCCTAGATTGTGAGCCTAAGGGACTGGGAAAATGGTGTTTCCCTCTACAGTATAGGGAAAATAGAAGGGGAGAGTGTTGGGCTAAAGATAATAATAAGTTCCATTTTGGACTTATTTAGTTTAAGATGTCTATTGGATATGTAGTTTTGAGATGTCTAAAAGGCATATGAATATGCTAGGTGGGAAGTAAGCAGACAGATTGGAGCAGGATAAGTAGATTTGAAAATCATCATCATGGAACAACAATACTAGATGATTTCAAAGAATTTTATGATAGAAAGAGAAGATGATATAATCACGTGACAAAAGGATGCATCGTAGTGGACAAAAGGTGTATTTTACTGGTATCCTTGTAATATGAGGAGGAGACTAAGGCCCATAATAAGTTGGGTAGATACCTTTTGTAAACTTATAGAGAATATGGAGACAAGTAAAACTATGTGAATGAACATGGCTGGATTATAAACTACAATGTCAAGTAGATGAGATCATACATCCACCCATCTGAGTATTTGAGTATCACTGGAAACCTTGAGGGAAAAGGCTAATAAGAATTGGCCTTGCTTTTTGTTACTATTTCGACTGTCCATCTTATTGGGGTTTCAACTGGTGATAAATAGTGTGACTATATAATAAATTCTTGTAAACCTAGCTTAATATCCTTCTTTTAAAAAGCCCAGCAAATTCATTTGTCTCTGATTATGAGTTTTGGTAGATTTCAAAATGATGGCACAATGTTTTCACTAACATTCTGCTTTAATGAAAAATAGTGCATAAGGAAAATGTCAATGTTTTATTAATAAAAATACTATCTATATTACATTTTAAAAGAACAAATTGCCAAAGCAAGTGGGTTTTCCCCTTGTAAGTCAGTTAAAAGAGTGCAACTATATCAAAGTGCTGTTTAACTGTATACTTCATGATCCAACCAAACAATGAAAGTAGAATTTAATAATGTGGAACTGATTGGGTCGGACATTTGTATACCTCTGTGGGTATTGTTTAATTGTCCGTGATATTGAGTTGCTAAATAAGCAGACTAATATAAACTGAGTAACATAAAGAAGAGATCGAATAAGAGACCGTACAAAATAATTTTATTTCCAATGTGTAGTTCTTAATTACAGTGAATTTAAAGGATTTAAAGTCTGTGTTTGTAGGGAGATGTTTGAATTTTATTTTGTGGGAAGAAAAAAAGTGAGATATTTTTATTCTTCTGATGTTAACAGGGTTAGGTTTTTATTCCACATATTTTATTTATTAAATGTCTAATGAAGAAATGAACCTTGGATCAGGAGCATGCAAATTGCTAAGCTAACTATTTGCCCTGATTATTGGCTATACAAGTTAAAATCTTCACAGCATTTTTTAAACCTACATTTTTGGTGATTTTTTTTTTACTATCAATTCTTATTGTTAAGTAAGGTTCTAAACTGGCCAGTATTAGAAAATCCAAGGGAATCACAAACATAAGGAAAAAGTGAAAAGTATATAATGGAGGTTTCCTCTATTGACATAGAAAGGGGATGTTTTTTAAACAAATACAAGGCATGACTCATTTCACCAAATTTGCCAGTTAAAGATATCATAAATGCCTCCTGATATTGGGGCCTTGGAGAGTATTTGACAAAGTTCTTTTTAAATTAACATAACTGTTGTGAATTTAGGGCTCCCTTTGATTTAAAGACAAATCTGTTCCAAGAGTTTCTTGAGAAAGCCTTGCTTGTAGTATAGCATTAAAGGGAAGATGTTAGTCTATTTTAAATTCAAGACAAATAAAATTTGCAAGACAGAAAATCTTTCTTTCAAAGTTGCTATTAAGTCTTGTTAGGCTTTGAAGGTGAATGAAGACCACCTGAGCCACAGAGCAGCCTTTGGCTAAAAGCAGGGGGTGGGGAAAAGGCAATGCAGGCAATTATATGGAGCACTAAATCCCTAAAAGAGTTAATAGCTAAGAATATAGTAAATTGGTGATCAGACCTAAGAATAGATGCCACTAACCAAAACAAAAAAGGGGCTTGAATAAAATGAACAACTTCTCTGGAGTAAAAGAAAGGATAATTTTCAGAAAGAAGGACAAATACTATAATCACACGTAGAATACTGAAAGATAAGATAGACCAATCAAAATAACCTCAAAAAATTTAGTAATTATATGAAATAAAGATAATAGTGTGGACAGTAGAACTCTTAAAAATACAAAAGGATGAATGAGAGACTCTGCTGTGACAACAAATAGCAGAAACATTTGATAAATCATTTGAAAAAGAAATTGGCAGAAATCACAGAATCTCAGAGCTGAAAGAAAATCAAGCAACTATTTAGTCAAATAAGACACATAGTAAGCACTTAATAAATGCTTATCCCCGGGGCAGCTGGGTGGTCCAGTGGATAGAGCACTGGCCCTGAAGTCAGGAGGACCTGAGTTTAATGTGACCTCAGACCAAACACTTGACACTTACTAGCTGTGTGACCCTGGGCAAGTCACTTAACCCCAATTGCCTAAAAAAAATGCTTATTCCCTTTTCTTTTTCCTATATTTCTTAGAAATGAGGCATTTGTCAGAGAAACTTGTTGTCTTGTTTATCTGTTTTTCTTTTAATTTTAAATGAATTAGTTTCATTTATGCAAAATAAACTTTTTAATTTTATGTAATCAAAATTGTCCATTTTACCTTCTCTGAATGTCTCTCTCTTGTTTGTTCATGAACTCTTCTATTCGTAGGTCTGAGTAGTAATTTCTACCACTTAAAATAGTACCTGGTACATAGCAGGTATGATATAAATGCTTGTTATTATTATTGTTATTATTATTATTACCTTGCAATATAACATGAGATATTGATCTAAACCTTATTTCTGCATAAGTGTTGTCCAGTTCCCAACAGATGATCTTTGGGTTTATCAAATAGAAGGTTAATTAAAAAATAGTAGAAAAAATAAGATAACTTTAAAATGATACGTAATATTTATCTAAAACCATCAACAAGAATTATGTCTATATCTGGAGAAGCCTTCCCAGTAAGATCAGAGGAGAAGCAAGGATGTATATTAGCACCACTATTATTCAATTTTGTACTAGAATGCTATATATATATATATATCTATATATATATATCTATATATATGTATATATATAGATCTATATATATCTATATATATATATAGATATATATAGATCTATATATATACATATATATAGATATATATATATAGATATATATATATATATAGATATATATATATATATATATATATAGCAATAAGACAAGACAAGGAAATTAAAGAAATTAGAATAGGCAGTGAAAAAAAAAACCAAAACTATCACACTTTGCAGATGATACGATGGTACACTTGGAGAATCCTAGAGAATCTACTAAAAAATAGTTGAAATAATTAATAACTTCGGTAAAATTTCAGGATATAAAATAATCCCACACAGATCATCAGCATTTCTAATATATTACCAACAAAGTCCAGCAGTAAGAGTTAAAAAGGGAAATTTCTTTTAAAATAACTGAATACAAAATAAAATTCTTGGCACTTGACCTGCCAAGACAAACCTAGGAGCTATATGAACCCAATTACAAGACACTTTTCACACAGATAAAGTCAGATCTGAACAATTGAAAAATATTAATTATTTGTAGGCAGGCCAAGCCAAAATAATATAAATTACAATTCTATCTAAATTAATTTATTCAATGTTATACCAATAAAACTACCAAAAATTATTTTGCAAAGCTAAAAAAAAATTTAAAAATTCATCTGGAAGAACAAAAGTTCAAGAATATCAAGGGAATTGATGTAAAAAAAATGTGTGAGAAGGTGGCCCAGCAGTCCCAGTCTTCATAGTATATTACAAAGCAGAAATTGTCAAAACAATCTGTTACTGGCAAAGAGGTAGAGTGGTGGATCAGTGAATAGATTGGGTACATAATACACAGTAGTAATGACCATAGTCGTCTAGTGTTTGATGAATACAAAGATCCCAGCTTTTGGGACAAGAACTCGGTATTTGACAAAAACTGCTGAGAAAACTGAAAAGCAGTTTGTCAGAAACTAGGTATAGACCAACATTTATACCATGTACCAAGATAAGGTCAAAATAGGTACATGATTTAGACATAAAAGGAAATATCAAAAGCAAATTAGGGGATCATGGAATAGTTTACCTGTCAGATCTGTGGGAAGAATTTATGAGCCAACAAGATATAGAAAGCATTACAGGATATAAAATGGATAATTTTGATCATGTTGAATTTAAAAGTTTTTGTACAAACAAAACCAATGGAGCCAAGATTAAAAGGAAAGCAGAAAACTTGAGAAGGAGGGAATGTATAGTAAATTTTTCTGAGAAAGGCTTCATTT
Source organism: Phascolarctos cinereus (assembly GCF_003287225.1). Lineage (NCBI taxonomy): Eukaryota > Metazoa > Chordata > Mammalia > Diprotodontia > Phascolarctidae > Phascolarctos > Phascolarctos cinereus. The sequence goes on along the minus strand of NW_027555736.1, from coordinate 94,436,365 downwards.
CTCAGATATGAAAAGAACTGAATCCAATTTGTATAAATATGAGTCATTTCCACAACTGCTAAATGGTCAAAGGATATGAACAGGCAATTTTCAGCTGAAGAAATCAAAGCTATCTATAGTCATATGAAAAAAAAAAACAAACAAAAGCTCTAAATCACTGTTGATTATAGAAATGCAATTTAAAACAACTGGGTGGTATCACTTCACACTAATCAGATTGCCTAAAATGACAGAAAATAAAATGGTGAATTCTGGAGGGGGTGTGGAAAAATTGAGATTCTAATTCACTATTCTAGAGAATAATTTGGAACTATGCCCAAAGGCTTATAAAACTTCCCATACCATTTGACCTAGGAATAACAAACTACTAGGTATATATCCCAAAGAGATTTTTTTTAAAGGAAAGGTACCTATATTTATAGAAACTTTTTTTGTGGTGGCAAAGAATTGGAAATTGAGGGGATATACATCAATTGGGAAATGGCTAAACAAGTTGTGGCATATGATTGTGATGGAATACTGGTTATATTTGAAGAATTAAGGAGATAGTTTCAGTGAAATCTGAGAAGACATATGATCTGATAAAGGAGTGCAATGAACAGACCTAGGAGGACAATTTATACAATAACAACAATGTTGTAAAGACAGACAACTTTGAAAGACTTAGGAACTTTTGTCAATACAATGACAAACCAATTCCAGAGCACTAATGATAAAACATGCTACTGCCTCCTGACATAGAAGTGTACTTGAGGGACAGATTAAGATGTATATTTTTAACATGGCTAAAACAAGAATTTACTTTGCTTGAACATTCGTATTTGTTGCAAGGGGTCTTTTTTAAGGTGACGGAAGAAGGAGGGAAGGAAAGAAGGCATATTTTCATTATTTGACAATATTAATTTAATATAAAATGCCAAGAAAATGAATTGTTATTTTATCTAAGAAACAGGCAACAACTGTTGCTTTTAGAGCAGGAGTGACATGTTAGACCTGTATTTTAGGAGTATCAATTTAGCTGCTATGTGAAGGAAGTATTTTGAAAAGGGGAGATACTGGATGAAGGGAGACCAATTAGGAAATCCCTGAGAGATGTGATCAGGAGCTTAACTAATAAAACCTGAAGATAAATGCGGAGATGTGGTCGTGGTAACAAGTCTTGGCTTCTGAATGAATACCCAAGGGTAAGGAAGAAGGCCTAAGGGGATCTAATTAAGTACTTGGAGCTTTGCTTATAAAAAATTATTTATTCCTCACAGCACTATCAGGGCAGTGCTACAGTTAACATTCTCCTCTTTTTGCAGTTAAAGAAACTGAGGCTGAGAGAGTAACCAATTTACTCAAGTGCATATACCTTGCAAGTGTCTGAAGTGAAGTTTGAACCCTGACCTTCCTGATACCCCGAAACAGAACTTTCTCTCTACTGTGTCACACAGCCTCTTTAAAAATGTTTTCTTCATGTCTTTTATCTTTATTTCACTTGTATTTCCTGAAAGCTAGTCCTTATAACAAAGAATGGAAAGGAGGATGGAAAATCCACAGTTCAGCAAAATAACCATCACATAGACAGAAAAAGTGCAGCAGTATATGCTTGGTTCCAGAGTTCCACAACCATAATCTGCTCCTGCAGAGAAGTCAGGGTGCCAAGCATTCATTTTTGTTTGTTTTCTTGTTATTTCCATCACTGTGTATGTATTGTTTTATTTTCCTGATTCTGCTTAATTCATTTTGCATCTGTTCATATGTCTTCCTATGCTTTTCTATATTTATCATATTCATAGGTTCTTATAGTACAGTAAAAGTATTTATGTACCAAAACATGTTTAACCATTCCCAAACTGATTGGCATCTACTTTGTTTCCCTGTTTTTGGACTTTAGAACAAATACTCTTTATGACAGCACCATTTTCCAAGTCATCCAGCCTTATAACTATGTAATCATATTTGATCTTTTCTCATTCCTCGCTCCCTTACTATCCATTCAGTTGTCAAGATTTGCCAATCTTACCTTTTCAGTGTTTCCTAAATCTATTCCCTACCCCATCCTTTCTATTTCTGTTGCTGCCATCCTACATCAGACTTTTATTATCTACTCCCCCCCCAACCCCCGATTTTTTCAGTAGTCTACTAACTGGTCTTCTTCCAATCACTCTCATCTTCAGTTAATCCTTTACACATCTGCCAGGGTGATCTTCCTATTATCCAGATCTGATTAAATTATTCCCTTGACTAAAAACTTTTATTAGCTTCCTATTGCAAAGTGATAAAACACAAAGAAGTTAGACTACATTTCAGGCTTTATACCACCTTGACTCAGACTGACTTCCTATCCTTTCTTACTTCATATCATTCCCATTCACACATTTTTTACTTGAGTCAGTTTGGACTACTAACTCATCTCTGATCTTACCCACCCTTCTTCCTTCCTCCAGGCATTTGCATACAGAATTCTAGATTTAGAGCTGGGAAGGGTAGTAGCAGTAACAACTATTGGTTTGCCAAGTACTCATTTGGATACGCGCACACACACACACATATGTGTGTGTGTGTGTGTGTGTGTGTGTGTGTGTGTGTGTATATCTGTGACTACTATATTTTGATACTTTTCTATGCTATCTTATAGTTTTTAAGGAAGATGCAACTTCCATTGACTTAAAAAAATAGGCCAGTAATTTCATCTGAGTAATCCTAGATATGTCATGAATGAAAAGTATCAGGGTGGCATAGAGGAAGAGGGATTTTTCTTTCCTTAGTAACTTCAAGTGATTCAGTGTTACAGTCTCCCAAGCCATAGAGGAGAATCAGAATGAATATCATTTTTTGTGACTTGATTTCTAGTAATCAAAAAAAACATATTCAGTGAAATAATACTTTCACAAGCTTGCCAACATTCAAAGGCATATAATAAAACTTAAAAATTATCTAGTATTATAGATGCTGAAACATGCTCTCTGCTGGGAAAGTAAAATGTTTTCTTTAATATTTTAACAGTGTGATCTGAAAGAGAAATTGCTTCCTAATATTATGTTGCAGCTATAGGTATACATTTTAATTGTGCCCTGCATAGTAAGATAGCAAATAGAGTTTTGTTTTTGTTATTTTTTTATGTAGCATTTGGCTGACTTTCTTTAGTTTCCAAGAGTTATTACTAAAGAGTAGATGAGTATATTTTTCAAATCCATATGTAAATCTTTTGTCATTCATCCTATTTCCATTTCCATTCTCATATTTTTCATCTTTGTCTAAAAAGTATGTCTATTCACTCATTCCATAGTTTTTAGTCTCCTGATCATCCACTCATAGTCCTGTAGGTTCCAGTCTGCTAGATGAGTGGTCTACTGTTCTTGATCACCCCTATTATACAATCTGCCTAGAGTATTTCTGCATATGAGCTTTCAATAAACATTTGCTCCTTTTTTGTATATTCTTTTAGTTGTTGTTTGAATCTAACTTGGTGATTTCATCAATGGAAAGAACTCCCAGTATGGAAAACTCTTTTCACCAACTCAGATTGGTGACAACTGCAGTTTGTACTCTGAGAGTAAGTTGGAACACTGAAAATTAAGTAATTTTCTGTTAGTCTGTCTATATGCTGTTTTGACAACAAACAAGGGGCACTAGGGGTCCTAATGCACGTTTAACTTCAAATGTATCACTGAGATTTGTTGGGATGAAACCCATGACTAGACTCTTGCCCAGGATGGTTGTACCTTATTCGAAAGAAACTAGATATTTTGAAACAGTATTTAGCAGACTGGATAACATAGGACCATATAGATATGTGGACATACATACATATATTCATATGCATATATATATATATATGTATATACATATATATATATGTATATACATATATATATATATATATATATATATATATATTTATAGTCCAATATTAGAGGTCCAAACCAGCTATTCAGAAATACAGATTGAAAGTGGTCCAGTTAGTCCCAGTAGCTAGAAGTTATTTTTTTTAATGGCATTTATATACAACTTTATGGTCAGAATATTTTACATGTATTTTCTCATATAGTACTCACAACAACCCTATGAATTGGGCAATGCTGGTGTTATTATCCCATTTTATACATCAGGAAAATGAGATTCAGAATAGTTATATGATATTTCAAAAGTCATAGCCCTTCTAAGTAGCTGATTGAGGATTAGAAATAAATCTTCCAGCTCTGTGCCCCATACTATTCCAATTGTGCTACAATACCTGTCAGGAATAAGATGTAAATAAAGTGAAATACAAATCTATCTCATTATTGTCATCTAATAAGATTTATTGACTCTCCAGAGGTTCATCATCTTTTTCTATACAACAAATAGGACATTTACATTTGAATCTTGTAAACTGGAAAGGATTTATGTATTTGATTAGAAATTATTCACACTTTTCACACAAATAAAGTCAGATCTAAATAATTGGAAAAACATCAGTTGCTCATGGGTAGGCTGAGCTAATATAATAAAAATGACAATTCTACCTAAGCTAATTTACTTATTCAGTGTCATGCCAATCAAACTACCAAAATTATTTTATAGAATTAGAAAAAAATACTAATAAAATTCATTTGGAAGAACAAAAGTTCTAGAATATCAAGAGAACTAATGAAAAAAAATGTAGGGGAAGGTGGCCTAACTATTCCAGATCTTAAATTGTATTATAAAGCAGCAATCATCAAAACTGCTTGGTACTGGCTAAGAAATAGAGTGGTGGATCAGTGGAATAGGTTAAGTATGTAAGACATAGTAGACAATGACTATAGTAATCTATTATTTGATAAACCCAAAGACCCCAGCTTTCAGGATAAGAACCCACTCTTTGAAAAAAACTGCTGGGAAAACTGGAAAAGAACATGGCAGAAACTAGGCAATGATCAAAATCTCACACCATATACCAAAATAAAGTCAAAATGAGCTCATGATTTAGATACAAAGGCTGATACTGTAAGCAAACTGGGAGAGCAAGGAATAGTTTACCTATCAGATTTATGGAGAACAGAAGAATTCATGACCAAACAGGAGATAAAGAACATTACGAAAAGCAGAATGGATAACTTAGATTACATTAAATTCAAAAGTTTTTGCATAAACAAAGCCAATGCAACCAAGATTAGAAGGAAGGTAGAAAAGTGGGAAAGAATGTTTATAGCCAGTCTCTTTGATAAGGGCCTCATTTCTAAAATATATAGAGAATTAAGTCAAACTTATAAGAATACAAGCCATTCCCCAATTGACAAATGGTCAAAGGATATGAGCAGGCAATTCTCAGATGAAGAAATTAAAGCCGTCTATAGTCATATGAAAAAAAATGCTCTAAGTAGTTATTGATTAGAGAAATACAAATCAAAATAACTCTGAGGTACCACATCACATATATCAGATTGGCCAATATGACAAAAAAGGAAAATGATAAATGTTGGAGAAGATGTGGGAAAATTGGGGCACTAATGTGTTGTTGGTGGAGTTGTGAAATGATTCAACCATTTTAGAGGGCAATTTGGAACTATACTGAAAGGGCTATAAAAATGTGCATACCCTTTGACCCAGCAATAGCACTTCTAGAGCTATACCCCAAGGCGAACATACAAATTGGAAAAGGATCCACATGTACAAAAATAATTATAGCAGGTCTTTTTGTGGTAGCAAAGAATTGCAAATTGAGAGGATGCCCATCAATTGGGGAGTGGCTGAACAAGTTGTGGTATATGAATGTAATGGAATACTATTGTGCTATAAGAAATGATGAACAGGCTGACTTCAGGAAAAACCTGGAAAGATTTGTATGGTCCGATGCTGAGTGAAGTGAGCAGAACTGAGAGAATGTTGTACACAATAAGAGCTATGTTGTATGATGACTAATATTGATGAACTTAACCCTTTCCAGCAATTCAAGAATCTAAGACATCTCCATAGGCCTCGTGATGGACAATGGTATCCACATCCACAAAAAGAACTATGGAGTTTGAATGCAAATCAAAGCATACTATTTGCTTTTTTTCCCCCTTCTGTTGAGTTTTGTTTCTTCTATCTGGTGGTTCCCCCTATTGGTTCTAATTCTTACAACATCACTAATGTGAAAATATGTTTAATAGGAATGTAAATGTATAGCCTATATCAGATTATATGCCGTCTTGGGGAGGGTGGTGGGAGGGAAGGGGGAGAAAAATTTTGAACTCAAAACCATATGGAAGTGATTGTTGCTAAATCAAAATAAATTAATAAAAAAAGATTCAGTAGGAGAATGGAAAAGTGACCTTTTCATATTTTATTTTTAAGAAACAGAGATGGATGGCAAAGCAATAAAATAATTAAACACTTTGAATACAAAACTTCCATCCAATAGTCAGTAAAAAAAAAAAAGGAACCTTTATCTTCTTCATTTCTTCCAACAATAAGCACAACTCTTTAAAAAAAAAAAAAGAAATTATTCATAAGAACTTTGTGTTTAAATAACTTGGGCAACTGCCTAATCCCAGATTAGTTTCCTCTTGCCATTTACTCTTTTTTGGGATCACTTTTATCTACTACCCCTTTCTCAAATAATGCAAACATAATTAGGAAGATAAATCTGAAAAAAAAAATTGTAAGACGTTCCAAAGTCAAATAGGAATTATTTTGGATTATTAATATTACAACCTCCCAACATTGTCTATCAGTCAGTACTTTGCATAAGTCACTGTCCTGAGTGCCATACAGGTATAAAAAGCAGAACCACCACACTCAGGGTGCTTACAGTCTGGTTGAGGACATAGGATATAGACATACAAAGTCATCTAATAGAATAGGGTAGCATATGGAGGGAAGGCAATATCACTGAAAGAACATTGGGCCTGAAGTCAAAAGACCTGGTCTCTAATACTAGCTCCATCACTAGCCAACTGTGTGAACTTGACCAATTAATTCACTTCTGAGGCTTAGTTTTTCCCTCTTCAATTTATGAATAATATTACTTACACTACCTACCTCCCAGGAAGTTCTGTGTTAAGAACAAATGAATGGTACAATTACTAATACCTATAAGAGATTAGAAAAGTTGAGAAATTATCCTGCTTGTGCATCAGGGAAAGCTTCATAGAGGAAGTGGGATCCTGAACTGGGCTTTGGGAAGAATTCAGAGAACCCTAAAGGAGAGGAAAAGATATTTCATACAGGAATAAATGAATGAGCTAATTTGTAAAGCCAGAAACATTTTGTCTAGAGGAGACTGTGGCTATAATAGAGGAGAATAGTGAGTGGAGAGGTTAGGGAGATACTAGCAGATCCTTGAGCACCAGTCAAAAAGGTTTATATTTTATTCTTTAGGAAATGTGGAACAATTGAAGGGTTTGGAAGAGTAATTTGTCAATGATAAGAATGGATTAGAAGAGAGAAAGATGGATTTGAATGATGAGACTATGAGAAATTATGAGACTTTCGCAAAAGTATAAGTTCTAGGTGATAAAAGACCAAATTGCACATGGAAAGGGGGAAGGTAGATTTGAAAGGCACTAGAGAATGGGCTAGAATTCATAACACATTTGATGTTAGAGCAAAGTAAAATACTAGATAATTAATAGTGGATAGTTAAGAGTTGATTGTAGATTGGAAATTTTATAGTATCTTGAGTCTTTAAAAATACATTCTGTGAGTGACTTTTGTTTTTATATTACCATCATTCAGCCCCTAGACAGAGCCCTCCTTTGTGATAAAGAAAAACAATTTAATAAAAATATTTTAATACACTGATCTCATATGATAGTGTTTGCAATATTCTATCCAAATAGTTACCTGCCTCTCTGCCTTGGAGTAATAGATTTCATAATCTATTCTCTGGGACCTCCATTGATTTTTCAGTGACTTGGTTTAACTTCTATTTAGTAAACTTGTTATTTATATTGTAGAAGTCACTATGTGGGGCAGTTAGGTGGTGCAGTGGATAGACTACTGGCCCTGGAGTCTGGAGGATCTGAGTTCAAATCCAGCTTCAGATATTTACAAGCTGGATGACCCTGGGCAAATCACTCAACTGTGTTTGCCTCAGTTTTGTCATCTGTAAAATGAACTGGAGAAGGAAATGGCAAATCACTCCAGTATCTTTGCCAAGCAAATCCTAAATGGAGTCATGAAGAGTCAGACATGAGTAAAATTACTGAACAAAAACAAGTAAATATATATAGTATTCTTTTGGTTTGCTTGTTTTCACATCAGTTCAAATCTTCCAATGTTACTCTGAATTATTTATATTTGTTATTTCTTACTGTAAAATAGTATTCCATTAAATTAATATAACATTGTTTGTTCAGCCATTTCCCAATCAGTGAACACTGCAGTCTTAATAAAGATGAAAATGTGCTTGCTTTCTCTTTTTAATTACAACAAAGAAGCATATAGAGAGAGGCAATGTAGTGTAATGAAAAGAACTTTGGCCTTTAAGATTTGAGACCATGGTTCTATCCCCAACTCAAACATTTTCTTAACCATATTTTACATTCAGCATTTTTATTGGCACAATCTCTCTTACTTTCACTAAAATGTGTATCTGATTTTGTCTGTCATAGCAATCTTTTGAAATTCAGGTTAGTGCTCAGTTATGCCTTAGGAATTTTCAAAAGCCAACTGTGCAGTTTAATTGTACTCCTGTCTGCCAATGGAATTCATCTGTTATTTATTTAAGACTTATTTATCATGATGTAGAAGCCTATGAGGTAGTTTCTATTTTATCCCCATTTTACAGATGAGAAAACTGAGATTCAAAGAAATTAATTGATGTGCACAGGTTTACACAACTGGAAAGCTTCTGAAAACTCAAACTCAGGTCTTCCTGACTCCTCCAGCCAACTGTAGACTTGCCCTGCATTACTGCCTCTCAGCTATCACATGATAAAACATGTTTTTTTATGAAGTAGATTATTTCTATAAGACCTCCATAGACATAAGTATAACCCCCAAATCCTTATTTGACTGTTAAAATATTCTTATTTATTGGGTTTATACACATTGCTTACTGGACATGAGTCTTTTAACAATATTTCCCTTGGCTGGCATGAAGGGGGAGGTAAAGTATGAACAAAAGGTAGAGAGGATATTTTATTGTCTTCACATCTGTGTTCATTATTGTTTTTGTGACAAAAAGGCCATTGAGTCTATCCATTCAGGTGTCTTTTTTTCCCTAGGAAAAAAATGGATTAAGCAAGATCTATAATTTTGTGCCAACCAAACATTATGCATATAAATGGCAAAGTCTAAAAATTATTATTTAAGGAACAAATTAGAAGGCAAACTCCCTTACCTCTTTTATAATAACATTTTTGCCAGATAAAACACATTTAATAAGTCCAAATTTTGATATACAACATGCCATAATTATCATGCTTTTTTATTATCTTTGCCAAATTATCCTTGCTGTTTTCTAAGTGACTTCAATGAGACAGATTTCCCATTTCATGCTACACAAACAGCAATTCATTAGTGCCTGTAATGGTACTTATATTTGATCAACCATATTAAGCACTGACCTATTTACAGGATGGTTCAAAGACTAGTGGTACATATATTTGGAATTTGATAGTCTTAGGCAATGGTAAAATGAAACTCAATATTTTATAGCTGCTAAAATTCATACTGGAACAATGAGTTTAAATGACCACCAGTTAGTAAGCAAATGATATGTCAGAAATCTGTATAATTTGGTAGTCTATTAAGCTTCACAGCACTATTTCCCACAAGAATTAAAAGTAAGAACTCTGAAATTGAATATTAGATCATCCTCGTCACCATCATTTAGTTGTCTCTCATACTCCTATATCAAAATTAGGCACAATTTAAATGTAATATATTTGTCCTACAACTAAAGAAATAAATATTTATCAGTTTAATAGCTGACTACTTTTTCCATATACAAGTAAATGACATCCCCAAATATATTTTTAACGTGTGATTTTACCTGTAATAGACCCAGCTCTACTGGTGACTTGGGGTGTGACCCTGGGCAAATCACTCTCTTGTTCAGGGCCCAAGTCTCTGTAAAATGCTTTAGCTGGAGTACATGTTTTCTTCCAATTTTAAATCTTCATGACTATGATTATATCATAGTTGCTGATGTTCTGATCTTTGGCCAATGACCAACATGTTCAACTAATTGTTTCATTATGATTAATTTCTTTTTTTTCCCTCCCACTACTTTTTAAGTTAAATTCTCCTACTGTGTAGCTCTGCCTCTAGCAAGTACTCAATTGAAATGATTATTTGATGAACCAAATGATTATCTTCCTCTTGTCTTTAGTCTTGAGCTTCATGTTCCCCCTACAAACTTTCTTTCCCATTCTAATTTGGGATTTGAACATTCTTTTTACAAGTTCAACCACCCACCACAAGGTACCTTCTCCTTCCAAAATCAATATTCTATCAAATAGTAACTTAATAAGTTATCCATAGCCTCTTAAGACAGTAATTTAATAGGAACTGTCACCTTACTTACCACAAGTTTTTTTTTTATTCTTAATCTCTTGAAGGAGGTTTCCGATTTATTTTTTTTAAACAGGCAAACATTACCTTAGGTGACTTCTTATGACTGACTTCAGGAAGAAATTCCTGTGTGCATGGGTGCAAGTGCTTTTACAAATATGGCTCTTACTTATATATTTTAGGTCACGTATGGGATTATTTGGGCTAGGATGTTCTTAGACGTTGTGAACAGTGGCAGCTTGTGGAATCTTCTTGTAAATAATAGGTCCCCCAGATGGAAAATTGCAGAAAGTTGTGCATTATCACTTCTAGATAAAACACCACAGGATTTAATTTAGTTAGCTGCATAATTTCCTTACCTTGCTGCAGAAATTGGCTCAAATAAAATGGTTCAGAACATTGTACATTAAAATTAATTCTGAACCCTTGAAAAGTATGTGATTACTTCACTAAATAATTAAGTGGACAGTCTAGCAGAGCGCTAATGTTAAAAATAAACACAGTATTAGTGATAGTGTTACATATTCATTTGTACCTACTGGAAGATATTTCATTGCGGTTGCATTACCAACATTTTAAAAATAATGTGTATATTATGATGGAGAGATTTCTGAAAATTCTATTCAGTTTGCAACATTTTTATTGCCACGATGTATAATAATTTAATTTGCTCACTCTCACAAGTTATTCTTGCCCTCCTTGCTGTATTCAATATGTCTAAGTGTTAGCACTACCTTTTGAATTTCAAGGAATCTGCAGGGGCTTGGACAAGTAGTTACATCAGTACTAGCAAGTTCATTCAGAGAAGCAGAGACCCAAGGTCAGCCCAGAACAGCCAGGGAGGAACAGTTGATCAGAGTTTCAAGTAGGCAAATGATCTTATTAAGAATTAACCTTCAGCCTTCCCAGTAAGATCAGGGGTGAAAAAGAAATGCCCACTGTCATCAATATTATTTGATATTGTATTGGAAATCCTAGCAATAGTAATAAGGGGGGGGGGAAGAAATAGAAGGAATCAGAATAGGGAATGAGGTAATAAAACTCTATCTTTTTTCAAATGATATACTTAGAAAATCCTAAAGACTCAACTAAAAAGTTAATTGAAATAATTTCAGCAAAGTAGCAGGATACAAAGTAAACACACATAAACCATCAGTATTCCTATCAGGATCCTTCTGGAAGAGATAGCTAGAGATACCCTATTTAAAATAACTCTAGACAGTATAAAATACCTGGGAATACACCTACTAAAACAAACTCAGGATCTATATGAACAAAACCATAAAAAAACTGCACACAAATAAATGGGGAAATATTAATTGTTCATGGGTAGGGAGGGCCAATATAATAAAAACAACAATTTTATCAGAATTATATATTCAATGCAATCCCAATTAAATTATCTAAAATTATTTTATGGAGCTAGAAAAAATAATAACAATACTCATTTGGAAGAACAAAAGGTCAAGAATGTAAAAGGAACTAATGGGGGAAAATGTAAAGGAAAGAGATTGAGCAGTACCAAATCTTAAATTATGTTATAAGGTATTAATTATCAAAATTATCTGGTACTGGCTAAGAAATAGAAATGTAGATAAGTGGTACAGAGTAGACATATAATCTGCAGCAGCAAATGAATATAGTAACCCAGTGTTTGACAAGTGTAAAGACTTAAGTTTTGGGGATTACAAGTTCATTATTTCATAAAAAAATAAATAAATAAAGCTGGAAAGTGGCCTGGCAGAAATTGGGCATAGGCACTGGCCAGATAAGGTCAAAATGGTTATACGACCTAGATATACAGGGAGAAATCACAAGGAAATTAGAACATAGACCATATTACTGACTAGACTTATGAATAGGTAAACAATTTATGAATAAATGAGAAATACAGTGTTGTGAGATGTAAAATGGGTAAGTTTAATTACATTAAATTAAAAAGTTTTTGTACAAATAAAACCAAGTTTAAAAGGAAAGCAGAAAACTCAGGTAGGGGAGAGATTTTTATAAACAATTCCATAGATAAAGGTCTCATTATCTCAAATATATAAAGAACTTTGTCAAATCTATAAGAACACAAGTCATTCCCAAATTGATAAATGCTCAAAGGATATAAACAGGTTGCTTTCCAATGAAGAAATCAAAATAATTTATAGTCATATAAAATACTCTAAATCATTACTGATTAGAGAAATGCAAATTAAAACAACATTGAGATATTTTGCTCCTATTAGACTGACTAAAATGATAGAAGGGGAAAGTGACAAATGTTGGAGGGGATGTGGAAAAATTGGGACCTTGATTCATTGTTGGTGGGTCTGTAAGTTGATTCCAACCATTTTGGAGAGAGATTTGGAATCATGCCCAAAGAGTTAGTAAACTGCCTAGATATACCCTTAGACACAGCAATACCACTATTAGGTCTGTTTCCCAAGATGATTAGGGAAAATGGAAAAGAACCTACATGTTGTAAAATATCTATAGCAACTCTCTTTGTAGTGGCAAAGAACCGGAAATTGTGGGGATGTCTGGCAATTGGGGAAAGGCTAACCAAATTCTTTGGGGAGGGAATTACTCTGCTATAAGAAATGATGACCTCACTGATTTTAGAAAAGCATGGAGAAACCTCCACAAAATAATGAGGAATGAAATGAACAGAACCAAGCAAACATTGTATACAGTAACAGCAGCATTGTTTTGAGAACAGCTTTGAACAACCAAGTCATTCCATTATAAATACCCAAATTAACCTCAAAGATCCTGTGAAGGAAGATGCTATTTGAATCCAGAAGAACTGACAAATGTGTGTGTGTGTGTATATATATATATATATTTATTTAATCAATATTTGCTGAATAAATGGATTTTAAATGCTTATCACTAGCTGAAGAAATAAAGTTGTTTTCACTGCCTGATTTCCTGTATGTTATTATATGCAAAGTTTATGAACTTAATCTTCCAAATTTGAATAATAGATTAATCATGGGGTTGGAGTTTAGCACAATTCTAGACTTCAGCATTGGTTAGCCTCCTTCTTTCTTCTGGTTTCATTTTAATAAGAATGTTTAAAAGATTTGTATGATTCTGTTACTGTAACTACTCTGGCTACCCAGAGGTGTCTAGAAAAATGCCACACACTGAGTGCCATTAGATAGGTTAATATTTTTAGATAGTCTTAAAATTGTGTGATTCTTAGGACCCTCACACCCGTTTCTAACGTATTGTCACTGCAGAAGATTGCAAGGAATCTGGTGATCATTTTGCATTTTTTCCATGGGTTGCCATGGAGACCTAATTCATCATCAAGTTGTGAACCTACTGGTGATGATGTTCTTCCTACTCAGATTGGCTGATCCTCAGAAGTCACGCACCGCTTGGTGCCATATCAAAACCTTTCCAGCCTCAAAGAATGGGTTCTCCTGAGGTAGCCTTTGAAAACTCAGTGTCAGCCAGGCAAGATGGGGCAGACCTGTAGCTCCTTCTATTCAGGAGGCTGAGGCTGGTGGATCACTTGAGCGTTGTGTAGGAGGGCTAAAGTCAATCAGACGTCCATACTAATTCATGTATCAGTACAGTGAGCTCTCACGAGTGGGAGACCACCAGGCTGCTGAAACGAAGTTGATCAAAGCTTCCATGCTGGTTTAGTAGTGGGCTTGGGCCAGAGAGTGAATCTTGTACTTCATCCTGAGCAAGATAAGGAGATGCAGTCTCAAAAAATAAAAGGAACTCAAGGTATCACCTACTGTCTAAGTAAGGCTTTTTATAAAGGGACTCTCAATTAGCATCATTAATTACTAATTGGAAATTCTGCACTTTGGTGAAACTGTAATTTCATCAGGATTAGTACACTATGTTCTACAAATATAAGTTATGGCATCTCCATGACATCTTATCCTGTGTTTTTCTTGTCCGTGTTTTCCTTATAAATCCTTGGTAGAGAATCTAAGCAACGAAAGTCTCTTTCTTATTGCCAATGTTGACACTCTTAAAAAAAGATTTGACTTCAACATATTGCTGATATCCAAACTTTAACACTGAGAGTGTACCTCTAAGACACACTAAGGCATTTTTTGGTGGATGGAACTGAGGACTGGTGCAACTGTTCTAGTAAGGAATTTGAAATTATGCAAATAAAGTGAGTAAAATGTTCATAGCTTTTGACCCAGATATTCTACTGCTAAGCATATACCCCAAAGAGATCATAAGGAAAGAAAGGAGGGCTACATATGGGGCTACATATGTACATATGTGTATAAAATATATATATACATATATATGTGTGTGTGTGTATGTATATATGTATGTGTATGCATACACATACACACACATACACATATGCCACATATTTACATAAGCACTTTTTGTGGTAGAAAGACCCAGAAACAAAATAGAAGTCTATCAACTGGGGAATGACTAAATGCATATTATACATGAATATAATGAAACATCATTACTAATTGATAAGAAAAAAATGAACATGATAAAAATTGAAATGCATGAAAAAACTCATAAGAGCAGATAGAAAATAGCATAAACAGAGTCAGGGAAACAATATACACAATGATTAAAACAATGTAAATGGAAAGAGACACACCCATAAACAACTGAAAATGTATATTACAAATAAAGACAAAGTTTGACCCTAAAGAAGATTTAGGAGAAGACACCTTCCCCTAATCCTTTGCAAAAGTAGGGATCCACAAGTGTGAAATATTGCATATAATGTCAGATTTTTTGATATGTTGATTGATTTCACTAATTTTTTCCTCTTTTTAAATTTTATTTTAATTTGTTGAATAAAACAAACATTTTCATAATAGTACAATAAAAATATGATTGTGTATGAAATTGCAAATCTACTATGAACAACTTGCTACTCCTTTCAAATATACAACAAAATTATGTAAATTTCTTTTTTTTTCTTTCATATATACATATATATGCAAAATCATTGTATATATACTTCTATTTATCAGTTCTTTCTCTGGATGCAGATAGCATTTTTCTTCATTTGCCCTTAATAGTTCTTTTTATAATGGATGACTTTCTGGGAAGAGGAAGGGAAAGATACAGGGAGAAATGTAGGCATTGTAGCATCAAAATATAACAATGATATCTTAATCAAAGACATCAATGATTTTTTTTAAAAAAAGAGTATACCTCTAAAAAAAAGATGTGTCACACACATTTCAATAGAGGCACTGTGTCCTAACATATGCCTTATTATAATTATACTGACATTAAATTTGATTCCACAAATGTTTAATGAGTGTTTACAGAATATAAATCCTAGCCTAGGCACTGAGAAAGCTGGAGAGACTAAAAAAAAAAAAAGGAACAGTTCTAAACTACATACTGCAAGGATGCGGGGAAAAAAATGTAAATGCCTCATGTTTGCATTGTGTGGATTACCTAACATAAAACCATGTAAGCCACATCAGAAAAGAAGGAAATGTCATATCACTGATAATTGCGTGGAGTTATAGAGGCTTAAAGTTTAAAGGGATCTTCAGGCTCATCTAGTGAAACCTCCTTATTATTTATAGCCCAAGTGACTTACCAGATGTCACATAGCTGGTTAATGACAGAACTAGGACTAGAATTCAGGGGACCAGACTCTTAGGCCAGTATTCTTTCTACTTTAACATGCTGCCTGCCTTATAATTTTTTCTAAGCTTTTATTGTAATATGTACAATACAGAAAAGATCCTTACTGAAACATTTTAGAAAATGTACTGATAGAGTATAATGAATGAAAAGAAAGTTTTACATTTAATTTTATGCTGTTTTTCATGCCTGCTTTTGCATATAATAGGCCTGTCTTTGACCTCCTTCTAGCTGGTTTATTATGGGAAACCTCCAAAAGACCATGTTTGGTACTGCATCACCGTTGACAGTATCCCATCATATAAGCTTTTAGCTAGGAAGTGTTGGAACTTTTCTCCAGTGTAGATTATTTCTAACCCAATAATGTGGCAATGCAGTTATTAAAAAAAAAACTGATTAGAAATAAGATGTCCTAGATACAAGTCTTAGCTCTATTTGGATATGACTATATGAACTGCATCAATTGAGTTTCTGCTTCTTCATCTATAAAATGAAGGGGTGGGTTAGGTGATCTCTAGAGAATCTTTACCTTGAACATCCTATGTTTTCAATATCCTAATTTCCTGAATTTCCAAACACTAAGGTGAAGTCTTTGTCTTATTCATTTGTTTGTATCTATAAATATAAATCATCATGCTGAAATAATAACATTTTATTAACAGTTTGAATTCATATCATTCAATAGAGGACTGAAAATTTGGGATTTGTATTTTTTTATGCTTAGTTAAATTTCCCAGCAATATGAAATAAGTGCTTACCTGCTTTGGATATGATTTCATAATAAGGCCTTTGAAGGTCGTTTGAAATACTGCACTAATTAATGTTTTATTTCCAACCATCCTTAATTATTCTTGCCAGATGGTCTTTTATTTATGTTATTGCTGGGAGTTTCCAGCTGAGGTTGTTTGATTGTTGAAGAAAAATATGTGATGGCACCATAAGATAACTGTAATTGAATTGTTAGGTATGTTAGAGCATTTGAGCCTTTTGTCCCCTCTCTTTCCACTCCTGGGAAATAAGTTTGTTAACAAAACACTTGGCACCCCATCTGATGCTTGAGTGATATTCTGAAATATGTAGATCAAATTCAGATGAGGAAATGACTATACTTTATTATAAAAGGAAGCAGTTCATAAACATGTCTTAAAGCAGAAAATCAGTTTATTTAGCAGAAGAGCAGTTTAAACTAACCAATCTCTTTAGCATGTGACCTGTTTCCCTAATATCTAAGAGCAATCATTTTAAGAATAATCTCTTGCTTTAAGGTCAAATTTAAAATTGAAGCACATTAGCAACCATTTAGGTAGCAGTCTAATGGAGTTTTATGACATTAAACTTCAGAAGTCTAAATGAATTATCAACTGAATGGATATTTCAATGAAAGAAGCCAACTTAAGGTGCAAGATAAAAATGATAAAGTGACAGTGAATTGGAGAACAGAACCAAGAGCTCTGTTGTCATCGAGAACAGCAAGAGAACTTAGAAATGATCTATGTAGCCTTTGAAAAAGTTACTTTTCTTTTTCCCTTGAGCTCTCCAATTTAGAAATAAGTAAATTAGTAGTATCCGAACTGCTCATTTATATTGATTGGTTGAAGTATAGAGTAAATTTGATTAACGTGGCTAGTATTGGGTAAGTACTGAGTACTTGGTCACGAAGCATGGGAGAATTCAAGCACATACATTTAGGATGCATGAATTTACATAAAAAGCATATTCCTGTCATGCTATTTAGCATAGATGGCAAAGTAGAGGAAATACTCAACCAACCTCTCCCAACATTCCCCTCCAACAACTTTAAAATAAAGCCTCAAATAGAATTCTTTAATAGCAAAGCCAACAGAAGATTAAGGTGAGACATTCTTCTAGCCCAAAACAGTTTGGGAGGTCAAAAGGAAAGATCTATGACATGGGGTTGGAGGCTGGCCTGGAGCCTACATGGATGCAAGGCTGGTTTTGTAGTGAAAGAAGCAGCAGCAGCTTTGGGAGCTCTAAAACTATAGAAAGAAATTGGACCTGGTCAGGAGATTGCAGGTGATTCCCGTGCTATCAGTGGGCATAGTATTGGGAGCTGTTTGACAACTCCATTGCCTATACCCACTTCTGGGTCACAGTAAAAGGATAAAGAAGCGTACTTTTTGTTAAGAGGGAGAGGGGCTCTGAAGAGCAGTATTGTTTTAAGGCACAAGGGATCAAAGATCATGAGGATCAGCAGAATTACTTGTGATCCTAAGGAAGCAGGTATCTGATCTCAAAGGAGCAGGGTCTCTGAGGAGCAGTATTGCTTCAGGTGCCAAGGGAGCAGGGCTCCTAAGGAGTAGTATTAATTATAATCTGAAGAGATCAGACACCTTTTTTTGGATAAGCCCCAGAGTACAGACCAGAAGAGCAGTAACCACGTCTCTCCCCATATCACACCACCTTGGAAGCACTTAAAACTTTAAAACCCCCAGAACTAGCTCTGGAAAGAGCAGTGTGAAAAAGCCTGAAACCTGGGAAAGTACCCCTCCCTACCCATGCCAGGGAAAAAAGCCAAACTTTAAATTCAGTCATGAAATAAGGTGGATAAACAAGCAAATGACAACAACAGCAAAAGAAATTGACCATAAGAAGCTACATGGTGAAAGGGAAGTCAAGATGGAAAATCAGAAAAAGGCAATGAAGTCAAAACAGCTATAAGCAAAGAATCAAGGAAAAATGTGAATTGAACACAAGCCTAATAAGAATTCCTGAAAGAGCTAAAAATGATTTTTTAAAATAAACTCAGAATAATAGAGGAAAGAACAGGCTTTTGTTTAAAAAAATGAGAGGAAGGGAAGAAAATTATGAAAATACAATTAACAGATTGTTAAAAGTGGCAAAAAAGTACTAAAAAAAAAAAACTTTTAAAAATGGAATTGGCCTAATGGAAAAAGAGGTAGAAAACTTCACTGATGAAAATAATTATTTAAAAATTATAATTGGGTAAGTGAAGCTAATGATCCCATAAGACATCAAGAAATAAAGAATAAAGTAAAAAAACTGAAAAATAGAAGAAAATGTGGAAGAGCTCATCAGAAAAAAACAACTGAGCTAGAAAATGTTGGACTACATGAAAACCAAGATCAAACAAGAAGCCCAAACATCATATTTCAAGAAACCATCAAGAAAAACTGCCCTGATATCCCAGAACAAGAGGGCAAAATAGAAATCAAAAGAATCCAATAATTATTATCTGAAGGAGAACTCAAAACAAAAACTCCCAATAATATTATAGCCACATTTCAGAGCTCCCAGATTAAGGAGAAAATATTGCTAGCAGCCAGAAAGAAACAATTCACATATTGTGAAGCCACAGTCAGGATCACAAAAGGATCACGTATGATATTCTTGAAGGAGAAAGAACTAGGATTACAATCAACAATAATTTACCTAGCAAAACTTAATATGATCCTTCAAAGGAAAAATGGAACTTAATGAAATAGAGGACTTTCAAGCATTCCTGATGAAAAGTCCAGAGTCAAACAGAAAATGTGACTTTCAAATACAAGATTCAAAGAAGTGTAAAAAGATAAATGTGAAAGAGAAATCGTAAGGGACTCAATAAGATCTTTACATTGATGTATGGGAAGATGATTCATGTAACTCTTAAAAATTTTATCATTATTAAGGCTGTTATAAGGATTCTACTTAGACAGATAGCATGGGACTAAGTTTATTTTGTTGGAAAGGTGTAAAAAAAATGGTTGAGTGAGGAAGAGGGTTGCCCTAGGAAAAGGAAGGAAGAGGAAGAATGGGAAAAATTATCTCATAAAAGAGGTACATAAGGAATAGTTATTAAAATGGAAATTGGTGTGTGTGAGGGTAGGCGATGCTTTTACCTCACTCATCTAAATTGGTTAAAAGAGGGGAAAAATGTATGTATGTGTGTGTATAGTGTGTGTGTGTGTGTTATTTATGTATATGTGCATGCATGTATAGATGTGTATACATTTCTACACCTAATTGAGTGTGTGTATATGTATATGTATGTATTTGTATGTGTGTATATGTATATATATATTTAGACACACACACACACACACACACACACACACATTCACATTCAATTAAGTATAGAAATCTATCTTATCCAACAGGGAAGTAGAAGGGAAAGGGGATAAGAGAAAGCATGGGATGATATAAAGGAAAGTAGATAAAGGAAGGCAGTGGTCAGAGACAGAACAGATTTGAGAGGAGGTACAAGACAAAAAGAGAAAGAGAAGGATAAACAGAAGAAAATTGGATGGGGGAAAATGGACAGTTAGGAGTCATAACTAGGAATGTGAATGTGATGAACTCATTCATCAAATGGAATTGGATAGCAGAATGGATTAGAAATCAGACCCAAATAAAATGTTTTTTACAGGAAACATATTTGAATCAAAGAGATACACAGTTTTAAAATAAGGGACTAGGGCAGAATCTATTATGCATCAACTGGATTAAAAGGGGCAAGTGTGGCACTCATGATCTCAGAAAAAACGAAAGGAAAAATATACCTAATTAAAAGGGATAAGCAGGAAGTCTTGCTAAAAGGCACCATAAAAATAAATTCATATCAATGCTAAACATAAATGTACCAAATAGCATAGCACCCAAATTCTTAAAAGAAAAGCAAAATGAATTATAAGAGGAAATAGACAGTGAAACTATACTAGTGGGGAACCTCAACTTTCCCCTTTCAGAGCTAGATAAATCTTACCACTAAATAAGAAGAAAAAAGTTAGGGAGCTAAATACAATCTTAGATGAATTAAATACGATAGACCTCTAGAGAAAACTGAATGGTAATAGAAATGAATATTTTTCTCAGCTGTACAAAGAAACTAAAACCTCACATTCAAATAGAGAAAAGCAGAAATATTAAATGTACCCATTCAGACCATAATTCAATAAAAATTACATTCTATGAAGGGTCATTGAAGCATAGAATAAAATTGGTTAAAAATCAAATAATCTAATCATAAAGAATGAGTGGGATAAAGAGCAACCCATAGAAACAATCAATAATTTCACTAAATATAAAGCCAGCAATGAGAAAACATACCAAAAGTTTGAGATACAACCAAAGCAGTACTTTGGGTAAATTTTATATCTTTCAGCACTAATAACAATAAAAGAGAGAAAGAGCAGATCAATAAATCAGACATAGAACTAAAAATAAACTAGAAATGAACAAATTAAGAATCCCCAATCAGACACCAAAATGGAAATCCTGAAAATAAAAGGAGAGGTTCAATAAAATTGAAAAAATAATGAACTTATAAATAAAACTAGGAGCTGGTTTTATGGGGATGGGATAGATAAATCTTTGGTTATTTTGATTTTTGAAAAGGAAGATGAAAACCAAATTGTGAGTATCAAAAATGAAAAGGGTGAATGCATCAACAATGAGGATGAAATTAAAGCAATTATTAGGAGTTATTTTGCCCAATTATATGCCAGTAAAACTGACAGTCTAAGTGAAATGGATGAATATTTACATAAATATAAACATCCCAGATTAACAGAAGAGTAAATAGAATACTTTAATAATCATCTCTTGGAAGATGAAATTGAACAAGCCATCAATGAGCTCCCTTAAAAAAAATTCCCAGAACCAGATGAATTTACAAGTGAATTCTACAAACATTTAAGGAACAACTAATCTCAATGCTATATAAAGTATTTGGGAAAAAATAGGTTAAGGAAGGAGTCCTACTACCAAATTCCTTTTATGACACAAATATGGTTTTGGTACCTAAACCACAGAGCACTAAAACAGAGAAAGAAAACTATAGACCATTTTCCTTAATGAATATTTCAGCAAAGTTGTAAATACTAGCAAAGAGATTACAGCAATATAACACAAGGATAAAACATTATGACCAGGCTAGATTTATATCATTGTTTGATTTTTAGGAAAACCATAGGCATAATTAATCATAGCAATAACAAAAACAAAAATCATATGGTTATCTTAATACATGCAGAAAAAGCTTTTGACTAAATACAGCACCAATTCCTATTAAAAACATGAGAGAGCGAAAGAATAAATGGAACTTTCCTCAAAATGATAAGTAGTATTTATCAAAAACTAAGAGCAAGCATTATCAATAATGGGGATAAACTTGAAGCCTTTCCAATAAGACTAGGAATAAACCAAGAATGTCCATTGTCACCATAGTCAGTCAATATTGTAGTAGAAATTCTAGCTATAACAATAATATAAAGAAATAAAAGAAATAAAACTAGGCAAAAACTATCACTTTGCAGACAATATGATTGCATACTTTAGAGAACCCAATAGAATTAACTAAAAAAAAAAACTAGTTAAAACAATAAACAACTTTAGCAAAGTTGCAGAATATAAAATCAACTAATATAAATCATCATAATTTCTATGTACTACTAATACAACCCAGAGAAAGAATGGAAAATTCCATGCAAAATCAGGGGCAAACATATCAAATACTTGGAAATCTACCCACCAAGAAAAACCCAGTGATTATATGTACATAATTACAAAACCTCTTTTCACACACATAGGTATCTAAATAATTGAAGAAATATTAATTACTCATTTGTAGACCAAGCCAATATAGTAAAAATGACCGTTCAACCTAAGTTAATTCCTTATTCAGTGCCATACATATAAAACTACCAACATTTATTTTATATTGCCAGAAAAAATAACCACAGGTTCTGCTTCCAGGAGCCAAATTAGCGGAGTGAAAAGGTAGTTGCTCTCACTCTCCCCTATCAACCTCTGAAAACCCAGAAAATATCACCCCAGAAAAAAACCCTGGAACACCTGAACTAGAAGAAAAACGGGGAGTAGCAGTGCAGAAGCCCAGCAAATGGGTCTCCCAATGCCTCAGCAAAAATAAGGGAAGCAGAACTACAAAAGGCCCCAGGCGAATAAACACCCTGCAGCATTCATCTGAAAAGAGCTGAAGAAAGCAACCTAAAGTCTTCCTAAAGTCTCACTCAGCCTTTCTGATTCCAGCCCAACACCAGGTAAACTCTCAGAACCTCCAACTGTCAACCAGGAAGAGATCCTGAAGCCCAAGTGGTAGAGCAGGCACACACCAACGCCTGGACCTCCGAGCACCTCAGTGAGGGTGGGGGGAACTGGTGGAAACCAGCTCAGAAAATCACCAGGTGCCTCAGCACTCTACCACAAAGGAATCTCCCAGTGCATTAGCAGAAAGGAGGAAGACAGCACTGCAAGGGGCCCCAGGCAGATAAACACCCTGCAGCACACACATCTAAAAGGAGCTGAAGAAAGCTAAAGGAAAGGAAAAGCAGGCAACCTAGAATTGCCTCAAAGTTCCAGCCTTGCTGATTCCAGCCCAACACAAGGTAAGCTGCCAGAAACCTACAGCCTCCAATTGCCAGCATAAGAGGCCCCAGGAAGCAAAGCCAGGGGGACCAAGACCTAGGCTCCCAACACAAGAAGCTTGGGTCAGTACCCTCTGTTCCCCAGCAGGAGAGCTAAATCTCTTTAAAGGCTAGGGAATAAAGAAACACCATGAGTAAAAAGAAATGTACCATAGATTCATATTATGAGAAGAGTGAAGATCAAGACAGACATTCTGAAGAGGACAACATTGTCAACAAACCCACATCTGCAGCAACAAAAGGGAATATGAACTGGTCTGAAGCCCAAAAATCCTTCTTAGAAGAGCTCAAGGAGGATTTTAGAAGTCTAATGGAGACGTAGAAGACTCCTTCAAAAATACAATTGGCCAATTGGAAAAAAAATACACTGAAGAAAACAAGTCCCTAAAAAACACACTTGACCAATTGAAGAAGGAAGGACAAAAACTAACAGAAGAGTACACTAAAGAAAACAAGTCCCTAAAAAACACAATTGGCCAGTTGAAGAAGGAAGTACAAAAACTAACAGAAGAAAACAACCTGTTAAAAACTAGAATTGGACAAATGGAAACTAATGACTCTATGAGAGAGCAAGAATCAGTCAAACAGAAACAAAAAAATGAAAAAAAATAGATGAAAACATAAAATACCTTGTCGGTAAAACAACCGACCTGGAAAATCGATCCAGGAGAGATAATTTAAAAATCATTGGACTGCCTGAAAATCATGATGAAAAAAAAAGAGCCTGGACAGTATCTTTCAGGAAATTTTTAAAGGAAAACTGCCCTGAAGTCCTAGAACCGGAAGGTAAAATAACCATAGAAAGAATATACCACTCACCACCTGAAAGAGTTCTCAAATTGACAACACCAAGGAATATAATAGCAAAATTCCAAAATTACCAGATGAAAGAGAAGGTGCTGCAAGCAGCCAGAAAGAAACAATTTAAATATCTTGGAACCATAGTCAGGCTTACACAGGACCTTGCAGCTTCTACATTAAAAGACCACAGGGCATGGAACATGATATTCCACAAGGCAAAGGAGCTTGGATTGCAGCCAAGGATCAACTACCCTGCAAAAATGAGCATGATTCTTTAAGGGAGGAGATGGATATTCAATGAAATAGGAGACTTCCAAACCTTCTTCATAAAAAGACCAGAGCTCAACAAAAAAATTGATCTTCAAGTACAAGATTCAAGAAAGACGTAAAAAGGTAAATGGGACAGAAAGATACAAGATGTTCTCAATAAGGGCGGACTGTACATCCCTACAAGGTAAGATGACACTTGCAACTCTTGAGAACTGTATTGTTATTATGCCATGTTAAAGGAGTATACATAAAGGGGGTGGATATTAGTTGACTTCGATGTAATGATAAAAAAAAATCTAATCAAGTGGGTTAAATACATCCAAGTGGATTAGTCTGATATTAGAAAATGTACTGAGAAAGGAGGAGGAAGACAAGGGTAAATTACATTACAAGAAAAGACAGAAAGTCTTATTACAGCAGAGGGAAAGAAAGGAGCAGGGGTGAACATTGTTTGAATCTTGCTCTCATCAGATTTGGCTCAAGAAGGGAATAATCAGTTAGGTATGGAAATCTAACTTGCATTACAGGCAGCAGGAGGGAAAAGAGGAAAGAAAAGGTAGGGGGGATGGAAGGGAGGGAAGAAGCAGTGGTGGTAAAGGGGAAAAGGGGGAGAGGGATAATAGAAGAGAGGAGAGACTGAAGGATGCAGTGGTCAGAAGCAAAGTACTGGTGGGGGCGCATGGAGAGAGGAGAAAGAAAAGCATAAATCGGAAAAAAAGGATGGAGAAAAAGACACAGATAGTAATCATAACTGTGAAAGTTGAATCACTATCTTTTTTTTTCTCTCTTCTGTTGAGTTTTGTTTCCACTTTCTGATGGTTCCTCCCATTGGTTTTAATTTTTACTTACAACTTCAGTAATGTGAAAATATGTTTAATAGGAATGTAAATGTATAGCCTATATCACATTGTGCACCATCTTGGGGGGGGGAGGAAGGGAGAGAAAAATTTTCAACTCAAAAGCATATGGAAGTGATTGTTGATAAATCAAAATAAGTTAATAAAATATGCAAACTCACTAATAAAAAATAATTTTAACACTGAAAAAAAAAGAAGAAAAAATAACCACAAACTTCATCTGGGAAAAAAAAGGTCAAAACTGTCAAGGAAATCAGTGAGAGAATTGTGAAGGAAGGTAGCCTAGATATGAGATTTTAATCTATCTTACACAGTGATTATCATAAAAACAATCTGGCACTGGCTAAGAAATAGAGTGGTGGATCAGTGGAATAGATTAGTTACATGATTCATAATAGTAAATGACCACAGTAATCTAGTGTTTGATAAATTCAAAGATCCAAGCTTCTGAGTATAAGAACTCACCATTTGACCAAAATTGCTGGGAAAACTGAAAAGCAATTTCAAAGAAACTAGGTATAAATTAACATCTTACACAATATAGTAAGAAAAGGTCAAAATGGATAAATGATTTAGTCATGAAGTGTGACATCATAAGTAAATTATGGGAGCGTGGAAAAATATGCCTGTCAAATCTGTGGATAAAGTAAGAGTTTATGACCAAACAAGAGATTGAGAGGATCATGGGAAGTATAATGGATAATTTTGAATGTATGAAATTAAAAAGGTTTTGTACAAAGTAATGCAGTCAAAATGAGAAGAAAACAGGAAACTGGAAAAACACTTTTAGCAAATTTATCTGATACAGGCCTCATTTCTCAAATATATGGGGACCTGAACCAAATTTATAAAAACACAAGCCATTTCCCAGTTAATAAATGACCAAAGGATATAAATAGCCAGTTTCAGAAGAAGAAAATAAAGCTATCATTACTGACCTTTAAAGATGCTCTAAATCACTACTGATTAGAGAAATGAAAATTAAAACAACTCTGAGATACCACCTCACACTTTTCAGTTTGGATAACATGACAGAAAAGGAAAATGACAAATGTAAGGGATATGAAAAATTGAGACATTAATGAACTCTTGATGGAATTGTGGACTAGTCCAACCATTGTGGAGAACAATTTGGAACTATGCCCAAAGGGCTATAAAATTATGCATTCCTTTTGACCCAGCAATACTACTGCTAACATGTCTGTATCTCAAAGAGATCAAAGAAAAGGGGAAAAGACCTATTTGTACAAAAATATTTATAGCAGCTCTTTTTTGTGGTGGCAAAGAATTGGAAATTGTGACTATAAGAAATAGCAAGCAGAATTATTTCAGAAAAACCTAGAACATCTTATATGAACTTGAGGCAATGAAGTGAACAGAACCAGCAGAATGTTCTACTTGGTAACAGTAATATTATAATGATGATCAACTGTGAAAAACTTAGCTACTTTGTTCAAGACAATTATCTAAGATAATTTCCAAAGTACTCATGATGAAAAATGCTATTCACTTCTACAGAGAGAAATGATGAATTCTGAGTGCGGATGGAAGCATACATTTTTTTAACTTTCTTTTTTGTTTGTTTTTGTATGTGTTTTCTTTTGCAACATGACTAATATTGAGAAGTGGTATGAATGACTTCACATGCATAATTGATATCATATTGCTTGCCAAGTCAAGGGATAGTATAGGGGCAGGATAGAGAGAATTTGAACTCAAAATTAAAAAAAAAAAAGAATGTTAAAGTATTTCATATGCAATAATGAAATAAAATATTTTAAAATGTTATATTGCATGATCAGGGCTGGTACAAATACAGATATCTTAATGGTTCAATACATAGGCTGTTTTTTCCATATGATATTAATTATATTGGTCTCATGTCCATTTACTAGAGATGTATGATAGTTCCTAGTAATTAGAAACCCTAAGTTTTATTTATTTCTTTTATTTTTTACATCATCATACCTACAGAAATTTCTGTACCTATTCCCTCAATTTATAGCACTGAATCCTTATTTGTATCAAAGAAAAACAGTATTTTAAAAAATGGGGACAAGTGATCACATCTGACTATGCATGCAGTAGACAGGATTTTTTTCTTAAAATTGTTCTGCATTACTATTTATTAATGATAGTGATAGACCAATAAGAGCTAAAGTAAGGATCTGGTCACATCTTTAATTGGTCAAGAAAAATAAATATGGAACTGATTTTGCTCAACAATATAAACTTAAATTCCTTTAATTTTTATTGATTTCTGTATTTATTTTGGTGAAGGAATAGTTAGTGCCCATTGTTTGCAATTAGTCAGCAATTGGTATTGGTAGTAGCAAAAAAAAGTCACCTAATTTGTAGTGCAGAAATTATTTCAACTTGAAACTATAAAGAACATCATTGTTTGGGTGTATTGATTAGCATTCGATTAAGCATGAATAATTGTAGACAAAATGAAACCCAATTTGTACTTTTGCTGGATTATTATGAGAAACAATAAACTATGAGAACTTACTTCTCTCATTGACTACTTCATGTGTAATAGGGGTTCTGGGAGAAGAATTTATTGTCCTACATGCAATGCAATTTACAGCTCATTACTAGGGATATATGAAGGGAGAAAAGCATATTATTTAAGTTGATTCAAATTAATAGAAATTATGGGGGAAGAGGATGGGTGTTAAATACACAAAAATAACCTTGCTAAGAATAACTGAAAGTTGGTCCTTTTAATAAAAACTGCCATGCAAAAGTACTCTTTCTGAATGGAAGCATTGTTATTGTTCAACCTTTTCAGTCATATTCAACTCTTCTTGACCCCATTTGGGCTTTTCTTTGCAAAGATAAGGGAGTTTGCCATTTCCTTCAGCTCATTTTACAGATGAGGAATTGAGGCAAATAAGGTTAAGTGATTGCTTAGGGTCACACAGTTAGTAAGTGTCTGAGGCCAAATTTGAACTCAGGAAAATGAGTTCTTCTGACTTCAGGCCTTCTGTATTCTGTGTCACCTAACTTCCCCAATGGAAACATATTTCTCTTCAAAACTCTTGATTTATGAATGCAAATTCATTCATTACATGCTCACTATTGAGCGTTTAGTGCATAATTACATATCCATCTCTCTAGAAGGATCTGTGACATCATTTGCATGGATATCCCCTTCACCATGAAATTGCAACTGTTCTCATGCAATTGTTCTTCATAACTTTTTTCTAAATCTTCTATAGAACATCTCCCCAATGCACTGAGAACCTCTCTCTGGTTACTTGAATATATCAAGGCTACAGTGTAGCTTGGGGGAGCAGGAAAGCTCACTATAACCGCTCATTTTCATTATTTTCCTATCCACCTTATTTTACAGTCTGTCCTTGTTATTGTACACAACAAATCTGTGCATGGGACATCATTGCTTATACACTATTGATTAGTTAATACTAACACACACACACACACACACACACATATAAACTACCATTAGTATATATTTTATGTATTGCTACTAACTTGCAAGAAATAATTAAGTTATTTATGGGGCATATCATAGCATCTGATTATAGGTCAGAAATTATGGCAGTGATCCTAATTATGCATATAGGTACAATTTTCTGTGATGATTCATTTCTTTTCCTTTTTTTTTTCTTTCTGTGAGGCATTTGGGGTTAAGTGTCTTGCTCAGGGTCACATAGCTGGCTACTAAGTATCAAGTGTCTGAGGCTGGATTTGAACTCGGGTCCTCCTGACTCCAAGGCTGGAGTTCTATCCACAGCACCACCTAGCTGCCCCTGATTCATTTCTTCTGTACAACTCAGAGAGTGGGTTACTCAAAATTTTTAAAGGAATTTTATTGTCTTACAGCTATATCCCCATTATGGCAAATAATGATATCTGCAAAGGTGTCATATGTATTTAGATTCACAAAATTTAATGTTATAATTATGTAAAATACAGAGATTTGATTTCAGGTCAATGGAATTATGTAATGTAAATTCAAATAATGCCACAACTTCATGGGATTCATTATTTGCCATAAAAGAGATCTAGCTGTATATTGATGTTGCAAAAGTAAACCCTTAATACTTATTGTTAATAATCTTAGTGTTCTTAATTTTAATTTACTTGACTTTGATGTATTTTTCATAGTTTATGAGATTAACAACAACAACAATAATAATAGCTATCATTTATATAGAGCTTCAAGGTTTGTGAAGCATTTTACATGTTAACTCAGTGACATCTTTTGAGGTAGGTGCCATTATTCTTCCCATTTTACAAATGAGAAAACTGAAGAACAGAGCTTAAGTGACTTGGTGGGGGTCATATAGTATTTAGTTTTTAGATAGGATTCAAACTCGGTTCTTCTTTACTCTGAGTCCTGTGATATGTCCACTGAGCCACCTAGACGGCAAAAATGACATTCCATTCAATTTATTAAGTGCCTACCGTATTACGTCAATGAGCTTTACACAGCATCAGTATGAGTAATTGTTGCCCTCATGCTTTGTAAGACATATTCTTGATACAAATCGCTAACCAAAAGCACCTACTGAGGTTCAGTAGCAGCACTGGATTTTTCCCCTTGTATGTTAAAGTTCCCAAGAAAAGTTAGTTATTTTTCTATTTTGTCTTTTCCTCATTTTGTATCTGAGAGATTCATTAAGCTTCAGTTCCAATTCACTGAGCTATAAACCAGATGACTAGAAAATTCCTACACTGTCCAACAATATTAGGTCCCAGTATGGTCTGTTCGTTCTTCAACACTGACGAACTTATTTCCTACCAAATAATTTGTGGAAGCAACAGACCTAATAAAAGTTAAGCTGGATAAATGGATAGCAGAATGGGAGCACAATCAGTACACTCAAAAAATTGCAAATATGTTGAGAATTGGTCATATTGAGTGATCATTATATATACATAATGTTTTTAAAAAGAACCACTATCGCCATGATTTTTAAAATTTATTTGTTCAAATTGACTGAATGAAATACAGTTCAGCATGCAGTCTATTTTTTCTAACACCTTTATTGTAAGAAAATCTGAAATAACTTCTGGCTATAATAATACATTTTGATCTCTATTACAGTTGGTTCTCTCTCTCCTTCTAACTTCAATTATTATCAAATAAAGGTGGGGTTTAAGATGACTTAGTATCAGATAAGAGTCAAAAACCACCTCCCCATAAGATTTTGGGATGAGCAGGCTTATTTGAGCAGGCAATGGGGTGGGGCAGATGATGAATATTAAAGGTACCCATTCCCACAGATTACCCTAGGGCAACAATTCTTCTGCTACTTTCTTCTGCCTCCTCTTTTCATTAACCTATTCTTACTCTCACCCCTGGCTCCAGTGGCTTGCTATTTTACCCTATTTAATTTCACCTAACCTTGTAGTACAAGTTTTCTGCTCACTTGCCCATTTTTTGACTCCCATGGCTTAAGAGTCAGTTCTCACTCATCTACCTTAATGGTCTGGAGAATGATTTCGTTACTACATTGTCTGGATTCTTCAGGATGTGACCCATGTTGGTAGTGTTTTTTACATCATAACTGCTAGTTGTGATTCCATTAACAAGGCTGGTTACTGCACAAGGATGCTATGTCCTGAATTAGAACTGATAAAGTCTGTTCTAGTTCTTCTGCCATCTCTTTCAGATCTTGCCCTGAGGCTATGAAACAACTTCTTATTTGCTTCACTAACAAAGGTACTTCTCTGAAGTACTCTCAACCCTTGACAACCTTGTGTATTACAAAACTAGGATGACTTCACAAGATGACAAGGTATCCTTGTCATATGGCTTGTACTAGAAGGCTCTAGACTAGACTAGAAGGTCTCTTCCTACAAGCAAATTCTTTGATTCTTTGATAAACCTGAGATTACCTGGAATATGGCATAGTAAACTCTTAAGACAGTTGAAGAAAATGTCATTCATTCATGGAAGTGATGATATCCTTTAGGTTCTGTGATTTGCACAGTTACCAAACATATTCCAAATTCACTTCTAGACCAGAGGAAGGATAAACAAACATTTATTTAGCACCTACTATGTCCCAGGCACAATGCTAAACACTTTACAGATACTATCTCATTTGATCTAGGGAAATGATAACCACTAATAGGAGCAGCCCATTTTCTGGTTTCTTGTGCCCAAATTTAAGTTCTGCTCTGAGACAATGAATTAGTCATCCTACCTCCACAGTGCAGGAGGAATTAAGAGTTGCAGCCCTATGGAGCAGCACATAAGAGTAGGTGCTATCTCACCAAGTTGGGCATTCTTGAAAAAAACATGTGGCATGCCCACTGTGTTTTATTTGATTTAAAACCATAAGGTTAAAATTAGTCACAATGCATTTCTACTTAATATTTAATATAGTAGAATTTTGGTTAATTTTTTTGTGGGAGTACTGTCTTTTATTTGCTTTATTTGTTATTTAATTTTAGTTGTTTTCCATGACCTACAGATAAAGAACATGTGCTTTCTTCCAGCTTAATAAAGGAAGAAGGAAAGACTTTCATAACTAATATGAGCATTATACTTGTAAGGCAGTATTTTTAGAAACCATAAAAGAAGCTTTTGAATTAGCTTCAGTCTTAATGATAATTTCTACTTATCATTGCACAAAATAATTATAAACACTAAAATAATAAACCAAATCAGTAGGAAATCAAATCACATGGGAAAAAATTCAAATAACCTAAAAACAAAGTCAGATAATACCCTTAAAATTTGTGAGCACAAAACTTCCAATCTTTTCTATGTCTTTGCATGCCTTGGGAGATGATTTTCATTTTGCTGTAATGTTTTTACCTGTTTGGCAAATCAACATATATGAATAAATATGATTACGCTTCTATATACATTGAGTATTATATGCATTACTTTTGATAGGCATTTTGGAAGAGTGGAAAAATGTTGCCTGGGCCACTCAATAATCTTAGGCAAGACACTTACCCTGTCTGTTTAACTTCAGTCAATCAATAAATTAGTATTCATACAGTATCTAGTAGGTGCCAAGCCTCATCCCAGGTGCTAGCAATATAAACACATTGAATTAAATAATCCCTACTTGCAAAGAGCTTACATTCTAGTGTGAAAGACAAGTGCATATATATGTAGAATAACTGTAAATGAGTGAATACAATTAAATTCAAAGTAGTTAAAGTAGTTTGGGAGAAAACTGACAGTCGAGGAGATCAAGACAGCTGTCATGATGTAAAGGCAAAATTTCTCAATGGAAACATTCTTAGTCAAAACTTTTGACTAGGACTTCATGTAGAAGATGGTATCTGAGCTGTCTTTTAAGTTGAATTTTATTTCTTAAATTATCAAGCATTTATTTTTCTCCCTCCCCTTGCCAAAACTGTTCTAACAAAAAAGTATAATTAAGCAAAGCAAATTCCCATAAAGGTCATATCCAAACATATCTGTCTTATTCAACATCTTGAGTCCCTTGCCTCTCTGCCATGAAGTACCCAGCATTCTTCATTATTTATCCTCTGGGATCATAGTTGCTCATTCTGGTGAACAGGGTTCTTAAGTTGTTTAGAATTATTCACTTTCACAGTATTGATGTATAGTATTAGACTATCCTCCCAGCTCTCACTGCACTCTGCATTAGTTCATAGTATTCTTCATAAGTTTCTTTGAAACAATTTGAGGTGTCTTCAAGAATTAGGATTCTTTAAGTCAGAGATAAGAAGGTACTTCATTGGAAACACATCAGTGTAAAGGCATGGAGATGGGAACTGGAGTGTCATGCGTAACAAAGAGACAATTATAAATCTCTGAAACATGCTCACAAATTCTCATCTGCAAATTCACTCTTAATGTGTACTTAGGAAAATGCTTTAATTTGTTCTTTGACTATATGCACTAGGATCTTTATATAGCTAATAGATCATGTGTAGATGTCTCAGGATGGCCATCTCTACTTTCCTCTGTGGTGCCCTATAATCCCCACCTTTCCTCTTTGATGATGTTTTGTCCAAGAAACTGGGCAAATGAAATCTAAAGCACTAGTGTACCCAGCCCCATTTTATCAAGGCAGAAGATGCTTTATAGTTCTTACATTTTAGGGATTGCAAGGTCTTTTACAGATAAGATAGAGAAAGAAAAAAAAAATTAAGGCCTCCTTTCTCTTTCTTCCTTAAAAGAAAAAAAAACCTTGTGGTTGTGTCATTTAACTTTCCAGGTTATAGCTTGTATATAGCTATGAGACCAAAGACAGTGCCTGCCCTCAAGGAACTAACAATCTGATGGGGAAGACAACATGCTAATAACTATATACAAAACAAACTATATACAGGATAAATGACAAATAATTAAAAAAGAGAAAGCATTGAAATTAAGAGGAGTTGAGAAAGACTTCCAGGGATGGGGGCAGCCAGAGAAAATGGCCTTAATAGGAGGTCAGAGAAGTCTATGCACACCAGTTAATTCCCTAGGACTGACACATATATAGACAGGCTGAGATCTCTATCAATGTAAAAATTACCCGTACCAAGAGTTGCATAGACCAACAAAATCATAGCTCTTTTTTGCAGTTACATACTTTGTTCAAGGGTTCAGAGAAGAAATATATACCCTTTGTGAAGGAATAGGACAAATCAGGAGAGGATGAATTCCAGTTAATGGGAGCTGTAGAAGGAGGGATGTCACAACATTTGAGCCTTGAAGGATGAGTAGGATTTTAACAGAAAGAGATGAGAGCAGAGAGCATTCTGGCAGGAATAGACAGACTGAAAAAAGATGAGGTGGTATAAAAATATGGAGTGTATTCAGGGTATTCAGTAGTACAAACTAGCTTGTGTGGCAGCAAGGAGACAAGAAGAAGGGAAAAGAAAGAAGTCTAGGACTGGAGGGGATGGATATAATTTGATAAATTATGAGCTACTTTCCTATGCATAAAGCTACTCTGAGTTTAAGGCACATTTAGAAGCTTATGTTCTCACACTTTTACAAGAAGGCTGGAGGCTGAAGTTGGTGTCTTGGGAAAGGTTTCATTTGTTTTTGTTTTGTTTTGTTTTTTTGCTTTTTTTTTTGACTGAAAGAACTAATATAAATTTCCAGGATGGTATCACCTGTACATTGGAGTAATCCCAATCACGAATATGTGGGTATAATTTGCAACATATCAAGGACCTAAGCTAACATTTAATGAAGTATTAATATACATTACTAAGGAACCACTGGTCACTTATAAAATAATGAAACTTGTATAATTTTTCCCAAGATCCTAGACCACTATTCATTTTATTCTACCAATAAAAAAAAAGAAATTCTAATGTTCTTTTAAAAGATGATTGTAGAACTACCATTTAAGTTGGTTAGTTTAGATGAACATTAAATATCTATTTTAATTTTAATGTCAATAAAAGAGTACACTTTTAATGTGTACTAAAAAACTGAAAGTGTTTTTGATCCATATCAAG
Source organism: Phascolarctos cinereus (assembly GCF_003287225.1). Lineage (NCBI taxonomy): Eukaryota > Metazoa > Chordata > Mammalia > Diprotodontia > Phascolarctidae > Phascolarctos > Phascolarctos cinereus. The sequence goes on along the minus strand of NW_027555736.1, from coordinate 94,401,546 downwards.
CCACAAATAATGCTAATATTACTTATTAAGTATGAATAATACTAAATTAGTTAAAGGAGAAGCTAAAGAAGTTAGATGATCTCTTTAGGTGAAGTCCTGGGCTCTGTGACATGTCATCTCGGCATTTAACTTCATTGAGTCAATTCAGTGAAAGTCAGAGTGGCAAAATTAATGTATACATGAATGAATGAGTGTTTATTAAATATCTGTTATGTACAAAGCACTT